>NC_083414.1:1450230-2050230 GCF_020745735.1 Hemiscyllium ocellatum
AGTTCTGAGCTCCTTTCTAGCAAGCCTGTAATCCTCTAAAGCTGTGCTAGATCCTTGCTTCCTCCACCTTACATAAGCTGCCCTCTTCCTTTTGACGAGAAGTTCCTCTGTTCTCATCATCCAAGGTTCCTTAATCTTCCCCCTTCTTCCCTGTCTGAGAGGAACAAATTTGTGCATCACTCGCAACAACTGCTCCTTAAATAGTCTCCACATGTCTGCTGTGCCCTTTCTGTGGAACAATTGCTCCCAATCTGTATTTCCAAGCTCCTGTCTGATAGCGTCATAATTTCCTTTTCCCTAATTAAATATCTTCCCTTGGTAACTGACCCTTTCCTTCTCCAAGGCTATGGTAAATGTGAGGCACTTGTGGTCACTGTCACCAAAGTGTTCTCCCACCGCGAGATCTGACACCTGTCGTTGCCGAGCACCAAATCCAAAATGGCCTCTCCCCCGTCGGCCTGTCTACATACTGAGTAAGGAAACCGTCCTGAACACACCTGACAAAAACGGCTCCATCCAAACCGTCTGCACTGAGGAGGTTCCAGTCGATATTGGGAAAGTTGAAATCACCCATAGCAACAACCCTGCTACTTCTGCATTTCTCCAGAATCTGCGCACCTCTGAGATCTTCAATCTCCCTACTGTTATAAGTTGGTCTGTAGAAAACCCCCCAATGCAGTGGCTGTTCCCTTGCTGTTCCTAACTCCCACCCATACTGACTCAGTAGACAAACCTTCCTCAACAACCTTCGTTTCTGTCGCTGTGATGTACTCTCTGATTAGCAATGCTACATCCCCTCCTCTTTTCCCACCCTCCCTGTTCTTTTTAAACTTTCTAAACCCTGGAACCTCAAGCAACCATTCCTGTCCCTGTGAAACCCACGTCTCCGTTATGGCCACAACATCGTAGCCCCAAGTACTGATCCATGCTCTAAGTTCATCACTCTTATTTCGAACACTCCTTGCATTAGAGCAGACACACTTTAGCCGATCCCTATGTTTCATCGCGTAAGAAACATTCCTGATAGATTCAATATATCCTGTCACTGTCCATTCTGCAACTGACCCCCTCTCAGACATGTGGCTCTGTATCCCACCCCCCTCTCAGATATGTGGCTCTGTATCCCACCCCCCTCTCAGACATGTGGCTCTGTATCCCACGCCCTCTCAGACATGTGGCTCTGTATCCCACCCCCCTCTCAGACATGTGGCTCTGTATCCCACCCCCCTCTCAGACATGTGGCTCTGTATCCCACCCCCTCTCAGACATGTGACTCTGATTCCGACCCCCCCCGCCAAACTAGTTTAAACCCTCCCAAACCACACAAAAAAATCTCCCACCCAGGACATTTGTGCCCCTCCCGTTCGGGTGTAACCCGTCCTTCGCGTACAGGTCCCACCTTCCCCATACAGTATCCCAATGGTCTAGGTATCTGAAGCCCTCCTCCCTGCACCAGCCTCACAGCCACATGTTAAGCTGCACACGCTGACTGTTCCTCACCTCACTATCTCGCACCGGCAACAAACCTGAGATCACTACTCTACCTGTCCTGCTCTTCAACCTATTTCTCTGTAGTCACTTTTCAGATCCTCAATCCCTTTCCTGGCTATATCTTTGGCGCCAATATGTACCACGATTTCTGGCTGCTCACCCTCCCCTTCAGAATCTGTAAACCTGATCAGTGACATCCCAGATCCTGGCACCAGGGAGGCGACATATCTTCTGGGAGTCCCGTTCCTGACCACAAAATCTCCTGTCAATCCAACTAACTAGTGATCTCACACACTTAAAACCTTCCCAGAAGTCCTTCGCTCCTCCCTCTCACCTCTCAGCAAATGGATGCCTTCCCAGAAGGGGCCCACTGAAAGCCGTATACACACACATACCAGTGTCAGGGCGGGAAACAAATCCACGTTTCAACAACAGAGTCAAGTTGACACTGAGTATCAGAACCTTCCAGAACCTCATGTGGATACAGCTCTGAATGTACATCCATAACTACGACTGACAAGGAAGCTAGGTACTTGGCTTTTGTTGGGGGTAACGTCCTTTCCGAAAGCGAACCTGATTTGTCTTTATAACAATTGATGCTAGTCACCATCACCAAGATCGGCTTGTTCATTCACATTTATTCCACTGGAATGGGTGGAGGTTTGAGCTCAGATCACTGGATCACCAGTCCAAGGTACAACTAGCAAGAGGAGAACACATAACCGCAACATAACCGACAAACAAAGAAAGAGATAACAGATGTTCAAGAGAAAACCACTCCCTGTGTATATTATAGTGAACAGCAGTCTCTGTGTGTATTATAGAGAACAGCAGTCCCTGTGTGTATTATAAAGAACAGCAGTCCCTGTGTGTATTATAGAGAACAGCAGTCCCTGTGTATATTCGGTAGAACTGCAGTCCCTGTGTATATTACAGAGAACAGCAGTCTCTGTGTGTATTATAGTGAAGAGCAGTCCCTGTGTGTATTATAGAGAACAGCAGTCCCTGCGTATATTATAGAGAATAGCAGTCCCTGTGTATATTATAGAGAACAGCAGTCCCTGCGTATATTATAGAGAATAGCAGTCCCTGTGTATATTACAGAGAACTGAAGTTCCTGTGTATGTTATAGAGAATAGCAGTCCCTGTGTATATTATAGAGAACAGCAGACCCTGTGTATATTATAGAGAATAGCAGTCCCTGTGTGTATTATAGAGAACAGCAGTTCCTGTGTGTATTATAGAAAATAGCAGTCCCTGTGTATATTACAGAGAACAGCAGTCCCTGTGTGTATTATAGAGAACAGCAGTCCCTGAGTATATTATGGAGAACAGTAGTCCCTGGGTATGTCATAGAGAACAGCAGTCCCTGTGTATATCATAGAGAATAGCATTCCCTGAAAATATTATAGAGAACACCAGTCCCTGTGTATATTACAGAGAATAGCAGTCCCTGTGTGTATTATAGAGAATAGCAGTCCCTCTGTATATTATAGAGAACAGCACTCCCTGTGTATATTATAGTGAAAGCAGTCCCTGTGTGTATTATAGAGAATAGCAGTCCCTGTGTATAATACAGAGAACGGCAGTCCCTGTGTATATAATAGAGAACGGCAGTCCCTGTGTATATTATGGAGAACAGCAGTCCCTGTGTGTAATATAGAGAACAGCAGTCCCTGAGTATATTAAGGAGAATCGCATTCCTTGTGTATATTACAGAGAACAGCAGTCCCTGAGTATATTATAGAGAACAGCAGTCCCTGTGTATATTATAGAGAACAGCAGTCCCTGTGTATATTATAGAGAATAGCAGTCCCTGTGTGTATTATAGAGAACAGCAGTTCCTGTGTGTATTATACAGCATAGCAGTCCCTGTGTATATTATAGAGAATAGCAGTCCCTGTGTATATTATAGAGAACAGCAGTCTCTGTGTATATTATAGAGAATAGCAGTCCCTGCGTATATTATACAGCATAGCAGTCCCTGTATACAATAAAAACAATAGCAGGCCCTGTGTACATTATAGAGAACAGACGTCCCTGTATACAATACAGAGAAACAGCAGTCCTAGTGTATATTATAGCGAACAGACGTCCCTGTGTCTATTAAAGAGAACAACAGTCCGCGTGAATATTTAAAAGAATAACCGTCCCTGTCTATATTAAAGACAGCAACATTCCCTGTGTATATAATAGAGAACAGAAGTCTCTGCGTATATTATGGAGAGCAGCAGTCCCACTGCATATTACAGAGAACAGAAGTCCCTGTGATTATTAAAAGAACAGAAGTCCCTGTGTATATTACAAAGAACACTAGTCTCTGTGTACAATACAAATTACAGACAACAGAAGTCCCTGTGTGTATTATAGAGAACAGTAGTCCCTGTGTATATTTTAGAGAATAGCAGTTCCTGTGTATATTATAGAGAACAGCATTCTCTGTGTATATTATAGTGAACGGCAGTCCCTGTGTGTATTTTAGTGAACGGCAGTCCCTGTGTGTATTATAGAGAACAGCAGTCCCTGTGTATATTATAGAGAACAGCAGTCCGTGTGTGTATTATAGAGAATCGCAGACCCTGTGTGTATTATAGAGAATAGCAGTCCCTGTGTATAATACAGAGAACGGCAATCCCTGTGTATATAATAGAGAACGGCAGTCCCTGTGTATATAATAGAGAACAGCAGTCCCTGTGTATATTAAGGAGAATTGCATTCCTTGTGTATATTACAGAGAACAGCAGTCTCTGTGTATATTATAGTGAACGGCAGTCCCTGAGTGTATTATAGAGAACAGCAGTCCCGGTGTATATCATAGAGGACAGCAGTCCCTGTGTGTATTATAGTGAACAGCATTCCCTGCGCATATTATAGAGAACAGCAGTACCTGTGTATATTACAGAGAATAGCAGTCCCTGTGTCTTTTAGGGAGAACAGCAGTCTCTGTGTATATTACAGTGAACAGCAGTCCCTGTGTGTATTATAGAGAACAGTAGTACCTGTGTATATTACAGAGAATAGCAGTCCCTGTGTATATTATAGAGAATAGCAGTCTCTGTGTGTATTAAAGAGAACGGCAGTCCCTGTGTATATTATAGTGAACAGCAGTCCCTGTGTGTATTATAGAGGACAGCAGTCCCTGTGTATATAATAGTGAACGGCAGTCCCTGTGTATATTATACTGAACAGTAGTCCCTGTGTGTATTATAGAGAACAGCAGTCCCTGTGTATATAATTGTGAACGGCAGTCCCTGTGTATATTATAGTGAACGGCAGTCCCTGTGCATATTATAGAGAACACCAGTCCCTGTGTGTATTATAGAGAACAGCAGTCCCTGTGTGTCTTATAGAGAACAGCAGTCCCTGTGTGTATTATAGTGAACAGCAGTCCCTGTGTGTATTATAGAGTACAGCAGTCTCTGTGTATATTATAGTGAACAGCAGTCCCTGTGCATATTATAGTGAACAGCAGTCCCTGTCTATATTATAGTGAACAGCAGTCCATGTGTATATTATAGAGAACAGCAGTCCCTGTGTGTAATATAGTGAACAGCATTCCCTGTGTGTATTATAGAGAACAGCAGTACCTTTGTATATTACAGAGAATAGCAGTCCCTGTGTCTTTTAGGGAGAACAGCAGTCTCTGTGTATATTACAGTGAACAGCAGTCCCTGTGTGTATTATAGAGAACAGTAGTACCTGTGTATATTACAGAGAATAGCAGTCCCTGTGTATATTATAGAGAATAGCAGTCTCTGTGTGTATTAAAGAGAACGGCAGTCCCTGTGTATATTATAGTGAACAGCAGTCCCTGTGTGTATTATAGAGGACAGCAGTCCCTGTGTATATAATAGTGAACGGCAGTCCCTGTGTATATTATACTGAACAGTAGTCCCTGTGTGTATTATAGAGAACAGCAGTCCCTGTGTATATAATTGTGAACGGCAGTCCCTGTGTATATTATAGTGAACGGCAGTCCCTGTGCATATTATAGAGAACACCAGTCCCTGTGTGTATTATAGAGAACAGCAGTCCCTGTGTGTCTTATAGAGAACAGCAGTCCCTGTGTGTATTATAGTGAACAGCAGTCCCTGTGTGTATTATAGAGTACAGCAGTCTCTGTGTATATTATAGTGAACAGCAGTCCCTGTGCATATTATAGTGAACAGCAGTCCCTGTCTATATTATAGTGAACAGCAGTCCATGTGTATATTATAGAGAACAGCAGTCCCTGTGTGTAATATAGTGAACAGCATTCCCTGTGTGTATTATAGAGAACAGCAGTACCTTTGTATATTACAGAGAATAACAGTCCCTGTGTGTATTAGGGAGAACAGCAGTCCCTGTGTGTATTATAGTGAACAACATTCCCTGTGTATATTATAGAGGACAGTAGTCCCTGTGTGTATTATAGTGAACGGCAGTCCATGTTTATATTATAGTGAACAGCTGTTCATGTGTATATTATAGAGAACAGCAGTCTCTGTATATATTATAGTGAACGGCGGTCCCTGTGTGTATTATAGAGAACAGCAGTCCCGGTGTGTATCATAGCAGACAGCAGTCCCTGTGTGTATTATAGAGAACAGTCCATGTGTATATTATAGGGAACAGCACTTCCTGTGTATATTATAGAGAACAGCAGTCCCTGCGTGTATTATAGAGAACAGCAGCCCCAGTGTGTATTATAGAGAATAGCAGTCTCTGTGTGTATTATACTGAACCGCAGTCCGTGTGTTTATTATAGAGAATAGCAGTGCCTGTGTGTATTATAGAGAACAGTAGAACCTGTGTATATTAGAGTGAACAGCAGTCCCTGTGTGTACTATAGAGAATAGCAGTCCCTGTGTATATTACAGCGAATAGCAGTCCCTGTGTATATTATGGAGAAGAGCAGTCCCTGTGCATATTATACAGAATAACAGTCCCTGTGTGTATTATAGAGAACAGCAGTCCCTGTGTGTATTATAGAGAACAGCAGTCACTGCGTGTATTATAGAGAACAGCAGTCCCTGTGTGTCTTATAGAGAACAGCAGTCCCTGTGTGTATTATAGAGTACAGCAGTCTCTGTGTATATTATAGTGAACAGCAGTCCCTGTGTATATTATAGTGAACAGCAGTCCCTGCCTATATTATAGGGAACAGCAGTCCATGTGTATATTATAGAGAACAGCAGTCCCTGTGTGTAATATAGTGAACAGCATTCCCTGTGTGTATTATAGAGAACAGCAGTACCTGTGAATATTACAGAGAATAGCAGTCCCTGTGTATATTATAGTGAACGGCAGTCCCTGTGTATATTATAGAGGACTGCAGTGCCTGTGTATATTATAGTGAACGGCAGTCCCTGTGTATATTATAGTGAACAGTAGTCCCTGTGTATATTATAGAGAACAACAGTCTCTGTGTATATTATAGTGAACAGCAGTCTCTGTGTGTATTATAGTGAACAGCCATCTCTGTGTGTATTACAGTGAACAGCAGTCCCTGTGTGTATTATAGAGAATAGCAGCCTCTGTGTATATTATTGTGAACGGCAGTCCCTGTGTATATTATATTGAACAGCAGTCCCTGTCTATATTATACAGAGCAGCAGTCTCTGTGTATATTATTGTGAACGGCAGTCCCTGTGCATATTATAGAGAACACCAGTCCCTGTGTATATTATAGAGTACGGCAGTCTCAGTGTATATTATAGAGAACAGCAGTCACTGTGAATATTATAGAGAACAGCAGTCCCTGAGTATATTATAGAGAATAGCAGTCCCTGTGTGTATTATAGAGAATAGCAGCCTCTGTGTATATTATAGTGAACGGCAGTCCCTGTGTATATTATAGTGAACAGTAGTCCCTGTGTATATTATAGTGAACAGCAGTCTCTGTGTGTATTATAGTGAACAGCCATCTCTGTGTGTATTACAGTGAACAGCAGTCCCTGCGTGTATTATAGAGAATAGCAGTCCCTGTGTATATTATAGTGTACAGCAGTCCCTGTGTGTATTATGGAGAATAGCAGTCCCTGTGTTTATTATGGAGAATAGCAGTCCCCGTGTGTCTTATAGAGAGCAGCAGTCCCTGTGTGTATTATAGAGAACAGCTGTCACTGCGTGTATTATAGAGAACAGCAGTCTCTGTATATATTATAGTGAACAGCAGTCTCTGTGTGTATTATAGTGAACAGCCATCTCTGTGTGTATTACAGTGAACAGCAGTCCCTGTGTGTATTATAGAGAATAGCAGTCCCTGTGTATATTATAGTGAACAGCAGTCCCTGTGTTTATTATGGCGAACAGCAGTCCCTGTGTGTCTTATAGAGAACAGCAGTCCCTGTGTGTATTATAGTGAACAGCAGTCCCTTTGTGTCTTATAGAGAATAGCAGTCCCCGTGTGTATTATAGAGAACTGCAGTCCCTGTGTTTATTATGGAGAAGAGCAGTCCCTGTGTGTCTTATAGAGAACAGTAGTCCCTGTGTATATTATAGTGAACAGCAGTCCCTGTGTGTCTTATAGAGAATAGCAGTCCCTGTGTATACTACAGAGAATAGCAGTCCCTTTGTATATTATGGAGAACAGCAGTCCCTGTGCATATTATACAGAACAGCAGTCACTGCGTGTATTATAGAGAACAGCAGTCACTGCGTGCATTATAGAGAACAGCAGTCCCTGTGTGTATTATAGAGAACAGCAGTCACTGCGTGTATTATAGAGAACAGCAGTCCCTGTGTGTCTTATAGAGAACAGCAGTCCCTGTGTGTATTATAGTGAACAGCAGTCCCTGTGTGTATTATAGAGTACAGCAGTCTCTGTGTATATTATAGTGAACAGCAGTCCCTGACTATATTATAGTGAACAGCAGTCCATGTGTATATTATAGTGAACAGCATTCCCTGTGTGTATTATAGAGAACAGCAGTACCTGTGTATATTACAGAGAATAGCAGTCCCTGTGTGTATTAGGGAAAACAGCAGTCTCTGTGTGTATTATAGTGAACCGCAGTCCCTGTGTGTATTATAGAGAATAGCAGTCCCTGTGTATATTATAGTGAACGGCAGTCCCTGTGTATATTACAGAGGACTGCAGTGCCTGTGTATATTATAGTGAAGGGCAGTGCCTGTGTATATTATAGTGAAGGGCAGTCCCTGTGTATATTATAGTGAACAGCAGTCTCTGTGTGTTATAGTGAACAGCCATCTCTGTGTGTATTACAGTGAACAGCAGTCCCTGTGTGTATTATAGAGAATAGCAGTCTCTGTGTATATTATTGTGAACGGCAGTCCCTGTGAATATTATATTGAACAGCAGTCCCTGTGTATATTATAGAGAGCAGCAGTCTCTGTGTATATTATTGTGAACGGCAGTCCCTGTGTATATTACAGAGGACTGCAGTGCCTGTGTATATTATAGTGAACGGCAGTCCCTGTGTATATTATAGTGAACAGTAGTCCCTGTGTATATTATAGAGAACAACAGTCTCTGTGTATATTATAGTGAACAGCAGTCTCTGTGTGTATTATAGTGAACAGCCATCTCTGTGTGTATTACAGTGAACAGCAGTCCCTGTGTGTATTATAGAGAATAGCAGTCCCTGTGTTTATTATGGAGAACAGCAGTCCCCGTGTGTCATATAGAGAACAGCAGTCCCTGTGTGTATTATAGAGAACAGCAGTCCCTGTGTGTATTATGGAGAATAGCAGTCCCTGTGTTTATTATGGAGAATAGCAGTCCCCGTGTGTCTTATAGAGAGCAGCAGTCCCTGTGTGTATTATAGAGAACAGCTGTCACTGCGTGTATTATAGAGAACAGCAGTCTCTGTATATATTATAGTGAACAGCAGTCTCTGTGTGTATTATAGTGAACAGCCATCTCTGTGTGTATTACAGTGAACAGCAGTCCCTGTGTGTATTATAGAGAATAGCAGTCCCTGTGTATATTATAGTGAACAGCAGTCCCTGTGTTTATTATGGCGAACAGCAGTCCCTGTGTGTCTTATAGAGAACAGCAGTCCCTGTGTGTATTATAGTGAACAGCAGTCCCTTTGTGTCTTATAGAGAATAGCAGTCCCCGTGTGTATTATAGAGAACTGCAGTCCCTGTGTTTATTATGGAGAAGAGCAGTCCCTGTGTGTCTTATAGAGAACAGTAGTCCCTGTGTATATTATAGTGAACAGCAGTCCCTGTGTGTCTTATAGAGAATAGCAGTCCCTGTGTATACTACAGAGAATAGCAGTCCCTTTGTATATTATGGAGAACAGCAGTCCCTGTGCATATTATACAGAACAGCAGTCACTGCGTGTATTATAGAGAACAGCAGTCACTGCGTGCATTATAGAGAACAGCAGTCCCTGTGTGTATTATAGAGAACAGCAGTCACTGCGTGTATTATAGAGAACAGCAGTCCCTGTGTGTCTTATAGAGAACAGCAGTCCCTGTGTGTATTATAGTGAACAGCAGTCCCTGTGTGTATTATAGAGTACAGCAGTCTCTGTGTATATTATAGTGAACAGCAGTCCCTGACTATATTATAGTGAACAGCAGTCCATGTGTATATTATAGTGAACAGCATTCCCTGTGTGTATTATAGAGAACAGCAGTACCTGTGTATATTACAGAGAATAGCAGTCCCTGTGTGTATTAGGGAAAACAGCAGTCTCTGTGTGTATTATAGTGAACCGCAGTCCCTGTGTGTATTATAGAGAATAGCAGTCCCTGTGTATATTATAGTGAACGGCAGTCCCTGTGTATATTACAGAGGACTGCAGTGCCTGTGTATATTATAGTGAAGGGCAGTGCCTGTGTATATTATAGTGAAGGGCAGTCCCTGTGTATATTATAGTGAACAGCAGTCTCTGTGTGTTATAGTGAACAGCCATCTCTGTGTGTATTACAGTGAACAGCAGTCCCTGTGTGTATTATAGAGAATAGCAGTCTCTGTGTATATTATTGTGAACGGCAGTCCCTGTGAATATTATATTGAACAGCAGTCCCTGTGTATATTATAGAGAGCAGCAGTCTCTGTGTATATTATTGTAAACGGCAGTCCCTGTGTATATTACAGAGGACTGCAGTGCCTGTGTATATTATAGTGAACGGCAGTCCCTGTGTATATTATAGTGAACAGTAGTCCCTGTGTATATTATAGAGAACAACAGTCTCTGTGTATATTATAGTGAACAGCAGTCTCTGTGTGTATTATAGTGAACAGCCATCTCTGTGTGTATTACAGTGAACAGCAGTCCCTGTGTGTATTATAGAGAATAGCAGTCCCTGTGTTTATTATGGAGAACAGCAGTCCCCGTGTGTCATATAGAGAACAGCAGTCCCTGTGTGTATTATAGAGAACAGCAGTCACTGCGTGTATTATAGAGAACTGCAGTCTCTGTGTATATTATTGTGAACGGCAGTCCCTGTGTATATTACAGAGGACTGCAGTGCCTGTGTATATTATAGTGAAGGGCAGTCGCTGTGTATATTATAGTGAACAGTAGTCCCTGTGTGTATTATAGAGAATAGCAGTCCCTGTGTATATTATAGTGAACAGCAGTCCCTGTGTGTATTATATAGAACAGCAGTCACTGCGTGTATTATAGAGAACAGCAGTCTCTGTGTATATTATTGTGAACGGCAGTCCCTGTGTATATTACAGAGGACTGCAGTGCCTGTGTAAATTATAGTGAAGGGCAGTCGCTGTGTATATTATAGTGAACAGTAGTCCCTGTGTGTATTATAGAGAATAGCAGTCCCTGTGTATATTATAGTGAACAGCAGTCCCTGTGTGTATTATAGAGAATGGCAGTCCCTGTGTTTATTATGGAGAACAGCAGTCCCTGTGTGTCTTATAGAGAACAGCCGTCCCTGTGTGTATTATAGTGAACAGCAGTCCCTGTGTGTCTTACAGAGAATAGCAGTCCCTGTGTGTATTATAGAGAACTGCAGTCCCTGTGTTTATTATGGAGAAGAGCAGTCCCTGTGTGTCTTATAGAGAACAGTAGTCCCTGTGTATATTATAGTGAACTGCAGTCCCTGTGTGTCTTATAGAGAATAGCAGTCCCTGTGTATAATACAGAGAATAGCAGTCCCTTTGTATATTATGGAGAACAGCAGTCCCTGTGCATATTATACAGAACAGCAGTCCCTGTGTGTCTTATAGAGAACAGCAGTCCCTGTGTAAATTATAGTGAACGGCAGTCCCTGTGTATATTATAGAGAACAGCAGTCCCTGTGTATATTATTGAGAACAGCAGTCCCTGTGTATATTATATTGAACAGCATTCCCTGTGTATATTATAGAGAACAGCAGTCTCTGTGTATATTATTGTGAACGGCAGTCCCTGTGTATATTATAGTGAACAGTAGTCACTGTGTATATTATAGAGAACAGCAGTCTCTGTGTATATTATAGTGAACAGCCGTCTGTGTGTATTATAGTGAACAGCAGTCCCTGTGTGTATTATAGAGAATAGCAGTCCCTGTGTGCATTATAGAGAACAGCAGTCCCTGCGTTTATTATGGAGAACAGCAGTCCCTGTGTGTCTTATAGAGAACAGCAGTCCCTGTGTGTATTATATTGAACCGCAGTCCCTGTGTGTATTATAGAGAACAGCAGTCACTGCGTGTATTATAGAGAACTGCAGTCTCTGTGTATATTATTGTGAACGGCAGTCCCTGTGTATATTACAGAGGACTGCAGTGCCTGTGTATATTATAGTGAAGGGCAGTCGCTGTGTATATTATAGTGAACAGTAGTCCCTGTGTGTATTATAGAGAATAGCAGTCCCTGTGTATATTATAGTGAACAGCAGTCCCTGTGTGTATTATAGAGAACAGCAGTCACTGCGTGTATTATAGAGAACAGCAGTCTCTGTGTATATTATTGTGAACGGCAGTCCCTGTGTATATTACAGAGGACTGCAGTGCCTGTGTATATTATAGTGAAGGGCAGTCGCTGTGTATATTATAGTGAACAGTAGTCCCTGTGTGTATTATAGAGAATAGCAGTCCCTGTGTATATTATAGTGAACAGCAGTCCCTGTGTGTATTATAGAGAATGGCAGTCCCTGTGTTTATTATGGAGAACAGCAGTCCCTGTGTGTCTTATAGAGAACAGCCGTCCCTGTGTGTATTATAGTGAACAGCAGTCCCTGTGTGTCTTACAGAGAATAGCAGTCCCTGTGTGTATTATAGAGAACTGCAGTCCCTGTGTTTATTATGGAGAAGAGCAGTCCCTGTGTGTCTTATAGAGAACAGTAGTCCCTGTGTATATTATAGTGAACTGCAGTCCCTGTGTGTCTTATAGAGAATAGCAGTCCCTGTGTATAATACAGAGAATAGCAGTCCCTTTGTATATTATGGAGAACAGCAGTCCCTGTGCATATTATACAGAACAGCAGTCCCTGTGTGTCTTATAGAGAACAGCAGTCCCTGTGTAAATTATAGTGAACGGCAGTCCCTGTGTATATTATAGAGAACAGCAGTCCCTGTGTATATTATTGAGAACAGCAGTCCCTGTGTATATTATATTGAACAGCATTCCCTGTGTATATTATAGAGAACAGCAGTCTCTGTGTATATTATTGTGAACGGCAGTCCCTGTGTATATTATAGTGAACAGTAGTCACTGTGTATATTATAGAGAACAGCAGTCTCTGTGTATATTATAGTGAACAGCCGTCTGTGTGTATTATAGTGAACAGCAGTCCCTGTGTGTATTATAGAGAATAGCAGTCCCTGTGTGCATTATAGAGAACAGCAGTCCCTGCGTTTATTATGGAGAACAGCAGTCCCTGTGTGTCTTATAGAGAACAGCAGTCCCTGTGTGTATTATATTGAACCGCAGTCCCTGTGTGTATTATAGAGAATAGCAGTTCCTGTGTATATTATAGTGAACGGCAGTCCCTGTGTATATTATATTGAACAGCAGTCCCTGTGTATATTATAGAGAACAGCAGTCTCTGTGTATATTATTGTGAATGGCAGTCCCTGTGTATATTATATTGAACAGCAGTCCCTGAGTATATTATACAGAACAGCAGTCTCTGTGTATATTATTGTGAATGGCAGTCCCTGTGTATATTACAGAGGACTGCAGTACCTGTGTATATTATAGTGAAAGGCTGTCCCTGTGTATATTATACTGAACAGTAGTCAATGTGTATATTATAGAGAACAGCAGTCTCTGTGTATATTATAGTGAACAGCAGTCTCTGTGTGTATTATAGTGAACAGCCATCTCTGTGTGTATTACAGTGAACAGCAGTCCCTGTGTGGATTATAGAGAATAGCAGTCCCCGTGTATATTATAGTGAACAGCAGTCCCTGTGTGTATTATAGAGAATAGCAGTCCCTGTGTGTATTGTAGAGAACTGCAAACCCTGTGTTTATTATGGGGAACAGCAGTCCCTGTGTGTCTTATAGTGAACAGCAGTCCCTGTGCATATTGTGGAGAACACCAGTCCCTGTGTATATTACGGAGAATAGCAGTCCCTGAGAGTATTATAGAGAACAGCAGTCCCTGTGTGTATTATAGAGAATAGCAGTCCCTGTGTATATTATGGAGAACAGCAGTCCCTGTGCATATTATACAGAACAGCAGTCCCTGTGTATATTATAGAGAACAGCAGTCTCTGTGTGTATTATAGAGAACAGCAGTCACTGCGTGCATTATAGAGAACAGCAGTCACTGCGTGCATTATAGTGAACAGCAGTCCCTCTGTGTCTTATAGAGAACAGCAGTCCCTGGGTGTATTATAGAGTACAGCAGTCTCTGTGTATATTATAGTGAACAGCAGTCCCTGTGTATATTATAGTGAACGCCAGTCCCTGTGTGTATTATACATAACAGCAGTCCCTGTGTGTATTATAGAGAACAGCAGTCACCGCGTGCATTATAGAGAACAGCAGTCACTGCGTGCATTATAGAGAACAGCAGTCCCTGTGTGTCTTATAGAGAACAGCAGTCCCTGTGTGTATTATAGAGTGCAGCAGTCTCTGTGTATATTATAGTGAACAGCAGTCCCTGTGTGTATTATAGAGAACACCAATCCCTGTGTATGTTATAGTGAACGGCAGTCCCTGTGTGTATTATAGAGAACAGCAGTCCCGGTGTATATCGTAGAGGACAGCAGTCCCTGTGTGTATTATAGAGAACAGCAGTCCCTGTGTATATTACAGGGAACAGCACTTCCTGTGTATATTATAGAGAACAGCAGTCCCTGTGTGTATTATAGTGAACAGCATTCCCTGTGCATATTATGGAGAACAGCAGTCCCTGTGTGTATTAGGGAGAACAGCAGTCCCTGTGTGTATTATAGAGAATAGCAGTCTCTGTGTGTAATATAGTGAACCGCAGTCCCTGTGTTTATTATAGAGAATAGCAATGCGTGTGTGTATTATAGAGAACAGCAGAACCTGTGTATATTAGAGTGAACAGCAGTCCCTGTGTATATTACAGGGAACAGCACTTCCTGTGTATATTATAGAGAACAGCAGTCCCTGTGTGTATTATAGTGAACAGCATTCCCTGTGCATATTATGGAGAACAGCAGTCCCTGTGTGTATTATAGAGAACAGCAGTCCCTGTGTGTATTATAGAGAATAGCAGTCTCTGTGTGTAATATAGTGAACCGCAGTCCCTGTGTTTATTATAGAGAATAGCAATGCGTGTGTGTATTATAGAGAACAGCAGAACCTGTGTATATTAGAGTGAACCGCAGTCCCTGTGTTTATTATAGAGAATAGCAATGCGTGTGTGTATTATAGAGAACAGCAGAACCTGTGTATATTAGAGTGAACAGCAGTCCCTGTGTGTATTATAGGGAATAGCAGTCCCTGCGTATATTACAGAGAATAGCAGTCTATGTGTATATTATGGAGAAGAGCAGTCCCTGTGCATATTGTACAGAATAACAATCCCTGTGTGTATTATAGAGAACAGCAGTCCCTGTGTATATTATAGTGAACGCCAGTCCCTGTCTATATTATAGTGAACAGCAGTCCCTGTCTATATTATAGTGAACAGCAGTCCCTGTGTGTATTATAGAGAACCGCAGTACCTGTGTATATTACAGAGAATAGCAGTCCCTGTGTGTATTAGGGAAAACAGCAGTCTCTGTGTGTATTATAGTGAACCGCAGTCCCTGTGTGTATTATAGAGAATAGCAGTCCCTGTGTATATTATAGTGAACGGCAGTCCCTGTGTATATTACAGAGGACTGCAGTGCCTGTGTATATTATAGTGAAGGGCAGTGCCTGTGTATATTATAGTGAAGGGCAGTCCCTGTGTATATTATAGTGAACAGCAGTCTCTGTGTGTTATAGTGAACAGCCATCTCTGTGTGTATTACAGTGAACAGCAGTCCCTGTGTGTATTATAGAGAATAGCAGCATCTGTGTATATTATTGTGAACGGCAGTCCCTGTGAATATTATATTGAACAGCAGTCCCTGTGTATATTATAGAGAGCAGCAGTCTCTGTGTATATTATTGTGAACGGCAGTCCCTGTGTATATTACAGAGGACTGCAGTGCCTGTGTATATTATAGTGAACGGCAGTCCCTGTGTATATTATAGAGAACAACAGTCTCTGTGTATATTATAGTGAACAGCAGTCTCTGTGTGTATTATAGTGAACAGCCATCTCTGTGTGTATTACAGTGAACAGCAGTCCCTGTGTGTATTATAGAGAATAGCAGTCCCTGTGTATATTATAGTGAACAGCAGTCTCTGTGTGTATTATAGTGAACAGCCATCTCTGTGTGTATTACAGTGAACAGCAGTCCCTGTGTGTATTATAGAGAATAGCAGTCCCTGTGTTTATTATGGAGAACAGCAGTCCCCGTGTGTCATATAGAGAACAGCAGTCCCTGTGTGTATTATAGAGAACAGCAGTCACTGCGTGTATTATAGAGAACAGCAGTCTCTGTGTATATTATTGTGAACGGCAGTCCCTGTGTATATTACAGAGGACTGCAGTGCCTGTGTATATTATAGTGAAGGGCAGTCGCTGTGTATATTATAGTGAACAGTAGTCCCTGTGTGTATTATAGAGAATAGCAGTCCCTGTGTATATTATAGTGAACAGCAGTCCCTGTGTGTATTATAGAGAACAGCAGTCACTGCGTGTATTATAGAGAACAGCAGTCTCTGTGTATATTATTGTGAACGGCAGTCCCTGTGTATATTACAGAGGACTGCAGTGCCTGTGTATATTATAGTGAAGGGCAGTCGCTGTGTATATTATAGTGAACAGTAGTCCCTGTGTGTATTATAGAGAATAGCAGTCCCTGTGTATATTATAGTGAACAGCAGTCCCTGTGTGTATTATAGAGAATGGCAGTCCCTGTGTTTATTATGGAGAACAGCAGTCCCTGTGTGTCTTATAGAGAACAGCCGTCCCTGTGTGTATTATAGTGAACAGCAGTCCCTGTGTGTCTTACAGAGAATAGCAGTCCCTGTGTGTATTATAGAGAACTGCAGTCCCTGTGTTGATTATGGAGAAGAGCAGTCCCTGTGTGTCTTATAGAGAACAGTAGTCCCTGTGTATATTATAGTGAACTGCAGTCCCTGTGTGTCTTATAGAGAATAGCAGTCCCTGTGTATAATACAGAGAATAGCAGTCCCTTTGTATATTATGGGGAACAGCAGTCCCTGTGCATATTATACAGAACAGCAGTCCCTGTGTGTATTATAGAGAACAGCAGTCCCTGTGTAAATTATAGTGAACGGCAGTCCCTGTGTATATTATAGTGAACAGTAGTCCCTGTGTATATTATAGAGAACAACAGTCTCTGTGTATATTATAGTGAACAGCAGTCTCTGTGTGTATTATAGTGAACAGCCATCTCTGTGTGTATTACAGTGAACAGCAGTCCCTGTGTGTATTATAGTGAACAGTAGTCCCTGTGTGTATTATAGAGAATAGCAGTCCCTGTGTATATTATAGTGAACAGCAGTCCCTGTGTGTATTATAGAGAACAGCAGTCACTGCGTGTATTATAGAGAACAGCAGTCTCTGTGTATATTATTGTGAACGGCAGTCCCTGTGTATATTACAGAGGACTGCAGTGCCTGTGTATATTATAGTGAAGGGCAGTCGCTGTGTATATTATAGTGAACAGTAGTCCCTGTGTGTATTATAGAGAATAGCAGTCCCTGTGTATATTATAGTGAACAGCAGTCCCTGTGTGTATTATAGAGAATGGCAGTCCCTGTGTTTATTATGGAGAACAGCAGTCCCTGTGTGTCTTATAGAGAACAGCCGTCCCTGTGTGTATTATAGTGAACAGCAGTCCCTGTGTGTCTTACAGAGAATAGCAGTCCCTGTGTGTATTATAGAGAACTGCAGTCCCTGTGTTTATTATGGAGAAGAGCAGTCCCTGTGTGTCTTATAGAGAACAGTAGTCCCTGTGTATATTATAGTGAACTGCAGTCCCTGTGTGTCTTATAGAGAATAGCAGTCCCTGTGTATAATACAGAGAATAGCAGTCCCTTTGTATATTATGGAGAACAGCAGTCCCTGTGCATATTATACAGAACAGCAGTCCCTGTGTGTATTATAGAGAACAGCAGTCCCTGTGTAAATTATAGTGAACGGCAGTCCCTGTGTATATTATAGAGAACAGCAGTCCCTGTGTATATTATTGAGAACAGCAGTCCCTGTGTATATTATATTGAACAGCATTCCCTGTGTATATTATAGAGAACAGCAGTCTCTGTGTATATTATTGTGAACGGCAGTCTCTGTGTATATTATAGTGAACAGTAGTCACTGTGTATATTATAGAGAACAGCAGTCTCTGTGTATATTATAGTGAACAGCCGTCTGTGTGTATTATAGTGAACAGCAGTCCCTGTGTGTATTATAGAGAATAGCAGTCCCTGTGTGCATTATAGAGAACAGCAGTCCCTGCGTTTATTATGGAGAACAGCAGTCCCTGTGTGTCTTATAGAGAACAGCAGTCCCTGTGTGTATTATATTGAACCGCAGTCCCTGTGTGTATTATAGAGAATAGCAGTTCCTGTGTATATTATAGTGAACGGCAGTCCCTGTGTATATTATATTGAACAGCAGTCCCTGTGTATATTATAGAGAACAGCAGTCTCTGTGTATATTATTGTGAATGGCAGTCCCTGTGTATATTATATTGAACAGCAGTCCCTGAGTATATTATACAGAACAGCAGTCTCTGTGTATATTATTGTGAATGGCAGTCCCTGTGTATATTACAGAGGACTGCAGTACCTGTGTATATTATAGTGGAAGGCAGTCCCTGTGTATATTATACTGAACAGTAGTCAATGTGTATATTATAGAGAACAGCAGTCTCTGTGTATATTATAGTGAACAGCAGTCTCTGTGTGTATTATAGTGAACAGCCATCTCTGTGTGTATTACAGTGAACAGCAGTCCCTGTGTGGATTATAGAGAATAGCAGTCCCCGTGTATATTATAGTGAACAGCAGTCCCTGTGTGTATTATAGAGAATAGCAGTCCCTGTGTGTATTGTAGAGAACTGCAAACCCTGTGTTTATTATGGGGAACAGCAGTCCCTGTGTGTCTTATAGTGAACAGCAGTCCCTGTGCATATTGTGGAGAACACCAGTCCCTGTGTATATTACGGAGAATAGCAGTCCCTGAGAGTATTATAGAGAACAGCAGTCCCTGTGTGCATTATAGAGAATAGCAGTCCCTGTGTATATTATGGAGAACAGCAGTCCCTGTGCATATTATACAGAACAGCAGTCCCTGTGTATATTATAGAGAACAGCAGTCCCTGTGTGTATTATAGAGAACAGCAGTCACTGCGTGCATTATAGAGATCAGCAGTCACTGCGTGCATTATAGTGAACAGCAGTCCCTCTGTGTCTTATAGAGAACAGCAGTCCCTGGGTGTATTATAGAGTACAGCAGTCTCTGTGTATATTATAGTGAACAGCAGTCCCTGTGTATATTATAGTGAACGCCAGTCCCTGTGTGTATTATACATAACAGCAGTCCCTGTGTGTATTATAGAGAACAGCAGTCACCGCGTGCATTATAGAGAACAGCAGTCACTGCGTGCATTATAGAGAACAGCAGTCCCTGTGTGTCTTATAGAGAACAGCAGTCCCTGTGTGTATTATAGAGTGCAGCAGTCTCTGTGTATATTATAGTGAACAGCAGTCCCTGTGTGTATTATAGAGAACACCAATCCCTGTGTATGTTATAGTGAACGGCAGTCCCTGTGTGTATTATAGAGAACAGCAGTCCCGGTGTATATCATAGAGGACAGCAGTCCCTGTGTGTATTATAGAGAACAGCAGTCCCTGTGTATATTACAGGGAACAGCACTTCCTGTGTATATTATAGAGAACAGCAGTCCCTGTGTGTATTATAGTGAACAGCATTCCCTGTGCATATTATGGAGAACAGCAGTCCCTGTGTGTATTAGGGAGAACAGCAGTCCCTGTGTGTATTATAGAGAATAGCAGTCTCTGTGTGTAATATAGTGAACCGCAGTCCCTGTGTTTATTATAGAGAATAGCAATGCGTGTGTGTATTATAGAGAACAGCAGAACCTGTGTATATTAGAGTGAACAGCAGTCCCTGTGTGTATTATAGAGAATAGCAGTCCCTGCGTATATTACAGAGAATAGCAGTCTATGTGTATATTATGGAGAAGAGCAGTCCCTGTGCATATTGTACAGAATAACAATCCCTGTGTGTATTATAGAGAACAGCAGTCCCTGTGTATATTATAGTGAACGCCAGTCCCTGTCTATATTATAGTGAACAGCAGTCCATGTGTATATTATAGAGAACAGCAGTCCCTGTGTGTAATATAGTGAACAGCATTCCCTGTGTGTATTATAGAGAACAGCAGTACCTGTGTATATTACAGAGAATAGCAGTCCCTGTGTGTATTAGGGAGAACAGCAGTCCCAGTGCGTATTAAAGAGAATAGCAGTCTCTGTGTGTATTATAGAGAATAGCAGTCCCTGTGTATATTATGGAGAACAGCAGTCCCTGTGCATATTATACAGAACAGCAGTCCCTGTGTATATTATAGAGAACAGGAGTCCCTGTGTGTATTATAGAGAACAGCAGTCACTGCGTGCATTATAGAGAACAGCAGTCACTGCGTGCATTATAGTGAACAGCAGTCCCTCTGTGTCTTATAGAGAACAGCAGTCCCTGGGTGTATTATAGAGTACAGCAGTCTCTGTGTATATTATAGTGAACAGCAGTCCCTGTGTATATTATAGTGAACGCCAGTCCCTGTGTGTATTATACATAACAGCAGTCCCTGTGTGTATTATAGAGAACAGCAGTCACCGCGTGCATTATAGAGAACAGCAGTCACTGCGTGCATTATAGAGAACAGCAGTCCCTGTGTGTCTTATAGAGAACAGCAGTCCCTATGTGTATTATAGAGTGCAGCAGTCTCTGTGTATATTATAGTGAACAGCAGTCCCTGTGTGTATTATAGAGAACACCAATCCCTGTGTATGTTATAGTGAACGGCAGTCCCTGTGTGTATTATAGAGAACAGCAGTCCCGGTGTATATCATAGAGGACAGCAGTCCCTGTGTGTATTATAGAGAACAGCAGTCCCTGTGTATATTACAGGGAACAGCACTTCCTGTGTATATTATAGAGAACAGCAGTCCCTGTGTGTATTATAGTGAACAGCATTCCCTGTGCATATTATGGAGAACAGCAGTCCCTGTGTGTATTAGGGAGAACAGCAGTCCCTGTGTGTTTTATAGAGAATAGCAGTCTCTGTGTGTAATATAGTGAACCGCAGTCCCTGTGTTTATTATAGAGAATAGCAATGCGTGTGTGTATTATAGAGAACAGCAGAACCTGTGTATATTAGAGTGAACAGCAGTCCCTGTGTGTATTATAGAGAATAGCAGTCCCTGCGTATATTACAGAGAATAGCAGTCTATGTGTATATTATGGAGAAGAGCAGTCCCTGTGCATATTGTACAGAATAACAATCCCTGTGTGTATTATAGAGAACAGCAGTCCCTGTGTATATTATAGTGAACGCCAGTCCCTGTCTATATTATAGTGAACAGCAGTCCATGTGTATATTATAGAGAACAGCAGTCCCTGTGTGTAATATAGTGAACAGCATTCCCTGTGTGTATTATAGAGAACAGAAGTACCTGTGTATATTACAGAGAATAGCAGTCCCTGTGTGTATTAGGGAGAACAGCAGTCCCAGTGCGTATTATAGAGAATAGCAGTCTCTGTGTGTATTATAGTGAACCGCAGTCCCTTTGTGTATTATAGAGAACAGCAGTCCCGGTGTATATCATAGAGGACAGCAGTCCCTGTGTGTATTATAGAGAACAGCAGTCCCTGTGTATATTACAGGGAACAGCACTTCCTGTGTATATTATAGAGAACAGCAGTCCCTGTGTGTATTATAGTGAACAGCATTCCCTGTGCATATTATGGAGAACAGCAGTCCCTGTGTGTATTAGGGAGAACAGCAGTCCCTGTGTGTATTATAGAGAATAGCAGTCTCTGTGTGTAATATAGTGAACCGCAGTCCCTGTGTTTATTATAGAGAATAGCAATGCGTGTGTGTATTATAGAGAACAGCAGAACCTGTGTATATTAGAGTGAACAGCAGTCCCTGTGTGTATTATAGAGAATAGCAGTCCCTGCGTATATTACAGAGAATAGCAGTCTATGTGTATATTATGGAGAAGAGCAGTCCCTGTGCATATTGTACAGAATAACAATCCCTGTGTGTATTATAGAGAACAGCAGTCCCTGTGTATATTATAGTGAACGCCAGTCCCTGTCTATATTATAGTGAACAGCAGTCCATGTGTATATTATAGAGAACAGCAGTCCCTGTGTGTAATATAGTGAACAGCATTCCCTGTGTGTATTATAGAGAACAGCAGTACCTGTGTATATTACAGAGAATAGCAGTCCCTGTGTGTATTAGGGAGAACAGCAGTCCCAGTGCGTATTAAAGAGAATAGCAGTCCCTGTGTGTATTATAGAGAATAGCAGTCCCTGTGTATATTATGGAGAACAGCAGTCCCTGTGCATATTATACAGAACAGCAGTCCCTGTGTATATTATAGAGAACAGGAGTCCCTGTGTGTATTATAGAGAACAGCAGTCACTGCGTGCATTATAGAGAACAGCAGTCACTGCGTGCATTATAGTGAACAGCAGTCCCTCTGTGTCTTATAGAGAACAGCAGTCCCTGGGTGTATTATAGAGTACAGCAGTCTCTGTGTATATTATAGTGAACAGCAGTCCCTGTGTATATTATAGTGAACGCCAGTCCCTGTGTGTATTATACATAACAGCAGTCCCTGTGTGTATTATAGAGAACAGCAGTCACCGCGTGCATTATAGAGAACAGCAGTCACTGCGTGCATTATAGAGAACAGCAGTCCCTGTGTGTCTTATAGTGAACAGCAGTCCCTGTGTGTATCATAGAGAACACCAATCCCTGTGTATGTTATAGTGAACGGCAGTCCCTGTGTGTATTATAGAGAACAGCAGTCCCGGTGTATATCATAGAGGACAGCAGTCCCTGTGTGTATTATAGAGAACAGCAGTCCCTGTGTATATTACAGGGAACAGCACTTCCTGTGTATATTATAGAGAACAGCAGTCCCTGTGTGTATTATAGTGAACAGCATTCCCTGTGCATATTATGGAGAACAGCAGTCCCTGTGTGTATTAGGGAGAACAGCAGTCCCTGTGTGTATTATAGAGAATAGCAGTCTCTGTGTGTAATATAGTGAACCGCAGTCCCTGTGTTTATTATAGAGAATAGCAATGCGTGTGTGTATTATAGAGAACAGCAGAACCTGGGTATATTAGAGTGAACAGCAGTCCCTGTGTGTATTATAGAGAATAGCAGTCCCTGCGTATATTACAGAGAATAGCAGTCTATGTGTATATTATGGAGAAGAGCAGTCCCTGTGCATATTGTACAGAATAACAATCCCTGTGTGTATTATAGAGAACAGCAGTCCCTGTGTATATTATAGTGAACGCCAGTCCCTGTCTATATTATAGTGAACAGCAGTCCATGTGTATATTATAGAGAACAGCAGTCCCTGTGTGTAATATAGTGAACAGCATTCCCTGTGTGTATTATAGAGAACAGAAGTACCTGTGTATATTACAGAGAATAGCAGTCCCTGTGTGTATTAGGGAGAACAGCAGTCCCAGTGCGTATTATAGAGAATAGCAGTCTCTGTGTGTATTATAGTGAACTGCAGTCCCTGTGTGTATTATAGAGAACGGCAGTCCCTGTGTATATTATAGTGAACGGCAGTCCCTGTGTATATTATAGAGAACAGCAGTCTCTGTGTATATTATTGTGAGTGGCAGTCCCTGTGTATATTATATTGAACAGCAGTCCCTGTGTATATTATACAGAACAGCAGTCTCTGTGTGTAATATAGTGAACTGCATTCCCTGTGTGTATTATAGAGAACAGCAGTACCTGTGTATGTTACAGAGAATAGCAGTCCCTGTGTGTATTATGGTGAACAGCAGTCCCTGTCTATATTATAGAGAACGGCAGTCCCTGTCTATATTATAGTGAACGGCAGTCCCTGTGTGTATTATAGAGAACAGCAGTCCCGGTGTATATCATAGAGGACAGCAGTCCCTGTGTGTATTATAGAGAACAGCAGTCCCTGTGTATGTTACAGGGAACAGCACTTCCTGTGTATATTATAGAGAACAGCAGTCTCTGTGTGTATTATAGTGAACAGCATTCCCTGTGCATATTATGGAGAACAGCAGTCCCTGTGTGTATTAGGGAGAACAGCAGTCCCTGTGTATATTATAGAGAATAGCTGTCTCTGTGTGTAATATAGTGAACCGCAGTCCCTGTGTTTATTATAGAGAATAGCAATGCGTGTGTGTATTATAGAGAACAGCAGAACCTGTGTATATTAGAGTGAACAGCAGTCCCTGTGTGTATTATAGAGAATAGCAGTCCCTGCGTATATTACAGAGAATAGCAGTCTATGTGTATATTATGGAGAACAGCAGTCCCTGTGTATATTATTGAGAACAGCAGTCCCTGTGTATATTATATTGAACAGCAGTCCCTGTGTATATTATAGAAAACAGCAGTCTCTGTGTATATTATTGTGAATGGCAGTCCCTGTGTATATTATAGTGAACAGTAGTCACTGTGCATATTATAGAGAACAGCAGTCTCTGTGTATATTATAGTGAACAGCCGTCTCTGTGTGTATTATAGTGAACAGCAGTCCCTGTGTGTATTATAGAGAATAGCAGTCCCTGTGTGCATTATAGAGAACAGCAGTCACTGCGTGTATTATAGAGAACAGCAGTCCCTGTGTGTCTTATAGAGAACAGCAGTCCCTGTGTGCATTATAGAGAACGGCAGTCCCTGTGTATATTATAGTCAACGGCAGTCCATGTGTATATTATATTGAACAGCAGTCCCTGTGTATATTATAGAGAACAGCAGTCTCTGTGTGTAATATAGTGAACAGCATTCCCTGTGTGTATTATAGAGAACAGCAGTACCTGTGTATGTTACAGAGAATAGCAGTCCCTGTGTGTATTAGGGAGAACAGCAGTCCCAGTGCGTATTATAGAGAATAGCAGTCTCTGTGTGTATTATAGTGAACAGCAGTCTCTGTGTGTATTATAGAGAATAGCAGTCCCTGTGTATATTATAGTGAACGGCAGTCCCTGTGTGTATATTATAGAGAACAGCAGTCCCTGTGTATATTATTGTGAACAGCAGTCCCTGTGTATATTATTGTGAACAGCAGTCTCTGTGTATATTATTGTGAACGTCAGTCCCTGTGTATATTATAGTGAACAGTAGTCACTGCGTGCATTATAGAGAACAGCAGTCCCTGTGTGTCTTATAGAGAACAGCAGTCCCTGTGTGTATTATAGAGAACAGCAGTCCCTGTGTGTATTATAGAGAACTGCTGTCCCTGTGTTTATTATGGGGAACAGCAGTCCCTGTGTGTCTTATAGTGAACAGCAGTCCCTGTGCATATTATAGAGAACACCAGTCCCTGTGTATTTTACGGAGAATAGCAGTTCCTGTGTGCATTATAGAGAACAGCAGTCCCCGTGTAAATTATAGTGAACAGCAGTCCCTGTGTGTATTATAGAGAATAGCAGTCCCTGTGTGTATTATAGAGAACTGCTGTCCCTGTGTTTATTATGGGGAACAGCAGTCCCGGTGTGTCTTATAGTGAACAGCAGTCCCTGTGCATATTATAGAGAACACCAGTCCCTGTGTATATTACGGAGAACAGCAGTCCCTGTGCATATTATAGAGAACAGCAGTCCCTGTGTGTATTATAGAGAACAGCAGTCACTGCGTGTATTATAGAGAACAGCAGTCCCTGTGTGTCTTATAGAGAACAGCAGTCCCTGTGTGTATTATAGAGTACAGCAGTCTCTGTGTATATTATAGTGAACAGCAGTCCCTGTGTATATTATAGTGCACCCCAGTCCCTGTCTATATTAGAGTGAACAGCAGTCCATGTGTATATTATAGAGAACAGCAGTCCCTGTGTGTAATATAGTGAACAGCATTCCCTGTGTGTATTATAGAGAACAGCAGTACCTGTGTATGTTACAGAGAATAGCAGTCCCTGTGTGTATTAGGGAGAACAGCAGTCCCAGTGCGTATTATAGAGAATAGCAGTCTCTGTGTGTATTATAGTGAACAGCAGTCTCTGTGTGTATTATAGAGAATAGCAGTCCCTGTGTATATTATAGTGAACGGCAGTCCCTGTGTATATTATAGAGAACAGCAGTCCCTGTGTATATTATTGTGAACGGCAGTCCCTGTGTATATTATATTGAACAGCAGTCCTTGTGTATATTATAGAGAACAGCAGTCTCTGTGTATATTATTGTGAACGGCAGTCCCTGTGTATATTATAGTGAACAGTAGTCCCTGTGTATATTAAAGAGAACAGCAGTCTCTGTGTATATTATAGTGAACAGCCGTCTCTGTGTGTATTGTAGTGAACAGCAGTCCCTGTGTGCATTATAGAGAATAGCAGTCCCTGTGTATATTATAGTGAACAGCAGTCCCTGTGTGTATTATAGAGAATAGCAGTCCCTGTGTGCATTATAGAGAACTGCAGTCCCTGCGTTTATTATGGAGAACAGCCGTCCCTGTGTGTCTTATAGAGAACAGCAGTCCCTGTGTGTATTATAGTGAACAGCAGTCCCTGTATGTCTTGTAGAGAACAGCAGTCCCTGGGCATATAATAGAGAACACCAGTCCCTGTGTATATTACAGAGAATAGCAGTCCCTGTGTGTATTATAGAGAACAGCAGTCCCTGTGTGTATTATAGAGAATAGCAGTCCCTGTGTGTATTATAGTGAACAGCAGTCCCTGTGTATATTATAGAGAACGGCAGTCCCTGTCTATATTATAGTGAACAGCAGTCCTTGTGTATATTATAGAGAACAGCAGTCCCTGTGTATATTACAGAGAATAGCAGTCCCTGTGTGTATTAGGGAGAACACCAGTCCCTGTGTGTATTATAGAGAACACCAGTCCCTGTGTATATTACAGAGAATAGCAGTCCCTGTGTGTATTATACAGAACAGCAGTCCTTGTGTATATTATAGAGGACAGCAGTCCCCGTGCATATTATAGAGAACACCAGTCCCTGTGTATATTACAGAGAATAGCAGTCCCTGTGTGTATTATAGAGAACAGCAGTCCCTGTGTGTATTATAGAGAATAGCAGTCCCTGTGTGTATTATAGTGAACAGCAGTCCCTGTCTATATTATAGAGAACGGCAGTCCCTGTCTATATTATAGTGAACGACAGTCCCTGTGTGTATTATAGAGAACAGCAGTCCCTGTGTGTCTTATTGAGAACAGCAGTCCCTGTGTATATTACGGGGAACAGCACTTCCTGTGTATATTATAGAGAACAGCAGTCCCTGTGTGTATTATAGTGAACAGCATTCCCTGTGCATATTATGGAGAACAGCAGTCCCTGTGTGTATTAGGGAGAACAGCAGTCCCTGTGTGTATTATAGAGAATAGCAGTCTCTGTGTGTAATATAGTGAACCGCAGCCCCTGTGTTTATTATAGAGAATAGCAATGCGTGTGTGTATTATAGAGAACAGCAGAACCTGTGTATATTAGAGTGAACAGCAGTCCCTGTGTGTATTATAGAGAATAGCAGTCCCTGCGTATATTACAGAGAATAGCAGTCTATGTGTATATTATGGAGAAGAGCAGTCCCTGTGCATATTGTACAGAATAACAATCCCTGTGTGTATTATAGAGAACAGCAGTCCCTGTGTATATTATAGTGAATGCCAGTCCCTGTCTATATTATAGTGAACAGCAGTCCATGTGTATATTATAGAGAACAGCAGTCCCTGTGTGTAATATAGTGAACAGCGTTCCCTGTGTGTATTATAGAGAACAGCAGTACCTGTGTATATTACAGAGAATAGCAGTCCCTGTGTGTATTAGGGAGAACAGCAGTCCCAGTGCGTATTATAGAGAATAGCAGTCTCTGTGTGTATTATAGTGAACCGCAGTCCCTGTGTGTATTATAGAGAATAGCAGTCCCTGTGTATATTATAGTGAACGGCAGTCCATGTGTATATGATATTGAACAGCAGTCCCTGTGTATATTATAGAGAACAGCAGTCTCTGTGTATATTATTGTGAACGGCAGTCCCTGTGTATATTATATTGAACAGCAGTCCCTGTGTATATTATACAGAACAGCAGTCTCTGTGTGTAATATAGAGAACAGCAGTCTCTGTGTGTATTATAGTGAACATCCATCTCTGTGTGTATTACAGTGAACAGCAGTCCCTGTGTGTATTATAGAGAACAGCAGTCCCTGTGTGTATTATAGAGAACTGCTGTCCCTGTGTTTATTATGGGGAACAGCAGTCCCTGTGTGTCTTATAGTGAACAGCAGTCCCTGTGCATATTATAGAGAACACCAGTCCCTGTGTATATTACGGAGAATAGCAGTCCCTGTGTGTATTATAGAGAACAGCAGTCCCTGTGTGTATTATAGAGAACTGCTGTCCCTGTGTTTATTATGGGGAACAGCAGTCCCTGTGTGTCTTATAGTGAACAGCACTCCCTGTGCATATTATAGAGAACACCAGTCCCTGTGTATATTACGGAGAACAGCAGTCCCTGTGCATATTATAGAGAACAGCAGTCCCTGTGTGTATTATAGAGAACAGCAGTCCCTGTGTGTATTATAGAGAACAGCAGTCACTGCGTGCATTATAGAGAACAGCAGTCCCTGTGTGTCTTATAGGGAACAGCAGTCCCTGTGTGTATTATAGAGTACAGCAGTCTCTGTGTATATTATAGTGAACAGCAGTCCCTGTGTATATTATAGTGCACCCCAGTCCCTGTCTATATTATAGTGAACAGCAGTCCATGTGTATATTATAGAGAACAGCAGTCCCTGTGTGTAATATAGTGAACAGCATTCCCTGTGTGTATTATAGAGAACAGCAGTACCTGTGTATGTTACAGAGAATAGCAGTCCCTGTGTGTATTAGGGAGAACAGCAGTCCCAGTGCGTATTATAGAGAATAGCAGTCTCTGTGTGTATTATAGTGAACAGCAGTCTCTGTGTGTATTATAGAGAATAGCAGTCACTGTGTATATTATAGTGAATGGCAGTCCCTGTGTATATTATAGAGAACAGCAGTCCCTGTGTATATTATTGTGAACGGCAGTCCCTGTGTATATTATATTGAACAGCAGTCCCTGTGTATATTATAGAGAACAGCAGTCTCTGTGTATATTATAGTGAACAGCAGTCCCTGTGTATATTATAGTGAACAGTAGTCCCTGTGTATATTAAACAGAACAGCAGTCTCTGTGTATATTATAGTGAACAGCCGTCTCTGTGTGTATTGTAGTGAACAGCAGTCCCTGTGTGCATTATTGAGAATAGCAGTCCCTGTGTATATTATAGTGAACAGCAGTCCCTGTGTGTATTATAGAGAATAGCAGTCCCTGTGTGCATTATAGAGAACTGCAGTCCCTGCGTTTATTATGGAGAACAGCCGTCCCTGTGTGTCTTATAGAGAACAGCAGTCCCTGTGTGTATTATAGTGAACAGCAGTCCCTGTATGTCTTGTAGAGAACAGCAGTCCCTGGGCATATAATAGAGAACACCAGTCCCTGTGTATATTACAGAGAATAGCAGTCCCTGTGTGTATTATAGAGAACAGCAGTCCCTGTGTGTATTATAGAGAATAGCAGTCCCTGTGTGTATTATAGTGAACAGCAGTCCCTGTGTATATTATAGAGAACGGCAGTCCCTGTCTATATTATAGTGAACGGCAGTCCTTGTGCATATTATAGAGAACAGCAGTCCCTATGTGTATTATAGAGAACAGCAGTCCCTGTGTATATTACAGAGAATAGCAGTCCCTGTGTGTATTAGGGAGAACACCAGTCCCTGTATGTATTATAGAGAACACCAATCCCTGTGTATGTTATAGTGAACAGCAGTCCCTGTGTATATTATAGAGGACAGTAGTCCCTGTGTGTATTATAGAGAATAGCAGTCCCTGTTTATATTATAGTGAACAGCAGTCCATGTGTATATTATAGAGAATAGCAGTCTCTGTGTATATTATAGTGAACAGCAGTCTCTGTGTGTATTATAGAGAACAGCAGTCCCAGTGTATATCATAGAGGACAGCAGTCCCTGTGTGTATTATAGAGAACAGCAGTCCCTGTGTATATTATAGAGAACAGCAGTCCCTGTGTGTAATATAGTGAACAGCATTCCCTGTGCATATTATGGAGAACAGCAGTACCTGTGTATATTGTAGGGAACAGCACTTCCTGTGCATATTATAGAGAACAGCAGTCCCTGTGTGTAATATAGTGAACAGCATTCCCTGTGCATATTATGGAGAACAGCAGTACCTGTGTATATTATTGAGAATAGCAGTCCCTGTGTGTTTTATAGAGAATAGCAGTCTCTGTGTGTAATATAGTGAACAGCCGTCTCGGTGTGTATTATAGTGAACAGCAGTCCCAGTGTGTATTATAGATAATAGCAGTCCCTGTGTATATTATAGTGAACAGCAGTCCCTGTGTGTATTATAGAGAATAGCAGTCCCTGTGTGTATTATAGAGAACTGCAGTCCCTGTGTTTATTATGGAGAACAGCAGTCCATGTGTGTCTTATAGAGAACAGCAGTCTCTTTGTATATTATAGTGAACAGCAGTCCCTGTGTATTGTATAGTGAACAGCAGTCTCTGTGTATATTATAGTGAACACCAGTCCCTGTGTGTAGTATAGAGAACAGCAGTCCCTGTGTGTATTATAGAGAACAGCAGTCCCAGATTATATTATAGTGAACGGCAGTCCATGTGTATATTATAGAGAACAGCAGTCCCTGTGTGTATTATAGAGTGCAGCAGTCTCTGTGTATATTATAGAGAACAGCAGTCCCTGTGTGTATTATAGAGAACACCAGTCCCTGTGTATATTATAGAGAACAGCAGTCCCTGCGTGTATTATAGAGAACAGCAGTGCCTGTGTATATTATAGTGAACGGCTGTCCCTGTGTATATTATAGAGGACAGCGGTCCCTGTGTGTATTATAGTGAACAGCAGTCCATGTGTATATTATAGAGAACCGCAGTCCCTGTGTATATTACAGAGAACAGCAGTCCCTGTGTGTATGATAGAGAACAGCAGTCCCTATGTATATTAAAGAGATCAGCAGTCCCTGTGTGTATTATAGTGAACAGCAGTCTCTGTGTGTATTATAGAGAACAGCAGTCCCTGTGTCTATGATAGAGAATAGCAGTCCCTGTGTATATTAAAGAGAACAGCAGTCCCTGTGTATATTGTAGTGAACAGCAGTCCCTGTGTATATTATAGAGAACAGCAGTCCCTGTGTGTATTATAGAGAACAGCAGTCCCTGCGTATATTATAGCGAACAACAGTCCCTTTGTATGTTATAGAGAACAGCAGTCCCTGTGCATATTATTGAGAACAGCAGTCCCTGTGTATATTATAGAGAACAGCGGTCCCTGTGTATATTATAGAGAACATCAGTCCCTGTGTATATTACAGAGAATAGCAGTCCCTGTGTGTATTATAGAGAACAGCAGTCCCTGTGTGTATTATAGAGAATAGCAGTCCCTGTGTGTATTATAGTGAACAGCAGTCCCTGTGTATATTATAGAGAACGGCAGTCCCTGTCTATATTATAGTGAACGGCAGTCCTTGTGCATATTATAGAGAACAGCAGTCCCTATGTGTATTATAGAGAACAGCAGTCCCTGTGTATATTACAGAGAATAGCAGTCCCTGTGTGTATTAGGGAGAACACCAGTCCCTGTATGTATTATAGAGAACACCAATCCCTGTGTATGTTATAGTGAACAGCAGTCCCTGTGTATATTATAGAGGACAGTAGTCCCTGTGTGTATTATAGAGAATAGCAGTCCCTGTTTATATTATAGTGAACAGCAGTCTCTGTGTGTATTATAGAGAACAGCAGTCCCAGTGTATATCATAGAGGACAGCAGTCCCTGTGTGTATTATAGAGAACAGCAGTCCCTGTGTATATTATAGAGAACATCAGTCCCTGTGTATATTACAGAGAATAGCCGTCCCTGTGTGTATTATAGAGAACAGCAGTCCCTGTGTGTATTATAGAGAATAGCAGTCTCTGTGTGTAATATAGTGAACCGCAGTCCCTGTGTGTATTAAAGAGAATAGCAGTCCCAGTGTGTATTATAGAGAATGTCAGTCCCTATGTGTATTATAGAGAATAGCAGTCCCTGTGTATATGATGTAGAACAGCAGTCCCTGTGTATTATAGAGAATAGCAGTCCCTGTGTGTATTATAGAGAACAGCAGTCCCTGTGTGTATTATAGAGTACAGCAGTCCCTGTGTGTATTATAGAGAATAGCGGTCCCTGTGTATATGATATTGTCGGAGTGAATGTCCTTTCTCAGTCAGGTGTTGATGTTCTCGTTCACCAGCTGTTCAACTTTCCAGCATTTCCCCTTCTTCAATGTTGAATCCTCCTGGATGTTCCATTGCCATCACTGGTCACCCTGTCAACATGTCTCCATCGTTCTGTCTATATCACACCTGTCTTCATCTGGTTAATTCACCCACGTCATTGCAAATGCTCTCTGCATTCATGCTCCAAGCCTTCAGCCTTGTCTTTTCTAACATTATTTGGCCTGTTCCTGTGTCCTTTACCTGTTGCCCTGTTTGGGCTTGGCTCTTGGTTCCTCTGCCTTCCATTTTCCTTATTTCCCTTTCTGTTTATTGTTCTTGTCTTTGATTTCTGAATCCTTGCGTTGGTTCCCACTCGCCTGCCATTCTAGGTTAAACCACCCTTGCAAATACTGCCCAGGGTGTCAGTCTTGGTCAGTGCTTCCCTGGTGACCCCGGTCCAACTCCCCCAGAACCAGTCTCTGAATATGAGACCCTTCCCCCTTGCATCATTCCTTCAGCCACATGCTGGAAGACAGCTTTGTAAAGTAATGCAGCATTCTGCTAACATCCATATCAGGAGAGAACTGTAATCATTGCTATCCCAAGGGTAAACAGCAGTGTGTGCAAAGCCAAGATAATATCATCGAGACACAGTTAACTGAGATTCAATACAATATAATCAGGTTAAAGCCCGTGTAAGCTGAATCTCCTCGGAATGGAGAGAGACAAGGAGGTTTCAGATGAAACCATCTGTGATATTTATAACAACTCAGAACAAAACCTCCATGACTCTGCTGAATGTTCACCTTTACTTGTAGAATAAAAGACCCTGTCACACAGAGAGAAGGTGTAATCCGAATCACTCTCACCAGCTCTCCGGTGAAAGAGCTGTGGGTGGTCAGGACCAAATGGAATATTCAGAGCTGAGACTGACATCTTTTTGTAGATAAACCCTTAGTAAACAGACTCTCGTTGAACTGGAGTAAGATAGTGAGATGGTGAGATGAGAGTGACAGCCCTCGACATCAAGGCCACTTCTAATTGTGTGGGACATCACCAAGCCCTGGCAGAAAAGGTATCATTGGATATCAGGGACAAACTCTCCGCTGGTTAGAGTCATACCCAGCACGTAGGAGGATGGTTGTGGTTGGTGGAGGTCAGTCATCTCAGTTCCAGGACATCTCTGCAGGAGTCCCTCAAGGTAGCGTCCTAGACCCAACCACGTTCAGCTGCTTCATCAATGACCTTCCCTCCATCATAAGGTCAGAATTGGGGATATTTGCCGTTGATTGCACAGTGTTCAGCACCATTCACGGCTCCTCAGATACTGAAGCAGTCCGTGTTCAAATGCAACAAGATCTGGACAATCTCCAGGTTTGGGCTTACAAGTGGCAACTAACATTCATGCCACACAAATGCCAGGCTATGACCAACTTCAATAAGACAGAATCTAACCATCACCCCTTGACATCCAACAGTGTTACCATCACGGAATCCCCTGCTATCAGCATCCCCAGAGTTACCATTGATCAGAATCTCAACTGGGGTCACCACATAAACACAACGGCTACAAGAGCAGGTCAGAGACTGGGAAAACTGCAGTGAGAAACTCTCTCACTGACTGTTCACCATCTACAAGGCACCAGTCAGGAGTGTGATGGAATCCTCCCCACTTGCCCTGGATGGGGGCAGCTCCAATAACACTCAAGAAGCTCGACACCACCCAGGACAAAGCAGCCGCTTGATTGGCACCACAACCACAAACACCCACTCCCTCCCTCCCCCACCGACACTCAGTAACAGCAGTGTGTACTATCTACAAGATGTACTGCAGAAACTCACCAAAGATCCTCAGACAGCAGCTTCCAAACCCACAGCCACTTCCATCTAGAAGGACAAGGGCAGCAGATACATGGAAACACCACTCCCCATCCTGACTTGGAAATATATCACCGTTCCTTTACTGTCCCTGGGTCAGAATCCTGGAATTCCCTCCCTAAGGGCATTGTGGGTCTACCCACAGCACATGGACTGCAGCGGGTCAAGAAGGCAGCTCATCCCCACCTTCTCAAGGGGCAACTAGGGATAGGGAATAAATACTGACCCAGCCAGTGACCCCGACACCTCACAAGTGAATAAAAAAATCATAACAAGGGAAATGGAGTGAAGTCTCGGAAATCAGGGTGGGAATGAATCAGCTGTGATTAAATGTTTGGGAGGAGGATATTATCTGCTCTCAGGATGATTCTTTTATTTCAACAGCATGGATTAGAAATTTTCTTCATTCATTCAGGGAGTGTGGGTGTCAGTGTTGGCCCAGCATTTATTACTCATGTTGAGGGCAAAATCTCTGAATGTTCAGATGATACGAAGCCAGGGAGAAGGGGGAATTGTCAGGATGGTGCTGAGGGACTTCAGAGGAAGATTGACAAATTGGCAAAGCCCTGCAGAGAGATGACAATGATTTCGAGAATGAGGGATTTTCGATACAAGGAAGGATTAGAGAGATTGGGTTATTCTCCTTGGAACAAGGAAGGTTAAAATACTTAATGCTGAGTGAGATAACTCAAAACAATAAACTGTATTGACAGGGTAAAGATGAATATCCTGTTTCCACTAGTTGGAATAAACGAGGTAAACTCCTCCAGACCAAAGGGGTAGCCATGGGCACACGTATGGGCCCCAGCTATGCCTGTCTCTTTGTTGGCTACATAAAACAGTTGATCTTCCGTAGTTACACCGGCACCACTCCCCACCTCTTCCTCCGCTACATTGATGACTGCATTGGCGCCACCTCGTGCTCCCGCGGGGAGGTTGAGCAATTCATCAACTTCACCCACACATTCCACCCTGACCTTAAATTTACCTGGACCATCTCTGACACCTCCCTCCCCTTCCTGGACCTCTCCATCTCCATTAATGATGACTGACTTGACACTGACATTTTTTACAAACCCATCGACTCCCACAGCTACCTGGATTACACCTCTTCACACCCTACCTCTTGCAAAAATGCCATCCCATATTCCCAATTCCTCCACCTCTGCCATATCTGCTCCCAGGAGGACCAGTTCCACCACAGAACACACCAGATGGCCTCCTTCCTTAGAGACCGCAATTTCCCTTCCCACGTGGTTAAAGATGCCCTCCAAGGCATCTTGTCCACATCCCACACCTCTGCCCTCAGACTCCACCCTTCCAACCGTAACAAGGACAGAACGCCCCTGGTGCTCACCTTCCACCCTACCAACCTTCGCATAAACCAAATCATCTGCCGACATTTCTGCCACCTCCAAAAAGACCCCACCACCAGGGATATATTTCCCTCTCCACCCCTTTCCGCCTTCCGCAAAGACCGTTCCCTCCGTGACTACCTGGTCAGGTCCATGCCCCCCAACAACCCACCCTCCCATCCTGGCACCTCCCCTGCCACCGCAGGAACTGTAAAACCTGTGCCCACACCTCCTCCCTCACCTCTATCCAAGGCCCTAAAGGAGCCTTCCACATCCATCAAAGTTTTACCTGCACATCCACCAATATCATTTATTGTATCCGTTGCTCCCGATGCGGTCTCCTCTACATTGGGGAGACTGGGCGCCTCCTAGCAGAGCGCTTCAGGGAACATCTCCGGGACACCCGCACCAATCAAACACACCGCCCCATGGCCCAACATTTCAATTCCCCCTCCCACTCTGCCGAGGACATGGAGGTCCTGGGCCTCCTTCATCGCTGCTCCCTCACCACCAGACGCCTGGAGGCAGAACGCCTCATCTTCCGCCTCAGAACACTTCAACCCCAGGGCATCAATGTGGACTTCAACAGTTTCCTCATTTCCCCTTCCCCCACCTCATCCTAGTTCCAAACTTCCAGCTCAGCACTGTCCCCATGACTTGTCCGGACTTGTCCGACCTGCCTATCTCCTTTTCCATCTATCCACTCCACCCTCTCCTCCCTGACCTATCACCTTCATCCCCTCCCCCACTCACCCATTGTACTCTATGCTACTCTCTCCCCACCCCACCCTCCTCTAGCTTATCTCTCCATGCTTCCAGCTCTCTGCCTTTATTCCTGATGAAGGGCTTTTGCCCGAAACATCGATTTCGCTGCTCCTCGGATGCTGCCTGAACTGCTGGGTTCTTCCAGCACCACTAATCCAGAATCCACTAGTTGGTATGTCAGTAACTAGGGATCACAATTTCAAGATGATCAGCAAGAGAGACCAGAGTAAGTTGAGAGGAAAGATCTTTACCCAGAGAGTCATCTGGAGAGTGTTAGAGGCAGATTCCACAGGACGATTCAGAGAGCTGGGTGTAGATTGGAAAGGGATGGATTGAGAGGGTTATGGATGTAGGGCGGGAGAGTGAGGCTAACTGGGTAGCTCTTTCAAGAGCTAGTACAGACACAATGGATTCAATGGCCTCCTTCTGTACTGTTACATTCTATGATGTAGCAAAGGCCCCCTCCTGCTGTTCCTATAACATGCAGTTTTTTTTCTGTACCTTTTGAAGTTGGAGGCAGTTTGGAATGTCCTTGAAGTCATGACAGGCAATTTATAAATGTAAATGTGTCTTCCTTTTATTGCTTTTCATGGGATCTTTCTGTGCCCAAATGGCTTCCACATTTACCCACAGGCCAGTGAGTACCATTGAACCTGGAAGCTGGCTGTGAATCCCCGGGGAACTGGAGAGACTCTGTTCTCAAAGGAGAGACTCCAGGCTCCAGTCAATAGGTGGTCGTCAGGTCACTCTCGGATTGCCAGCAGAATGATCAATATTGAATGATCAATCCAGGCAGCCTGCGCTGAGGCTGATTGATTTGCTGTTAAATATTAATATTGCTGACAGATCATAATGAACCAAGCTGGAAGATTGGAGATGGCTGGTATTCCAGCGTCTGCAGTGATGACCTTCTACAAGAGAGTTGATTCCCTCGAGTTGAAGGTACTTTATTACATCTGACAGGTCTGACTCTCCGCACTGCCATCAAACAAACACCAAAGAACTGCAGATGCTGGAAGTCTGAAATAAAAACAGAAATTGCTGGAGAAACTCAGCTGGTCTGGCAGCATTTATAGAGAGAATGCAGACTCAATATCTGGGGAAGTCTGTAAAAAGGTCACTGGACGTGAAACATTACCTCTGTCTGTCTCTCCACACATGCTGCCAGACCTGCTGAGTTTCTCCAGTGTCTTCTGTTTCTGTCACAGCTATAAAACTTTGCTGTAACCTGGAGAAATTAATGAATAACTTTCAAATTCACTTGTGTGATGTAGGGGTCAGGGTCAGTGGCTGGGCCCAGTATTTATTGCCCGTGCCGAGTTACCCCTTCACAAGGTGGGAGTGAGCTGCCTCCTTGAACCACTGCAGTCCATGTGGGACAGATGGACCGTGAGGGAGGGAGAAATAAATCTGAAAATGCAACAACATCCCACTGAAGGATGGGTCACCTTGATGATCCCTCCAGGTCAATCCCAGATCATCATGGCCTTCGAGAGAGCAACAGACAGGAGAATGGGTGCCTTGAAGAGATGATAACTGTGAAGGGTCCTTCTGGCATCTATTTGTTAGGGACACAGACATCGCTCCGTCCACAGACACCGCTCTGTTCACAGACACCTGCAGCGTAGCCCCCTCACCATCTACAGTTTAATGTCGGCAGTTTCTTCAGGCTCCTGACCTCCTGGTCTCTTTGCAGTATCACTGCCATCACATCGAGGGCAACAAGTGTATGATCTGCCCTTTTTGGAAAGCAGTTCCAATCCTTTCCCACTCTCTGGGTGTGAAACTATATCCTCATTTCCCCATCTGCGTTTGTTTAGACTCCGTCTCCATCACCCCCGCCCTGCCCCCCAAGTGCATATGGTTTCTCTCGATCAACCCCAACAGCTGCATATCTAAATTTGTAGATAATACGACAACAGGCAGCAATATAATCAGCATACAGAGAGGAATTATATCTCCAAGATCCCTAAACTAACTCTACTCCCCCTGCTGACAGTGCATTCCACACCCCCCCCCCACTCTCTGTGTAAAAAACTGACCTCTGACATCTCCCCTAAACCTTCCCCAATCTCCATAAAATTATGCCCCTTGTGATAGCCATTTCCACCTGGAGAAAAGTCTCTGACTATCCACTCTATCTCTACCTCTCATCATCTTGTACCCCTCTATCAAGTCACCTCTCATCCTTCTTTATTCAAATGAGAAAAGCCCTAGCTCCCTCAATCTTTCTTCATAAGACATGCCCCAGGCAGCATCCTGGGAAATCCCCTCTGCATTCTCTCTAAAGCTTCCACATCTTTCCTATAATGAGGTGACCAGAACTGAACACAATATTCCAAGTGTGGTCTCATCAGGGCTCTATAGAGCTGCAGCATACCCTCGCGGCTCTTCAGCTGGAGGTGAATGGGTGACACTGGTTAGGTGTGAATGGGTGATACTGGTCAGGTGTGATTGGGTGATACTGGCCAGGTGTGAATGGGTAATACTGGTCAGGTGTGAATGGGTGATACTGGTCAGGTGTGATTGGGTGATACTGGTCAGGTGTGAATGGGTGACACTGGTCAGGTGTGAATGGGTAATACTGGTCAGGTGTAATTGGGTGATACTGGTCAGATGTGAATGGGTGATACTGGTCAGGGCTGAAAATGTGTTGCTGGTTAAAGCACAGCAGGTCAGGCAGCATCCAAGGAATAGGAAATTCGACGTTTTGGGCCAGAGCCCTTCATCAGGAATGAGGAGCGTGTGCCAGGCAGGCTAAGATAAAAGGTAGGGAGGAGGGACTTAGGGGAGGGGCGATGGAGATATGATAGGTGGAAGGAGGTCAAGGTGAGGGTGATAGGCCGGAGTGGGGTGGGGGCGGAGAGGTCAGGAAGAAGATTGCAGGTTAGGAGGGCGATGCTGAGTTTGAGGGAATCGACTGAGACAAGGTGGGGGGAGGGGAAATGAGGAAACTGGAGAAATCTGAGTTCATCCCTTGTGGTTGGAGGGTTCCCAGGCGGAAGATGAGGCGCTCTTCCTCCAACCGTTGTGTTGTTATGTTCTGGCGATGGAGGAGTCCAAGGACCTGCATGTCCTCGGTGGAGTGGGAGGGAGAGTTAAAGTGTTGAGCCACGGGGTGGTTGGGTTGGTTGGTCTGGGCGTCCCAGAGGTGTTCCCTGAAGCGTTCCGCAAGTAGGTGGCCCGTCTCCCCAATATAGAGGAGGCCACATCGGGTGCAGCGGATGCAACAAATGATGTGTGTGGAGGTGCAAGTGAATTTGTGGCGGATATGGAAGGATCTCAATATAGAGGAGGCCACATCGGGTCAAGTGTGATTGGGTGATACTGGTCAGGTGTGAATGGGTGATACTGGTCAGGTGTGAATGGGTGGTACTAGTCAGGTGTGATTGGGTGGTACTGGTCAGGTGTGATTGGGTGGTACTGGTCAGGTGTGAATGGGTGATACTGGTCAGGTGTGATTGGGTGGTACTGGTCAGGTGTGATTGGGTGATATTGGTCAGGTGTGATTGGGTGATACTGGTCAGGTGTGATTGGGTGATACTGGTCAGGTGTGATTGGGTGGTACTGGTCAGGTGTGAATGGGTAATACTGGTCAGGTGTGATTGGGTGGTACTGGTCAGGTGTGATTGGGTGATACTGGTCAGGTGTGATTGGGTGGTACTGGTCAGGTGTGATTGGGTGATACTGGTCAGGTGTGATTGGGTGGTACTGGTCAGGTGTGATTGGGTTAACAGTGCAGCCCTAAATGTCTTCAGCAATTTCGGTTTGGGTGCGGAACTCCAGCACCTGCGGTTCGATGTTTTGTTTTAATGTTCTGTTGAGCCTGATGTCTCACAAGTGACCTTCATATCTCTCAGACGTAACATAGGCAGCTATTGGACACGATGGAAGAACCCATGACTGATTATGATGATTATGTCAACAAAAGGCTGCATTCTTCCTAAACTGGAATCAGGAACTTGCACTTGATCCCTCGTGAGCCCGGTGGGTTCCAGCCATCTCTGGGTTCAGTGAAGATGTGACCAGTGTTTAACCCCAGGGGGCTGTGAGGCTGAAACACACTCCCTGATATTCTAGCCCCTCTCAATGACTTCACTAATCTTTCTGATTTGTTTTGCTACCTGTTAAGAATATCTGAATTATTTATGCACATGTACCAATTAGTCTTATGGATCACCACTGTTTCCATCACTTCCCTGTCTCCTGTCCTAATGTCATTAAGTTCAAAGTGGGCAGCCTCACATTTACTGACATTGAAATCCATTTGCCACAGCTTTATTCAGGCACTTAATCGATGAGTATCTTGGAGATATAATTTCTCTCTGTGTACTGATTGTATTGCTGCCTATCGATGTATCATCTACCAGTTTAGATATGCAGCTTTCAGTCCACAAATCAAAGCCATTAATAACCGAGTGAATCATTGAGAGTCCAGGCCAGTTCCCTCTCAGCCACCTTCTTGTTAATCCAATTCACTGGCTCCTGCTGTTGCTAATTTACCCTTGAATGAACAATCTTTAGCTAACGCGAGACTTTAATCAAAGTCTTTTTCATAAGTCTGTGGTTTGTGGAAGCTCATATAAATTTGGGAAGGTGATGGCCTAGTGGTTTTGCTAAGCCCTGTTTAATCCAGAAGCCCTAAGTAATGTTCTGGAGACATGGGATCAAAACTCACTCATAGCAGAAGATGGGATTTAAATTCAATTAAACGCCTGGATTGAGAGTTTAATGCTGACCCTGAAACCAACTGTTGGGAAGCTACCTGCTGGTTCATTAAAACTTCAGGGAAGGAAATCTACCATCCTTACCCGGCCCGGCCTACACGTGACTCCAGGCCCATAGCAAAGTGGTTGACTCTTAACTGCCCTCTGCCCAATTAGGGAAGGCCACAAGGACTCACACAGCACAGAATCAGGCCCTTCGGCCCGAATGATCCATGCTGACCAGCTTTCTGAAACTGAACTAGCCCCATTTTCCTGCATTTCACCCTTACCCCTCGAAACCTTTCCAATCCGTGTACCTGTCCAAATGCCTTTTACATGCTGTAACTGTACCTGCATCCACCACTTCCTCTGTCAACTTGTTCCAGAGACACACCACCCTCTGCAAGAAAGAGTTGTCTCTCTCTCTCTCTCTCTCTCACACGGTAAACCTTTGCCCTCTAGTTTTGGATTCCCCTAACTTGTGAAAAGATCTTGTCGGAAAATGTGTTGCTGGAAAAGCGCAGCAGGTCAGGCAGCATCCAAGGAGCAGGAGAGTCGAGGTTTCGGGCATGAGCCCTTCTTCAGGAATGTTGTCTATTTATCCTTATCCATACCCCTCATGATTTTATAAACTTCTATAAGGCCACCCCTCAGCCTCCAAAACTCCCGGTGATAAATTGTCCCAGGCTATCCATCTGTCCTTATAACTCGAACCTTCCTGTCTTGGTAACATCCTGGTGAATAGTTTTGTAACTTTTCCAGTTTAATAACGTCCGTCTCCAGTCAAATAATACACGATTCCTTCGGTTTGTTTTCTAAAATGAACAATTTCACATTTTCCCACAATATACTACATTTTCCAGCTCCTTACCCACTGACTTGCCTGTCACTATCTCTCCGTCAACTGTTCACATCCCAGTCACATTCTGTAAATGAAGTTAAAAAGAACATTTATAGACATTTTCCTGTCTAGTCACTCCACTACAATCCAACCTGGGCTTTCCCATCAGACACACATTTTCACGATGGTTATAACCCTGTCCTTCCACAGACTGTCATCATTCCCGGCTTTTTCCTCTCTCGCTGTGTGCATCCACAATTTTCCAATCAAAGGAACGGTAGCCACATGGGGACATGATAAAGAGGATATCTTGTCCCATTCTGCTGATTCCATTTGGAAACATCAGGATGGACCCCAGCTGAGGACTTGTCCCTCCTCACTGCCCTCACTTTCTGATGTTTTGCTGATGTTGGTTTTTGGTAATTTCCTGATTCGGTTGCAGTTCCCTCCCAGTTTTGAACATGCTGACTGTGGTAGAAAGCAGTTCATACCTGAAAGGGTTAACTGACATTGTGAGATAGGCTCGTCCCATCAGACTATGAAGGAATGTTCCGGAGTTCACTTACCAGTTTGATAGTTATTGTTCCGGAATTGAAAACAATGCAGCTAATAGTAACCAGTGAATCATAGAGTCATACAGAGCCAAAGAGACCCTTTGGCCCATCATATCTGCACAACATGAGAAAGGTCCCCTTGGTTGAAGATTGCTGCACTTTTTGAAAGTGAGTAACTAGATGCTCATTGTAAGTGCTATTTATACAGCTGTTAGTTCAAACAGTACAGGAAGCTGAACTGGAGCCAGGAGCTGTGTACCAAGGAGCTGATTGGTCTATGGACTAGTGACTAGTTAGGCTGCTGCATGCCAACAGTGATGTGATTGGCTTATCTTTGCTGGACACACTTTTCCATACTCGGTCCATGGTCTTGAATGTTATGACATTCCAAATGCTCATCCAAGTGCCGTTCAAAGGCTGAAAATGTGGTGCTGGAAAAGCGCAGCAGGTCAGGCAGCATCCAAGGAACAGGAGAATCGACGTTTCAGGCATCGGCTCCTGCTGGAAATGTCGATTCTCCTGCTCCTTGGATGCTGCCTGACCTGCTGCGCTTTTCCAGCACCACATTTTCAGCTCTGATCTCCAGCATCTGCAGTCCTCACTTTCTCCTAGAAGCTTTTCAATGGTTGTAAGGTTTCCCACCTCAGTCCCTTCCCAGGCAGTGCATTCCAGATCCCTCCCCACCCTCTGGATGGAAACAGTTTCCTCAAATCCCTTCAAAACTCCTCCTTTTCACCTTAAAACTGTGCCCCTTGTTATTGACCCTTCACTTGAGGGGAACAGCCACTTTCTATTCACCCTGTCCATGCCCCTCACAACCTTATACACAGTCATCTCAGCTCCAGGACATCTCTGCAGGAATCCCTCAGGGGAATGTTCCTGGGCCCAACCGTCTTCAGCTGCTTCATCAATGACCTTCCCTCCGTCATAAGGTCAGGAATGGGGATGGTCACCGATGATTGCACAGTGTTCAGCACCATTCGCATCTCCTCAAATACTGAAGCAGCCCGTGTCCAAATGCACAAGATCTGGACGATACCCAGGTTTGGGCTGACACGTGGAAAGGCCAGGCTATGACCAACACCAATAACAGACAATCTAACCACCGCCCCTTGGCATTAAATGGTGTTACCATCACGGAATCCCCCACTATCAACATCCTTGGGGTTACCATTGACTAGAAACTGGATTGTTCTAAACACATAAACACAGTGGCTACAAGAGCAGGTCAGAGGCTGGGAATCCTGCGGTGAGTAACTCCCCTCCTGACTCCCTAAAGCCTGTCCACCATTTACAAGGCACCAGTCAGGAGTGTGATGGAATCCTCCCCACTTGCCTAGATGGGGGCAACTCCAACAACACTCAAGAAGCTGTTTGTGAGTATGTGTGTGCGTGATTGTGTGTGTGTTTGTGAGTGTGTGTGTGTGTGTTTGTGAGTGTGTGTGAGTGTGTGTGTGTGTGTGTGTGTGTGTGTGTGTGTGTGTGTGTGTGTGTGTGTGTGTCTGGGGGGTCAGTGGGGTAGTTTTTTAAGGGGTTTACTGTTTTAACTGACAGAGTTATATTTCGGCAGTTCACAATTGCTCACCTGTAGTTCAAATCCGTGCGTTTATAAGAGGTAGTGATTCTTGTTAAATACAGTAACCTGGTCCCTGTCTCTCTCTCAGCCTGGGTCTAAAAGGCCGAGCAGTTGGGGATTCCTGCAGATTTTTGGGATTTCTCTGGGAATAATGAGGTTTGATTGGCAGTGCCCTTCCTCAGTGAGACATGACAGAAGCTGGTTCCATTACATCAGAGCTCCCTGAACATCTCGATTGGAGACATCATGCTCACGTGAACAGGAAGGCCACATTCTGTTTTATTTATTCATTTTGTGGGACATGGGGGTCACTGGCTGGGTCAGTATTTATTCCCTGTCCCTAGTTGCCCCTTGAGAAGGTGGGGGTGAGCTGCCTTCGTGACCCGCTGCAGCCCATGTGCTGTGGGTAGACCCACAATGTCTTTACGGAGGGAATTCCAGGATTCTGACCCAGGGACAGTAAAGGAGCGGTGATATATTTCCAGGTCAGGGTGGTGAGGGGCTTGGAGGGGAACTTGCAGGGGGTGGTGTTCCCATGTATCTGTTACCCTTGTCCTTCTAGATGGAAGTGGCCGTGGATTTGGAAAGTGCTGCCTGAGGATCTTTGGTGAGTTGCTGCAGTGCATCTTGTAGATGGTACACACTGCTGTTACTGAGCGTCGGTGGGGGAGGGAGGGGATGGTACACACGGCTATTACTGAGTGTGGGTGGGGGAGGGAGTGGGTGTTTGCGGATGTGGGGCCAATCAAGTGGCTGCTTTGTCCTGGATGGTGTCGAGCTTCTTGAGTGTTGTTGGAGTTGCCCCCATCTAGGCAAGTGGGGAGGATTCCATCACACTCCTGACTGGTGCCTTGTAAATGGTGGACAGGCTTTAGGGAGTCAGGAGGGGAGTTACTCACCGCAGGATTCCCAGCCTCTGACACACACACACACACACACTGACACACACGCACACTCACAAACACATACACACAATCACGCACACACATACTCACAAACACACTCACACAGACTCCCAAACACACACACTCACAAACACACACACTCACAAACACACACACACACAAAATCATACACACACACTGACACTCACATACATTCACAGACATAGACACAGACAGATAGAAAACAGGAAGAGATGGGTGATATGGGTGGAAGGTTGGCTGGGGAGACAGTTCAGGTGGTTCCTGTCCACAGAGTCACTGAGATGCTGGGCCTCTTACTGAGATATCTGTATCATCAATAGTCACAGGTGAGGTACCGGAAGACTGGAGGTTGACAAACGTGGTGCCACTGTTTAAGAAGGGCGGTAAAGACAAGCCAGGGAAGTATAGACCGGTGAGCCTGACCTTGGTGGTGGGCAAGTTGTTGGAGGGAATCCTGAGGGACAGGATTTACATGTATTTGGAAAGGCAAGGACTGATTCAGGATAGTCAACATGGCTTTGTGCATGGGAAATCATGTCTCACAAATGTGGTTGAGTTTTTTGAAGAAGTAACAAAGAGGATTGATGAGGGCAGAGCGGTAGATGTGATCTATATGGAATTCAGTAAGGTGTTCAACAAGGTTTCCCATGGGAGACTGGTTAGCAAGGTTAGATCTCATGGAATACAGGGAGAACTAGCCATTTGGATACAGAACTGGCTCAAAGATAGAAGACAGAGGGTGGTGGTGGAGGGTTGTTTTTCAGACTGGAGGCCTGTGACCAGTGGAGTGCCACAAGGATCGGTGCTGGGCCCTCTACTTTTTGTCATTTACATAAATGATTTGGATGCGAGCATAAAAGGTACAGTTAGTAAGTTTGCAGATGACACCAAAATTGGAGGTGTAGTGGACAGCGAAGACGGTTACCTCAGATTACAACAGGATCTGGACCAGATGGGCCAATGGGCTGAGAAGTGGCAGATGGAGTTTAATTCAGATAAATGCGAGTTGCAGTATTTTGAGAGAGCAAATTTTAGCAGGACTTATACACTTAATGGTAAGGTCCTAGGGAGTGTTGCTGAACAAAGATACCTTGGAGTGCAGGTTCATAGCTCCTTGAAAGTGGAGTTGCAGGTAGATAGGATAGTGAAGAAGGCATTTGGTATGCTTTCCTTTATTGGTCAGAGTATTGAGTACAGGAGTTGGGAGGTCATATTGTGGCTGTACAGGACATTGGTTAGGCCACTGTTGGAATATTGTGCGCAATTCTGGTCTCCTTCCTATCGGAAAGATGTTGTGAAACTTGAAAGGGTTCAGAAAAGATTTACAAGGATGTTGCCAGGGTTGGAGGATTTGAACTACAGGGAGAGACTGAACAGACTGGGGCTGTTTTCCCTGGAGCGTCGGAGGCTGAGGGGTGACCTTATAGAGGTTTACAAAATTATGAGGGGCATGGATAGGGTAAATAGACAAAGTCTTTTCCCTGGGGTGGGGGAGTCCAGAACTAGAGGGCATAGGTTTAGGGTGAGAGGGGAAAGATATAAAAGAGACCTAAGGGGCAACTTTTTCACACAGAGGGTGGTACGTGTATGGAATGAGCTGCCAGAGGATGTGGTGGAGGCTGGTACAATTACAACATTTAAGAGGCATCTGGATGGGTACATGAATAGGAAGGGTTTGGAGGGATATGGGCCGGGTGCTGGCAGGTGGGACTAGATTGGGTTGGGATATCTGGTCGGCATGGACGGGTTGGACCGAAGGGTCTGTTTCCGTGCTGTACATCTCAGTGACTCGATGTGATAGCTCTTGCTGATTGGATGCTGCTTCTCCAGGTGTGTCCGATATCTATCACCCCTCAATTTAAAGCTATGTCCCCTCGTGCTCGCCGTCCCCATACTTGGAAAAAGGCTCTCCCTGTCCACCCTATCTAACCCTCTGATTATCTTGTATGTCTCTATTAAGTCACCTCTCAACCTTCTTCTCTCTAATGAAAAAGCATCAAGTCCCTCAGCCTTTCCTCATAAGACCTTCCCTCCATACCAGGTAACATCCCAGTAAATCTCCTCTGCACCCTTTCCAAAGCTTCCACATCCTCCCTATAATGTGGTGACCAGAACTGTACACAATACTCCAAATGCGGCCACACCAGAGTTTTGTACATCTGTAGCATAACCTCATGGTTCCAGAACTCGATCCCTCTATTAATAAAAGCTAAAACACTGCATGCCTTCTTAACAACCCTGTCAACCTGGGTGGCAACTTTCAAGGATCTGTATACCTGGACACCGAGATCTCTCTGCTCATCTACACGACCAAGAATCTTACCATTAGCCCAGTACTTTGCATTCCGGTTACTCCGACCAAAGTGAATCACCTCACACTTGTCCGCATTAAACTCCATTTGCCACCTCTCAGCCCAGCTCTGCACTAATCTATGTCTCTCTGTAACCTACAACATCCTTCGTCACTATCCACAACTCCACTGGCCTTAGTGTCGTCTGCAAATTTACTGACCCACCCTTCTACACCCTCATCCAGGCCGTTTATAAAAATGACGAACAGCAGTGGACACAACACTGACCCTTGCAATACACCACTGGAGTCCAGGATGAACATTTCCCATCAACCACCACCCTCTGTCTTCTTTCAACAAGCCAATTACTGATCCAAACTGCGATATCTCCCACAATCCCATTCCTCCGCATTTTGTACAATAGCCTACTGTGGGGAACCTTATCAAACGCCTTGCTGAAATCCATATACACCACATCAACCTGTTTTCTCTCATCTACCTGTTTGGTCACCTTCTCAAAGAACTCAATAAGGTTTGTGCGGCACGACCTACCCTTCACAAAACCGTGCTGACTATCCCTAATCAAATTATTCTTTTCTAGATGATTATAAATCCTACCTCTTATAACCTTTTCCAATCTTTACCAACAACTGAAGTAAGGCTCACTGGTCTATAATTACCAGGGTTGTCTCTACTCCCCTTCTTGAACACGGGAACATATTTGCTATTCTCCAGTCTTCTGGCACTATTCCTGCAGACAATGGCGATTTAAAGACCAATGCCAAAGGCTCGGCAATCTCCTCCCTGGTTTCCCAGAGGATCCTAGGATAAATCCCATCCGGCCCAGGAGACTTATCTATTTTCACACTCTGCAGGATTTCTAATACCTCTTCCTTGTGAACCTCAATCCCACCTAGTCTAGTAGCCTGTATCTCAGTATTCTCCTCCACAACATTGTCGTTTTCTAGAGTGAATACTGTTGAAAAATATTCATTTAGTGCTTCCCCTATCTCCTCTGACTCCACACACAACTTCCCACTACTATCCTTGATTGGCCCTAATCTTACTCTCGTCATTCTTTTATTCCTTAAATACCTATAGAAAGCCTTAGGGTTTACCCTGATCCTATCCGCCAACAACTTCTCATGTCTCCTCCTGACTCTTCTGAGCTCTCTCTTTAGGTCTTTCCTGGCTACCTTGTAACCCTCAAGCGCCCAAACTGAGCCTTCACATCTCATCCTAACATAAGCCTTCTTCTTATTCTTGACCAGGGATTCCACTTCCTTCGTAAACCACGGCTCCTGTGCTCTCCAGCTTCCTCCCTGCCTGACAGGTACATACTTATCTAGGAAACTCAGGAGCTTTTCCTTGAATAAGCTCCACATTTCTAGTGTGCCCATCTCCTGCAGTTTCCTTCCCCATCCTATGCTTCCTAAATCTTACCTAATCGCATCGTAGCTGCCTTTCCCCCAGCTGTATTGCCTTGCCCAGAGGTATACACCTATTCCTTTCTATCACTAAAGTAAACATAACAGAATTGTGACCGCTATCACCAAAGTGCTCACCTACTTCCAAGTCTAACACCTGGCCAGGCTCATTACCCAGTACCAAATCTAATGTGGCTTCACCCCTTGTTGGCCTGTCTACATACTCTGTCAGGAAGCCCTCCTGCACACACTGGACAAAAACTGACCCATCTATAGTAGTCGTACTATAGTCTTCCCAGTCAATATTTGGATAGTTGAAGTCCCCCATGACAACTACCCTGTCTCTCTCACTCCTATCGAGAATCATCTTTGCTATCCTTTCCTCTACATCTCTGGGACTATTCGGAGACCTATAGAAAACACCCAAGAGAGTGACCTCTCCTTTCCTGTTTCTAACCTCAGCCCATACTACCTCAGTTGACGAGTCCCCAAACATCCTTTCTCCAGCTGTAATCCTGTCCTTGACCAACAATGCCACACCTCCCCCTCTTTTACCATCTTCTCTGTTCTTACTGAAACATCTGAATCCCAGAACCTGTAACAGCCATTCCTGTCCCTGCTGTACCCATGTCTCCGAAATGGCCACAACATCGAAGTCCCAGGTATCAACCCATGCTGCAAGTTCACCCACCTTATTCCGGATGCTCCTGGCGTTGAAGTGGACCCACTTCAAACCAACTTCTTGCTTGCCGGTGCCATCTGCTTGATGCCATCAGAGCAGATTGTACAGCAGCAGAGCGGGTACCTGAAAATAAAACACCTTCAAAACTCTGACATGAAATAATGATGCAGCACGTTCACCACTGTCTGGTTTGATCCCATTTTCAGAGACTCACATTGCTCCTCAGCACCTCGTCTTCTCAATATAATTATAAGATAGTTTTCCATTGAGAATTTCTTTTATCTGTGTTCTTTCTGTAGATGTTGCTGTCCTTTTTCTCCCTTTTGGCTGCTCTCTGTGCTTTTCCCATTCCCAGGGCTGGTCCCTTTCTTTTGCGGCTGTCTTTCTGTTTTGATTGCTCCTGAGCTCAGTCCAATGGCTGTGTCTAACGGAGTGACGAGTTGGTGAGGATAGAACTTTACTTTGTGCCTCTCAGGGCTTTAACGCGGATCTGCATCAGTCCATCGGTTCTGAAAACCTCTGTCTGATTCCGGACCTTTCATTCCTGGGCACAGTGTCTGCCTCTGCTTATTGAAATCAGCCTGACCTCAATCTAGAAGCTAAGGGGCTGTTTCCCATTTCTCCTTTCCAAACATTACTGTGAATGTGATCATATTGTGTTCATTGTGATAGAGCTCACACACTATTCAACTCTGAACTCAATCTGTCTCGTTATTCTTTAACCAGTGGCTAACACCCTTGTCAGTTTGAGGCCATATTATTGCAGAAAACTATCCTACATCCTCCCATCTTGATAACTCTCTCGCTCTCTTTCTCTCCTTCACACAGTGACCTGTCTCTGAGTCTCTCCTTCTCCCTCTAACCTGTCTCTCTCTCCCGTTGTCTTTTTCTGTGTCTCTGTCTGTCAGTGTCTCTCTAATTTAGTCTCTCTCATTACCTTTCGCTCCCTCTCTTCCTTTGTCTGTCTGTCTGTCTGTCTGTCTCTCTCCCTCTCTCCCCCTGTATACTGTCTCTCTGCTATCCTGTCTCTCTCTCTCTCTCTCTCTCTCTCTCCCCCCCTGTATACTGTCTCTCTGCTACCCTGTCTCACTCTCTCTCTCTCTGCCTCTGACTCTCTGCTCTCTCTCTCTCTCTCTCTCTCTCACTCCTGCTCTTTCTATCTTTAATTCTTGCTCTCAATCTCTCTCTCTCTCTGTCTCAGCCTCTCTCTGACTCTCACTTCCCTCGCTAATGTTTTTGAAAAGGTAAGGAATGATTAAGGGCAGAAGTGGGTGCTGCAGATGCTGGAGATTAGAGTCAAGATCAGAGTGGTGCTGGAAAAGCACAGCCAGTATCTGAGGAGCAGGAGAATTGATATTTTGGGCAAAAGCCCTTCGTCAGGAATAGAGGCTTTTCCAGCACCTCTCTAATCTTGAAGGAATGATTAGGGACAGTCAGCATGGTTTTGCACGTGGGAAATTGTGTCTCTCAAACTTAATTGAGTTTTTGAGGATATGACGAAGAAGATAGATGAAAGCAGAATGGTTGGCGTTGTCTACGTGTGCTTTAGCAAGGTCTTTGACAGGGTTCCACATGGTAGAGCTTTGTAAGGTTAGATCACATGGAACCCAGGGAGAGCTTGCCAAGTGGATTCAAAGGTCAGAGACAGGGGGTGCTGGGAGAGGGTTGTTTTTTAACCAGGAGGCCTGTGACCAGCGGGTGTGTCACAGAGATCGGTACTGGGTCCACTATGGTTCGTCATTTATACAAAGGATTTGGATGAGACAGTAAGGGATGTGATTAGTACGTTAACGGATGGCATAGTCAACAGTGAATAAGGTTATATCTGATTACAACGGATTCTCAACCAACTGGGCCAATGGGCTGAGGAGGGGCAGCTGGAGTTTAATTTAGATAAATGTGAGGTGCTGCATTTTGGTAATGGGGAGATTATTCCTGACAAACCTGTTCAAATCCTTTGAGAAGGTAATGAGCAAGTTAGACAAAGGGGAGCCAGTGGACGGGATCTGTTCGGATTTCCAGAAGGTCTTTGACAAGGTGCTGCACAGGAGGCAGCTCAATACAGTAAGATCAACATGGCAGAAGTGGGTACTGCAGACGCTGGAGATCCGAGTCTAGATCAGAGTGGTGCTGGAAAAGCACAGCAGGACAGTCCACAAACGTGCTGACTGTAGGTGCTAGAAACCAGAGTTTAGATCAGAATGCTTCTGAAAACACACAGAAGGTCAGGCAGCAAAAGTGAGATTGGCAGACGCTGGAGATCAGACTCAAGATCAGAGTGGTGCTGGAAAAGCACAGCCGGTCAGACAGCATCCGAGGAGCAGGAAAATCAACATTTCAGGCATGAAGGGCTTTTGCTCGAAATATCGATTTTCCTGCTCCTCAGATGCTGCCGGACTGGCTGTACTTCTCCAGCACCACATTCTCATCTAAAAAAATAAGATGAGAGGCCGTGGTGTTAGGGGCAAGGTGCTGGCATGGATAGAGGATTGGCTGGTTGGCAGAGACAGAGAGTGGGGATAAAGGGGTCTTTCTCAGGATGGCAGCTGGTGACAGATGGAGTTCCGCAGGGGTCAGTGTTGGGGCGACATTATCCATGTTATACATTAATGAGCTGGACAAAGGAACTGAGGGCATTGTTGCTAAGTTTGTAGGTGACACAAAGATAGACGGAGGGACAGGTCGTGCTGAGGAGGTGGGAGGCAGCAGAAGGACTTGGACACACCGGGAGAGTGAGCAAAGAGATGGCAGGTGGAATACAATGTAGAAAGGTGGGAGGTTATCCACACGTGATGGTATGGAGAGGTGTACACTACTTTCACAATGGGAAAGGCTTTGGAAAACCGAAGCACAAGGGAAAGCACACTCATTTACTACACACTCACACTCACTCAGTCACACACTCACTGCCCACTCAGACTCACTCAGCCAATCACTCACACACTGACTTGTACACTCACACTCACTCAGGCAGTCATTCATTCTCTCACTTGCACATTCGCTCACCCATTCACTTGCACACTCACTTGTTTACTCCCTCAGACTCACACACTAATACTCACTATCTTGCACACTCACACTAACTCACATGCTCACTCACTTACACATTAATTCACTCACTCACATACACTCACATTCGTTCTCTCACTCCTACATTCACACTCACACACTCAGTCATGCACTTACTGCACACTCACACTGTCACACTTGGCCGTACACTCATTCATTGCAGACTCTCACTCAGCCGCGCACTCTCCCAGCCGCACTAGGACAGTTTTTGATGTCGTCTGTTTGAAGGTGAATCTGGATTTTCTCCATACTGCACTGACAGATTTCAAGGACAAAAGGGTAACTAGGGAGAGAATAGGGCCCCTCAAAGATCAGCAAGGCGGCCTTTGTGTGGAGCCACAGAAAATGGGGGAGATACTAAACAAGTATTTTGCATCAGTATTTACTGTGGAAAATATAGACTGTAGGGAAATAGATGGTGACATCTTGAAAAATGTCCAAATTACAGAGGAGGAAGTGCTGGATGTTTTGAAACGGTTAAAAGTGGATAAATCCCCAGGGCCTGATCAGGTGTACCCGAGAACTCTGTGGGAAGCTAGAGAAATGATTGCTGGGCCTCTTGCTGAGATATTTGTATCATCAGGTGAGGTGTCGGAAGACTGGAGGTTGGCAAACATGGTGCCACAGTTTAAGAAGGGCAGTAAGGATAAGCCAGGGAACTATAGACTAGTGAGCCTGACCTCAGTGGTGGGCAAGTTGTTGGAGGGAATCCTGAGGGACAGGATGTCCATGTATTTGGAAAGGCAAGGACTGATTAGGGATAGTCATCATTGCTTTGTGCGTGGGAAATCATGTCTCACAAACTTGATTGAGTTTTTTGAAGAAGTAACAAAGAGGATTGATGAGGGCAGGGCAGTAGATGTGATCTACATGGACTTCAGTAAGGCGTTTGACAAGGTTCCGCATGTGAGTCTGGTTAGCAAGGTTAGATCTCATGGAATACAGGGAGAACTAGCCATTTGGATACAGAACTGGCTCAAAGGTAGAAGACAGAGGGTGGTGGTGGAGGGTAGTTTTTCGGACTGGAGGCCTGTGACCAGTGGAGTGCCACGAGGATCGGTGCTGGGCCCTCTACTTTTTGTCATTTACATAAATGATTTGGATGTGAGCATAAGAGGTACAGTTAGTAAGTTTGCAGATGACACCAAAATTGGAGGTGTAGTGGACAGCGAAGAGGGTTACCTCAGATTACAACAGGATCTGGACCAGATGGGCCAATGGGCTGAGAAGTGGTAAATAAGTTTAATTCAGATAAATGTGAGATGCTGCATTTTGGGAAAGCAAATCTTAGCAGGACTTAGACACTTAATGGTAAGGTCCAAGGGAGTATTGCTGAACAAAGAGACCTTGGAGTGCAGGTTCATAGCTCCTTGAAAGTGGAGTCACAGGTAGATAGGATAGAGAAGGCGGTGTTTGGTATGCTTTCCTTTATTGGTCAGAGCATTGAGTACAGGAATTGGGAGGTCATGTTGTGGCTGTACAGGACATTGGTTAGTCCACTGTTGGAATATTGCGTGCAATTCTGGTCTCCTTCCTATCGGAAAGATGTTGTGAAACTTGAAAGGGTTCAGAAAAGATTTACAAGGATGTTGCCAGGGTTGGAGGATTTGAGCTACAGGGAGAGGTTGAACAGGCTGGGGCTGTTTTCCCAGGAGCGTCGGAGGCTGAGGGGTGACCTTATAGAGGTTTACAAAATCATGAGGAGCATGGATAGGGTAAATAGACAAAGTCTTTTCCCTGTGGTCGGGGAGTCCAGAACTAGAGGGCATAGGTTTAGGGTGAGAGGAGAAAGATATAAAAGAGACCTAAGGGCAACTTTTTCATGCAGAGGGTGGTACGCGTATGGAATGAGCTGCCAGAGGAAGTGGTGGAGGCTGGTACAATTACAACATTTAAGAGGCATTTGGATGGGTATATGAATAGAAAGGGTTTGGAGGGATATGGGCCGGGTGCTGGCAGGTGGGACTAGATTGGGTTGGGATATCTGGTCGGCATGGACGGGTTGGACCGAAGGGTCTGTTTCCATGCTGTACATCTCTATGACTCTATGGTGGATCTGTGAATGAAACCCTGGGTCTGAGATTGACTGGAATTTGTGTGTGCAAACCCAGAGCAGGATGTGGCTGGGTGGATATGTTGGAAATTGAAGACTGTCAATATTGAGGCTGACTGCTGTTTAATATGAAGGCGAGCAAAACTGATCTCAGTCCTCCAGGTCAGTCAGAACCAGAGTGTAACTCCAGGAGTCTGATCTGAACAGAGGGGGTGCTGCACAGTGTGGGATCAAGGAAAGAGATCCAAGTCCCTCCCTCCTGGGATCATTGCTGCACAATCACAGCCAGCTCAAACTCATGTCAGCTACAATTACAGCATCAAATATTAATCGTTGTGAGAATGTTCAACTTCAAACAGTTTGCTGACAATTTCCATTCAGCAGCCCCTGGAGTGTCTGATATCTCAGTTACAAGGTGCTGGAAATAACCCTGGATTCTAAAATAACTTCATCCAAAATTTATCAATCAGTCCAGTTCATTAAACTGCACACATAAAAATTTGTAATGTTCACGAAATGAATTTTTAAATCATCAAACATGATTCATATTCCAAACAGATCACTGCAATCTCACTCATTCATCTCTCATTCTCACTCTCTGATTTCTCACACACACACATTAATCTCCCAGCCTCTCACACTTCTCAAATTTAACATTTTTTTAATTCATTCCAGGGATGTAGGTGTCACTGGCTGAGCCCAGCATTTATTGCCTGTCCCTAGTTGCCCCTTGAGAAGGTGGGGGTGAGCTGCCTTCTTGACCCACTGCAGTCCATATGCTGTGGGTAGACCCACAATGCCCTTAGGGAGGGAATTCCAGGATTTGGACACAGGGACAGGAAAGGAATGGCTATGTATTTCCAAGTCAGGATGGAGAGTGGATGAGAACTTGCAAGGGGTGGTGATAGTGATCGGAACAAGGTCAGATGTGTGGATGTCAAAGAATATGTGTCAAATTCACAACACATGGAAAATCAGGGCATGGAGTTACTTTGAGTGACAGAGATAGGGAGGGATGCTGGGACTGGAGGACATGACAGAGACAGAGATAGAATTGGAATTATATTTTATTGTCATGTGTACTCCAGGATAGGAACACAGGATTACGGTGAAAAGTGTTCAATTCCCTAGCCCTGGCACCAACTTGGATACAACTCCAGAATCTCAAAACAAGCAGCAGAAGACATTAAAGAAAACCAAGAGTTAGAGAAACGTCCTGATCTCCGTAAAGGTGTTTGGTTCCAGCAGTACGGAGACTCGGGCCTAACCAGGGCCTGGAACCTCACTCAGCCTGTGATTCTCACATCAATGACCAGGAGGAGCCGTTTCCGTTCAGACCCTTCCATCAATTGGCACGTGGAAGGCTCTCTCAGCTCTGTCAATGTCACCGAATCCCACACCACCCATCATCAAAGGAAAGAAAACCAAGACAAAAAGAAAGAACAAACAGCAGGAGCATAAATTGGGGCGGCACGGTGGCTCAGTGGTTAGCACTGCTGCCTCACAGTACCAGGGTCCCAGGTTCGATTCCAGCCTCGGGCGACTGTCTATGTGGAGTTTACACATTCTCCCCGTGTCTGTTTGGGTTTCCTCCGGGTGCTCCAGTTTCCTCCCACAGTTCTAAGGTGTGCAGGTTAGGTGAATTGGCCATGGGAAATTACCCCTAGTGTTCAGGGATGTGTAAGCAAGGTGCATTAGGAGCAAGTGAGGACTGCAGATCAGACCCGAGAGTGTGGTTTACAGTGGAGGTGACGGAGATAGGGAGGGGGTACAGTGGAGGTGACGGAGGTAGGGAGGGATGATGTTATGTAAAAGGTTCAGCATTGCTGAACTGGGAGGCCATGTCGCTGAGTGAGCCCTGGGGGTTAATGGAGTCTTGGGCATGTTACAGATGTGGAGTGGATGGGGTTACAGATGAATGATTGACTGGGTTCCAGTGAGAAGGTACAGAAGCCTCAGGGAATTCCTGAGCTCACTGCTGTGTCTGTACAGAAGCTGAGGTATACGTTTTCATTCAAGCTGGTAAATTAGTTCATTAATTTTCTTTTGCAATTAAAGCAGAAGATGGTCCTGAAATGACTGAAAGCGATGGTTACTCTGTCCCCTGGGGATACAATCAGTTACTGCATTATCTGATCACTGAGACTCTAGAGAGAGGGACAGTGAGGGTAATGTGCTCAAAACACACTCAGGATTCAACAGAGCGCTGTCTCTGGCATCAGCTGCTGGAATGGTTCACTAACCGGGCAGTAACGAGTCAAACCCAGTCCAGGATATCAATCACATGGGAGTGTGAATGGAGGAGGTGACAGAGGTCGGAGTGGAGTGTAACAACTCCCAGAGGTCAGTGTCCCGTCACCATGTTCCCCTTTATTTGTACGTGGAGAGTCCTTGACTCTCAGACTGCCTCTCTCCAGAGTCAGCTCTCAGAGTGGCGCTATCTCTGACACACCTTTCATTTATCTGTCAGCCCGGGCTCCCTGATTGAACCACATTAACAGCCCCAATCAGGGACCTCATATTCAATAACACCCCGACCAGGACTCGCAAGTCCCTGCAGGGAGGAAGCACTCCCAAGTGTTCAGGGTCTGAGAGACCGGGACAAACGGGACAAATGCTTTGCAAGGTGAATGAGAGAAACACCTGAAAAATCAATAAATATTCCCAGGACTAGGGGGAACGTCGCCACAGCGGGAATTGTCAAGTGACTGAATGAGTGAGCCATCAGAGGGACACGTTTGTGTGCACTCTCCTCCTGGGCTGTGGGATTCATTGCTGACTGTGTTTGTTTAATGGGTCTGTGAGAGCAGTAACCAGGAGAGCAGGGAATGGGAACTCACATCAGCCGGAACACCAAATCCAGGACACACTGGAATGGAAAGGTCCCTTTCTATTCTTCAAAATCATGTTAATAGATCATTCACAATCCACAGAGAACAACTGGTGCCTTAGATTAATGATACATCTAAAAAACTGACCCTCCGACAGTGCGGCACTCCCTCAGCACTGACCCTCCGACAGTGCAGCACTCCCTCAGCACTGACCCTCCGACAGTGCGGCACTCCCTCAGCACTGACCCTCCGACAGTGCGGCACTCCCTCAGCACTGACCCTACGACAGTGCGGCCCTCCCTCCGACAGTGTGGCACTCCCTCAGCACTGACTCTCCGACAGTGCGGCACTCCCTCAGCACTGACCATCTGACAGTGCGGCACTCCCTCATCATTGGCAGATAGTTGAGGATTAAATAGCTTGTTGTGAAAATTATTCCTGAATGACCTTCCCCCAGAAATCGGATGGAATTCTCGCTTTGTTGTGTCATGAGGATATTCCTGGAGTGTGATTGGCCCTGCTGTTTATGAGTGTTACTAAATGCCTCATCAATTGCACAGTTAATGATAAGGCCCTGGGGAATGTTGTCAAACTGATAGATCTCCGGGTGCAGGGACATATTCCCTTGATCGCGGCGTCACAGGTAGACAGGCTGGTGAAGGGGGTGCTTGTCTTCATTGGTTGGAGCATTGAGAATAGGAGTTGGGGTGTGATATTGTAGCTGTCCAGGACATTTGTGAGTGAGGCCACATTTGGAGTACGTAATGCAGTTCTGGTCACACTGCTGTAGTAAGGGTGTTATTATCGTGGAAATGGTGCAAAAAAAGATTTATAGGGTTGTCCCTGAGACTGTGTTGTCAGGAGAGACTGGAGCGGCTGATCTTTATTTCCCTGCAGCGTAGGTGGCTGCGGGAGGACCTTTTCGAGTTTATAAAATCATGGGGGGCATGGAGTGGGTGAATAGCCATGCTTTCCCCTGGGGTAGTGGAGTCCAAATCTAGAGGGGGAAGGTTTACGGTGAGGGGGAAAGATTTGAAAGGTACCTAAGGGGCAACCTTTTCACACAAAGGGTGGTGTGTGTTTGGAATGAGCTGCCAGAGGATGTGGTGGAGGCTGGTACAATGCCCGTGTTTAATAGACATTTTGACAGGTATATGGATAGGAAAACCTCAGAGAAATATGGGCAAAAACACAGACAAATGGGACTCGTACAGCTTAGGAAAGCGGTCAGCATGGACAAGTTGGGCTGAAGGGCCTGTTCCTGTGGTGTGTGACTCTCTGTCGAAGCCTCACTGGGATATCGGATTTGCCGGCTGTAATTGCAGCATGAACAGTTTTGAGAGAAAGCCCTTTCTGACTGCACACTAATGACAGAGGCAGCCTGTCGCTTGAGCTCCTACTACATGCTATCAATGCCGGGAGATTCGGAGATTGGGGTAATTTAGCAAAAGTTTAAATTGACTGGAGGCTGCAGAAAGAAGTCAGGTGTGGAAATAGGTTTGGGCAGTGAATTAATGTTACTGATTGATGATTACAGTAACATTTCACTGTTGATGGAGCCATTGCAGACACAGGTTAACTGCTTAATGGTGTTGTGATTCACTCTTGTTTTCATGTTAGCTCCCAATAGAAACTCAGTCTTCCTCACGGTGAATAACCCTCCCCCTGACACCACCAGGCAGCTTCACAAGGTTAAACATCACCAGATCTGCACACCCCCTCGCTCCTACACATGACCCACTGTCCCACATTGTTCATCGCTGTAAAATGGAAGGAGAGGTTTGGAAGTAGAGATCTTTTAACACACCTGGAACCTTGACCCAAAAGATTCCGATGACTTTTTTCCAGACAAATTCCCTGAATAGTCTCAACATCTTCTTTATTTTATTGTGTTTTCACAAACTGTGCTTACATTCTTGAGAATAGACTTTCACATTTTCCCAATAACAGATATTAATTCATGGCAAGACAGAAAATTGGAGAAGTTTTAAAATCCAACAAAAAATGAATATTAACAAAATAAAGAAGGAGAAAATAAACTTCAAAGGTAAACCAGCAAGCAATATCAAGATGGACAGGAAGAGCTTCTTTAAATGGATGAAAAGGAAGCGATGGGCCAGTTAATTTGTTTGCCCCCTTTCCTTTGTAAATATAACTGTTACATTGGCAGTTTTCCAATCCTCCAGGACTCTTCCACAATGTAAGGATTGCTGGAAAATTACTCCCTGTGCATCCACTATCTTCCTTGAATATCTGAGGATACATCCCATCAGGTCCAGGGGATTTATCAGTCTTTAGAGCCAGTCAGTTTCCCTTGTAGTTTTTTTTTCCCAGTGATAGTTATTGCATTTATTTCCAACTCTCCATTTGCTCCCTGATTATTTCCTAACTTTGGGATGCTTTTTTTTTTCTACTGATGCAAAGTATTATTTTATTTCCTCTGCCACCTCCTGGTTCCCTGTTACTCTCTCTCCAACCTCTTTCTGTAAGGAGCCTGTGTTCACTTCAGCTTCTCGCTTCCTTTTCATCCATTTAAAGAAGCTCTTGCTGTCCATCTTGATATTGCTTGCTAATTTACCTTTGAAGTTTATTTTCTCCTTCTTTATTTTGTTAACATTCATTTTTTGTTGAATTTTAAAACTTCTCCAATTCTCTGCCTTGCCATTAATCTTTGCCATAATGCAAACATTTTTTTCAATCTGATCCTGGGGTAATCATGGCTGGACTATCCCCTTCCTTGAACCCTTCTTCCTTATTGGGACCTGCCTTACGGTCAGCCCTGATCTTGGTGAGTTTCCGCAGTGCATCGTGTAGATGGTATACACTGCTGTTACTGAGCGTCGGTGGGGGAGGGAGGGGATGTTTGTGGATGTGGGGCCAATCAAGCGGCTGCTTTGTCCTGGATGGTGTTGAGCTTCTTGAGTGTAGTTGGAGCTGCCCCCATCCAGGGCAAGTGGGGAGTATTTTTTATTCATTTACTGGATGAGGGTGTTGCTGATTAGGTCAGCATTTATTGTCCATCCCTAATTCCCCAGGGGGCAGTTAAGAGTCAACCCCATTGCTGTGGGTCTGGAGTCACGTGTAGGCCAGACCAGGGAAAGATGGCGCTTTCCTTCCCTAAAGGTCACTGGTGTTTTTCTGACAATAGTTGAAAATGTGTTGCTGGTTAAAGCACAGCAGGTTAGGCAGCATCCAAGGAATAGGAAATTCGACGTTTCGGGCATGAGCCCTTCATCAGGAATCAGGCTTATGCCAGAAACGTCGAATTTCCTGTTCCTTGGATGCTGCCTGACCTGCTGTGCTTTAACCAACAACACATTTTCAACTGTGATCTCCAGCATCTGCAGACCTCATTTTTTACTCGAAGATTTTTCTGACAATAGTCAATCCTTTCATGGTCAATATTAGATTCTGAATTCCAGATATTTTTATTGTCTTCAAATTCCATGATCTGCTGGAGTGGAATTCAAACCCAACTCCCCAGAATATTACCACTTGGTCATTGTCTCTAACTTCCATCACAGCCCTGACCTGTGCCTTGTAGATGGTGGACAGGCCTTTGGGGAGTCAGGAGAAGAGGTTGACATGGGGAGGGGGAGGCGCCCAGGAGGAGGGGGCAGGAGTTGGGTGAGGGATACACCGGTTGAGTGTAGGATGGGAGGTTGATGTAGTTTCTGAAATGGACCCTCTGTCAGCATTCTAGGGTATTACCCGAGGGGGAAGTGGTGACAGTGCCGGGAGAGTGAAGTGTGTTGGACAAGGATCTGTTTTGGTTGTTAAAGCAGCTGCTGGTATTTGGAGCAATCTCTCAGTCCTTCAGCTGCTCACATTTAGTGCAATGTTAATGTCTGTGATTCGTGCATTTATTTAAGGTCAGAATTGGTCAGTGGATACCTGCAATAGGGTCAAATTATCTCATCCCAATTTCAGGGTCATGACCCGGTCAGAGGGCTTTCCTTTTGAGTGAAACACGGTTTGTCATTGGCTGAGACACAGACACACAAACAGCCGTCCTCACTGACAAACACGCTCTGAGCCGTCACGGTCAGTTTCATTAAAGATACTGCATCCTTGTGAGAAAACTTACTGTAGCCAATCATCCCACAGCGAGATCCCACGCCTGCCATGGGATACCAAGCAGATGATCAGAGTTTTGTCGTGTAGGGGTTTGAATTGTGAGAAACAACGCTCACTCACTGCAATAATTTCAGTCCGAGACAAGATCTGAATCAGTAGTGTCATTTATTTCACACTTGCAAGTGGGTGTGATGTCCACAAGGCAGGGACAACACACCCTGAATTCAACAAATACTCGATATTTATGTAATTTGGTTCCTTTTCTTTATCCTGTTGCTCCTCTCCTGTTTACATCCTCCCCTTCCCTAAGCCCGGTACCCGTTACTCCTGTTTCTCTCTTGCCTTATCCAGCCTTGTCTGTGACAAAATGCTTATTTCTGGCCTCACAAGGCCGTATGACCTCATCCCGCTGTGGGTCATTGTTAGGTATAGCCTTTCCTCACCATTATCTACTCCCTCCATCTGTGCTTTCCCCATCCATACTGATCCTTATGACCTTTCAATTGGGGTTTGTTCCTGTATTTCTGTAAAAGTGGGAAACAGATGTTTATAACTACTGCTTGTACAGGTATATCTGGGTTAACCTACACCCCCACAGCACCTTCTCTATTTGTCTGTAACATCTACCATTGTTGTGCAGTCACATTTGAGTCTTGCATACAGTTTTAGCTAATACAAAAACAATTACCTATTTCTTCCGCATAGTTTCCATTCTTGTTGACTCAGCTCTTGGTTGAAACAATTACACACTGGTGTGAGTTCATTTCCCTTGCATTAGTAATTATGATTGCAGAAGTAACACTGCTTTAGCTATATCCCACAGGATGAATATCCAGCGGGGCATCAACAAGAACTCTCTCTTGCCTCCATCAATAGAATCTCATCAGATCTTTCAATTCCACCCCACTACGCTTTTAGAGACAAGGTTCCTCCTGTACCCTGTCTTCACATATTTATCCTTTTTGTCATGTCTCACTGACTCAGTTTGCTGGAAATCAACACCCACCAATCTCACAGTTGTCACAAAACGTATTGGTTTTAAAAAATGTACAGATTTCTTTAATTAATGTGTCTTTCAGACCTCAGTGGACAGAAAGCACAGCATTGGTTTCTGCACTCAACGTGAATCACTGCTTACTCCAATCAGTCGCTTCGAGCTACAGGGAAACTGTTACCAATGGTCAACATCTAACTCCACTCACACAGTCTCATACACACACACACACACACACATACACACGTACACACATACACACATACACACATACATACACACATACACACGTACACACATACACACACACACATACACACACACATACACACATACACACACACACACATACACACGTACACACGTACACACGTACACACGTACACGCCAAACTCCACCAAAGATCCTCAAGCAGCACCTTCCAAACCCACTAGGACAAGGGCAGGAGGGACATGGGAGCACCCACCCCCTGCAAGTTCCCTCCGAGCCCCTCCCCATCCCGACTTGGAAATATATCACCGTTCCCTCAGTATCTCTAGGTCAGAATCCTGGAATTCCCTCCCGAAGGGCATTGTGGGTCTACCCACAGCACATGGGCTGCAGCGGGTCAAGAAGGCAGCTCACCCCCACCTTCTCAAGGGGCAACTAGGGACGGGCAGTAAATGCTGGGCCCAGCCAGCGATGTCCACATCCCACAAAAATGAATTAATGTTTTTAAACTCCCACAAATACACACACACACACACAGACACACACACAGACAGATGCACATACACACACACAGACACAGAGGCACAGACACACACACAAAGACACACACACAGATGTGCAGACACAAACATGCACACAGATACGCACACGCACACGCAGACAAAGAGAAATGGTGGAGTGGATGTTTGTAAATCCTGCAGAGATAGCTCCATGCAGGCTGTGCAGGGGGGGCTGTGCAGTGGGGGCTGTGAGGGTGTGGGCTGTGATGTGGGGGCTGTGAGGGTGGGGGCTGTGCAGGGGGGGCTGTGATGTGGGGGCTGTGAGGGTGTGGGCTGTGATGTGGGGGTGGTGCAGTGGGGGCGGTGCAGTGGGGGCTGTGATGTGGGGGCGGTGCAGTGGGGGCTGTGATGTGGGGGCTGTGATGTGGGGGCTGTGAGGTGGGGGCTGTGATGTGGGGGCTGTGATGTGGGGGCTGTGAGGTGGGGGCTGTGAGGTGGGGGCTGTGATGTGGGGGCTGTGAGGTGGGGGCTGTGATGTGGGGGCTGTGCAGTGGGGGCTGTGAGGTGGGGGCTGTGAGGTGGGGCTGTGAGGTGGGGGCTGTGATGTGGGGGCTGTGCAGTGGGGGCTGTGAGGTGGGGAGTGTGAGGTGGGGGCTGTGATGGTCCTTTTGTTGATCAGATGCTGCTCCCCAACCTTCCTCCAGGTGTGTCCATCAGTTTGTTGGAGGCTGATGGTGACTGACTGACATTTATGAAAATCTCTTAAGGAAGGAACGGCGATCTATTTCCAGGTCAGGATGGGGAGGGGCTTGGAGGGGAACTTGCAGGGGGGGTGTTCCCATGTATCTGCTGCCCTTGTCCTTCGAGATGGAAGTGGCCGTGGGGTTGGAAGGCGCTGTCTATTCTGGTCATACAGTGATCGATGTATTTCTGGCTCCTGGGGACAGCAGCCATGGGACCACTCTGTCCCACCGACTCTGCATCACCCTCACTCCAGATACTGGCCTCATGCTCACCGGCTGATGGAGAACTCGCACCTTTGGTGTCACTGCTGTGGAGGGGTCTCTCCATCCAGAGGATTGTAGCTGTCAGGGTCACACCCCCACGCCACTGCTGTCCTGATCACCTGAGTCCGGTCTCTGTACAGGGCCCTGGTGAGACCAAACCTGGAGTACTGTGTGCAGTTCTGGTCTCCAAATTTGAGGAAAGACATTCTGGCTATTGAGGGAGTGCAGCGTAGGTTCACGAGGTCAATTCCTGGAATGGAGGGATTACCTTACACTGAAAGACTGGAGCGACTGGGCTTGTATACCCTTGAGTTTAGAAGACTGAGAGGGGATCTGATTGAGATGTATAAGATTATTAAAGAATTGGACATTCTGGAGGCAGGAAACATGTTTCCGCTGATGAGTGAGTACCGAACCAGAGGACACAGCTTAAAAATACGGGGTAGACCATTTAGGACAGAGATGAGGAGAAACTTCTTCACCCAGAGGGTGGTGGCTGTGTGGAATGCTCTGCCCCAGAGGGCAGTGGAGGCCCAGTCTCTGGATTCATTTAAGAAAGAGATGGATAGAGCTCTCAAGGATAGTGGAATCAAGGGTTATGGAGATAAGGCAGGAACAGGATACTGATTAGGAATGATCAGCCATGATCATATTGAATGGTGGTGCAGGCTTGAAGGGCAGAATGGCCTACTCCTCCACCTATTGTCTATTGTCTATTGTCGGAGGGTCAGTGCTGAGGGAGTGGGCACTGTCGGAGGGTCAGTGCTGAGGGAGTGCTGCACTGTCGGAGGGTCAGTGCTGAGGGAGTGCTGCACTGTCAGAGGGTCAGTGCTGAGGGAGTGCTGCACTGTCAGAGGGTCAGTGCTGAGGGAGTGCAGCACTGTCGGAGGGTCAGTGCTGAGGGAGTGCCGCACTGTCGGAGGGTCAGTGCTGAGGGAGTGCTGCACTGTCGGAGGGTCAGAGCTGAGGGAGTGCCGCACTGTCAGAGGGTCAGTACTGAGGGAGTGCCGCACTGTCGGAGGGTCAGTACTGAGGGAGTGCCGCACTGTCGGAGGGTCAGTGCTGAGGGAGTGCCGCACTGTCAGAGGGTCAGTACTGAGGGAGTGCCGCACTGTCGGAGGGTCAGTACTGAGGGAGTGCTGCACTGTCAGAGGATCAGTACTGAGGGAGTGCCACACTGTCGGAGGGTCAGTGCTGAGGGAGTGCCGCACTGTCAGAGGGTCAGTACTAAGGGAGTGCTGCACTGTCGGAGGGTCAGTACTGAGGGAGTGCCGCACTGTCGGAGGGTCAGTGCTGAGGGAGTGCCGCACTGTCAGAGGGTCAGTACTGAGGGAGTGCTGCACTGTCGGAGGGTCAGTACTGAGGGAGTGCCGCACTGTCAGAGGGTCAGTACTGAGGGAGTGCGGCACTGTCAGAGGGTCAGTACTGAGGGAGTGCCGCACTGTCGGAGGGTCAGTGCTGAGGGAGTGCTGCACTGTCGGAGGGTCAGTGCTGAGGGAGTGGGCACTGTCGGAGGGTCAGTGCTGAGGGAGTGCCGCACCGTCGGAGGGTCAGTGCTGAGGGAGTGCTGCACTGTCGGAGGGTCAGTGCTGAGGGAGTGGGCACTGTCGGAGGGTCAGTGCTGAGGGAGTGCCGCACTGTCGGAGGGTCAGTGCTGAGGGAGTGCCGCACTGTCGGAGGGTCAGTGCTGAGGGAGTGCTGCACTGTCGGAGGGTCAGTGCTGAGGGAGTGGGCACTGTCGGAGGGTCAGTGCTGAGGGAGTGCCGCACTGTCGGAGGGTCAGTACTGAGGGAGTGGGCACTGTCGGAGGGTCAGTGCTGAGGGAGTGGGCACTGTCCGAGGGTCAGTACTGAGGGAGTGGGCACTGTCGGAATGCTGCACTGTCTGATGAGTTGCTGATGAGCATGAAGAGGGACACCTGAAGCCCCTCCCTTGTGCGTGTGTGAAATGCAGTGAAAGCCCTTGTCTGTGTATTCTGGGTCTCGCTGCTCCCTGGTGCTGGGAGCTCTGTTCCTGATTGTGCTGAGGTTCACGTTGAGTCTGTGGGGAATGTTGCTCTGCTGTCTCTCAGAGGGTCTGGGAATATTTGCCGAGTCTGTGTCGCTGTTAGATGGAGCACTCTGCCTGGAAATGGAGTACATTGGGAACCTCTGTGGTGGGGACTAGGGATGAGAAAGTATTTGGAAAGGGTCTGTCATCACTCCTCACTCTCTGCAGCAAGATGTAGGTCACAGAGAATTCATCTTGATAGAGTTCCAGGCTGTGGCAGTGATAGACAGTTGAAGTCCTGGGAGATTTCTGCTCTCAAAACGTCTGAACACAACTTGTAATAAAGGCTGAGCCCTCCGAAAGATCAGAAACAGATGAAAGCAGTTTGAAATAAAGAGGAAGCTTTCATGATATCAACTCCAACTGGGCAGGTCGCTGACGCTGTCCTTCACAACCAGCCAATGTTTCCAGAATAGGAAAGGCCCCCAGGCAATGAGAATGTGTCAGCTTAGTTGCTGCTGTCTCTCTGTCGGTGTCTCTGCCTGTGAGTCTGTGTGTCTGTCTGTGTGTTTGTGTAACTGTCTGTCTGTCTGTGTGTCTGTATGTGGGATTGTGTGTGTCTGTCTGTGTGTCTGTGGGTCTGTCTGTGTAACTGTCTGTCTGTGTGTCTGTGTATCTGTGTATCTGTCTGTCTGTGTGTCCGTGTGTCTGTCTGTCTGTGTGTCTGTCTGTGTGTCTTCTGTCTGCATGTCCATGTGCATGTCTGTGTGTGTGTGTCATGTGCCCGTGTGTCGCTGTCTGCGTGTCCGTGTGTCTGCCTGTCTGTGTGTCCGTGTATGTGTCGATGTCTATGTCTGTCTGTGTGTGTGTGTCAGTCTGTCTGTGTATGTGTCTGTGTGTATGTGTGTCTGTATGTCTGTGTGTGTCTGTCTGTATGTCCGTGTATGTGTCTGTGTGTATGTCGGTATGTGTCCATGTGTCTGCCTGTCTGTGTGTCCGTGTATGTGTCGATGTCTATGTCTGTCTGTGTGTGTGTGTCAGTCTGTCTGTGTATGTGTCTGTGTGTATCTGTGTGTATGTATGTCTGTCTGTGTGTCTGTGTGTAAGTGTGTCTATGTGTGTGCCTATGTGTGTATGTTTGTCTAGGTGTATGTTTGTCTAATTTTGTGTCTGTCTGTCTGTCTGTGTGGCTGTGCATGTTTGTGTGTGTGTCTGTGTGTATGCCTATCTATCTGTGTGTCTGTGTGTATGTGTGTCTGTGTGTGTGTCTGTGTGTATGCCTATCTATGTGTGTGTCTGTGTGTATGTGTGTCTGTGTGTGTGTCTGTGTGTATGTCTGTCTGTGTTTGTGTCTGTCTGTGTGGCTGTGCATGTTTGTGTGTGTGTCTGTGTGTGTGTCAGTATGTGTGTCTGTGTGTATGTGTGTGTGTCTGTCTGTCCGTGCATCTGTGTGTGTCTGTATGTGTGTCTGTGTGTATGTCTGTCTGTATGTGTCTGTCTGTCTGTGTGTGTCTGTATGTGTCTGTGTATGTGTGTCTGTGTGTGTGTCTGTGTGTATGTCTGTCTGTGTTTGTGTCTGTCTGTCTGTGTGGCTGTGAATCTGTGTGTGTATGTCTGTCTGTCTGTGTGTCTGTGTGTGTCTGACTGCGTGTGTCTGTGTGTGTCTATGTGTGTCTATATGTGTGTCTGTCTGTGTGTCTGTCTGTGTCTATGTGCGTGTGTGTGTGGGGTGTGTGTGTGTGTGTGCATGTGTGTGTGGGGGTGTGTGGGTGGGGGTGTGGGGGTGTGTGGGGGTGTGTATGGGGGTGTGTGTGGGTGTGTGTGTGTATAGTTTGACCTCGATATCACTCGATCAGAAAGAGCCGCCCCACAGGGAGTTGCTGTGTTACTGACCCCCTGCAGAATGCCCGGGAGGGGGCTGTGGGGAGCAGCTGCTGCGGGTATTTCTTTGCCCCTGGAAAGGGGAGCTGGCCATTCATCATCCTCACCCTCACTCTGCTCTGTGCGGAGGGGATCCACTCATTGATGATGCCCTACGTGGGTGAATAGCCCACCCACTGTCACGGTTCACAGGAGACAAACAGGGTAGTGAAACGTTTGAATCCCTCCCCCCTCAGGGAGCCTCCAGGGATGGCGGGGGTGGGGAGATGGGGGATTTGAGAGGAGATGTAGAGACGGGGTTAGGGGTGAATGGAGAGATAGGAGATGGGAAGGAAAGGACCTCAGAGGAGGGCCCAACGGGAAGGGGGAGGAAGGTGAGCGACCAGGTGGAAGGTTCGAGTAGTGGGAGAGAGCTGATAGTTTTGAAATAATGTCTGGGAACTGAAATAAGGAGCTGGCCGTGGGCTCCCACAGAGGCAGGTGATAGTACGATAATGTCCCACCTGATGGCTCGTAACCAACAGTTTCAGCATCCCCCCTCCCACTCCCCTCCCCCATCCCCAGCTGTCAGAGCTGTCCCCTTCAAATAGACAAACTAACTTCACAGAACATAGAACATTCCAGCGCAGTACCGAGATCTCTCTGCTCACCAACATTACCAAGGTTTTACCCTGAGCTCAGTATTCTGCATTCCTGTTACTACTTCCAAAGTGAATCACCTCACACTCTTCCACATTAAACTCCATTTGCCACCTCTCAGCCCAGCCCTGCAGCTTATCGATGTCCCTCTGTAACCTACAACATTCTTCCGCACTGTCCACAACTCCACCCACCTTCGTGTCATCCACTCTTCCACATCCTCATCCAGGTCATTTATAAAAATGACAAACAGCAGTGGCCCCAAAACAGACCCTTGTGGTACCCCACTAGTAACTGAGCTCCAGGATGAGCATTTCCCATCAGCCACCACCCTCTGTCTCCTTTCAGCCAATGTCTGATCCAAACTGTTATACCTCCTCAATCCCGTGTTGTTTCCATATTTTACTCACAGACTGAGATCTAGTCCCTCACCTCCTCAAATCACCCCAACACACCCCAACCGACCCCACCCCAACCCACCCCACACCCCCCCGCCCCAACCCACCCCGCACCAACCCACCCCACACCCCCCCACCCCAACCCACCCCACGCCGCCTCACTGACCCCTCCCTCACTGATCCCTCCCCCTCACTGACCCCTCCCTCACTGACCCCTCCCCCTCATTGACCCTCCCTCACTGACCCGCCCCCTCACTGACCCCACCCTCACTGATCCCTCCGCCTCACTGACCCCTTCCTCACTGACCCCTCCCCCTCACTGACCCCTCCCTCACTGACCCTGCCCCTCACTGATCCGTACCCACCCACGTATCCTCCCTGCCCCACCCCCTGGGCTGTCTCTCTCTCTCTCTCTCTCTGTCTCTCTCTGTGTGAGTCTGTGTGTGACACTGGGTGCTCTGGGATTGGGGATGCTGCTGCTGGCTGTGAGCGGGCAAGAGAGAGAGAGAGAGGGTTATATTTGTTTCAGCTTCTCCTTTTGAGCGCTGCTCCCGGGAATTGTTCACAACACAATCACTGAACGCTGTTTAACTCTTTACATTCAGGTTTGTGACAGGATTATGACCCATCCTACCCCGTGGATTCACTCTCCGAAGAAACTACTAATGAAATAAGAAAGTATTTTTGTCAGGGACTGGGAGAAACGGGATTTATTTAATGACCCAGAGTGGTCAGAGAATTCCCTTGGAGGTTAAACATTGGCACAAAGTCACAAAGTGAATTTCCAACCTGGCCATTGTGTATCCTAGGTGGGGGAGGGGAGGGGGTGTGTATGTGTTGGGATTGACAGACACAGGCACGTTTTCCCCCCCCTCCCCCACCCCCACCATTCTCTCTCTCTCACAGTCCACCCAGCTCCCCTCCCCCACGGTCCCACTCTCTCACTGCTCTAACCAGGGGACGCAGGCTCCAGTCTGCTGTGGGAGGCATCACAGGGAGATGGAGAGCGATGGTCAACACAACCATTAAGATAGTCAAGGACCAATGCTGACACAGACTAGAGACCCAGACAGACACCCGGTGACTATGGCAGGGACTGAATGATATCACAGGTTCTAAACAGAGACAGTGCAAGATAGCAGACGATGACATACCCCTCCCAGATCATCTCAGCACCTTCTGTGCTCGCTTTGATCAGAATGTTGGCGGAGAGGTAACACCTATTCTGACAAGTCCTGACGAATCTATCCCAACAGTCACTGCATCAGAGGTCAGATCAGTTTTCCTTTGTGTGAATCCAAGGAAAGTGATGGGACCAGACGGAGTACCAGGCCGTGCACTCAGAGCATGTGCAGATCAACTGGCAGAGGTCTGCATGGACATCTCCAACCTCTCCCTGCAGCAGGTCACTGTCCCTGCCTGTTTCAAGAGGCCAACATCATCCCTGTACCTAAGGCAGCTCATGCAGCATGTCTCAATGACTACCGCCCAGTGGGCCTAACTTCGGTGGTCGTGAAGTGCTTTGAAAGGCTGGTCATGGCATTAATCAACTCCAGCCTCCCCACTACTCTTGACCCACTCCAATTTGCCTATTGGACCAACAGATCCACGTCAGATGCCATATCACTGTCCCTTCACTCCTCCCTAGAACATCTTGACACCAAGAACAGCTACATAAGAATCCTACTCACTGACTACAGTTCACCCTTCAACCCTATTATCCCCCCGAGACTGGTTACTAAACTTAGTGATCTCGGACTAAGTCCCACTCTCTGCAACTGGACCCTCAGTTTCCTGACCCACAGGCCACAATCAGTGAAGATTGGGGACAATATTTCATCCTCACTAACACTCAGCACTGGAGCCCCCCCCAGGGGTGTGTACACTCAGCCCCCTACTGTACTCACTGTATACCCATGACTGTGTCGCCAAATACCAGACTAATACCATTTACAAATGCCCTGATGACGCCACCATAGTCGGTCGAATCTCAGATGGCGACAAAACAGATGACAGACGGGAGGTGGGAGACCTGGAAAAACGGTGCACCGAGAACAACCAAGTTCTCAATGCCGGCAACACCAAATAACATTATTGACTTTCGGCGGGATGTTACTCATGCCCCCCACCCCGACACAGAGGTGGAACAAGTGGAGAGTGTCAAGCTCCTGGGAGTGGTCATCCACAACAAGCTTTCTTGGACTCTTCATGTGGACGCACTGGTTACAAAGACCCAACAACATCCCTCCTTCCTCAGGCAGCTGAGAAAGTTTGCCATGACGGCGAATCACCTTGCCAACTTTTATAGGTGCGCCATCGAGAGCATTCTGTCTGGATGTATCACTACCTGGTATGGCAACGGTACCATTCAAGATCAGAGACGGTTACAGAGAGTGGGAAACTCAGCCCGGACAATCACAAAGGCCAACCTCCCATCTATAGAATCCATCTCCCAGGCCCGCTGTCAAGGAAAGGCCGCCAGCATTCTCAAAGATCCATCCCACCCTGGCAATGTTTTTCTACAACCTCTACCATTGGGGAGAAGGGACAGAACACATGCACCAGCCGGTTTCGTAACAGTTTCTACCCTGCTGTGTTAGATACTGAGTGAACTCACAAACACTTAACATTCACCTGTACCTGTGATTTTGTTTTACTGCTGTTTACCTGTTATTTACTATCTATGCTCCTTAATTCCGTACTTAACTCTGTGATCTGCCTGGATTGCTCGCAAGACAGAGCTTTTCACTGTGCCTCGATACACGTGACAATAAACTCAATTCAATTCTCTGAAGAACATCCCACCCCTCTATCCTTTCCCTGTATCCCTGCATTTCCCATTATTGGCCCACCTACCCCTGGACACTTTAACATGGCTAATTCACCTAAGCTGCACATCTTTGGACTGTGGGATGAAACCGGAGCACCTGGAGGAAATCCACGCAGACACGGGGAGAATGTGCAAACTCTACACAATCACCTGAGGCAGGAATCGAACCTGGGACCCTGGTGCTGTGAGACAGCAGTGTCAACACTGAAAGTAGGGGGCCAGTGTACTCCTTGTGAGCTGCATTGCTCTGGTGAATGTGAATGAGAGATCTGGGTCTGAGCCTCAGTGTGTTTGACATGAACATGCCTCTGGGTGGGGACCAGGTGCAGCACATCACAGTGATGACTGATCTATCAGAAGCTGCACTGGGAGGAAGGTGTCTGTAATTCTGAGGGCAGGGCCAGTGTGGGTTCAGGCCTGGGTAATAACTCCGTGCTCTTCCTGCTCTGACATTAACAGAGTGAGACTAGAGTCTGAAAGGCTGTTGCTGACGGCGATGGAAGGGAGGAGTGGCTGTGTGTTACTGAGCTTGATAGAAGAGTTATTCTTTGAATTTAACAAAGTGTTTGATTCTGACAAATCTGCACCTGTCCTTCTCTGAGACGGAGCTCGAATTGCTGCTGTCCTGGTTGTGTTCAGTCCTCCCCAGGAAGCTAGAATTTTACCCACTACCCAATCCACCTCTCCGAGTAAGTGAGGAAGTGGCCCTAGAAATAATGGATGCACTGGTGATCATCTTTAAAGATTTGTGAAAAATGAAGTATTTCTGACAGATTGGAGGGAAAATAATAAAACAGGAGAATAAACCAGGAAGGATTGAAGTCAGTTATGGGGAAGAGTCCTTTATAAAAGATTTACTAAACCGAACATTGGAAAACAGTGAGGGGATCAGACAATGACTGCACTGAATAATGAAAGTGAAATCAGGCTGAACAAATCTCCTGGGAGTATTTGAAATGGAGGTAATAGTGTCCATGAGGGGAAGCCAGTGGATGTGGTTTATTTGTTCTGACGTTCAGAAAGTGTTTGACAAAGTCCCATTCAGGAGGTTAATGCGTAAAATTAAAGCATCTGAGATTGGGGGTGGTGTATTGAGATGGAGGTAGACAGGAAATAAAGAGTAGGAATAAACTGGTCTTCTTCGGAATGGCAGGCAGTGGGTGGTGAGGTACTGCAGGGATCAGTGCTAGCACCCAACTGTTCAAGGTTTGTGCGAAGATTTGTAGCTCGGGGGCTCGTTGTTGCGGTTCTGTTCGCCGAGCTGGAAGTTCTTGTTGCAAACGTTTCGTCCCCTGGCTAGGCGACATCATCAGTGCTCTGGAGCCTCCTGTGAAGCGCTTCTTTGATGTTTCTTCCGGTATTTATAGTGGTCTGTCCTTGCCGCTTCCGGGTGTCAGTTTCAGCTGTCCGCTGTAGTGGTTGGTATATTGGGTCCAGGTCAATGTGTTTGTTGATGGAGTTTGTGGATGAATGCCATGCCTCTAGGAATTCCCTGGCTGTTCTCTGTCTGGCTTCCCCTATGATAGTAGTGTTTTCCCAGTCGAATTCATGTTGCTTGTTGTCTGCGTGTGTGGCTACTAGGGATAGCTGGTCATGTCGTTTCGTGGCTAATTGATGTTCATGTATGCGGATTGTTAGCTGTCTTCCTGTTTGTCCTATATAGTGTTTTGTGCAGTCCTTGCATGGTATTTTGTGGACACTACAACACACACCTGGGTTAAAAACCTCTCCCACAGACAGCTCACAGACACGGAAAGAACTATACTGACCAAGGGACTCAACTACAACCACAGGGATGCCAAGACAGCAGACTTCCTAGCAGCACTAGAATGCACACTCAGGAACAATGGACTGACAGAAGAGACACAACAAACAGTGAGACCAACGGTCGTACCTATGATGATAAGAAAAAGACAAACACATAACCTCAACACCAAGGAGAGGGAAGCACTGAAAGCACTAAGAAACGATAAGAACATAATCATACTACCAGCAGATAAAGGCAGAATGACGGTCATCCTAGATAAATCAGACTACATCAAAAAAGCACAACAACTACTCGCAGACACCAACACCTACCAAATGAAGGATTCTGACCCCACACCACAACTCACCAATAGAATAAACAACATACTAAGGAATCTACAAAAAAACGGACAGATAACCAAAGCTGACCTACAAAGAATGAAACCGGAAAGCAACAACACCCCCAGATTCTATGGACTACCCAAAGTACACAAACCAGACATCCCACTCAGACCCATAGTATCACTACCAGGGACACCAGCATACAAACTGGCCAAAGAACTACAACAGAAACTGAAACACCTGGTCAGCGGATCCAAACACTCCATACAATCAACACAGGAATTCTTGGACGCCATCAGGAATACACACATAGACAAAGAAGAAACCATGATCTCATTCGACGTGACGGCACTGTTCACTTCGATTGACAAAACCCTAGCCAGAGAAACAATAGCCAACCTACTGGACATACAGAACAGAAACCAGGAGGCGGAACCTATCAACAAAGACGGCATACTTAAACTACTGGACTTGTGCCTCACTACACACTTTACATTCAACAATCAGATATACGAACAGATCAACGGAACACCCATGGGATCACCAATCTCGGGACTCATAGCAGAGGCAGTTATGCAAAGGTTAGAACATACAGCCCTACCACAAATTCAACCCAAACTCTGGGTCAGATATGACGATGACACGTTTGTAATCATCAAAAACACGGAAATAGAAAAAACACACCGGATCATCAACGCCACACTCACAGGAATCCGATTCACGAGAGAAGAGGAAAAGGATAGCCAACTCCCATTCCTAGACGTGATAGTACAGAGAACACCGAACGGAGAATTCACCACAAGGGTACACAGGAAAACAACACACACAGACCAAGTCCTAAACTATGAAAGTAACCACCCCAACACACACAAACTATTCAAAAGAGCCACAACACACTGCAGTACACCAGAACTGCAAAAAGAGGAAGAGGAACACCTATACAAGGTATTCGCCAAAAACGGATACCCGCGCAACTTTATCAACAGATGCCTAATAGAGAGACCACGGAACGAGGACATGCCACAACCAAAAGGACTAGCCACACTACCATACATCAGGAGCGTTTCAGAACTGACAGCCAGACTACTGCGACCCTTAGGACTCATAACGGCACACAAACCAACAGCCACGCTCAGACAACAACTCACTAGAACAAAGGACCCGATACCCAACATGAGCAAAACTAATGTAGTTTACAAACCCCCATGCAAGGACTGCACAAAACACTATATAGGACAAACAGGAAGACAGCTAACAATCCGCATACATGAACATCAACTAGCCACGAAACGACACGACCAGCTATCCCTAATAGCAGACAACAAGCAACATGAATTCGACTGGGAAAACACTACTATCATAGGGGAAGCCAGACAGAGAACAGCCAGGGAATTCCTAGAGGCATGGCATTCATCCACAAACTCCATCAACAAACACATTGACCTGGACCCAATATACCAACCACTACAGCGGACAGCTGAAACTGACACCCGGAAGCGGCAAGGACAGACCACTATAAATACCGGAAGAAACATCAAAGAAGCGCTTCGCAGGAGGCTCCAGAGTACTGATGATGTCGCCTAGCCAGGGGACGAAACGTTTGCAACAAAAACTTCCAGCTCGGCGAACAGAACCACAACAACCAACTGTTCACAATACAACAAAGTGATTTAGATGAGGGAACTGAATGTAATTTCTCCAAATCTGCAGATGACACAAGGTTGGATGGATCTCATAGAAACCTAAAAATGCAACCGGATGACTACAACCGTAGGAAGGATATTGCTGCTGACCGGGGAGTTTAGAAACTGGGTCTACAGTCTAAGGACACGGTGAGATGAGGGGGGATGTCTTCACTCAGAGACTGGGACAGCCCGGGGAATTCCCTGGCACAGGAAGTGGTCTGGATCAAAACATGATCTGATTTCAAGAAGAAGTTGGGAATAGGACTTGGGAGAGATCAAAGGCTGTGAAGGAAAAGCAGGAAGAGAGTACTGGATTGAATTGGATAACCAGCCATGGTCTGATAAAATAGCAAGGCAGCCTGAGAGGGCCGAATGGCCTGTTCCTGCTGCCAGTTTCTATGTTTCTATGTTTGAAGTTGTTGGTTGGTTTGCAAACGTTTTGTCTTCCTTCTGGGTGTTAGCTTCGGTGGTGTGTCACTCCCCAGGTGAAGCACTGTCGTTGTGATCTGTCCAGGATGTATATGGTCCTGTCTGTCATGGCGAGTGGCTTTATTTCTGTTTTTTGAGAGGCGATGGTCTGGAGATGGGTGTGATTTCAACGTTGTTTGTTTCTAGAACCAGTGGATGAATGCTCGGCCCCCAGCAATTCCCACACGGGTCTTTGTTCAGCCTGTCCCAGTGGGCTCATGCCCAAAACGTCGATTTCGCTGCTCCTCGGATGCTGCCTGAACTGCTGTGCTCTTCCAGCACCACTGATCCAGAATCTGGTTTCCAGCATCTGCCCTCGTTTTTACCTCGTGCCATAACCTTGTCCAAGTGAACTGGTGCCCTTTGCTGCCAGTGTGTATTGACATGAGGGAGGGCGCTTGTTTTGTTGTTAGCTCATGTATTCGGGTGGTGAGTTCCTGCCTGTTTTTCCTGTGTAATGTGTCTCTCCCGTTGCTACATGATGTTTGATATATCACATTCATCCTGCAGGGTGTGGTTTGTCCTGGATAGGAGCTGGTAAAGTGTGCCTGTTGGTTTGTGTGCCGTCATTATTCCCAGGGCATGTAGGCGTCTCTTTGTTAGTTCTGAGATGTTTCTAATATCAGGTCAGGGTGGTCGGTGTCTTCTTGGTGTTGTCTACATGACAGGCAGCGATGGATGGAGCTGTTAGGGTACCCATTATTAGCAAAGACTTTGTACAGGTTTGCAGAATTATGGAGTGTTGCAGTGTGTTATCGCTCATTTAAACAGGGTCTTGACACAGCTCTGTTTGTGGACATTGGGGTGGTTACTGTTCTGACTGAGGACCTGGTCTCTCTGGGCTTTCTGTCCACTCCAGTACGGAATTCCTTGTTGTTTGTTCATTCAACCAGTCCGTCTGAGAACAGGAGTTGGTTATCTTTCTCTTCTTCTCTGGTGAACTTGATCCTGGTGAATATGCTAATGATGAAATGGAGTGTACTTTCCAACTTGGGCTGTTTAATGACAACAAAGGTGTGGTCCATGTACCTGACCCATAGTTTGAGTTGGATCTGGAGAGGGCTGTCTTTATGTTACAGCTTCAGCAGGGTGGGGGAGCCCAGGCTGTCCCAATGGTTTGGTCATTAAAGACAAACTGCAAGGGCAGACAGAGCTCCAGCTTCAGAATGTTACCTTTGCTGATGGTTTCATTGTCAGTCTGTGCTGTTGGTTTGTTTCGATTTTAGACATACTGGTTGAATGAACAATGTGAGGAATAACGCCCCACTTTCCATTAATTCCATAATCAATCAAGATTTCAGGAGGGGACACATACTCTCAAAGTACCCTGCCACCTCCTCCACAGTCGAACCCTTTATACCATATCTCCTGGTTCTTTCTATTAAAGTGAATCACTTCACACTTCCATGTATTCAGTGTCACCTACAACCTGCCTGTCCATCTCACCAGCTTGTCTGAACCTATCAGTGCTCTTCCTGCAGCTTTCCAGTCACTGCAGAGATTGAAATTGTAGCTGTATACCTAAATCTCGACCCTAATGTTGACCCTTGGAGAAACCACACATCGTGGCCTAATTCAGCTCCTATATCTTAGGGTCTTATAGAGTCTGGCAACAGCTATACCCCAGGACTCTGCGTCATGTTGCTTGGCCAATCTCACATTGATGCTGCCACTGTCCTGGAGTTCACCCTTGATGATGAGTCTGACAATCTGGCGTTGCATGAAACAATTGATTGAGTTATTGATTGATTTATTGTCACATGTACCAAATTACAGTGAAAAGCTGAGTTTACAAACAGCACAGGCAGATCATCCTTCTTGTTAGGAAGGAAGATGTGTTGGACATTTTGAGCAACTTGAGGATAGACAAATCCCCCGGGCCTGACGGGATATATCCTAGGATTATGTGTGAAGCAAGAGAGGAAATTGCAGTACTGTTGGCAATGATCTTTTCGTCTTCACTGTCAATGGGGGTGGTACCAGGGGACTGGAGAGTAGCGAATGTTGTGCCCCTGTTCAAAAAAGGGAATAGGGATAACCCCGGGAATTACAGGCCAGTTAGTCTTACTTCGGTGGTAGGCAAAATAATGGAAAGGGTACGGAGGGATAGGATTTATGAGTATCTGGAAAGACACTGCTTGATTAGGGAAAGTCAGCACGGATTTCTGAGGGGTAGGTCTTGCCTTACAAGTCTTATTGAATTCTTTGAGGAGGTGACGAAGCATGTGGATGAGGGTAGAGCAGTGGATGTAGTGTACATGGATTTTAGTAAGGCATTTGATAAGGTTCCCCATGGTAGGCTTATGCGGAAAGTCAGGAGGCATGGGATAAAGGGAAATTTGGCCAATTGGATAGAAAACTGGCTAACCAGTCGAAGTCAGAGAGTGGTGGTAGATGGTAAATATTCAGCCTGGAGCCCAGTTACAAGTGGAGTTCCGCAGGGATCAGTTCTGGGTCCTCTGCTGTTTGTAATTTTTATTAATGACTTGGATGAGGGAGTCAAAGGGTGGGTCAGTAAATTTGCAGATGATACGAAGATTGGTGGAGTTGTGGACAGTGAGGAGGGCTGTTATCGGCTGCAAAGGGACTTAGATATGATGCAGAGCTGGGCTGAGGAGTGGCAGATGGAGTTCAACCCTGCCAAGTGTGAGGTTGTCCATTTTGGAAGAACAAATAAGAATGCGGAATACGGGATTAACGGTAGGGTTCTTAGTCAGGTGGAGGAACAGAGGGATCTTGGGGTCTATGTACATAGCTCTTTGAAAGTTGCCACTCAGGTGGATAGAGCTTGTAAGAAGGCCTATGGTGTATTAGCGTTCATTAGCAGAGGGATTGAATTCAAGAGTCGTGAAGTGATGTTGCAGCTGTACAGGACTTTGGTTAGGCCACATTTGGAGTACTGTGTGCAGTTCTGGTCGCCTCACTTTAGGAAAGATGTGGAAGCTTTGGAGAGGGTGCAGAGAAGATTTACCAGGATGTTGCCTGGAATGGAGAATAGGTCGTACGACGATAGGTTGAGAGTTCTCGGCCTTTTCTCGTTGGAACGGCGAAGGATGAGGGGTGACTTGATAGAGGTTTATAAGATGATCAGAGGAATAGATAGAGTAGACAGTCAGAGACTTTTTCCCCGGGTACAACAGAGTGTTACAAGGGGACATAAATTTAAGGTGAAGGGTGGAAGGTATAGGGGAGATGTCAGGGATGGGTTCTTTACCCAGAGAGTGGTGGGGGCATGGAATGCGCTGCCCGTGGGAGTGGTAGAGTCAGAATCATTGGCGACCTTTAAGCGGCAATTGGATAGGTACATGGATGGGTGCTTAATCCAGAATAGATGTTCGGCACAACATCGTGGGCCGAAGGGCCTGTTCTGTGCTGTATTGTTCTATGTTCTATGTTCTATGTTCTATCATAGTAAGCAAGGATGTACAGATCAGAAAGACTTAGACAGAGACAAACAGGTTCCATTGCCCTGGGTGTGCCCGAGGAGAGATCAACGTTAGCAAGATCAGCATCATTTGAGGCTCGAGAATCCATCCATCAGTCTAATACCGGCCGGGAAGACGCTGTTTCTGAACCTGCTGGTGGGTGTGTTCAAGCTTCTGTATCTCCTGCCTGATGGAAGGGGTTGTAGGAGATCAATACCGGGGTGGGAGGGGTCTTTGATGATGTTGGCAGCTTTTCCAACGGCGAGCCGTGTAAATGGAGTCCCGTGGGTGGAAGGTTGGCTTCTGTGATGGTCTGGGCTGTGCTCACCACCTTCTGTCGTTACCAATGGTCCTGGGCAGAGCAGTTGCCATTACCAGGCCCTTATCCCACCCGGACAGTGTGCTCTCAATGGTGCATCTGTCGAGGGTGGTGAGGATCTGTGTGGACATGCTGAATGTCCTGAGCTACCTGAGGAAGAGGCAGCATTGTGCCTTCCTGACCGTCGCGTCTACGTGGAGGTCTGGGACCGATTGTGTACAGCCCCTCCTCTGCATTGCTCTGACCAGGCGTCTCTGCGACTTTGTTTAAAGGGAAGTTAATGAGACACAGTTTGGCCTTTACAAATCCACACCGACGTTCCTGAGTGAAATCACTTGCCGCCAAATATTTATTCTGGATTATTATTTGATTATAACAAAAACCTTTACCAGAGTCAAGATTAAACATAGAAACATAGAACATCGGAGCAGGAGTAGGCCATTTGGCCCTTCTAGCTTGCATCGCCATTCAATGCAATCATCCAGTCTCAGTATCCCGTTCCCGCCCTCTCCCCATACCCCTTGATCCCTTTAGCTGCAAGGCCCATGCCCAGCTCCCTCTTGAATCTTTCTAATTGGATACACAATTGGTTTGATGGAAGGAAGCAGAGGTTAATAGTGGAAGGATGAATGTCAGACTGGAGGCTTGTGACTAGTGGTGTAACTCAGGGGTTGGTGCTGGGCTCATTACTGTTTGTTATCGATATCAATGATTCTGATGAGAATGTACAACGCACGATTAACAAGTTTGCTGATGATATTAAAATAGGTGTAATTTTGGACAGTGAGGAGGGTCATCAGAAATTGCAGCAAAACCTTGATCAGCTGGGGAAATGGACTGAGAAATGACAAATAGAGTTTAATATAGATAAGTGCGGGGTCTTGCATTTTGGGAAATCAAATCAAAGTAGGAGTTTCATGGTGAATGATAGAGCCTTAAGGAGTGTAGTGGAATGGAGGGATCTTGGAGTTCAGGTGCATGGTTTTCTGAAAGTGGAATCATAGGTAGACAGGGCAGTGAAGGCAGCTTTTGGCACACTGGCCTTCATCAGTCAGGGCATCAAGTATAGAATTGAGAAATTATGTTGCAGTTATAAAGGACATTGATGAGTCATACTTGGAGTATTGTGTTCAGTTTTAGTCACCTTGTCATTATAGGAATGTTAGTAAACCGGAAAGAGTGCAGAAGAAAGTTATAAGGGTGTTGCCAAGACTCAATGGCCTGCGTTATAGGGAAGATGGACAAGCCAGAAGTTTTTTCTTAAGAGTGTAGGAGACTGATAGGACCTTATAGCCGAGTACAAGATCTGAGAGGCATGGATAGGGTGAACGCACTCAGTCTTTTTCCCAAGATTGAGGAATCGAGGACTAGAGGGCATCAGTTTAAGGTTAGAGGGGAAAGAATAAAAGGGAACTGGAGAGGAAATGCTGGGAAATCTCAGCAGGTCTGGCAGCATCTGTAAAGAGAGAAAGGAGCTGACGTTCGAGTCTAACTGACCCTTTGTCAAAGCTCAAAAAGGGGAGAAACAGGGAGGTATTTATACTGGGCTGGGAGACGGGGAGTCATGGCTCCAGGAGTAAAGTAGCAATAAAGGGGTGATACCTTTACTCCTGGAGCCATGACTCCCCATCTCCCAGCCCGGTATAAATACCTCCCTGTTTCTCCCTTTTTGAGCTTTGACAAAGGGTCAGTTAGACTCGAACATCAGCTCTTTTCTCTCCTTACAGATGCTGTCCGACCTGCTGAGATTTCCCAGCATTTTCTCTTTTGGTTTCAGATTCCAGCATCTGCAGTAATTTGCATTTACCAAGAATAAAATGGAACCTGAGGGGCAACGTTTTCACACAGAGGGTGGTGTGCATATGGAATGGGCCCTCAGAGGGAAGGGTTGAGGTGGATATATTAACAACATTGAAAATGTGTTTGGATAAACACGTGAATAGGAAAGCATTAGAAGGATATGGGCCAAGTGCAGGGAAATGGGGTTAGCGTGGATGGGCATTTTGGTCGGTATGGACCAGTTTGGGCCAAAGGGCCTGTCTCTGTGCTGGAGAACTCGATGATTCTCTATGACTCTAACTGAACCCAATAGCTGTCAGAGGGTCAGTGCTGAGGGAGTGCCGCACTGTCAGAGGGTCAGTGCTGAGGGAGTGCTGCACTGTCAGAGGGTCAGTGCTGAGGAAGTGCTGCACTGTCAGAGGGTCAGTGCTGAGGGAGTGCTGCACTGTTAGAGGGTCAGTGCTGAGGGAGCGCAGCACTGTCGGAGGGTCAGTGCTGAGGGAGTGCTGCACTGTCGGACGGTCAGTTCTGAGGGAGTGCCGCACTGTCAGAGGGTCAGTGGTGAGGTAGTGCCGCACTGTCAGAGGGTCAGTGCTGAGGGAGTGCCGCACTGTCAGAGGGTCAGTGCTGAGGGAGTGCTGCACTGTCAGAGGGTCAGTGCTGAGGAAGTGCTGCACTGTCAGAGGGTCAGTGCTGAGGGAGTGCTGCACTGTTAGAGGGTCAGTGCTGAGGGAGCGCAGCACTGTCGGAGGGTCAGTGCTGAGGGAGTGCTGCACTGTCGGACGGTCAGTTCTGAGGGAGTGCCGCACTGTCAGAGGGTCAGTGGTGAGGTAGTGCCGCACTGTCAGAGGGTCAGGGCTGAGGGAGTGGGCACTGTCGGAGGGTCAGTGCTGAGGGAGCGCCACACTGTCAGAGGGTCAGTGCTGAGGGAGCACCGCACTGTCGGAGGGTCAGTGCTGAGGGAGCACCGCACTGTCGGAGGGTCAGTGCTGAGGGAGAGTCGCGCTGTCGGAGGGTCAGTGCTGAGGGAGAGTCGCGCTGTCGGAGGGTCAGTGCTGAGGGTGTGGGCACTGTCGGAGGGTCAGTGCTGAGGGAGTGGGCACTGTCGGAGGGTCAGTGCTGAGGGAGAATTCCACAGGTTCCCAACTCCTTGAAGGATGACGTTCCTCCTCATCTCAGTCCTGAATGACTTATCCGTTATTCCCTAGTTCTGGACTTCCCCAACATCGGGAACATTCTTCCCACATCTAGCCTGTTCCTGTCCCATCAGGATTTTATATGTCTTTTTTGATCCTCTTTCATTGTTAGAAATTCAAGCGAGTACAAGCCCAGCCGATCCAGCCTTTCCTCAGTACAAGCCCAGCCGATCCAGCCTTTCCTCAGTACAAGCCCAGCCGATCCGGCCTTTCCTCAGTACAAGCCCAGCCGATCCGGCCTTTCCTCAGTACAAGCCCAGCCGATCCAGCCTTTCCTCAGTGCAAGCCCAGCCGATCCAGCCTTTCCTCAGTACAAGCCCAGCCGATCCGGCCTTTCCTCAGTGCAAGCCCAGCCGATCCAGCCTTTCCTCACAACTGTTGAGGATTTATCCTCACAACACAAGGGGGTAAAACTTAACGGAGGGAGAGGGAGAAATAGGAATAAGTCCAAGAGCAGCCCCATCAGATAACCAGAATTTTATAAAATAACAGAAACTTCTGATTGAGGAGTATTGATTAGTTACTTATAACCAATTGCTCTGACACATTGAACCCTTTTCTTGCTGAGGTGCTGTCAGTGTGCAAGTGTTTGTGTTTTTTAATGTCAGCCTCACATTTGCATAGACTGCAGATCCTCAGGGACTCTGAGCAAAAGCCACTGCAGCCTCATTAATCAACTCGCTCACACCGGCCCTGTCAGAGCAGAGGCTGGGTGAGTGTGTGAACAATACCTTCCTGGCAGCTCAACGCTCGACAACAATACATCTTCCAAACAAAGCTGTCACTGTGACCAGGACCTTTCCCAAGCTGCTCAGAGTCTCAGGTGTTGGCACCCAGCAGATTTCTGTCTGAGTGTTGACTCTGCTGCTCTCTGTCAGGGGGCTGGGTGAATTACTGTCACATCAGCTCTGCTCTCACTCTCATTCATATTCATTCTTGGACGTATGTTAATTCCTCTTAATTGTTGACGAGATGATCCAGGATCTGAATCTATCATTTCTCTCCCAGCTGGCAGCTGCCTCCAGCAATACACTGCTGATTTAATTTTCCTTCTTTTCTGTAACATCAGCTGACTCAACACTCCACACTCAACGCCTAAAACACAGAGAGATGGGATGAGGCTAGCAATGGCTCAACTCTTCCTTGTTACACGGGTGATAGTGAACGAGAAACTACACTAATCCCCTTCCCCTGCACTCAGCCCATACCTGACTGTGCCTTAGCATTGTAAATGTTCATCTAGATGCTTCATAAACATCGTGAGTGTACCTGCCTCCACCACCCCCATCCTCTCAGGTAGCACAGTGCATATTACTACCATCTCGTGCCGCACTGTCAGAGTGTCAGTACTGAGGGAGTGCCGCACTGTCAGAGGGTCAGTGCTGAGGGAGTGCCGCACTGTCAGAGGGTCAGTGCTGAGGGACTGCAGCACTGTTGGAGGGTCAGTGGTGAGAGAGTGCCGCATAGTCAGACGTTCAGTGCTGAGGGAGTTCTGCACTGTCGGAGGGTCAGTGCTGAGGGAGTGCCGCACTGTCAGAGGGTCAGTGCTGAGGGAGTGCAGCACTGTTGGAGGGTCAGTGCTGAGGGAGTGCGGCACTGTCGGAGTGTCAGTACTGAGGGAGTGCTGCACTGTCAGAGGGTCAGTGCTGAGGGAGTGCAGCACTGTCGGAGGGTCAGTGCTGAGGGAGAGCGCACTGTCGGAAGGTCAGTGCTGAGGGAGTGCCGCACTGTCGGAGGGTCAGTACTGAAGGAGTGCTGCACTGTCAGAGGGTCAGTGCTGAGGGAGTGCCGCACTGTCGGAGAGTCAGTGCTGAGGGAGAGCGCACTGTCAGAGGGTCAGTACTGAGGGAGTGCCGCACTGTCGGAGGGTCAGTGCTGAGGGAGTGGACACTGTCAGAGGATCAGTACTGAGGGAGTGCCACACTGTCGGAGGGCAAGCTGTAAAACTAAAAGAATGAAAGATGGAAAATTATTGGAAATACTCAGCACTTTGAGACTCTTTCATTGAGAGAGAAACAAAGTGGAATGTACCAATTCTGGGAAGATGTTGAGTGAATGGAAAACACTGTATAACGTGGCCACGTGTTTCGTTCACTTCCTTTCACGAGTGAAACTCTCTGTTAGACAGAAGGATTCCTTTGTGGGGATGACGTCCCAGATCCTGTGCTATTCAATCATCTCCCTGGAGTGATCAGTGAGTCTCTGTTCTTGCTGATGGCTCCACTGAGTGGGTGATTTTAGGCTAGTCTACAGACCAGGGCTCAACTACAGCTGGATCCAGATGGTGTCAGCTCCCACCAATGGAAGCCTCACCCAGAGATATCCCATTGGTGTTTGTGGATTGTTGATGAAAAAGGCAGGAAGACGAGAAATATCTGTCTGATTCTCTGAGCTCATTCGGACCATAACCTCATTCCAACTTCTAATGGGAACCACAAACCGGCACAAACCGCCCCTCACCCCCCCCCCCCCATCGAGTTCTTGCTAGAATTGTCAGCTGTCCCTGGTTCGAGTGTGAAACCGCTGTCCAACCGGAACAAGTCTCATTGTCTGATGGTGACGTGGGAACATTTCCAAAATGACATCCTTCTGTGAGATCTGAAAGTGTAGATAGAAGCCATTGTGTTTCTGCAGAGGACACTGGTGAACATGGACAGAAATATTCCAAAATAGAAAGGGACAAATGTCTATGAAGCTCCTCCCACTGCCTGAGATATCCTGACAAGCCTCACAGACATTGGCCGTGTTAAGCTCCCGCCCTCAGCCGTTTCCATAGTAACATGGTGAGGCCTTGGCCTAGAGGGGTTATCGTTCGGCTATTAGTCCAGAACATCTACTAATGTTCGGGGCGACCCAGGTTCCAATCCTGCCATGCCAGGTGGTGGAATCTGAATTCAATAAAGAATATTGAATTTACAGTGTAACGACGACAGTGAATCCATTGTCGGCTTGTTCTAAAAACCCTAATGTCCTTTAGGGAAGGAAACTGCCATCCTTACCTGGTCTGTCCTACATGTAGCTCCAGACCCCACAGCGATGGGGTTGACTCTTAACTGCCCTCTGGGCAATTAGTGATGGGCAATAAATGCTGGGTCTGGCCCAGAGACATCCCGTGAGTGAATAAACAACACCGTGACACCCACCTCGTGGGAATCAAACGTACAAACTGCGGCAGATATTGGAAACCTGAAACGGGCACAGAGAAAGCTGGAGGAACTCTCCAGGTCACTAAAGAGGTCACCTTGGTTTCTCTCTACACAGATCTTGATGGACGTGTTGAATTTCTGCAGAGTTCTCTGTTTCTGTCTGTCTGTCCCACACCTCGCAGTACAGTCCCACAGACAGAGTCCAGGGCAGTGGCGTTTCTCATCCCCAGTCTTCCAGCGATGGTAAAACCTTCCTGTTCCTCTCTCGAACATGTCTGAAGGTGTCACTCCCCAGATCTCCACACGCTGCTGAGAGCACAGATTGAAATAACCAGTCTGACCTTGAAGTAGCAGCACTGAGATTTATCCGGGTCGATGATCTGGTTTTGCTGAGACTGCATCCCTATGGATTGGTTACTGGATCTGGACAGAAACCTCAAGGATGTGATTGGAAAACCGATATTGTTGGAATAACTCAGCAGGTCTGGCAATGTCTGTGCTGAGAGAGACAGAATTAATGTTTCAGGTCCAGTGATCCTTCTACTGAACTGGGCCAGTACGGAACAGAACAGTCCCTCACTGGAAGCTCATTGTAATCTCAGCTGGAACCCACCATGTCAAATCCTTCCGGGAGCTCGTTGCTCCCCATGACTGGGTCCACCTTGGGTGTCAGCACCCTCAGAAATCTCTGGCCTGCTCCTGATCATGACCTCTGTGAGCCCTGACCAGGATCACTACCCCTACCCCCCATTCCCCCCCTTCCCCCCACCCCCACCCCCCGGTGCCAGCGACGTGAACCTCTACTGCAATGGGAAAGGAGAGAGACCATTCCTTCACCCAATATCACCCCAATGCACCGAGCCTCAGTGTAACTACTGCAAGATGTCTCTCCCCCTGACCATGTCAGAAGTCACATGACACCTGGTTATAGTCACCTGACCAAGGGGCAGCGCTCCAAAAGCTTGTGATTTCACATGAACCTGTTGGACTGTAACCTGGTGTCGTGTGACCTCTGACCTGGTCCATCCCAGTCCAACACTGGCACCTCCACATCATGGCTTCAATCTGACCAGGCCTTGGACACTTGGGGCAAAAGTGAGCAGTGCAGATGCTGGAAACCAGAGGTTAGATCAGAGTGGTGCTGGAAAAGCACAGCAGGTCAGGCTGCATCAGGATGATGAAGGGCTTTTGCTCTACAAGGATTTCAGTGAGTCCCTCTCTCACTGCACCCCCCAGGTCATCTCCTCTGCACAGAAACTCTTCAGCCACGTTCTCAAACAGACTCGTTACCACAGCCACATCTCCTTCCTCAGCACTTGCCTACGGAACCGACTGATCCCACACAGACTCCGAACTACATTCCAACCAACAAAATTTGGACCCAACCAGGACAACCTGTCATCTTCCGCCTGGGAACCCTCCAACCACAAGGGATGAACTCGGATTTCTCCAGTTTCCTCATTTCCCCTCCCCCCACCTTGTCTCAGTCGGTTCCCTCAACTCAGCACCGCCCTCCTAACCTGCAATCCTCTTCCTGACCTCTCCGCCCCCACCCCACTCCGGCCTATCACCCTCACCTTGACCTCCTTCCACCTATCACATCTCCATCGCCCCTCCCCCAAGTCCCTCCTCCCTACCTTTTATCTTAACCTGCCTGGCACACTCTCCTCATTCCCGATGAAGGGCTTATGCCCGAAACGTCGAATTTCCTATTCCTTGGATGCTGCCTGACCTGCTGTGCTTTAACCAGCAACACATTTTCAACTTTTGCCCGATACGTTGATTTTCCTGCTCCTTGGGTGTTGCCTGACCTGCTGTGGTTTTCCGGGAACAATCTGATTTAAACTCGGTGTTCAGTCTGCTCCTCTCTCTCCAAACTCACTGTGTTTGTGATATTCTCCCTGGTTTGACTGAGGGGGATTTAAACTACACGTCCTGCAGAGAAACAACTCGAAATGTTTTCAGTGACTAAAGCAGTGCAGCTTGCTGTTTACAGGGGGTCAGTGCGACATCAGAGTTCAAACAGACACACGGACAGGAAACAGAACGAAAGAACTGTGGATGCTATAAATCAGAAACAAAACCTGGGATTGCTGGAAAAACTCAGCAGGTCTGGCAGTGTCCGTGGAGAGAGAAACAGTGTTAACGTTTGGGATTCAGAGACCCTTCTGCAGAACACAGCTCGGTTAGAGAATGAATTGTAGCGTCAAATACAGCTGCAAATGTGTTGCTGGTCAAAGCACAGCAGGTTAGGCAGCATCTCAGGAATAGAGAATTCGACGTTTCGAGTACAACACAGTGGGTCTCTGGAAACAGAGATAGCAGAGAGGGGTCAGTAAGATACCTCTGTAAGAGGGTCAGAATAGGCCTGAGGGATTGAATGGACTCCTGCGTGCTGTAACATTGGCCAAGCAGTTGAATCAAGGAGGTGAGTCGGGGGATGGGATCCAGGAATATTTGGTCAATGTGACCTTCTCATTTGAGGAAGAACATGATTGTTTTGTTGCCTGAGGATTGGCCTGAGTGACTCTGACAGGATGCTGACAGGGCCTGAGGTTTCATTAGAATCATGCTCTCTCTGTGACACTCCGTCCACCCAGTCTCTGTCAACACCTTGTTGGAATAAAAAAAGCCTTTTGTATAATTCAAATCTGAACAATGGCCGACCACGGGAGAGATAATTAAGAAAGTGTGAATAACCACAAGGACAATGGGTGCAGGCAGAGCGGGGAAGGCCATCAGTCAGAGACCGTCAGACTTTCCCCCTCGTCAGTGTAACTGCCAAAAACTGCTATCAATTAGACCCCACAAACCGGGCCAGGGTAGCCCATGGTACAGACAACCGAGGGGCACTGTCACTGATGGAAAGGTCAGAACAGGAAGAGGTCATTCAGCCCCTCGCCCCTGTCCATTCAGTCAAACGGTTCATTGTGACCTCATTCAGTCCATTCCATTTCTCCCTCAATGACCGTAATAATTTTGTTCAACAAAATCATAAAAGATCTCAGCACCGACCCTCCGACAGTGCGGCACTCCCTCAGCACCGACCCTCCAACAGTGCGGCACTCCCTCAGCACCGACCCTCTGACAGTGCGGCACTCCCTCAGCACCGACCCTCTGACAGTGCGGCACTCCCTCAGCACCGACCCTCTGACAGTGCGGCACTCCCTCAGCACCGACTCTCTGACAGTGCTGCACTTTCTCAGCACTGACCCTCTGACAGTGCCGCACTCCCTCAGCACTGACTGACAGTGCAGCACTCCCTCAGCACTGACTCTCTGACAGTGCGGCACTCCCTCAGCACCGACCCTCTGACAGTGCAGCACTCCCTCAGCACTGACACTCCGACAGTGCGGCACTCCCTCAGCACCGACCCTCTGACAGTGCGGCACTCCCTCAGCACCGACTCTCTGACAGTGCTGCACTTTCTCAGCACTGACCCTCTGACAGTGCCGCACTCCCTCAGCACTGACTCTCTGACAGTGCAGCACTCCCTCAGCACTGGCCCTCCGACAGTGCGGCACTCCCTCAGCACTGACCCTCTGACAGTGCGGCACTGCCTTAGCACTGGCAGTGTTAATTTACTCTGTTCCAGTCCGTGGCGTGTGATTGGTCTCCTGGTTGTGTGTGGGTACCAGCAGTGACTGATGCTTTTCCAAATCATTTGGCATCATGTGAGAGCCAGGAATGTTCTGATCTCTGATTGTGTGTGTGCTGTCGAGCTCCTAATTCCAGTCCCTCAGGCTTTCAGCTTTTCTTTGTGAGCTGTTGGGAGAGAATCGTGAGCGAAATACAAACACAGTCATTAACCTCCGAAGGTGTTAATGATGGCGATTGTTCAGGGATGGTAAACAGCGGGTCTGTGTGTGATGTGGTACACCTCCATGATGCAGTCCAACCTCAGTCACATCCAATGCAACTGCTTTTATTAACATATTAATGCACTAATTCTTTATTGATGTTCTGTGTTCCTTTATCTTCAACGGAGACTGTGACTCTCTCTTTCAGCAAGAAAATATTTAATTTGGTGAAATCTTATCGTGCTTTTGGAGCTGGTGACTAAAGGACATCTAGGGGTCAGGAAGCGATTAACATTCAGAGCAAACAGCCAAGCTGTCAGAACATATTGAGCTGCACAGACTCGAGCAAGACCATTCAGCCCAATGGCCTCATGCTAGCCTCTATGCTCCACATGAACCAAATTCCCCACCCTCCTTCTTTCCTGAGCAGTATCTCCCAGTTTCCCTGGAAAGCTGTGTCTGCTCATGCCTCCGAGTGGGAACACGTTACACTTTGTGCCTGCTGTGTGGGTGCAGACCCTCCTTCTCAATTCCCCCCCTCCCCCTCCCGTCCCCTCCCCCTGCCACCCCCAGATCTGTTTGTGATTCTCTTCATAACTTTGCCACAAGTGAAAACATTTTCTCTACGTTTCACAATTCTAACAATCCCTGCCAGGTCTTTACCAAACCAGGTTGGTAATTTCTGGAACTAAGCCAGGTTGCCTGATATTTGCTCGTGTTTCCAAGCTCTCCATTCGGATATCCTGTGGGCGGCACAGTGGCACACTGGTTAGCACTGCTGCCTCACAGCGCCAGAGAACCAGGTTCAATTCCCGCCTCAGGCGACTGACTGTGTGGAGTTTGCACGGTCTCCCTGTGTCTGCGTGGGTTTCCTCCGGGTGCTCTGGTTTCCTCCCACAGTCCAAAGATGTGCAGGTCAGGTGAATTGGCCATGCTAAATTGCCCGTAGTGTTAGGCGAAGGGGTAAATGTAGGGATATGGGTGGGTTGCGCGTCGGTGTGGAGTTGTTGGGCCGAAGGGCCTGTTTCCACACTGTAAGTAATCTAATCTAATCCTCCTTGGGCAGTGTTTTCTCAGTCCCTCACCTGACTCCTCAGCTGGTCCCTTTCCTGTTTCACTGACAACAGCAGTATGACTGAACAGCTGCACGCAATGAGTCAGCAACATATCGTTCCAACATGAATAATCTCCACCTTCCCTTTGGTATGCAAATCAGGTATGGGCTCATCAATTATACAGTGGGACTTTAATTCTCATGCGAGAGCTCCTTATTTAAAATCAAATGTTAAACTCCAACTCATGACAGGATGTAGGAAGTGGAAGGAATTGGATCAACCCAGTTTGAAGACGTCCATCTGTCGGAAGGGCATTTGGAACATTGGGAGCAGTTTTGGGGTCTGTATCTAAGGAAGGATGTGCCGGGGTTGGAGGGAGTCCAGAGGGGGGTTTATAGGAATGACCCCAGAGGTGAAGAGTTTGTCATCGGAGATAGACAAGCAGGAGGCTGGGAGAACACAGCAAGCCAGGCACCATCAGGAGGGGGAGACATCAACATTTCGGGTGTAACCCTTCTTCAGGACTGGGGAGTGGTAGTGGGGGAGGGGGAGCTGCAGATAAAGTGGGTAGTGGGGGCAGGGTGGTGAGGTGGGGATTGGTGAAGACAGGTAAGGGGCACGATCTGGTTGGTCAATGGGAGGTATGAATCTGGTTGGTAGCAGGGATGGGGAGGGGCTGGGAAGGGGGTCGAGGGATGGGAGGGAGATTATTTGAAATTGGAGAACTCAATGTTGAGTCCTCCAGGCTGTCAGCTGCCCAGGTGGAAGGTGAGGTGTTGTTCCTCCAATTTGCAGCTTGGTTCGTTGTGGCGATGGAGGAGGCCGAGGATGGTGCTGTCGGAGAGGGAGTGGGATGGGGAATTGAAATGGGCAGTGACTGGGAGGTCCGGGCGGCCCCTGTGGGCCTGGCTGAGATGCTCGGGGAACCGTTCCCTAAGTTTACGTTCGGTCTCCCCAATGGAGAGAAGACTACATCGGGAGCACCTGATGCAGTAAACTCGGCTGGAGGAGAGGCCGGGGAACCTCTGTCTCCCCTGGAAGGAGAGTTTGGGGCCCTGGATGGAGGGGAGGGTGAGGGGTGTTCTGGATCAGTGGTGCTGGAAGAGCACAGCAGTTCAGGCAGCATCCAACGAGCAGCGAAATCGACATTTTGGGCAAGAGCCCTTCATCAGGAATAAAGGCAGAGAGACTGAAGGGTGGAGTGATAAGCGAGAGGAGGGTGGGGGTGGGGGGGGGGGAGGGTGGGGAACCGGTGGTTTTACGTAATTCCCAGTTGCAGGGGAAGGTGCCTGGGGGTTCGGGGGGGGGGCAGGTGGGGTGGGAGTGGGGGGTTTGGAGGGGAGTGCGACACAAGCCAAGGTCTGTTGGAGGAAACAATCCTTGTGGAAGGCAGAGAGAGGTGGGGGAGGGGAAGATGTTCTTGGTGGTGGGATTGAGTTGGAGTGGGTGGAAATGTTTAAGAATGATGCGGTGGATGTGGAGATGGTGAGTGGTAGGTGAGGACAAGGGGGACTCTGTCTTTATTGCATTTGGAGAGGGGGGGTTTAGTGTGGTGGAGTGGGGAATGGAGGGGGGCAGTGGAGGACTGTCTGGATGACAGAGGGGGAAACAGTGGACATCTGGAATACTCACAAGTGGAATGTCTCCTCATCCGAGCAGTCATTCCCCTCAAGAACAAGTATACCGTTTTGGATACTTGTGGGGGGGATGACTTACCAGGGGCAAGCAACGAGGTTCAGGCCTCTGGCACGGAGCCTGGCCCCGTTGCTCAGAAGGGTAGGGTGGAGAAAGGTAGAGCGATAGTTCTTGGGGACTCGATAGTGAGGGGTACAGACAGACGGTTTTGTGGGGGCGACAGGGACTCACGTTTGGTATGTTGCCTCCCAGGTGCAAGGGTACGTGATGTCGCTGATCGTGTTTTCCGGGTCCTTAAGGGGGAGGGGGAGCAGCCCCAGATCGTGGTCCACGTTGGCACCAACGATATAGGTAGGAAGAAGGGTGAGGATGTCAGACAGGCTTTCAGGGAGCTAGGTTGGAAGCTCAGAGTTAGAACAAACAGAGTTGTAGTCTCTGGTTTGTTACCCGTGCCACGTGATAGAGAGTCGAGGAATAGGGAGAGAGAGCAGTTAAATGCGTGGCTACAGGGATGGTGCAGGAGGGAGGGATTCCGGTTTCTGGACAACTGGGGTCCTTTCTGGGGAAGGTGGGACCTCTATAAAAAGGATGGGCTACACCTGAACCTGAGGGGCACCAGTATCCTTGGGGGGAGGTTTGCTAGTGCTCTTTGGGAGGGTTTAAACTAACTCCGCGGGGGCATGGGAACCAGGACTGTAGCTTTAGGGTACAGGACCTTGAGTGTAGGGAGGTTAGGAATAATGCAGCGATCTCTAAGGAGGGTGCCTGTAACCAGAAAGGTGGATTGAAGTGTGTATACTTCAATGCCAGAAGTATAAGGAATAAGGTAGGTGAACTTGCAGCGTGGGTTGGTACCTGGGACTTCGATGTTGTGGCCATTACAGAGACGTGGGTAGAACAGGGACAAGAATGGCTGTTGCACGTTCCAGGGTTCAAATGTTTTAGTAGGATCAGACATGGGGGTAAAAAAGGGGGAGGCGTGGCATTACTTGTCAAAGACAGTATCACAGCAGTGGAATGGACGATGGAAGAGGACTTGCCATCTGAGGTAGTTTGGGCTGAGGTTAGAAATAGGAAAGGTGAGGTCACCCTGTTAGGTGTTTTCTACAGGCCTCCTAATAGTCCTAGAGAAGTAGAGGATAATATTGCGAGGATGATTCAGGAAAAGAGTGAAGGTAGCAGGGTGGTTGTTATGGGGGACTTTAACTTCCTAGATATTGACTGGGAGAGCTATAGCTCGAGTTCATTAGATGGGTCGGTGTTTGTACAATGTGTGCAGGAGGGTTTCCTGACACAATATGTCGACAGGCCAACAAGAGGGGAGGCTATATTGGATTTGGTTCTAGGTAATGAACCAGGCCAGGTGTTAGACTTGGAGGTAGGTGAGCACTTCGGGGACAGTGACCACAACTCGGTGACTTTTACTTTAGTGATGGAGAGGGATAATCGTGCGCCGCAGGGCAAGAGCTATAGCTGGGGGCAGGGAAATTATGATGCAGTGAGGCATGACTTAGGATGTGTGGATTGGAAAAACAGGTTTCAAGAGAAGAACACTAATGAGATGTGGGGATTGTTCAAGGAGCAGCTACTGCGTGTCCTCGATAGGTATGTACCAGTCAGGCATGGTGTAAAGGGCCTTGTGAGGCAGCCGTGGTTTAGTAAGGAATTGGAGTCCCTTGTGAAAGGGAAGAAGGCGGCATATGTAAAGATGAGGCGTGAAGGTTCAGTAGGGGCGATTGAGAGATATAAGGTAGCCAGGAAGGAGCTAAAGAGGGCGCTAAGAGAAGCGAGAAGGGGACATGAAAAGTCTTTAGCTGGTAGGATTAGGGAAAACCCAAAGGCTTTCTATAGGTATGTCAAGAATAAAAGGATGACTAGGGTAGGTATCGGTCCAGTCAAGGATAGTAGTGGGAAGTTGTGTGTGGAGGCGGAGGAGATTGGAGAGACATTAAATCAGTACTTTTCATCAGTATTCACTCAGGAACAGGACACTGTTGCTGATGTGAATATGGAATCACAAATAATTAGAATGGATGCCCTGGAAATATGCAGGGAAGAGGTTTTGGGAATATTGGAAAGGATGAATATAGATAAGTCTCCTGGGCCTGATGGCATTTACCCCAGGATCCTATGGGAAGCTAGGGAGGAGATAGCAGAGCCATTGGCCTGGATTTTTATGTCGTCATTGTCAACGGGAATAGTACCAGAGGACTGGAGGATAGCGAATGTGGTCCCATTGTTCAAGAAAGGGAGTAGGGATAGCCCTAGTAACTATAGGCCAGTGAGTCTGACTTCAGTGGTGGGCAAAGTCTTAGAGAGAATGGTAAGGGATAAGATTTATGAACATCTGGGTAGGAATAACGTGATCAGGGATAGCCAGCATGGTTTTGTGAAGGGCAGGTCGTGCCTCACAAACCTTATTGAGTTCTTTGAGAAGGTGACTAAGGAAGTGGATGAGGGTAAAGCAGTAGATGTTGTGTATATGGATTTTAGTAAGGCGTTCGATAAGGTTCCCCATGGTAGGCTAATGCTAAAACTTCGGAGGTATGGCATTGAGGATACATTAGAGGTTTGGATTAGGAATTGGCTGGCTGGAAGGAGACAGAGGGTAGTAGTTGATGGATTATGTTCATCTTGGAGCGCAGTTACTAGCGGTGTACCACAAGGATCTGTTTTGGGACCATTGCTTTTTGTTATCTTTATAAATGATCTAGAGGAAGGACTTGAAAGCTGGGTAAGCAAGTTTGCGGATGACACAAAAGTCGGTGGAGTTGTGGATAGTGAGGAAGGAAGTGGTAGGTTACAGCGGGATATAGATAAGTTGCAGAGCTGGGCGGAAATGTGGCAAATGGAATTCAATGTAGCTAAGTGCGAAGTCGTTCACTTTGGTAGGAATAACAAGATGATGGATTACTGGGCTAATGGTAGGCTACTTGGTAGTGTGGATGAGCAGAGGGATCTTGGTGTCTATGCACACAGATCTCTGAAAGTTGCCACCCAGGTAAATAGTGCTGTGAGGAAGGCATATGGTGTACTGGGCTTTATTGGCAGAGGAATTGAGTTCCGGAGTCCTGAGGTCATGTTGCAGTTGTATAAGACTCTGGTGAGGCCTCATCTGGAGTATTGTGTGCAGTTTTGGTCGCCATACTATAGGAAGGATGTGGAAGCTTTAGAACGAGTGCAGAGGAGGTTTACCAGGATGTTGCCTGGAATGGTAGGAAAATCTTACGAGGAAAGGCTGAGGCACTTGGGGCTGTTCTCATTGGAGAAGAGAAGGTTTAGGGGAGATCTGATAGAAGTGTATAAGATGATTAGGGGTTTAGATAGGGTAGATACTAAGAACCTTTTACCGCTAATGGAGTCAGGTGTTACTAGGGGACATAGCTTTAAATTAAGGGGTGGTAGGTATAGGACAGATGTTAGGGGTAGATTCTTCACACAGCGGGTTGTGAGTTCATGGAATGCCCTGCCCGTATCAGTGGTGAACTCTCCTTCTTTATGGTCATTTAAGCGGGCATTGGATAGGCATTTGGAAGTTATTGGGCTAGTATAGGTTAGGTAGGATTCGGTCGGCGCAACATCGAGGGCCGAAGGGCCTGTACTGCGCTGTATCCTTCTATGTTCTATGTTCTATGTTCTATGTGGCGGAGATGGAGGAATTGGGAGAATGGGATGGAGCTCTTGCAGGATACTGGGTGGGAGGAGGTGTAGCCCAGTAGTTATTGGAGTCTGTGGGTTTATTGTAAACGTTCATATAGAGTCTGTCACTGGAAATGGAAATGGAGAGGTCAGGAAAGGGGAGGGAGGTGTCCGAGATGGACCAAGTGGATTTATGGACGGGGTGGAAGTTGTTGCCAAAGTAGTTGAAGTCTCTAAGTTTGTACTTGATAGAGTTTAGATTAGATTAGATTCCCGAAAGTGTGGAAACAGGCCCTTCGGCCCAGTAAGTCCACACTGACCCTGCAAAGAGTAATCCACTCAGACCCATTTCCCTCTGACTAACGCACCTCACACTATGGGACAATTTAGCATGGCCAATTCACCTGACCTGCACATCTTTGGACTGTGGGAGGAAACCGGAGCACCCGGAGGAAACCCACACAGACACGGGGAGAATGTGAAAACTTCACACAGTCAGTCACCCGAGGCTGGAATTGAAGCTGGTGCTGTGAGGCAGCAGTGCTAACCACTGAGCCTTCCAGCAACTGAGGGGGGGGATTCTGATTGAACTTTTTAGAATCCTGAGAGGCCTGGATAGAGGGGATGTGGGGAAGATGTTTCCGGCGGTAGGAGAGACTAGGACCCAAGGGTCAACCCTTTAGAACTGAGATGGGGAGGAAAATATTCAGCCCGAGGGTGGGGAATCTGTGGGACCCATTGCTGCAGGGGGCTGTGGAGGTCGGGTCACTGAGTGTCTGTAAGACAAAGATAGATTGGTTCTTGATTGCTAACGGGGTCAAGGGTTACAGGGAGAAGGCAGGAGAATAGGGTGGAGAAACAGATCAGCCATGATCGAATGGTGGGGACGGTTTGATGGGCAGAATGGCCTAATTCTGCTCCTGTGCCCATGGTGCTAGAATTCTCCACATTTGCCTGGATAAGCACCATTCACAACAGCTCAGATACTGAAGCTGTCTATGTTCAAATGCAACAAGATCTGGACAATATCGGAACAAATTCCTGCAGATGCTGGAATCTGAACTGAAAACACCAAATGCTGGAGATCACAGTGGGACAGACAGCATCGATGGAGAGAGAGCGAGCTCACGTTTTGAGTCCAGATGACTCGATGTTATTCAGGCTTGAGCTGACAAGTGGCAAGTAACATTCACACCACACAAAGGTCAGGCTATGACCATCTCCAATAAGAGACGATCTAATCACTGTCCCTTGACATTCAATGGTGTTACCATCACTGAATCCCCCACTAGCAACATTCTGGGGAGTTATCATTGACCAGAAACTCAACTGGACTCATCGCATAAACACAGCGGCTACAAGAGCAGGTCAGGGGCTGGGAGTCCTGCGATGAGTAACTCCCCTCCTGACTCCTCAAAGCCTGTTCACCATCTACAAGGCACCAGTCAGGAGTGTGATGGAATCCTCCCCACTTGCCCTGGATGGGGGCAGCTCCAACAACACTCAAGAAGCTCAACACCATCCAGGACAAAGCAGCCGCTTGACTGGCCCCACATCCACAAACACCCCCTCCCTCCCCCACTGACATTCAGTAACAGCAGTGTGTACTACCTACATGATGCATGTCTCATTATACAGCACCTTCCAAACCCCCACACACTTATATTGAGGAGGATGAAGATGGCAGATAGACCGTCCTGACCTGGAAATATATCGCCGTTCCTTCAGTGTGCCTGACTCAGAATTCTGGAACTCCCTCCCTGAGGGTATCGTGGGTCTAGCTACACAGACAGCCCTATGGACTGGACAGTGTCAGGGATGAAGAGAGATTGGACTCTGCTGTTGTTTGGCTCAGAGCAACAGAGAATAAAGTGGAATGTGACGGAAATGTATAAAATAATGAGGGACATAGACAGGAAGCAATGTTTCCCCTTGATGGAGAGATCGACGGCCAGGAATCATAGCTTGAAGCTAAGGCTGAGGAGGTTTACAGAAATGCACTGCCCAAGAGGGTGGGAGAGGCAGAGACCCTCGTTACAGTGACGAAGGATTTACGCGTGCACTTGCAATGCCAAGATTTACAGGGCGATGGACCAAGTGCTGAAAAATGGGATTAGAATAGTCAGGCCCAGAGATGATGGGCCGAAGGGCCTTTTTCTGTGCTGTAAACCTCTTGCTCCTGTACTCCACATCAGCAGCCTTCCATTGGACTTCATTTCAGCCAATCAGCACATCCCTTCCCCATGACCTGGTTTCTCCTTCCCCCTCCCTCATTCCATGTGGGAAGGAGTGTCACATTCTCCGTAATCCCTGGGGAAAGCAGTTTCTCCTGAATTCCCGAGGGGAGGGGTGGAACTAGCGGCTGATGTGGGTTTTACCCCCAGCTGGGTATCTTACCTGAGAGAGCAATGTTAATATGAGGACGTGGGTAACCTGGTATTGAAGAATCCAACAGATGATTCTTACATCAGAGTGGTGCTGGAAGAGCACAGCAGGTCAGGCAGCATCCGAGGAGCAGGAAAATCAACGTTTCGGGCAAGAGCCCTTCATCAGGAATGTTTCTCTGATGCTTCCTGACCTGCTGCGCTTTTCCAGCACCACACCGCTGTAAACTCTGATCTCCGGCATCTGCACTCCTCACTTTTATCCAGATGATTCTTACAGCTCACCAACACACACCTCAACGTGTGGGTCCACCTTTACCCGTTAGTTACAAACAGGAGTGTGTTTCATCAGTCTATCCTGCTTCACGTGGCCTCAGTGGTGATGGATTCTGAGACATTCGATGGCACCGTGGGGCACCGTGGTGGCTCAGTGGTCAGCACTGCTGCCTCACAGCACCAGGGACCCGGGTTCGATTCCAGCCTCAGGCAACTATCTGTGTGGAGTTTGCACATTCTCCCCGTGTCTGTGTGGGTTTCCTCTGGGTGCTCCGGTTTCCTCCCACAGTCCAAAGATGTGCAGGTCAGGTGAATTGGCCATGCTAAGTTGCCCATAGTGTTAGGTGCATTAATCAGAGGGAAATGGGTCTGGGTGGGTTACTCTTCAGAGGGTCAGTGTGGACTGGTTGGGCCGAAGGGCTGTTTCCACACTGTAGGGAACCTAATGTTGAGATTACGGGTGTGTCTCTGTCTTACAATCCCTCTTACAGATGAAATACATGGCCGTGAGACTATACAACAGTGAGTTAGCCACAATTTGGGTTCCCATTTCTACATCTAAACTATTAAAATATTTCTTAGTGTTCTCCAGCTCTCTCAGGTCTCCCTCCTCCTGCCTCTGATCACACTTTCCCAATAGTTTCGTTCAATGTTGATAATCTGGGGAATGCTATAACTGAGGTTATAATTTCCCGCCAGTGACTGCACTCGGTGAGGTGGAGTATCAGATGTTTACGAATGGCTGGAGATGAAGTTGTGATGCAACGTTTATGTGGAACAAGCTCCCTCCATCCTGCTGCCTGGAGGAATTACCCAGCGGGCTCGGATTGGTTGGAAAGCAGTGGGGAAGACTGCTCCCTGCTGTCAGGCTGTGAAACTGCACAATTCAGAGACTCCCTAACATCTCACTCTGAACAAGACACCAGCTGAGCTCATTGACACCAACAGCAACCCCTTTCACTTAAACTGTAATTGAGAGGTTTTGAAATTAATTATTGCAATAAACAGACAGTGTCCCAAAGGTGATCAATGTTAACAGGATCCTTCAGGAGAATGATGACACTCCTTCAGTGGAAATAATTAACCTGCCAGAATGAATTCTGGTCAGAAAGTGTCTGTGCAATTAAATATAAATACATCAGCAAATCATCTGCTCAATGATCAGATGGGTTAAGGAGCAAATACGGTTCAGAATTCTTTGCACGCAGTCAGAAATTGCTGGAAAAACACAACAGGCCTGAGAGGATCTGAGGAGGGAAATCAGAGTCAATCTATCAGGTCGAGTAATCCCCCACACACTGACTCTCACTGGGGTACAGTCCCAAACACACTGACTCTCACTGGGAGACAGTCCCAAACACACTGGCTCTCACTGGGGGACAGTCCCACACACACACACTGACTCTCACTGGGGTACAGTCCCAAACACACTGACTCTCACTGGGAGACAGTCCCAAACACACTGGCTCTCACTGGGGGACAGTCCCACACACACACACTGACTCTCACTGGGAGACAGTCTCACACACACACACTGACTCTCACTGGGGTACACACACACACACACACACACACACACTGACTCTCACTGGGTACAGTCTCACACACACACTGACTCTCACTGGGGTACAGTCCCACACACACACACACTGACTCTCATTGGGATACAGCCCCACATTCTCACGCTGACCCTCACTGTGGTAGAGCTCCCACACACACTGACTCTCACTGAGATACAGTCCCACACACACTGACTCTCACTGGGTACAGTCCTACACACACACACACACACACACACACCTACTGACTCTCATTAGGGGACAGTCCCACACACACACACTGACTCTCACTGGGGGACAGTCCCACACACACACACTGACTCTCACTGGGGGACAGTCCCACCACACACACTGACTTGGAGTTAAATGTATTAATGATGTAATTTGTGGAATACTGGTTCCCCCTGGTGGTTCATGTTGGATGTGATTCTGATTGAAAGTCCTGTATAAAATCCTTGGGCTGTCTTAGCCCGGGTGTCCCCAGAAAGGGACCACGTTGTGTCGACCAACACCCTCCAGATTTTCATGGAGAGTTGGGCGCCGCAGCGAATGGAGTGTATTATTTCCCCCTCCAATTCTATTTTGATTTAGTCCCTGCCCTCCCCTTCACTGTTTGATCACACAGCATTGCCCTTTGACGTGAAGGGCACTGCTTGTCACTGGCCACTCGGGTGTTTCCTTTCTTCCTGGTGGTGGAAATTGAATAAAGATTCGTGCACTTTGTGTCTCTCATCTGTACACACACAACATGGGTTCTGGGGAATTAATAAGCACTACCGCAGTTAGGTGGGAGTGTGGGGGTTTTTGAAAGAAAGAAAGAAAAAAAAAATCCATGGGGTACCCACGGTTTTCCTTGTGATGATTTCTATGTGATATCTACATTTATGAGAGAAAATGTTTGGAAGTGTATTCAGCTGTTTTATATTGACGTCATTGTTTAGATGCACCTTTGAAAATTCATTCATCAAATTGTTTTGGGAGAAATGTCCCTGTGTTTTAAACTTTTGCTTGTCCCCACATTTTTCTGAAATAATTCTCATACGAATGAGGAGAAATGACTTCCCTCAAAGGGACATGAATCTGTGGAATCCAGAGTATGCTGAATGCTGGGGCATTGAGTGAATTTAAGGAGGAGATCGACAGGTTTGTAATCAGTAATGGTGTGATGGGAGACGGAGAGTGGGCAGCGAAGTGGGGTTGGGGAGGCTGCGATGAGATTCACTGTGATCGTCTAAAATGTTGGAGCAGGACCGAGGGGCTGAATGGCCTCCTCCTGCTCCTAGGTCTTACGTTTTCTGATGCCCCGTGTACTCAAGCGAAAGTCTAATATCTTTGTTATCACAACTATAGGTGACACAGTGGCTCAGTGGTTAGCACTGCTGCCTCACAGCGCCAGGGACCCAGGTTCGATTCCAGCCTCGGGCGACTGTCTGTGTGGAGTTTGCACATTCTCCCCGTGTCTGTGTGGGTTCACTCCCACAGTCCAAAGATGTTCGGGTTAGGTGAATTGGCCATTCTAAATTGCCCACAGTGTTCAGGTATGTGTATTAGTCAGGGGTAAATATAGGGTGAAGGCAATGAGTTACTCTTTGGAGGGTTGGTGTGGACTTGTTGGGCCGAAGGGCCTGTTTCCACACTAGGGATTCTAAAAACTGATATTCTTTTAATAAATTTGCATGGTTTTAAAACTGCTTTTCCTGAAGTGTTATCCACATTATGATGCTCAGAGATGGGAGAGACCACACAGAGATTAATCTTGACCACAGGAAAACTAGAAGATTCCGAACAGAAATGGCTCTTCAGCCCATCAAAGGGATGGGGTCTCATGGTCTGCTGGTATTATCCGCAGACTCTTCATGCTCAGCCTGATTTAATATTCTGAAGATCTGAATTGCAATCCCACAATGGCAGATGGTGGAACATGAATTTCATAAGAACATCTGCATTGAGCAGCCAATGATGACCATGAAGTGATTGTCATAAAACTCCAACAAGTTCACTTCCATCCCTCAAGGACAGAAATCTGCCAGTGTCACTGGGCCTGGCCTCTGGGTGACTTCAGATTCACGGGGATGTTGCTGACTCTTGTTTCAGAGAGCTAGACAAGACCAAGAGCCCAGTAAACATTGCTCAGTAAGGAAGGAGAGATTCCTTTCTTCAGGAAGAAGATTCCTGAAGAAGGGTTTACACCCGAAACATCGATTCTCCTGCTCCTTGGATGCTGCCTGACCTGCTGCGCTTTTCCAGCAACACATTTTCAGCTCTGATCTCCAGAATCTGCAGTCCTTACTTTCTCCTCCAAGGAGAGATTCCATCCATCAGAACATCCTCTGGCCCTTGGAGAGAGCGCGAATGCTGCAGATGCTGGAGATCAGCGTCAGAGAGTGCGGTGCTGGAAAAGCACCCCTCCAGCCTGCTCCACCAGTCAATAACATCACGGCTGATCTTTTAATGGCCCCAGCTCCACTTACCCGCGCTCTCACTGTAACGCTTAATTCCTTCACTACTCAAAAACCTCTATCATTGTCTTAAAAACATTCAGCAATGTAGCTTCAACTGCCTCACTGGGCAGGGAATCCCACAGACTCACAACCCTTTGGGGAAGGAATCCCTCCTCAATACAACCCTAAATCTGCTCCCCGTTGTTTTGAGGCTGTATCCCATTGTTCTAGTTGCATCCTCCAATGGGAACATCCTCCCTGTTTGCTGCAACATTTTACATGTTTCTAAGACACAGCCCAAGTCAGGATATAGTTCGGGGAATTCGAAGGCAGTGTGGGAATTTGGTGCGGAAGGGGAGGGGGGGTTTTCCTCGCTTTGTTGGTTCATAGATTGTAAGGCCTTTATTAACAGGATTACCTCAGGATCAGGGACCCAGCACAAAACCAAGAGGGTCATCTCAGGAATCAGGAAGTGCATTACTTGGTGCTAGTGACCATATCTGTAGCAGGTTGTAGAGTCATAGAGATGTACAGCATGGAAACAGACCCTTTGGTCCATGCTGACCCAGATATCCCAACCCAATCTAGTCCCACCTGCCAGCACCCAGCCCATACCCTGGAGCTGGTCGTTGACTTCAGGAAGTGGAGTGGAGGACACACCCCTGTCTGTATCAATCGCCCTGTTTCCCTGCGACTCCATTTTCAAGGAGCTGTGAACCTGCGCCCCAGGGTCTCTTTGTTCAGCAACTCTTACCATTGTGCTTTTGCCCGAAATGTCGATGTCACTGCTCCTCGGATACTGCCTGAACTGCTGTGCTCTTCCAGCACCACTAATCCAAAACCTTACCATGAAGTGTATACTGTTAAGATTTGCTTTCCCAAAATGCAGCACCTTGCATTTATCTAAATTAAACTCATCTGCCACTCCTCGGCCCACTGGCTCATCTGACCTTTCTTATTTCCCTGCCTCCATTACCATTCGGACTTTTCTCTTTGGAGAGGAGGAGGAAGAGAGGTGACCTGATCGAGGTATACAAGATAATGAGAGGAATAGATAGAGTCAATAGCCAGAGACTTCCCCAGGGCAGGATTGACTGGTATGAGGGGTCATAGTTTGAAGATATTAGGAGGAAGATATAAAGGAGGTGTCAGAGGTAGGTTCTTTACACAGAGAGTTGTGAATGTATGGAGTGCGTTGCCAGCTGTGGTGGTGGAAGCAGAGTCATTGGGGACATTTAAGCGACTGCTGGCCATGCACATGGATAGCAGTGAGCTGAGGGGTGTGTAGGTTAAGTTATTTTATGTTAGATTAGGAATAATCCTCGGCACAACATTGTGGGCCGAAAGGCCTGTTCTATGCTATACTTTTCTATGTTCTATGTTCCCCACTGGCCTAGCCCCCTACACCACACACCAGGTCCTGTCGTCACATAACCTGCCTTAAACACTCAAAAGGTATAGTGCTGGGATAGCACAGCAGGTCAGGCAGCATCCGAGGAGCAGGAGAGTCGGTGTTTTAAGCATGAACCTTTCATCAGGAATTTGTAAGTCACACATTCCTGATGAAGAGCTTTGCCCAAAACGTTGACTCTCTTGCTCCTCGGATGCTGCCTGACCAGCTGTGCTATCCCAGCACCACACCTTTTGACCCCACCCTGATGAGTCAGTGCTTGAAGCTCAGATTCCATCTCATCCCTGAATCAAATTTCCTTAAACAACTAACATCGGTAGTCACAGGTGAGGTTCCAGAAGACTGGAGGTTGGCAAACGTGGTGCCACTGTTTAAGAAGGGCAGTAAGGACAAGTCAGGGAACTATAGACCAGTGAGCGTGACCTCGGTGGTGGGCAAGTTGTTGGAGGGAATCCTGAGGGACAGGATGTCCATGTATTTGGAAAGGCAAGGACTGATTGGGGATAGTCAACATGGCTTTGTGCTTGGGAAATCATGTCTCACTAACTTGATTGAGTTTTTTGAAGAAGTAACAAAGAAGATTGATGAGGGCAGAGCAGTAGATGTGATCTATATGGACTTCAGTAAGGCATTCGACAAGGTTCCCCATGGGAGTCTGGTTAGCAAGGTTAGATCTTATGGAATACAGGGAGAACTAGCCATTTAGATACAGAACTAACTCAAAGGTAGAAGACAGAGGGTGGCGGTGGAGGGTTGTTTTTCAGACTGGAGGCCTGTGACCAGTGGAGTGCCACAAGGATCGGTGCTGGGTCCACTACTTTTTGTCATTTACATAAATGGTTTGGATGTGAGCATAAGAGGTACAGTTAGTAAGTTTGCAGATGATACCAAAATTGGAGGTGTAGTGGACAGCGAAGAAGGTTACTTCAGATTACAACAGGATCTTGACCAGATGGGCCAATGGGCTGAGAGGTGGCAGATGGAGTTTAATTCAGATAAATGCGAGGTGCTGCATTTTGGGAAAGCAAATCTTCCCAGGACTTATACACTTAATGGTAAGGTCCTAGGGAGTAAAAGCAAATTACTGCAGATGCTGGAATCTGAAATCAAAAGAGAAAATGCTGGAAAATCTCAGCAGGTCTGGCAGCATCTGTAAGGAGAGAAAGGAGCTGACATTTTGAGTCTAACTTAAGGGTCAGTTAGACTCGAACATCAGCTCTTTTCTCTCCTTACAGATGCTGTCAGACCTGCTGAGATTTTCCAGCATTTTCTCTTTTGATTTCAGGTCCTGGGGAGTGTTGCTGAACAAAGAGACCTTGGAGTGCAGGTTCATAGCTCCTTGAAAGTGGAGTTGCAGGTAGATAGGATAGTGAAGAAGGCATTTGGTATGCTTTCCTTTATTGGTCAGAGTATTGAGTACAGGAGTTGGGAGGTCATGTTGCAGCTGTACAGGACATTGGTTAGGTCACTGTTGGAATATTGGGTGCAATTTTGGTCTCCTTCCTATCGGAAAGATGTTGTGAAACTTGAAAGGGTTCAGAAAAGATTTACAAGGATGTTGCCAGAGTTGGAGGATCTGAGCTACAGGGAGAGGCTGAACAGGCTGGGGCTGTTTTCCCTGGAGCGTCGGAGGCTGAGGGGTGACCTTATAGAGGTTTACAAAATTATGAGGGGCATAGGGGAGTCCAGAACTAGAGGGCATAGGTTTAGGGTGAGAGGGGAAAGATATAAGAGATCTAAGGGGCAACTTTTTCACACAGAGGGTGGTACGTGTATGGAATGAGCTGCCAGAGGAAGTGGTGGAGGCTGGTACAATTGCAACATTTAAGAGGCATTTGGATGGGTATATGAATAGGAAGGGTTTGGAGGGATATGGGCCGGGTGCTGGCAGGTGGAACTAGATTGGGTTGGGATATCTGGTCGGCATGGACAGGTTGGACCAAAGGGTCTGTATCCATGCTGTACATCTCTAGGACTCTATGACTCAACACTGACCTCCAGGCAGAATACTTTCCATCTACACTCTGCCTTCTGTCAGCCAGCCAGTTCTGAATCCAGATAGCCAAATCTCCCTGTATCCCATATTTCCTGACTTTATGAATGAGCCTACCATGGGGAACCTTATCAAATGCCTTGCTGGAGTCCGTATACACCACATACACTGCTCGACCTTCGCTGACCTGTCTCATCACCTCCTCAAAGAACTCAATAAGATTAGTTCAGGCCATACAATGATTGTATTTGATGTTGAACCTGAAGCTCTCAGGGTCTCCCAAGAGGAAAATGAAGTGCTGTTCTTCCAGCTGCACGGAGTTACGTGTGTGCGGGTTCAGTTGGAAAATTATGGAAATGGTTAAAGAGTGGGGGAAGGGCCCAGCAAAGGGTCTTAAAGTTTTCAGCACAAGTAAGAGGACAGTGAGTCCGGAGAGGATCAGGGATCTCACCTCAGGCACAGCAGGTAGTGGGGACAATGAGAAGGGGGCAGTCAATGCTGGAGTGAGGGTGTTGTACCTAAACACACACAGAATCCAAAACAAGGGAAATGAGCCTGGAGCACAGATTGCAATTGGTGGGATCGATGCTGTGGGTATCTCAGAGATGAGGCCGTAAGGAGATCAGGGCTGGAGCTAAATATCCAAAGACACGTGTCTTATTGAAAGGTCAGGTGAGCCAGTGGGCCGAGGAGTGGCAGATGGAGTTTAATTTAGATAAATGCAAGGTGCTGCATTTTGGGAAAGCAAATCTTAGCAGTATACACTTAATGGTAAGGTTTTGGATCAGTGGTGCTGGAAGAGCACAGCAGTTCAGGCAGTATCCGAGGAGCAGTGACATCGACATTTCGGGCAAAAGCACAATGGTAAGAGTTGCTGAACAAAGAGACCCTGGGGTGCAGGTTCACAGGTCCTTGAAAATGGAGTCGCAGAGAAACAGAGCGATTGATACAGACAGGGGTGTGTCCTCCACTCCACTTCCTGAAGTCAACGACCAGCTCCCTTGTTTCACTGATACTGAGGGAGAAATGAAATTAAATCACTAGCATGAAGTGGTTCAGGAAGGTGTGGAATCTGTGTGGGTGGAACTGAGGATCTACAAGTGGAAGAAGCCCGTGAGGGGAGGTGTGTACAGGCCTCTGAGCAGGAATCGGGATGTGGGGAAGAATATTAGTCAGGAGAGAGAAAGGATTTTTAGGGAATGCACTGTTACTTCAACATTCAGGAGATCAGGGAAACTCCTGGTCACAGATGCCAAGAAAATTCTTGGAATGTCGAAGAGATGGTTTTATTGGAGCAGTCTGTGTTAGGGGCCACGAGGGAACGGGTAATTCTGGATTTGGTGATGTGAAATGAGGTAGGCATAGGTAGGACTAGGGAGCTTAAGGTGAAGGGTCCCCTAGGGTTAAAAATCCCCCAACACCAGGTTATAGTCCAACAGGTTTATTTGGAAGCACTAGCTTTCAGAGCGTCGCTCCTTCATCAGGTGGTTGTGATCCTGATGAAGGAGCGTCGCTCTGAAAGCTAGTGCTTCCAAATAAACCTGTTGGACTATAACCTGGTGTTGGGGGATTTTTAACTTTGTCCACCTCAGTCCGACACCGGCATCTCCACATCAGAATTCCTAGGGGGCAGTGACCATAACATGATGGAATTTACCCTGCAGTTTGAGAAGCTGGAAACAGAGGGAACAGAGTTACAGCGGAGTTAAAATATCTCCAAAGACACGAGGGAGGGGTTAGCCAGGGAGCCCGATGGGGAAGTTGGTGGAACAGCAAAGGCAGGGATTTCTGGGGATAATTCAGGAGACACAACGGGAATTCATCCCGAGGAAGAAGGAACAGGAGGATGGCCGACAAAGGGACAGAATAAAAACACCAGCAAAAGCAGCCAATGGGGTGAAGGTTAGTGGGAAGCTAAAGGATTGTCCCAGCAGGGGACAACGAGAAAAGCAATAATGCAGGAGAATATGAAATACGAGGGTAAACTAGCCAGGAACATACAAGACGATCTTATGTGAGTTTTTTTAGATATCTAAAAGGCAGGAGCAGGTCAGGAGTGGAAGTAGGACGCTGGAAAATGAGGCCAGAGAAGGAGGAATGGGAAACGAGGAAATAGCGGAGGAACTGAAAATGTTTTCCATCAATCTTCACGGTGAAAGGCCCTGGGAGCAGATCATAACTTCAACAAGTTGGGGGACAGAGGTGAGTGTAGTGACCATCACTAAGGAGACAGTGTCGGGGAAGATGAAAGGTCTTAGGGTGGATAAATCGCCCGGACTGGTTGGATTACATCCCAGAGTTCTGAAGGAGATAGCTGAGAAGATTGGGGCATTGGTGATGATCGTTCAGGAATCATGGGAGTCAGGGAGGGTCCCAGAGGACTGGAAAATGGCTAATGTAACCCCCCTCAGTTAAGAAGGGAGAGAGGCAGAACACAGGAAACTCTCTGCCAGTTAGCCTGACCTCGGTCGTTAGAGTGAATGATGAAGGAGCACTTGGAAGGGCATGGGAAAATAGGGCTGTGTCAGCACAGCTTTGTCAAGGGATGGTAATGGAGGCAGGGAAATAAGAGAAGAGCCCTTGGTGTTGGGGTAAGGTACTGACGTGGATAGAGGATTGGCTGACCTACAGAAAACAGGGAGTGGGGATAAAGGGGTGTTTGTCAGGATGGCAGCTGGTGACCAGTGGAGTTACGCAGGGTCTGTGTTGTGACCATAACTATTCACGTTATTATTAACAATCTAAACAAAGGAACTGGGGACATTGTTGTTAAGTTTCTGATGAAACGCAGGTAGGCGGACACTCAGATAGTGTTGAGGATCAGGGAGTCGGCAGGGGGGCTTGGACAGGCTGAGAGAACGGGCAAAGCATACAATGTGAGGCAAGCACTACAGTCAGAGGAGAGGAGCAGACTATTTTCTAAATGGGAAAAGGCTTCGGAAATTTGAATCAGAAAGGGGCTGGGAGTCCGAGTTCAGGTTAACACGCAGCTTCAGTTGGACGTTAGGAAGGCAAATGCAATGTGAACATTCATTTCAAGAGCTGGGATGTACTGCTGAGGCTGGATAAGGCTCTGGACAGGCCTCACTTGCAATACTGTGAGCAGTTTTGGGCCCCTGTATCTGTACAAGGATGTACAGGCCCTGAGGGCAGTGCGGAGGGGCTTTACAGGAATGATCCCTGGGATGAGGGGCTTGTCACATGAGGAACGGTTGAGGAGTCTGGCTCTGTACTCGATGGTGTTTAGAAAGATGAGGGAGCATTTCATTGAAACGTATGGAGTCCTGAGAGGCCTGGAGAGAGGGGACATGGGGAAGATGTTCCCAGCGGTAGGAGGGACTAGGACTCGAGGGCACAGCCTCAGGGTGAAGGGACGCCCCTTTAGAACTGAGATGGGGAGGAATCTCTTCAGCCAGAGGGTGGGGAATCTGTGGGACTCATTGCAACAGAGAGCTGTGGAGGACACGTAACTGAGTGCATTTCAGGCAGAGACAGATAGGTTCCAGATTGGTAAGGGGGGGGGGTCAAGGGTTACAGGGAGAAGGCAGGGGAATGGGGTTGAGACACATATCAGCCATGATCGATTGGTGGACCCGATGGGCCAAGTGGCCTAATTCTGCTCCCAGACGTTATGGTAAAAGCCCTTTGTCAGGACTGATGAAGGGTTTATGCCTGACATGTCGACTCTCCTGCTGCTCAGATGCTGCCTGACCCGCTGTGCTTTTCCAGCCCCACACTCTCGAATCTGACCTCCAGCATCTGCCGTCCTCACTTTCGCCTCCCGAATGTTATAGCCCACCTTATGTATGCACATCCGACTCGGATTCTGGTCTTCCAGTCAGGCAGTGGCAGAGGACCAGTGACCCTGGGTAACTGAGTGACAATGTCCCTGAGGGGTCCATCCCAATCAAACCACACAGCAACACAGAGACATTCAGCATCCAGTTCCCCACGGCAGCACCTCACACTAACTCCCCTCAGGCTCTGACAGTGCGGCGCTTCCTCAGCACTGACCCTCCGACAGTGCGGCACTCCCTCAGCACTGACCCTCCGACAGTGCGGCACTCGCTCAGCACTGACCCTCCGACAGTGCAGCACATTCTCAGCACTGACCCTCCAACAGTGCAGCACTCCCTCAGCACTGGCCCTCCGACAGTGCGGCACTCGCTCAGCACTGACCCTCCGACAGTGCGGCACTCCCTCGGCACTGACACTCCGACAGTGCAGCACTCCCTCAGCACTGACCTCCGACAGTGCGGCACTCCCTCAGCACTGACCCTCCGACAGTGCGGCACTCCCTCATCACCGACCCTCCGATATTGCGGCACTCCCTCAGCACCGACCCTCCGATAGTGCGGCACTCGCTCAGCACTGACCCTCCGACAGTGCAGCACATTCTCAGCACTGACCCTCCAACAGTGCAGCACTCCCTCAGCACTGACCCTCCGACAGTGCGGTACTCGCTCAGCACTGACCCTCCGACAGTGCAGCACATTCTCAGCACTGACCCTCCAACAGTGCAGCACTCCCTCAGCACTGGCCCTCCGACAGTGCGGCACTCCCTCATCACCGACCCTCCGATAGTGCGGCACTCCCTCAGCACCGACCCTCTGATAGTGCGGCACTCTCTCAGTACTGACCCTCCGACAGTGCGGCACTCCCTTAGTACTGACCCTCCGACAGTGCAGGCACTCCCTCAGCACTGACCGTCCGACAGTGCGGCACTCCCTCATCACTGACCCTCCGACAGTGCAGGCACTCCCTCAGCACTGACCCTCCGACAGTGCAGGCACTCCCTCAGTACTGACCCTCCGATAGTGCGGCACTCCCTCAGCACTGACCCTCCGACAGTGCAGGCACTCCCTCAGCACTGACCCTCTGACAGTGCCGCACTCCCTCAGCACTGACCCTCTGACAGTATGGTTTTGTATTTCCCAGAAACAGGTTGTTTACCCATCTTTTTGCAGAATGATGATGCAGTGCTTTTACTCGGTGCATTTTGTCCTGGGTGTTTTTCTGAGGAACATCCAAGACAGAGGTGGGATCTGTCTTCTTAAAGACAATAAACCGTGTGTGAGGCCTTGAGAGTTCTTTTAGAAGGTGGAGTAATAGAAGCAGCCTGAATGGGTGGGGTTAAACTCCCACAAAACCAGGATATTTTTCTGCAGTTGCTGTGGTATTGAAGCTGGATGTGGAAGCCTTTATTCCTCTCTGTGTTCCAGCTATAAGCTGGGTTTCCCTTCCCGCTGCTAGAATTGCATGTGAGACTCTGTCTTACTGAATTTGCCTTTGCCAAGGGTGTGTTTCTGGGATGTTCCTGTGTTGGAACTGTTAATTCTTAGTAGTTAATATATCTATTATTTTGTGAAGTTACATTTAAACAATTCTTTTATTTTTATTATGTCTGTATTCTAACTGTTGTGTGAAGGTAAAGTGTGTTTTGCGTAACTTCAAGTAGTTTGATTAATTGAATCACATCTGGAACACAGTGCCTGACACCTACCTAACAATAAGACAAGATTCGCCTCTGGGTGACCTTGTTCATGTATATTTGCAAGGGGTCTGCTCTGGTCTGGTTCATACCACATTGGGGGCTCTTCTCAGGATTAAAGCGTTTCATTCCAGGTGGGATTTTGGAATGTTATTGGACTCCAAGCAGTGAATGGTGAGCATGAGTGTTCTCTTTGTGAGTGTTGATGTTGGTTGGTTTAAACAGGGTGTGTGTTGTGCAGTCACAGCTCTCTCAGTCATGAATGGTTTCCTGGGGGAGGGGGAGTGGGGGTGGAAGAAGTCACTTGGGGAGTTCTATCGAAAATGACCTAGCTTTGGTTCTTGGAATAATCCAGATGTTAACGTGAACTGGGCAATATCTCCAAGCTAGTGAGCCTTGAGTCAGTGCAGCCTTTAATCCTTCCATTGAGTGCTTTGTCCACACTGTGAGACTCACACTGCCCAGTCACACCCCTCCCTCCCTCCATCACCACGTTATAGGGTTAAATCACAGTGAAATTCCCCAGAATGGCTTCAGGGATGGTGGAGGGAGAGCCCTGGTGATTGTACAGAGACTGGAGAAGCTGTGAATATTCTGCTTAGCCCAGAACTTAGGAAGGGAAGAGGTAACCAGGCAGCAATTTTCAGTTGGGATCGATCTGGCAGCGGTTGCTGGCAGGACTGGTGACAGGGGCTTTGTTGGAATAAATCAGGAGGAAGGGCTTCCTGTGTTCAGACGGTCAGTCCTCAGAGGGACACTCGAGGGGTGAGGGGTGGGGGGGTTACATCAGGTCAGAGGCTGGGAATACTGCGGTGAGTAACTCCCCTCCTGACTCCCCAAAGCCTGTCTACCATCTACAAGGCACCAGTCAGGAATGTGATGGAATCCTCCCCACTTGCCCTGGATGGGGGCAGCTCCAACAACACTCAAGAAGCTCAACCCCATCCAGGACAAAGCAGCCGCTTGATTGGCCCCACATTCACAAACACCCCCTCCCTCCCCCACCAACACTCAGTAACAGCAGTGTGTACTATCTACAAGATGCACTGCAGAAACTCACCAAAGATCCTCAGGCAGCACATTCCAAACCCACAACCACTTCCATCTAGAAGGACAAGGGTAGCAGATACATGGGAACACCATCCCACTGCAAGTTCCCCTCCAAACCACTCACCATCCTGACCTGGAAATATATCGCCGTTCCTTCAGTGTCGCTGGGTCAGAATCCCTAAGGGCATTGTGGGTCAACGCACAGCACATGGACTGCAGTGGGTCAAGAAGGCAGCTCACCCCCACCTTCCCAAGGGGCAATTAGGGACGGGGAATAAATACCGGACCCAGCCTCTAGATGCAAATCTTGATAAAACCAAGAAACAAGTTCACACCAATGTTCGAAAATTTATTGCATTTGTTTAAGCTGGAGCATGTTTGTTCTGTTCAGTAAATGACCTGCAAACGTGTGAAAATGAAAGAGAGTGACAGCTCTTTCAGGGAGTGTAAACCTGTGTGTTTGTCACAGACACCTTCATTACTGTATTGCATCCCTCAATCTCTGCTTCTGATTGATGGTGTCCAGACTGATACTGTTGTACAAATGAATCCCAATCTCCAAACTGGATTCTCTCACACAATTCCACAGCCCAACTCCTTTTATTTTACCAGTTGAGGTGATCTGGAATTTTGGCACATCGGGTTGCTTCCCGGATATCCTGCAGAAAACCTTCAGGAAGCTTTTCCCCTTCTGTCTGTCTGTCTGTCTGTCCGTCTGAGAGTGTAATGGGAGTTTGAATCATTACTGAGTGTACTTAACAACCATTCCTGACAGAAAAATTGATCAATAATCAAGGTTTGATTGGATAGACAGCTAAGGTCCAAGATTGAGATGCACCCTCAGGCTTCACAGGCAATTTCTCTCCTCTCTGAGTCCGAGGTTCAAGTCTCCCACTCCAGTCTCCACTTCTGGGGGGAGGGGCAAATTAAACTGGCCTTCTGTTTGGTGATCTGAGTGCACTTTTTAAAGATATCCTGGTTCAATGTTTATCCCAGCACTGACACACAATGTTATCATGCTTTTGTCTGTGGGATCTTACTGTGTTGTCAGCTATCCTACACTCCATCAATGGACACACTACAAAAATACTCCATGGCTTTGAAGCTCTTTGGAAGGTCGAGAGATGATGGAAAGGTGGAATATAAACAGAAAGGGTTTTCTAGACAAGTTCTAAAAGCTTGAGACAAAATCAATCGAGGTGGTGGATGGAGCCATGACCAAAGTGTAATACTGTTAATAAACAGAACAGAGATATATCTCACCCCTCTCTCCATTTACACAAGTTGACCATGTATGGAAGGAAACAGAGCTGAAAATGTGTTGCTGGAAAAGCACAGCAGGTCAGGCAGCATCCAAGGAACAGGAGAATCGACGTTTCGGGCACGAGCCCTTCTCCTAGAACGTCGATTCTCCTCGAAGGGCTCATGCCCGAAACGTCGATTCTCCTGCTCCTTGGATGCTGCCTGACCTGCTGTGCTTTTCCAGCAACACATTTTCAGCTCTGATCTCCAGCATCTGCAGTACTCACTTTCTCCTGGAAGGAAACTACCAAGTGACCCAAGTAAGACACAGCACAAAATACCAGTGAGGTGACACTGGATTGGGGATTGGTACCCATCTCCTCATCACTTGCTGTTGCAATTTTTATTCATTCAACCTCGACAGCTCCTCCTGCCAACCCTCTGTATGTGAACACCCTCTCCCTGAGACCAATCGCCAGCCTTCCCCTCCACCCGCTGAGTCTGGGCTCTCTTGTCTCTACCTCTCTGGTGTAGCTCACTGTCACTTGCCCTCTCTGTCCCTCCTTGAGTCCCTTCCATTCCCTGGTGAGCTCCTGCTGAGGTGGATCAGGAGTCAACGCCAATGTCAGTCTGTTTGACCCAACACGACGGGAAAGGATTGTGAGGATCTGGGTACGCGATTGGCTAACTCAGCTGGTTTTCATTTGGGATGGGGCATGTCCAACACTGCTGCTGTTTAAGGTCACAGTGTAATTTCTGAGAACCGTGCATATTTACAAAGCAAACAATACATTGGGGAAAATAGACAGTCTCTACATCGACCATGACAGCTACACTCTGTACAAAACACTTGAAGATCTGCATGTGAAATCCGAATGGGAATCGATGCTACGCATAATCACAGACAGAACTTGGCAGAGCGGGGAAGGGATGGGGGTTTGAGGGGTAGAGGAGAGAGTGCCCCCTGTAGTGCAGTTAGATGGTGGTCTCCTTCTCCTTGTGCACCTGGCTTTGTCCATCTGCTGGTAGGAACTTGGAGGAAGCCTCGTGGGTCATGTACTGCAGGTGGTGTGAGCCCCACACTGGGGTGGTGAGGCATTGCCAACGCTGTGGATCAGCAAAGACACCGTCAGTGAGAATCCTATCCTGTCAGGAATCCAGCATCAAATTACACTCAGTCAACAGGCACAGTTCTCCACACGAGCCCTCCCTCCCCCCCACTCCATCCCCCTCAAACCCCCATCCCTCCCTCCCCCCACTCCATCCCCCTCAAACCCCCATCCCTCCCTCCCCCCACTCCATCCCCCCAAACCCCCATCCCTCCCTCCCCCCACTCCATCCCCCTCAAACCCCCATCCCTCCCTCTCCCCACTCCATCCCCCTCAAACCCCCATCCCTCCCTCCCCCCACTCCATCCCCCTCAAACCCCCATCCCTCCCTCCCCCCACTCCATCCCCCCAAACCCCCATCCCTCCCTCCCCCCACTCCATCCCCCTCAAACCCCCATCCCTCCCTCTCCCCACTCCATCCCCCTCAAACCCCCATCCCTCTCTCCCCTCACTTCTTCTGTCTCTCTCCACTTCCTCTCTCTCTCCATCCCTCTTTCTCCTCACTCCCCTCTCTCTCCCTCTCCCCAACTCCCCCTCTCCCCCAACTCCCTCCCTCTCTCCTCCACTCCCTCTTTCTCCTCACTCCCTCTCTCTTTCTCCCCACTTCCTCTCTCCCACACTTCCTCTCTCTCTCTCTCTCGCTCCTTCCCCCTCTCTCTCTCTCTCTCTCCCCACTCCCTCACTCCCTCTCCCCACACCACTCTCTCTCTCTTGCCCCCTCCCTCACTCCCTCCCTCTCCCCACTCCTCTCTCTCTCTCTCGCTCCCTCCCTCTCTCTCTCCCCACTCCCTCTATCTCTATCCCTCCCCCTCTCCATCTCCCTCCCTCCCCTGCCACTCCCCCTCTCTTCCCCCCCCAGCTCCCTCTCCCTCTCCCAGCCTGTGGGGGGGGGGAAAATCCCTTCAACTACACGTCAGGAAGACTCACCTCCAACTCCCACTCCACACCCCAATACCCCTCCTCACAGGAGCCAATCAGGATCAGTGAGACAACTCTCAGCATTGTCACCTGTCTCTGATCTTCCTGAACGGCACAAACACCTGCACCATCGTCGTGACACTGTGCTGACCACAGGAAGCACTTCGGCAACATGAGGCTTCACTAAGTCTCCAACTGCTGCTCATTGCTGCTCCAACTGAAAAAGTGGAGTAACTGCGTTCGTCCTGACCACACATGACGGCATTTAGTGATGATGAGGCTCTCTGTCTCTCTCCCTCTGTCTCTCTCTCTCTCTCTCTCTGTCTCTCTCTCCCTCTCTGTCTCTCTCTCCCTCTCTGTCTCTCTCTCCCTCTCTCTCTCTCTCTCTCCATGGGAGCAACTTCCACACTCCGCCCATTGTCTGGGTAAAGTCATTTCTCCTGAATTCCCAATGGGATTCTCTCTCGCTCTCTCTCTCTTCCTCTATCTGAGATAGAGAGGGCAGGACAGAGTGCGAGAGAGAGAGAGGGTGAGATAAAGAGAGCAAGATAGACAGAGAGTAAAACAAATGGAGACTGAGAGAGGGAGAGAGAATGCAAGAGAGACAGAGACAGAGAGAGTGCAAGACAGAGGGAGAGAGAGAGAGACAGAGAGAGAGAGAGAGAGAGAGAGGGAGAGTGCGAGACAGAGGGAGTGCGAGACAGAGGGAGAGAGATAGACAGAGAGAGAGAGACAGAGAGAGAGAGAAAGAGAGAGTGCGAGACGGAGGGAGAGAGAGAGAGAGAGACAGATGGGCTGCATCTCAAGGCCCTCTCTGAGTAGCCAGTGTTGAACAGCAATGAGACGGTGGGTTCAATGTGAACTAACCTGTTTGAGGGTTCCCTCAGCTCGCAGCATCTTGATCCCTACAGTGAGGGGGATACAGACCATCGAAGCTATTGCCAGGATCCAGCCAATCATCTCGCCCCACCATGGGTACACGTAGGTCTTGTTGTAAGTGAGGGGTTTGTAGTTGACAATGTGAAACAGGAAGATTCCCTGTGCAGAACGGCAGGAAGGCATCAGTTCGCAGGTTCATATCCAACTTCACAAAGTGTGAGGGAAACAAAAGGGCAATCTGGGCACAGCAAGATCCCACAAACAGCAAATAGTTTGGATAACCTGGAAACCTGGTTTCCGTGGCAATAATTGAGGAAACTCCCATTGTTCTAATAGTGACACGTTTTAATAGATAATGGAGACGGAGGTGGGCCCCTGGTTAGTATCAGCCCCTCTGACAGTGCAGCACTCCCACAGCCATGCACTCGGACTCTCGGGGGGGGGGGCCTGCACTGAAAACACAACTGCTGTCTTTCAAAGCAAACTTGCAAACCCTCCCTGCAGCAGGTCCCTGTAACTGTGGGACAATCCTCCTGTTAGTGAGAAACCCAGTTTGAGGTGGGGGGGGAGGAGGGGGGATGGAGGGGGAGGGGGGGAGGGGGGATGGAGGGGGGAGGTGGAGGGGAGAGGTGGAGGTAGAGGGGGAGGTGGAAGGGGGAGGTGGAGTGGGGAGGTAGAGGGGTGGGGGGGCTGGAGGGGGAGATGGAGGGGAGAGGGAGATGGAGGGGGCGATGGAGAGGGCGGTGGAGGGGGAGGTAGAGGGGGACGGGGGAGAGGGAGGGGGAGGAGGGAGGTGAGGCTTGGGGATTGCTGTTTAAAGGGAAATCACAGCTGATCAGGAACAGGAGGCAATCCATCAACCTCAGGACAAAATGTAAGAGGGAACTGTGTTGGTTAGAGCACGGAGCTCAGGGTAGCTCAGTGGTTAGCACTGCTGCCTCACAGCGCCAGGGTCCCAGGTTTGATTCCCACCCCAGGTGATTCTCTGTGTGAAGTTTGCACATTCTCCCCGTATCTGTGTGGGTGTGCTCCAGTTTCCTCCCACAATCCAAAGATGTGCCAGTCAGGGTGAGTTGTCCCGTAGTGCCTGATGAAGGGCTTTTGCCCGAAACGTCGATTTCGCTGCTCCTCGGATGCTGCCTGAGCTGCTGTGCTCTTCCAGCACCACTGATCCAGAATCTGGTTTCCAGCATCTGCAGTCATTGTTTTTACCCCGTAGTGCCCAGGGATGTGCAAGCTGGTGGTTTAGCCATGGGAAATGCGGGGATGGGTCTTTGGAGGTTCAATGTGGACTTGATGGGCCGAATGGGCTGCTTCCGCACTATAGGGACTCAATGTTTTGGGAGCAACTTCCAAAATTAGAATGCTAATTGGGTATTGTCAGAAAAGGTTACATCTTGTTGAAGCTTTTCACATTGTATCTATCAGGACCATTCACAAGAATAGCAATTCCAAGGGAAACCTAACACTTACACAGCAGGACAGGAGCATACTGATTGGTTGGCAATTGGACACTGATTATTAGAGGTATTTCCATTGGAAGGCTCCCATTAATGCAATTGACAGTTAACTGCCAGGATTTATTTAAATTTTAAATTAGGCGAGTTGCTTCTGATTGGTCAGAGAATTACATGAGTCTATTTGCTGGCCAATCAGAACTCTCCACTCAAGGAGTATAAGCATTGAATTAGTATTCTTGTGAAATGTCCTGATGAAGGCGAGACAATAATCTTTGATATAAAAAACATGTCTTTACTCAGGGATACTGTAGTTCTATATAACCACACAATTATTTGGATTATATATCCATTGTGTTGAATTGTTTTTATTTGTTAGCCACACAATAGACTACGGTGTAATTAATTGTTGATTGAGGAAGTGTATGTTTATCATTTGTAAATGAATATCACAACCGGCAAATATTGGCTCCAGTTGTATCCTTCAACCAGTTAGCTTTCAGGATGGGAGCATGAGTGAGACAAAGAGGGATTAGCTTCAGGACTGTTGGTGAAGGAGTTAGAGGTTATTTTATCTGCTAACCAATTGGAATAACTCACTGGGTCAAACACTCCCCTAAAAGTCTTGCTTCTAAAATTTGAAGATCCAAATTGGGAGGGTAAGCATAATTTAGTTTTTGGATTAATAATCCAGAAAATCTAGACTCACACGATGTCAGATTTAACCCCGTGGTTACCAGCTATCTAACATGGAGGCTAGAACAGGTGACAACACCCAGAGAGACTGGGGCCCCTGTAATTGGGAAGAAACATTAAACCCACTGAGAGGTACATCAGTGACGAGTAAGTCCCAGTCAGGATCCTCCCCTCCTCCCCCAGCGACCCCGGGCAGGAATCACCCCCAACATTTCACGGGAAATGGAGATTTGAGGATCTGGGTCACTCACCACACAGACACAGGGGGTGATAAAGAGCCAGCACCATTTGATCCAGGGTAAAGGCCGATAGCCGATCATTCGGGCAATATCATCGATGAAACGGTCAGCACCTGCCGCGTGGGAGAGTCACAAACAACTGCTGTCACTTCACATTCTACACACCCTCCCCCCACACCCTGGGGCTGCCCCCCACGCGCCCACAACCCCACACCCTGGGGCTGCCCCCCCCACGCCCCCATACCCTCCCCCACACCCCCACACCCTGGGGCTGCCCCCCACGCGCCCACAACCCCACACCCTGGGGCTGCCCCCCCCACGCCCCCATACCCTCCCCCCACACCCCCACACACTGGGGCTGGCCCCTCACACTCCGATACCCTCCCCCCACATCCCCACACACTGGGGCTGACCCCCCACACCCCCACACACTTCCTCACCCACACAGTGTGACAGGGGTCAGAGGTCAGAGGTGACCAGTGGACCAATGGCATGGACTGGGAGGGTACCAGCTGATTACCCAGGGTCGGAGGGCAAACTGGAGCAACCCAATGGGGAAACGAGATGGGACAGAGCGAGGGCCAGCTATTTCACACTAACCAACAGGGGGAGCCACTGAGCGGGTGGGGGAGAGAGAGGGGAATGGAGATGGGCTGGACAGGGGGAGTGGGGACAGTATGGGAGGGAGAGAGAGGCAGAAGGAGGGGGAGGTAGATGGGACAGAGCAAGGGGGAGGGAGTGGAGGTGAGTGGGGAGGGGAGGAGGGAATTAGGGAGTGGGGAAGGAGTGGGGGAGGGACTGAGGGGGGAGTGGGGGAGGGAGTGGGGAGGGAGTGGGGGGGAGTGGGGAGGGAGTGTGGGGGAGGGGGGAGGGAGTAGGGGAGGGACTGAGGGGAAGGAGTGGGGGGAATGGGGGAGTGGGGGAGGGACTGAGGGGAGGGAGTGGGGGAGGGACAGAGGGGAGGGAGTGTGGGGAGTGGGGGAGGGAGTGGGGCGAGTGGAGAGGGAGTGGGGGAGTGGAGGGGGGAGTGGGGGAGGGAGTGTGGGGAGTGGGGGGGAGCGGAGGGAGTGAGGGAGGGGAGTGGGGGGAGTGGGGGAGAGAGTGGGGAGGAGAGTAGGGAGGGGAGTGGGGGAGGGGAGTGGGGGAGGGGAGTGGGGGAGGGAAGTGGGGGAGGGGAGGGGAGTGGGGGGAGGGGAGTGGAGGAGGGGAGTGGGGGGAGGGGAATGGAGGAGGGGAGTGGGGGAGGGGAGTAGGGGAGGGGAATGGGGAAGGTAGTGTGGGGGAGGGAGTGGGGGATGGGAGTGGGGGAGGGGAATGGAGGAGGGGAGTGGGGGAGGGGAGTGGGGGAGGGGAATGGAGGAGGGGAGTGGGGGAGGGGAGTGGGGGAGGGGAGTGGGGGAGGGGAGTGGGGGAGGGGAGGGGAGTGGGGGGAGGGGAGTGGAGGAGGGGAGTGGGGGGAGGGGAATGGAGGAGGGGAGTGGGGGAGGGGAATGGAGGAGGGGAGTGGGGGAGGGGAGTAGGGGAGGGGAATGGGGGAGGGGAGTGGGGGAGGGGAGTGGGGAAGGTAGTGTGGGGGAGGGAGTGGGGGATGGGAGTGGGGGAGGGGAGTGGAGGTTGGATGTGGAGCGAATCCCCTCATTGATTTGAGGAAGGGAGTTCTCGGAAGCCGGAGAGATACCTCTCGATGTGAGGAGTAGGGTATCTTACCACCTCATTCCCTCCCACGTTCCCCGCATTATCAGGAAAGTTGTTTCCTAACAGCTTCTATTGAGCAGTTGGCCATTTCCGGAACATTCAGAGTGCCGAGGGGTTTGGTACGCTGGTTGGGCTCTGAGGGGCAGATGACAGAGTGCTCAGGGAGAGAGACAGAGAGAGACAGACAGAGGGAGAGAGAGACAGTGAGAGAGGGAGAGACAGAGAGAGAGAGAGAGGGAGAGACAGTGAGAGGGAGAGAGACAGTGAGAGAGGGAGAGACAGAGAGAGAGAGAGAGAGAGGGAGAGACAGTGAGAGGGAGAGAGACAGAGAGAGAGGGAGAGAGAGAGAGACAGAGAGAGGGAGAGACAGTGAGAGGGAGAGAGACAGTGAGAGAGGGAGAGACAGAGAGAGAGAAAGAGAGAGACAGAGAGACAGGGAGAGAGAGAGAGAGAGACAGACAGACAGACAGAGAGAGAGAGAGATAGAGAGACAGGGAGAGAGAGAGAGGGGGGGAGAGAGAGAGAGGGGGAGAGAGAGACAAGGAGGGGGGGGGGGAGAGAGGGAGGGAGAGACAGAGAGAGAGGGAGAGAAAGAGACAGAGACAGAGAGGGAGGGAGAGAGAGGGAGAGACAGAGAAAGAGAGAGACAGAGAGAGGGAGAGAGAGAAACAGAGAGAGACAGAGAGAGAGGGAGGGAGAGACAGAGAGAGAGAGAGAGAGAGAGAAACAGAGAGAGACAGAGAGAGAGGGAGGGACAGACAGAGAGAGAGAGAAACAGAAGAGACAGAGAGAGAATGAGAGACAGAGAGAGGCAGGGATGAGGAGCACACACTTTCACCCTGTCCCCTGTTTGATCGGGACGTTGTTGTGGTGGGTGGCAGGAGGAACATTCCGAATGACCATGTGTCAGTCATTAGCAGGACATGGGCGGTGGGAGGGTAGGAGCGGGAGGGTAGGAGCGGGGGCAGTGGGATTAATCAGAAAACCCCTTCTGAGTAAGCTAGCTGTTTTCCCAGAGCGTCGGAGGCTGAGGGGTGACCTCATAAAGGTTTTTAAAATCATGAGGAGCATGGATCGGATAAATAGGCAAAGTCTTTTCCCTTTGGGGGAGGGGAAGTTGAAAACTAGGGGCAGATTTTTGAAGTGAGAGGATTAAAGATTTCAGGGGGACCTGAGGGGCAAGAGGGTAGTGTATACGAGGAATGAGATGCCAGAGGAAGTGGTAGATGTCAGTATAATTACAAGGTTTAAAAGACTTTTGGACAGATACATGAGGAGGAAAGGTTTACGGGGATATGGGTCAAACACAGGCAAATGGGACTAGATTAGGTTGGGAAACCTGGTTAGCATAGACAAGGTGGGCCGAAAGGTCTGTTTGTGTGCTCTATGACTCTATGAGTAGCCTCCTGCTGTGTGTAGGGGTCCACGTTGGAACTGTTGGTGAAGAGGGATCATGTGAGATGTATTTTGGTTCTGAATTAAGGTGGAATTTGGTCTGTCCATGTGCGGATAGCCCCACATTGGGGAGCTATCAGGCAGCGAGAGACAGAGACCTCTTACCGTATACCCAGGCTACCACCACACACTCCCAGAACGCCTGCCACAATAACGTGATGCCACTAGCAGAGTAATAGTCAAACAGCTGGAAGATGTACATGCCACCCTGCGGAATACAGCAAAGCAGGAGTTAGACACAGCAATGGAACAGCACAGGGAGGCCATTCTGCCCCACCACTCAATTCCAGAGCCAGGCCAGAAAGGTTTCACTTGATTTTGGTTTGAAACACCGTTACACACCATGGACTGCAGCGGGTCAAGAAGGCAGCTCACCCCCACCTTCTCAAGGGGCAACTAGGGACGGGTAATAAACACTGGGCCCAGCCAGTGACCCCCACACCCCTCAGACTGACCCACCTCTGATGAGAAACTGACATATACTAAAGTTACTCAATTCTGGCTGTGGTGTGGTAAAGCAGCGATCAGGTGTAGAGGGAGTTACCCCTCAGCATGTGGACAACATTATAATCCATCCACAGGATATGGGCACCACTGACTGGGCCATTACCCCATTGCTGTGGGTCTGGAGTTACCTGCGGGCTGGACTCGGTAACAGTGGGACAGGTTTGATGAGCGGGGGGAGCAGGGGAGTGTGGGGGGAACATTGAGAAGTTATCTCACCTGCCAAAGAGCCACAGAACATCCCCGTGTCTGCCCCCATCACCCGCTCACCCCCACCCCGTCACCCACTCACGCCCAACCACTCACCCCCACCCCATCACCCACTCACGCCCAACCACTCACCCCCACCCCATCACCCACTCACGCCCAACCACTCAGCCCCATCCCGTCACCCACTCACGCCCAACCACTCACCCCCACCCTGTCACCCACTCACGCCCAACCACTCACCCCCACCCCATCACCCACTCACGCCCAACCACTCACCCCCACCCCATCACCCACTCACGCCCAACCACTCACGCCCACCCCGTCACCCAGTCAGGGAATCCTGAGGGACAGGATATACATGTATTTGGAAAGGCAAGGACTGGGCGGCACGGTGGCACAGTGGTTAGCACTGCTGCCTCACAGCGCCTGAGACCCGGGTTCAATTCCTGACTCAGGTGACTGACTGTGTGGAGTTTGCACATTCTCCCCGTGTCTGCGTGGGTTTCCTCCGGGTGCTCCGGTTTCCTCCCACGGTCCAAAGATGTGTGGGTCAGGTGAATTGGCCATGCTAAATTGCCCGTAGTGTTAGGTAAGGGGTAAATGTAGGGGTATGGGTGGGTTGTGCTTCGGAGGTTCGGTGTGGACTTGTTGGGCCGAAGGGCCTGTTTCCACACTGTAAGGAATCTAATCTAAACCTGATTAGGGATGGTCAACATAGCTTTGTGCGTGGGAAATTATGTCTCACAAACCAAAAGAGAAAATCTCTTTTGGGAAATCTCAGCAGGTCTGGCAGCATCTGTAAAGAGAGAAAGGAGCTACGTTCGAGTCTAACTGACCCTTTTTCAAAGCTGAGAAACAGGGAGGTATTTATACTGGGCTGGGAGACGGGGAGTCATGGCTCCAGGAGTAAAGGTAGCAACAAAGAGTGCACAGAGAGATTATAGGGAGATTAGGAGCTGTGAGTGACCAAGGCTGAAGCCAGTGCTATGTGATAAAATATGTGGGGGGTGGGGGGTGGGGGGGGGGAGGGGTGAAGCAGAGGCAAAATGGAAAACAGGGGAGAAAGGTAGGAAAGAGGGAAGAGGAGAGGAAAAAAGTGATGAGAAAGTGGGGAGCGAGAGGAAGAGAGACAATCAAGAAATAAGAAGTACAGAACAGTGAAAAAAATATTAAAAAAGATAAACAAAATAAATAAAATTATGGAGCAGAATGAAAACAGAGGGGTTGGGATGCGATAATCATCTGAAGTTGTTGAATTCAGCGTTGAGACCGGCAGGCTGTAACGGGCCGAGACAGAAGATGGGATGCTGTTCCTTCAGTTTGCGTTGAGCTTCACTGGAACATTGCAGCAGGCCAAGGGCAGACAGGTGGGTATGGACAGACAGGTGGGTATGGACAGACAGGTGGGTGTGGACAGACAGGTGGGTATGGACAGACAGGTGGGTATGGACAGACAGGTGGGTGTGGACAGACAGGTGGGTGTGGACAGACATGTGGGTGTGGACAGACAGGTGGGTGTGGACAGACAGGTGGGTGTGGACAGACAGGTGGGTATGGACAGACAGGTGGGTGTGGACAGACAGGTGGGTATGGACAGACAGGTGGGTATGGGAGCAGGGTTGGGTGTTAAAGTGACAAGCCACGGGAAGGTCCGGGACCTGATTGCGTACAGACCCAAGGTGCTCAGCAAAGTGATCACCCAGTCGGGGTTTGGTCTCTCCGATATTGAGGAGACCACATTGGGAGCAATGATTGCAATCGACCAAATTGAAAGAGGTACAAGTGAAACGCTGCTTAATCTGAAAGGAGTGTTTGGGGCCTTGGATGGTGAGCATTGAAGAGATAAAGGGGCAGGTGTTGCACCTTCTGCGATTGCATGGGAAGGTGCCGTGTGTGATGGGAGGGTGCTGTGTGTGATGGGAAGGTGCCGTGTGTGATGGGAGGGTGCTATGTGTGATGGGAGAGATGCCAGGTGTGATGGGAAGGTGCCGTGTGTGATGGGAGAGGTGTTAGGTGTGATGGGAAGGTGCCGTGTGCGATGGGAAGGTGCTGTGTGTGATGGGAGAGGCGTTAGGTGTGATGGGAAGGTGCCGTGTGTGATGGGAAGGTGCTGTGTGTGATGGGAAGGTGCTGTGTGTGATGGGAAGGTGCCGTGTGCGATGGGAAGGTGCTGTGTATGGTGGAGAGGTGCCGTGTGCGATGGGAAGGTGCTGTGTGTGATGGGAGAAGTGTTAGGTGTGATGGGAAGGTGCCGTGTGTGATGGGAAGGTGCTGTGTGTGATGGGAAGGTGCTGTGTGTGATGGGAAGGTGCCGTGTGCGATGGGAAGATGCTGTGTGTGATGGAGAGGTGCCGTGTGTGATGGGAAAGTGCTGTGTGCGATGGGAGAGGTGCCGTGTGTGATGGGAGAGGTGTTAGGTGTGATGGGAAGGCGCTGTGTGTGATGGGAAGGTGCCATGTGTGATGGGAAGGTGCTGTGTGTGATGGGAAGGTGCCGTGTGCGATGGGAGAGGTGCCGTGTGTGATGGGAGAGTGCCGAGTGTGATGGGAAGTTGTTGTGTGTGATGGGAAGGTGCTGTGTGTGATGGAGAGGTGCTGTGTGTGATGGGAAGGTGCCGTGTGTGATGGGAAGGTGTTGTGTGTGATGGGAAGGTGCTGTGTGTGATGGGAGAGGTGCCATGTGTGATGGAGAGGTGCTGTGTGTGATGGGAAGGTGCCGTGTGTGATGGGAAGGTGCTGTGTGTGATGGAGAGGTGCTGTGTGTGATGGGAAGGTGCTGTGTGTGATGGAGAGGTGCCGTGTGTGATTGGAGAGGTGCTGTGTGTGATGGGAAGGTGCCGTGTGCGATGGGAAGGTGCCGTGTGTGATGGGAAGTTGTTGTGTGTGATGGGAGGGTGCCGTGTGTGATGGGAAGGTGCTGTGTGCGATGGGAAGGTGCCGTGTGTGATGGGAGAGGTGCTGTGTGTGATGGGAAGGTGCCGTGTGTGATGGGAAGTTGTTGTGTGTGATGGGAGGGTGCCGTGTGTGATGGGAAGGTGCCGTGTGTGAAGGGAGAGGTGCTGTGTGTGATGGGAAGGTGCCGTGTGTGATGGGAAGGTGCCGTGTGTGATGGGAAGGTGCCGTGTGTGATGGGAAGGTGCCGTGTGTGATGGGAAGGTACCGTGTGTGATGGGAAGGTGCCGTGTGTGATGGGAAGTTGTGTGTGATGGGAAGGTGCCGTGTGTGATGGGAAGTTGTGTGTGATGGGAAGGTGCTGTGTGTGATGGGAAGGTGCCGTGTGTGATGGGAAGGTGCCGTGTGTGATGGGAAGGTGTTGTGTGTGATGGGAAGGTGTTGTGTGTGATGGGAGAGGTGCTGTGTATGATGGGAGAGGTGCTGTGTGTGATGGGAGAGGTGCTGTGTGTGATGGGAAGGTGCCGTGTGTGATGGGAAGGTGTTGTGTGTGATGGGAAGGTGCCGGGTGTGATGGGAGAGGTGTTAGGTGTGATGGAGGAGTGGGCTAGGTTGTCCTGGAGGGAACGATCTCTGCGGAATGCAGACAGGGGGAGGGAAGGGAAGGTGTGTTTAGTGGTGGCGCCGTATTGGAGTTGGCAAAAATGGCGGAGGGTTATTCTTTGCGTGTGAAGGCGGGAGGGGTGAAAGGTGAGAACAAGAGAGACCCTGTCCTTGTGCTGGGAGGGGAGGGAGGGGGTGAAGGTCGTGGTGCGGGAGATGGACCACATGCTGTTGACAGCCCTGTCAACTGTAGGTGGGAAGCCACGGTTGGAGAAGCAGCACATATTAATAGCTCCATTTTGGAAAGTGGCCTCATCGGAACAAATGCAGCAGAAGCGAAGGTGCTGAGAGAAAGGGATCGAGTCCTTACAGAGCGTAGGGTGAGAAGGGCTGGAGTCCGATAGCTGTGGGAGTCAGTGGGCATGTAATGGATATTAGTGGATAGACTATTGCCGGAAATGGAGACAGAAAGGTCAAGGAAAGGAAGGCAAGTGTCGGAGATGGACCAGGTGAAGGTGATGGAGGGATGGAAACTGGAAGCAAAGTATATGAATTTTTCCAGGTCAGGACGAGAGCATGAAGCCGCACCGAAATAGTCACCAATATACCGATAAAGCAGTTGTAGGAGGGGAGCCGGGTAGGCCTGGAACAAGAAATGCTCCACATACTCCCTGAAAAGGCAGGCACAGCCCAGACCCATGCGGGTAGCCATTGCTGCAGCTTTGATTTGGAGAAAATGGGATGGGTTGAAGGAGAAGTTGTTGAGAGAGAGAACAAGTTCAGCCAGGCGGAGGAGAGTGGTGATGGAGGGAGATTGTTCAGGCCTCTTTTCGAGAAAGAAGTGAAGAGCTTTCAAGCCATCGTGGTGTGGGATGGAGGTGTAAAGGGATTGCATATCCATGGTGACTAGAAGGTGGTTAGGGCCTGTGAACTGAAATTGCTTTTATCATGTCTCACACTCTTGATTGAGTTTTTTGAAGAAGTAACAAAGAGGATTGATGAGGGCAGAGCAGTAGATGTGATCTATATGGACTTCAGTAAGGCATTCGACAAGGTTCCCCATGGGAGACTGATTAGCAAGGCTAGATCTCTTGGAATACAGGGAGAACTAGCCATTTGGATACAGAACTGGCTCAAAGGTAGAAGACAGAGGGTGGTGGTGGAGGGTTGTTTTTCAGACTGGAGGCGTGTGACCAGTGGAGTGCCACAAGGATCGGTGCTGGGTCCTCTATTTTTAACAGGACTTATATACTTAATGGGAAGGTCCTATGGAATGTTGCTGAACAGAGACCTTGGAGTGCAGGTTCATAGCTCCTTGAATGTGCAGTCACAGGTAGATGGGATAGTGAAGAAGGCGTTTGGTATGCTTTCCTTTCTATCAGAAAGATATTGTGAAACTTGAAAGGGTTCTGAGAAGATTTACAAGGATGTTGCCAGGGTTGGAGGATTTGAGCTACAGGGAGAGGCTGAACAGGCTGGGGCTGTTTTCCCTGGAGTGTCGGAGGCTGAGGGGTGACCATATAGAGGTTTACAAAATTATGAGGGGCATGGATAGGATAAATAGGCAAAGTCTTTTCCCTGGGATCGGGAACTAGAGGGCATAGGTTTAAAGTGAGAGGGGAAAGATATAAAAGAGACCTAAGGGACAACTTTTTCACACAGAGGGTGTTACGTGTATGGAATGAGCTGCCAGAGGAAGTGGTGGAGGCTGGTACAATTGCAACATTTAAGAGGCATTTGGATGGGTATATGAATAGAAAGGGTTTGGAGGGATATGGGCCGGGTGCTGGCAGGTGGGACTAGATTGGGTTGGGATATCTGGTCGGCATGGACGGGTTGGACCGAAGGGTCTGTTTCCATACTGTACATCTCTAAGAGTGGTTAGGCCACACTTAGAATATTGAGTTCAGTTCTGGTCACCACATTCCAGGAAGGATGTGGAAGCTTTGGAGAGGGAGCAGAAGAGGTTTCCCAGGATTAGAGGGTATGAGCTATAAGGAGATGCTGGAAAAACTCAGGCTGTTTTCTCTGGAGCAGTGCAGGCTGAGGGGAGACTTGATAAAATTAGGAGATGCACAGATAGGGCTGGGGTCAGAATCTTTTATCCCAGGGTTGAAATGTCTAGGACAAGGGGAGCTGCATTTAAGAGGAGAGGGAGAAAGTTCAAAGGAGATGTGATGGGCAGGTCTTTTACCCAGAGAGCGGTAGGAGTCTGCAATGAGCTGCCGGGGAGCGGTTACATTCCAAAGGAGTGAATAAATCTCCATTTGAGAGGAATGTTTTGTCCAAGAGAGGTCAGATCTAACAAAGCTGGTGGATGTTTTGAGGAGGTGCCCGGGTGTGTGGATGTGAGGGGCCCCTTGATGTAGTTTATGTGGATTCCAGTCAGGCCATTAACACAATCCCACCCGGAAAAGGGGAACAGCTCTAGGAGCTGGGAAGGGGGATCCAAAACTGGCACCGAGCACACACTCCCCCCCCCAGGGTCACACACACACACACACACACACACACACACACTCCTCCCCAGGGTCACACACACTCCCCCCAGGGTCACACACACACACTCCCCCCCCCAGGGTCACACACACACACTCCCCCCAGGGTCACACACACTCCCCCTCAGGGTCACACACTCCCCCCCAGGGTCACACACACACACACTCCCCCAGGGTCACACACACTCCCCCCCCAGGGTCACACACACACACTCCCCCCAGGGTCACACACACTCTTCCCAGGGTCACACACACACACACTCCCCCCAGGGTCACACACTCCCCCCAGGGTCACACACACACACACTCCCCCTCGGTCACACACACTCTCCCCCAGAGTCACACACACACTCCCCCAGGGTCACACACACTCTCCCCCCCCCCCCCGGGGTCACACACACACTCCCCCAGGGTCACACACACTCTCCCCCCAGGGTCACACACACACATCCCCCAAGGTCTCACACACACACTCTACCACCCAGGGTCACACACATACCCTCAGGGTCACACACACACACACCCTCAGGGTCACACACACAACCCCCCCAGGGTCACATACTCACGTCCATGGTCTCACACTCGTCCCCAGCATCCACTGCGTTCCCCCCCCCCCCCAGGTCACACATTCCCCAGGGTCACACACACTCCCCAGGGTCACATACTCCCCCAGAGTCACACTCCCCACCCACAGTCACACACTCTCCCCCAGGGTCTCACAGCCCACCCCAGTGTCACACACTCACCCACAGGGTCACACTCACCCACAGGGTCTCACACTCGTCCCCAGTGTCACACATTACCCCCCCACCAGGGTCACACACACTCCCCAAGGTCACACACTCTCCCCCAGGGTCACACATCCTCTCCCTCAGGGTGACACTAACTCCCCACAGGGTCACACACACTCTCCCCCAGAGCCACACACTCTCCCCACCCAGGGTCACACACTCCCCCAGGGTCACACATTCCCCCAGGGTCACACACACTCTCCCAGGTTCACACACACTCCCCCCAGGTTCACACACACTCCCCACCCAGGGACACACTCTCCCCATCCAGGGTCACACACTCCCCCAGGGTCACACATGCCCTCAGGGTCACACACTCTCCCCCAGGGTCACACACTCCCCACCCAGGGTCACACACTCCCCCAGGGTCACACAATCCCCTCCAGGGACACACACTCCCCCACCCAGGGTCACACATTCCCTCCCAGGGACACACACTCTCCCCCAGGGTCACGCAGTCCCTCAGGGTCACACACCCTCCTCCCACCCCAGGGACATACACTCCCCACCCTGGGTCACACATGCCCCCAGGGACACACACTCTCCCCAGGGACACACACTCCCCCCATGGTCACACACTCTCCCCCAGGGACACACACTAACTCCAGGGAGACACACTCCCCCTCCCTCCAGGGACACATACTCTCCCCCACAGTCACACACTCCCCCCAGGGTCTCACACTCTCCCGCAGGGTGACACATTCCACCCCCCCCCCCCCAGGGTCACACAATCCCACAGTCAGCACGGGGTTAGATACAGAGTAAAGCTCCCTCTACACTGTCCCCATCAAACACTCCAGGGACAGGGTCAGCACGGGGTTAGATACAGAGTAAAGCTCCCTCTACACTGTCCCCCCATCAAACACTCCCAGGGACAGGGTCAGCACGGGGTTAGATACAGAGTAAAGCTCCCTCTACACTGTCCCCCCATCAAACACTCCCAGGGACAGGGTCAGCACGGGGTTAGATACAGAGTAAAGCTCCCTCTACACTGTCCCCATCAAACACTCCCAGGGACAGGGTCAGCACGGGGTTAGATACAGAGTAAAGCTCCCTCTACACTGTCCCCCCATCAAACACTCCCAGGGACAGGGTCAGCACGGTGTTAGATACAGAGTAAAGCTCTCTCTACACTGTCCCCCCATCAAACACTCCCAGGGACAGGGTCAGCACGGGGTTAGATACTGAGTAAAACTCCCTCTACACTGTCCCCCATCAAACACTCCCAGGACAGGGTCAGCACGGGGTTAGATACACAGTAAAGCTCCCTCTACACTGTCCCCATCAAACACTCCCAGGACAGGGACAGCACGGGGTTAGGTACAGAGTAAAGCTCCCTCTACACTGTCCCCCATCAAACACTCCCCAGGGACAGGGACAGCACGGGGTTAGATACAGAGTAAAACTCCCTCTACACTGTCCTCCCTCAAACACCCCCAGGACAGGGACAGCACAGGGTTAGATACACAGTAAAGCTTCCTCTACACTGTCCCCCCATCAAACACTCCCAGGGACAGGGTCAGCACGGGGTTAGATACAGAGTAAAGCTCCCTCTACACTGTCCCCCCATCAAACACTCCCAGGGACAGGGTCAGCACGGGGTTAGATACAGAGTAAAGCTCCCTCTACACTGTCCCCATCAAACACTCCCAGGGTCAGCACGGGGTTAGATACAGAGTAAAGCTCCCTCTACACTGTCCCCCCATCAAACACTCCCAGGGACAGGGTCAGCACGGTGTTAGATACAGAGTAAAGCTCTCTCTACACTGTCCCCCCATCAAACACTCCCAGGGACAGGGTCAGCACGGGGTTAGATACAGAGTAAAGCTCCCTCTACACTGTCCCCATCAAACACTCCCAGGGACAGGGACAGCACGGGGTTAGCTACAGAGTAAAGCTCCCTCTACACTGTCCCCCATCAAACACTCCCAGGGACAGGGACAGCACGGGGTTAGATACAGAGTAAAGCTCCCTCTACACTGTCCCCATCAAACACTCCCAGGACAGGGTCAGCACGGGGTTAGATACAGAGTAAAGCCCCCTCTACACTGTCCCCCATCAAACACTCCCAGGACAGGGTCAGCACGGGGTTAGATACACAGTAAAGCTCCCTCTACACTGTCCCCATCAAACACTCCCAGGACAGGGACAGCACGGGGTTAGGTACAGAGTAAAGCTCCCTCTACACTGTCCCCCCATCAAACACTCCCAGGACAGGGTCAGCACGGGGTTAGATACACAGTAAAGCTCCCTCTACACTGTCCCCCATCAAACACTCCCAGGGACAGGGACAGCACGGGGTTAGGTACAGAGTAAAGCTCCCTCTACACTGTCCCCATCAAACACTCCCCAGGGACAGGGACAGCACGGGGTTAGATACAGAGTAAAACTCCCTCTACACTGTCCTCCCTCAAACACCCCCAGGACAGGGACAGCACAGGGTTAGATACACAGTAAAGCTCCCTCTACACTATACCTCATCAAACACTCATAGAGACAGGGACAGCCTGTGGTTAGATACAGAGTAAAGCTCCCTCTACACTGTCCCCCATCAAACACTCCCAGGACAGGGACAGCACGGGGTTAGATACAGAGGAAAGCTCCCTCTACACAACTGCAGTGTGTTATCACCATCTATCTCTGGGCTCTGTTGTGTTGAGGTCATGGATTGGCTGATGATGGTTGTGGCTCTAAGCCAATGACAATTGAGAAGGTGCTCCTGTGACATGGTGGTAGTGTCCATATCTCTGTGCCAGGAGGTCTCGGTTCAGGCCCCACCTTCATGTGGAGGTGTGTAATAACATCCTTGATCAGCCCTGGGTCAGAAACATTCTGCCAGTGTGGTATGATGCCAGTGAGAGGCCTTTCTGAAAGCTGGGTTTATAACAAAGTCTGACATTAATACAATATGTCCCGCATTAACAATGAAGGTGAGGGTTGAGTCCTGATTTTTTTACCTGATCTACTTTAAGCATGAGCTTAATTCTCTCAAGACCCAGCCTGTCACTAACTGTCCTGTCAGCGAGTGACCATTTCCCCAACCCTCCGGTTCCTGCAGGGAAATCCCTTTCGCAAAGCTCAGGAATAAAGGTTAAAAATCACACAACACCAGGTTATAGTCCAACAGGTTTAATTGGAAGCACTAGCTTTCAGAGCGCTGCTCCTTCATCAGGTGATAGTGGAGGGCTCGATCGTAACACAGAATTCCAAATCAGGAATAATGCCACTCTGTGAGACGATACAGAAACACAGCTTGAAATCATTCACTTTTCTCTTTTTGACTCTCTCTTGCTATCTCTCTCTCTCTCCCTCCCGCTGTGTGTCTCTGTCTCTCTATCTGACTTTGTCTCTATTTTCTCTGTCTCTATGTGTCTCCCTCCCTCCGTCTCTGTGTGTGTCTCTCTCTCTCCCACTGCCTGTGTGTGTGTGTCTCTCTCACTGTCTGTGTGTGTGTCTCTCTCTCACTGTCTCTGTGTGTGTGTCTCCCTCCCTCCATCTCTATGTCTCTCTCTCACTGTCTCTGTGTGTCTCTCTCTCTCTCTCACTGTCTCTGTGTCTCTCTAACGTTCTCTTTCTCTCTCTCTCTGTCTCTCATTCACTCACTCCCTCTCTCAGTCTATATCAATCAGTCTATATTGATCTATTGATTAGTTTGTATTGACCACTCTGCACGGATCAGTCCATATTGATCAGTGTGCATTGATCTAACTGGCTCAGCACAGACCTGCTGAGTCTCCTTCCCCCCTTCCACTCCTTAGGCACACACCAGGGGATTGTTTCCATTGGTGCCCACCCCCTCCCTTTCCGGTTAGTCTCAGTTTGTTGCTCTTACTTACATTGGTCACCATGCACAGGTCAATGACAAAACAGATCAGGCAGCAAACAGCAACGACGATTTCTCTGCGCAGACCCCCGGACACGTACATTGGGAACAGATCCATGATTCCTGTGATAAACCCCTCGACTCCCACAAACTGTGCACAAGGAAACGTGAGTTAGCCGCAGCCTGAATGGGTCAGGGTCCTTTGGCCAGCCAGGCTGGGGGTCAGGGAATCATAGCACCATTCTAGCCACGCCTGACCCCCAGGCCATGTCAGGTCATTCCAAACCATCAAACCGACCCCCCCCCCCGGTGCTGAGCACCCACTGATGTTGGCACCATTGAGCTGGTGAGATGAAGGGACATTGGGTACAGTGAGTTCTTTGGGGGAGGGGGGGAGGTGCAGAGAGGGGCAACGGCTATCGATTTAAATATTGAAGTACCCAGGCATGGGTTGGACAGCAACACCCCTGGGAGATCCCTGAGCATTGCTGGACAGGCCCCATACTGAGGACCAGGCCTGAAGGGGCATCCAGGGCAGATTTGTGGCTGACCGGCCTGGGGAAGGGGGTGGGGTTGGGGGGGCGCGGGGGGCGGGGGAGGTGTCTCGTGTGGCACCAATACTCACTCGGTGTCCCCCGGCAGAGCTGCAGCTGGAGACCACCCTCTGACAGCCTGATCAATACTGGCCCGTACGTGACTCCAGACCCATCACAAACATGGCTGACTCTTTAGTCTTCACTTGAGGTGGTCGTTCGAGTTATGAAGCTGTTGCTGGTGCTCCCCGGGGGAAACAGCAATAAATGGCAACTTTGCCAGGGCTGCCCCTGTCCTGAGGGTAAATGAGGAACAGCAGTGAAATGAGCTACGTACCTGACTATCCAAACCAAGGACCAGGAGCATGAAGAAAAACAGAGCTGCCCAGAGAGGGGCAACTGGCATCAGGGTCACCGCCTTGGGGTAAGCAATAAAAGCCAGGCCAGGTCCTAGAGAGACAGAGAGGGGGCGCAGGGTGAAATACTTCATTAACCTGTGGCTTCCTGCTTACCCACCCCCAATCTTTGTGCACAATGATGGAATGACCATGGGGCGGCGCGGTGGCTCAGTGATTAGCACCGCTGCTTCACAGCGCCAGGGACCCAGCCTTGGGTGACTGTCTGTGTGGAGTTTGTACATTCTCCCTGTGTCGGTGTGCGTTTCCTCCCGTAGTCCAAAGATGTTCAGGTTAGGGCGGATTGGCTGTGGGAAATGCAGGGATAGTGGGGGGTGCTCTTCAGGAGTTCAGTGTGGACTCAATGGGCTGAATGGTCTCTTTCTGCACTGTAGGGACTTAGTGATTCTATGGAGATGGAGAGCTGAGAATGCGGCTGTTGGAACGTTTAGTGCTGGGAATGGATTACAGGTGGCAGAGCGTGCGGGGGTCTGTGGGATCCTCTGCACAAACAACAGCAGCTGAGGCCAAAGCATGGGATGTTTTGAGGAAGGAGTTTAATACAGTCCATCGGGCTCAAGGGAAAGAAGGGGATGGGGAGGGGATGGGGAGAGGATGGGAGCACAGACAGATAATCAGCCATGGTCCTGTTGAACAGCAGAGTACACCTAGTGCTGCTGTTTCTGAAACATCTGGGGGTTCCGTGTAGACCCGACAGGCAGGAGGGCCTGAGAGCTGACCACTGAGGGAGCAGCTCTGGACACAGGAGCTGCCAGAGGCAGGGAACAGGGGCAGGAGTCAGTGATGCTCCAGAGGAACACAGTCGGGATTACAGCTGGGATAATGAAGGGTCAAGAAATCCTGGGAGCGCTGACATTCCCCACAATTGGATTAGAGGCTCAGTCACAGAACCATCTCTGTTCCAGCCTGTTGGGGAGGAGGCTATGGAAGCAGGTTTACAGAAAGGAACAAGCTGAAGGGGAGAATGGCCAAAGCTGCAATCATATCAGCTGCCTGACAGAGAAGGAGGAAGTCAATCTGTAAGACAGGAAGTGACCTGGACTGTGAAGAAAACTCCCAATTCCTTCAGGAAAATATTGCATGCAATTCTGGTCTCCCTGTGAGAGGAAAGCTGTTGTTCAACAAAAAGGATTCAGAAAAGATTTACAAAGATGTTGCCAGGGTTGGAGGGTTTGAGCTACAGGGAGAGGCTGAACAGGCTGGGGCTGTTTTCCCTGGAGCGTCGGAGGCTGAGGGGTGACCTTATAGCAGATGAATTAACGGCACAGATCATCGTGAATGATTATGATGTGGTAGGCATCACAGAGACATGGTTACAGGGGGGTCAGGACTGGCAGTTAAACATCCAAGGATTTACAACTTATCGAAAAGACAGGGAGGTGGGCAGAGGGGGCGGGGTGGCCTTGTTAGTTAAGAATGAGATTAAATCTATGCCACTGAATGACATAGCGTCGGATGATGTGGAGTCTGTGTGGGTGGAGTTGAGGAACGACAAAGGCAAAAAAACCATAATGGGAGTTATGTACAGACCTCCTAACAGTGGTCAGGACCAGGGGCACAACATGTACCAGGAAATAGAGAAGGCATGTCAGAAAGGCAAGGTCACGGTGATCATGGGGGACTTCAATATGCAGGTGGACTGGGTAAATAATGTTGCCAGTGGATCCAAAGAAAGGGAATTCATGGAATGCTTACAGGATGGCTTTTTGGAACAGCTTGTCATGGAGCCCACAAGGGAGCAGGCTATTCTGGACCTAGTGCTATATAATGAACCAGACTTTATAAAACATCTTAAAGTAAGGGAACCCTTAGGAAGCAGCGATCATAATATGGTAGAGTTCAGTCTGGAGTTTGAAAGAGAGAAGGCAAAATCGGATGAAATGGTGTTACAGTAAAATAAAGGTAATTATGAGGGCATGAGAGAGGAACTGATGAAAATCGACTGGAAGCAGAGCCTAGCGGGGAAGACAGTAGAGCAAAAATGGCAGGGGTTTCTGGGTGTAATTGAGGACACTGTACAGAGGTTCACCCCCAAGAAAAGAAAGATTATCCGGGGAGGGATTAGTCAGCCATGGCTGACAAAGGAAGTCAGGAAATGTATTAAAGAAAAAGAGAGATCCTATAAAGTGGCCAAGAGCAGTGGGAAATCAGAAGATTGGGAAGGCTACAAAAACAAACAGAGGATAACAAAGAGAGAAATAAGGAAGGAGAGGATCAAATATGAAGGTCGGTTGGCCGGTAATATTAGACATGATAGTTGAAGTTTCTTTCAATACATAAGAAACAAACGAGAGGCAAAAGTAGACTTTAGGCCGCTCCAGACTGATGCAGGAAGGCTAGTGATGGGAGATAAGGAAATAGCTGAAGAACTTAATAAGTACTTTGTGTCAGTCTTCACAGCGGAAAACATGAGTAATATCCCAACAGTTAAGGAGAGTCAGGGGGCAGAGTTGAGTGTGGCAGCCATTACAAAACAGAAAGTGCTAGAAAAGCTAAAAGGTCTAAAACTTGATAAATTTCCTGGCCCTGATGGGATACATCCTAGAGTTCTGAGAGAGATGGCTGAGGAAATAGTGGAGGCATTGGTTATAATCTTTCAAAAATCACTGGTGTCAGGGAAAGTCCCAGATGATTGGAAAATCGCTGTTGTAACCCCCTTGTTCAAGAAAGGATCAAGACAAAAGATGGAAAATTATAGGCCGATTAGCCCAACCTCGGTTGTTGGTAAAATTCTAGAATCCATCGTTAAGGATGAGGTTTCTAAATTCTTGGAAGAGCAGAGTCTGATTAGAACAAGTCAACATGGATTTAGTAAGGGGAGGTCGTGTCTGACAAACCTGTTGGAATTCTTTGAAGAGGTGACAAGTAGGTTAGACCAGGGAAACCCAGTGGATGTGGTCTATCTAGACTTCCAAAAGGCCTTTGATAAGGTGCCACATGGGAGGCTGCTGAGCAAGGTGAGGGCCCATGGTGTTCGAGGTGAGCTACTGGGATGGATTGAGGATTGGCTGTCTGACAGAAGGCAGAGAGTTGGGATAAAAAGTTCTTTTTCAGAATGGCAGCCGGTGACAAGTGGGGTCCCACAGGGTTCAGTGTTGGGGTCGCAGCAGTTCACATGATATATTAATGATCTGGATGAAGGGACTGGGGGCATTCTGGCGAAGTTCTCCGATGATACGAAGTTAGGTGGACAGGCAGGTAGTACTGAGGAAGTGGGGAGGCTGCAGAAGGATCTAGACAGTTTGGGAGAGGGTCCAGGAAATGGCTGATGGAATTCAACGTGAGCAATGATGAGAAAATTCCTAAAGCCAAAGTACAAAGGGATCTGGGAGTGCTAGTCCAGGATTCTCTAAAGGTTGACTTGCAGGTTGAGTCCATGGTTAAGGAAGCAAATGTAATGTTGTCATTTATCTCAAGAGGGTTGGAATATAAAAGCAGCGATGTGCTGAGACTTTATAAAGCTCTGGTTAGGCCCTATTTGGAGTACTGTGTCCACTTTTGGTCCCCACACCTCAGGAAGGACATACTGGCGCTGGAACGTGTCCAGCGGAGATTCACACTGATGATCCCTGGAATGGTAGGTCTAACATACGATGAAAGGCTGAGGATCCTGGGATTGTATTCATTAGAGTTCAGAAGGTTGAGGGGAGATCGAATAGAAATTTACAAGATAATGCATGGCTTAGAAAGAGTGGACGCTGGGAATTTGTTCCTGTCAGGCAGAGACACTAGGACCCATGGGCACAGTCTTAGAATTAGCGGGGATCACTTTAGAATAAAAATCAGGAGACATTTCTTCAGCCAGAGAGTGGTGGGCCTGTGGAGAGTGCAGTGGAGGCTGGGACGCTAAATGTCTTCAAGGCAGAGATTGATAAATTCTTAATCTCGTAAGGAATTAAGGGCTACGGGGAGAGTGTGGTTAAGTGGAGTTAAAATGCCCATCAGCCATGATTGAATAGCAGAGTGGACTCGATGGGCAGAATGGCCTTACTTCCACTCCTATTTCTTAAGGTCTTATAGAGGTTTACAAAATTATGAGGGGCATGGACAGGATAAATAGACAAAGTCTTTTCCCTGGGGTGGGGGAGTCAAGAACTAGAGGGCATAGGTTTAGGGTGAGAGGGGAAAGATATAAAAGAGACCTGAGGGGCAACTTTTTCACGCAGAGGGTGGTACGTGTATGGAATGAGCTGCCAGAAGATGTGGTGGAGGCTAGTACATATAACAACATTTAAAAGGCACCTGGATGGGTATATGAATAGGAAGGGTTTGGAGGGATACGGGCCAGGTGCTGGCAGGTGGGACTAGGTTGGGTTGTGATATCTGGCCGGTAAGGACGAGTTGGACTGAAGGGTCTGTTTCTGTGCTGTACATCTCTATGACTCTATGACTACATCTCCAAGCCAGACCCAAGCTATATCCAATCTCCTGTTACCCTCAGCCCATCCCAAGTTGGTTCCATTGGGTGTCTCCCCCAAGTGTCTCTCTGGTACCTCAAGCCTAATGTCATGATGACAGTTAACCGTGTCCCTCTGGACGCTGAAGGGAGATGCGATGGTAAGTCCCTGCCCAGTTTTGGTGGCTCTCTATTCTGCTGCTCACTGTGTGTGTTCTCACCAGACTCAGCCACTTTGGAGATGTCCATCCCTTGTTCCGACGCCATGAAGCCAAGCACAGAGAACACGACAAACCCTGAGAAGAAGCTGGTGATGCTGTTAATCAGAGCCAGGAGGTACGCATCTCTGCAAACAAAGCACGCAGATACAGGCGGAGTCATCGCCTCGCAGCAGCAAGTTCAAATCAAGTTACAAACTTACAACTCCTTTAAATACTTAGCCCAGAGGAGGAAATTCCCACTCCCCACCAACCCCCAGAGATACATACCCACTTTAATGAGCTCATCCAAACCTGACTACAGCCCAAGATAATAAAAGCAGAAGTGAAGGTGTTACCGGTTTAGGTCTGGTAGCAGAACAGCCTGTGGAGACACTCAGGAATACATACTCTTTGGATGCAAAGGCCCGAAGCAGTTAAGGGTACGGGAGGGATGGGATACACACAAGAGCACATTAGTAACAGACAGAGATAACGTGGTATTGATAAAGAGCAGATATGCTGCTGAGACCAACAGCAGAACCAAACACAACCTCAGGATTCCCACCAGGAACAGGTGGCTCACACTGAACACGTTCCAAACTGGTTCCAATCCCACTCCGAGGGATAGTGAGGGAGGGAGAGCGAGGGACGGTAATGTTACCATTCAGCGGAGGGCACCAAAAAACTGATAGCGAAGAAACAGAGTTTTTAAAAAAATCACAACTGTACAAAGAAATATCCAAACATAACAGCTTGATTAATTGTACAACTCTGTCACTGCTGAGGAAGAGGGAGAAAATTCACTCAAAGTCACACCTGTCTACAGGTAACTCCACACTAACAAGGACCTGTCTACAGGTAACTGCACACTGACTCACACCTGTCTACAGGTAACTCCACACTGACACAGACCTGTCCACAGGTAACTCTGCACTGACTCAGACCTGTCTACAGGTAACTCCGCACTGACTCACACCTGTCCACAGGTAACTCCACATTGACACAGACCTGTCCACAGGTAACTCTGCACTGGCTCAGACCTGTCTACAGATAACTCTGCACTGACTCACACCTGTCTACAGGTAACTCCACACTGACCCATACCTGTCCACAGGTAACTCCGCACTGACTCATACCTGTCCACAGGTAACTCCACACTGACTCAGACCTGTCTACAGGTAACTCTGCACTGACACAGACCTGTCTACAGGTAACTCCGCACTGCGCCACATTTGTCTACAGGTAACTCCACACTGACTCATACCTGTCTACAGGTAACTCTGCACTGCACCACACCTGTCTACAGGTAGCTCAACACTGACTCATACCTGCCCACAGGTAACTCCACACTGACTCATACCTGTCCACAGGTAACTCTGCACTGACACAGACCTGTCTACAGGTAACTCCGCACTGCGCCACATCTGTCTACAGGTAATTCCACACTGACTCATACCTGTCTACAGGTAACTCTACATTGACACAGACCTGTCTACAGGTTACTCCGCACTGTGCCACACCTGTTTACAGGTAGTTCCACACTGAGTCATACCTGTCTACAGGTAACTCCACATTGACTCATACCTGTCTACAGGTAACTCCACACTGACTCAGACCTATCTACAGGTAATACCACACTGACACAGGCCTGTACACAGGTAATTCCACACTGACTCACACCTGTCTACACGTAACTCCACACTGACTCAGACCTGTCTACAGGTAACTCCGCACTGACTCAGACCTGTCTACAGGTAACTCCACACTGACACAGACCTGTCTACAGATAACTCCACACTGCGCCACACCTGTCTACAGGTAACTCCACACTAACTCACACCTGTCTACAGGTAACTCCGCACTGACTCAGACCTGTCCACAGGTAAAAAGCTGAAAATGTGTTGCTGGTCAAAGCACAGCAGGCCAGGCAGCATCTCAGGAATAGAGATGCTGCCTGGCCTGCTGTGCTTTGACCAGCAACACATTTTCAGCTGTGATCTCCAGCATCTGCAGACCTCATTTTTTACCTGTCCACAGGTAACTCCACACTGACTCACACCTGTCTACAGGTAACTCCACACTGACTCAGACCTGTCTAAAGGTAACTCTGCACTGCGCCACACCTGCCTACAGGTAACTCCACACTGACTCACACCTGTCTACAGGTAACTCTGCACTGACTCAGACCTGTCTAAAGGTAACTCTGCACTGCGCCACACCTGCCTACAGGTAACTCCACACTGACTCATAACTGTCTACAGGGAACTCTGCACTGACTCATTCCTGTCTACAGGTGACTCCACACTGATTCAGACCTGTCTACAGGGAACTCCGCACTGGCTCACACCTGTCTACAGGTAACTCCACACTGACTCATATCTGTCCACAGGTAACTCCACACCAACTCATACCTGTCTATAGTTAACTCTACACTGACTCAGGCCTGCCTACAGGTAACTCTGTACTGCGCCACACCTGCCTACAGGGAACTCCATACTGACTCATACCTGTCTACAGGTAACTCTGCACTGCGACACACCTGCCTACAGGTAAGTCCACACTGACTCTCACCTGTCTACAGGTAACTCTGCACTGACTCATACTTGTCCACAGGTAACTCCGCACTGGTTCACACCTGTCTACAGGTAACTCCACACTGACTCATACCTGTCCACAGGTAACTCCACATTCACTCACATCTGTCTACAGATAACTCCACACTGCGACACATCTGTCTACAGGTAACTCCACACTGACTCAGACCTGTCTACAGGGAACTCCACACTGCGACACACCTGTCTACAGGTAACTTTGCACTGACACAGACCTGTGTCTAGGCCTCTCCACAGTCTCACACACACACACTGCTGGCTTTAGCTAACTCCTGACTAGTGCCCAGACTGCTGGGTGTTCTCCCTGAGCTGGCTATTCTTCAGGCACTGATTGTGATTGGACTGTCCCGTATCGGAGGGCCACACAGGAGGAAGGTGATGGTTCCAGCTGGTACCCCTCGATATTCCGACCCTTCCAGCTGATGCCAACGGACCTTCAGCATAAACCCAACATTTACAGGAAAATGCCAACCTTTTCAGATCCCTATCTCAGAAACATAAACCCCATCAATCCACGAAGATAAACCTTGGGGAGTGAGTTCTCTCTCACTCAGCGTGGGGCTTGGACAGAGACAGTGTCTTGCTGCGTGTGGATCAGCATCTACTGGCCGTTCAGTCATTCAGCTCCCTCTCGCTGCAGGAATATACCGGACATGGTACACATTGGCTTGAGTTTGTGCTCATGGTGTTCTCTGTGTCCAAGAAAACAGAGGCTAATCTTGTCCATTGATGGGGTGAACAAGGTGGGATCCACATCGGGCAGACCACTGTAGCAGGGTGACAGAGAGTATGGGGTTAAAGGGCCGACTCTCGCTGATGTACAGACATAATCGGTGAGACTGTCCGAGAGGGACAGGGAAAGGACACTCACTCCGCTCCATCTCCATGGTCCTGCACCGAATATTCCCCGAGGATTGCTGCATCATGGTGTAAATCCCCCAGTAACCACAAACCTTTCTGAAGGTCATCATTACCAGGAGCATGTGACACACACACTCTCCCTGTCCACTCACAATGTGCAGGGCAATGGGGATAGGGTGGGGAGGGAGGTGTTCCATCATTTCAGAGGGGCAGTTCGAAATTAACCCCATTGCTGTGGGTCTGGAGTCACGTATAGGCCCAGATTGGGTAAGGATTTCCTTCTCTAAAGGACACTAGTGAATCAGTTAGGATTTTATGACAATCCAACAGTTCATTTGTAAGCTTTTGTTGGACAGTTTCCATTTGGAAAACTGCCACTATCCCTCGAGCCTACGCTGTCTTGTTTGAAGGTGGACAGTGCTGGGGGACCAGAACAAATCCTACTTTCAGCGCCAGTTCCCCCAGTCAGACACCAGCTCCAGCCCCCCCCTCAGTGACCCTTAACCTGGGGTGAAGGGGGAAAGCTCAGTTCCAGCAGCCCCTTCTCCAGGGTGTCTGCAATCGGTCACCCAGTGACCTGTCGAGGAGCAGACTGTGGTCGGATAGTGAGAGTGATGCAAGGACAATGTGGGTCAGGAAAGGGTGGTAGATGATGCCCAATAAGTGCATTGGCTAGAATTTATCGGAGAATGTGATGAGGTGCAGAAAAATACTTGTCAATAATTGGTTAATGAGACGATCCTCACTCATGCAGGTTACACGGGTGGGGGGGAGGGAATATGCAGGACTGCCACTGTGTTGTCGAGAGGCAAACGTTCTCTCACTGTAGATCGACTGAAGCGATGCAGTTCACTATTTCATACAACCATCCAACCAGCGAAAACAAAAATCTCCTCTCAGACTCCGGGGTTGGGATTCATTTTGGGGTCCAGAGTTGATTTGGGTTAAAGCCACACAGAATCTGAGTGGCCACACATAGACAGGAATTACTCAACGATTCATCACAGAAACACCTCCAAATTAACAAAATCCTCAGAAAGGGACAGTGAGGTCAGGGTCAGGGTTCGGGTTCGGGTTAGGGTTAGGGTTAGGGTTAGGGTCAGGGTTAGGGTTAGGGTTGGGGTGAGGGTCAGGGTTAGGTTAGGGTTAGGTTCAGTGTTGGGGTGAGGGTCAGGGTTAGGTTAGGGTTAGGTTCAGGGTTGGGGTTGGGGTTAGGGTCAGGGTTAGGTTCAGGGTTGGGGTTGGGGTTAGGGTCAGGGTTAGGTTCAGGGTTGGGGTTAGGGTCAGGGTTAGGTTCAGGGTTGGGGTGAGGGTTAGGGTCAGGGTTGGGGTCAGAGTCAAGTTTAGGTTCGGGGTTGGGGTGAGGGTCAGGGTTAGGTTCAGGGTTGAGGTGAGGGTCACAGTTAGGGTTAGGGCATGAAAGGCAGTTGAAGATGAAGTTTCTCCTTGCATTTGTATAGCTGCTGGGAGGAGGAGGTTAGATCAAGGTGGGAAGATGTAGAAGGTGGGTTGTCAGATGAAGAAGAGATAGGGTTGGATGTGCAGAGTGTGTTGATGAAGGAGGGTGAGTTGGTGAGGAGGTTGTGTTGAGGTGATGAAGCTGGAAGTGGAAGAGGGTAGGCCAGGAGGAAGTGGAGGGTTAGGGTTGGATGAGGAAGTGAGTGTGGACAGCACAATGTCCTCCATCACCTGGTCATCTTACCTGCAGGTGAAGGTCAAGTTCCTGGAAGCTCAGGGTTTTGCATAAACACTAGATCTTAGCTTTAAACAGGCTAATAAAATACAGCAGATAGGTCGGTCGGCAAAGTAGAACATTAGACGTTGAACAATATAAGAGAACCTAAAAAACCTCCTGATAAAGCATGGCCACCCCATCCATCCCTGGACCTGGTCGGAAAATCCCAGGAAAATGCAGGGATAAGCTCAGCATCTCTTGTTGCTTTTGCTCCTGTAGAATCGCAATGTTAGCTCCTGTTCCAGAACTGCCAACCGCAAGGTGCAGAACCCAACGGGATATACAGCACCTCAAGAACTGAGTCCCAAAGACATTGAGAACCTCCGGACAGAGCTGGACAGATTTGCCCTCAGGAGTGAGGTGAAGGTGAAGATGACCATCAGTAAATGACACAGACAGGGACGGCCCAGTCACTAGTGATCTTCCAGGAGATTGGAACAGGAGCACACTTCAGGTGAAGTGGAGTCAGGGCGCTCCTATTGCTCAGACAGGGCTGGCTGGGTGGGTGGGTGGGTGGGGGTAGGTTCTATCCAATTGGTTATGTAAGAGCTGACCAAATGTCACAGCTGGAAATATTCACAATGTGTTCCTGAGTTAATCTCAAATACAGCCGTCGCTATCCATAACTAGACAGTGGGAGGTGGGGAGCACGTCATCTCCTGATTGTGCTGCACAGTAACCTGGTGCTTCAGACCCAGAATCACTCACTCACTCCCAGCAGAGGAATGATCCAGAATTGAAGGATTTCTTACAAGCGACCACTTTTCTGTTCTTCTCAATAAACAGCTGAATTTGGAAGCAGTGAGTCGTGGGGCCAGGGGCTCAGAGCCAGGAAAGGGCAGAGGAAACCGATTCAACGGAAACATTCAAAAAGGGCAGCTGGGGAAATACTGGAACGGAAGAGAATCCCAGGACCATGAGGAACAGCTGAAGAAAGTGGGATCCTTTGGAAAACTCTTTCAATGAGCATGGTCAGACATGTTGGGCCAAATGGCCTCCTGTTATGCTGTCAGAGTCTACAGCTAATGTACAAACATATTTAATCAGAGAGGAAGCACCCATTTGGGGTACTGGGCACTGTGCCAATAGCAGGGAGGTGTGTAATGGGTGTGCAGCTCTCCCGGTTTCAGGCTGGGTTCAGGTACCGCACACATCATCACTGAGGGGCTGTGCCAGATCCCAGTACTGCTGCTGTCAGCTCGGAGTCAGACTCATGACAGGAAAAAGGAACACAGCACACCTCCCTTTGTGTGGTTCCTGCCCAGGGTTCAGCCCAGCATTTTTCGGAAGGACTCCTACCATTATGGGGGAATGAGAATTCCCTGTGACAAACACCGATGGCAGTGATTGGCAGCTACAGTAGGCAGATACGTGGCCCTCCCTCAAACAGGTCTGTGCCCGGGAGCACTTTCTGTCTTACATAGCGCCCTCTCTGCTGGCCCCTCCTCAGGACATTGATAGGACTCCATTTCCCAGGTTTCCATCACCCTCCACCATCTTATAGCCCAACGTGGTTCGGACCACCGTGTGGGAACTGGGATTGTCCCTCCTCGGACAGAGAGCTCCCTTCTCTCCTGCAATATAGTGCCAGGCTGTAGGACATTGCTGATTAGAGAATGGCTGGGGGTGGGTCTGCCCAGCACTGACACGTGGTTAAGGATAAAGGTGAATGACCCTAACGGCTTTGATCTCTGCCAATCCTGTTTCTCTTTGCCCTGGCATACGCCATCATCTTCAGCTTTTCAGTCTGGACTGGAGTCCACTTGGATTTCAGTGCTGGCTCCTACAGCGGAACATATGCAAGAGCCAGCGTTACCCCACAACATTCCCCTCCCTCGCCCACCCAGCCCAGTTCCTCAGGCCACGTATCTGTAGCTGTCAATCACTCACACGCAGCACACCCCCGGGGGGGGCGCCATGAACAAGGGGAGGATGCTGCTCCCCACTATGTTTAGGTGATGTACCTCCCGGGGTTTGCTCAGGGAGAGGGGGCCTGAAGGTGAAGGGTATGGGGGTGACGACATGGGCAGGGGGCAGAGGTCAGTCTGTGAGTTGCACACGTCACAGGTACAAGAACAACTCTTGCTGAGACCAGGGAGCTGGTCCCATCTTTCCGCAGCATCCCCTTCCACTTGTGAAAACACCCAAAATGGACTGTTCTTTGGAGAGAAAAGTAATGAACAAAGTGTATCTCCTGTGTTGCTAGGTTACCTGTAGCAGTTGTTGTGAAAACGATTGTAGCTGCCTAGTGCTGTGAGTGCTCCTAATCCAATCGCATATGAGAAAAAGATCTGGGTTCCTGCATCAATCCAAACCTTCAAGAGAAATCAAGTAAAATAAAACATTCTATAAACCAACAGCAGCATGTGTGGAAGCAAAAGGGAGCACCCAGTCCATGGGTTTGAAGGGTTCAGATTAAAGAAACCTAAAAAAAATCCAACATCATCAACAACGATTTATATTTCCGACAAACTGCATTATGTTACAGGAGGACGAGGCAATGCTCCTAGTCATTTCACAGCAGCTTCCCAATAACTTCACCAACAGGGAACTGGCCAATAGTCAAACATACAAGAGGAAAGATTTCAGCCCAATGCAATCGAATTAGGGAAACACTGCGAGATTCAGGAGGAGGACGAGGGGAAGAGATAGAAAATAAAATCACAACCGTGAGGGGAATGAATACACAACGGTTACCTGAGCTTCACCAAGCTTGGACCAATCAGGTTTCAAATAATAAATGATGCCATCCAGAGCTCCTGGTAATGAGACGCCATGGGCAAGGAGGATGACCAGAACGAGATAGGGGAACAGAGCCGTGAAATAGACCACCTGCAGATGGAGGGAGGGGGAGAGGGAGAGAGAGAGAGGGGAGGGAGAGAGAAAGAGTGAGGGAGAGAGAAAGGGGGGGAGAGAGAGAGAGAGGGGTGGAGAGGGAGAGGGAGAGAGAGGGGGGAGTGAGAGGGAAATAGGAGAGGGGAGGAGAGAGAGAATGAGGGAGAGAGAGAGGGGGGAGAGGGGGGAGAGAGGTGGGGGAGAAGGAGGAGGGGAAGAGGGAAAGAGAGAGGGACGGGGAGAGAGTGAGAATGAGAGAGAGAGAGAGAGGTCAATGGGGCAATTCCATCTCCCTCAGGGCTCATCCAAAACACAACAGCATTCACCGACCCACCTCTTCACCTTGACGTTCCTGCATTAGAAATATTTCTTGGGCTCCTCCTTAACAAATGATCTTTTTGTCAGAAACATCTGATTGGATTATTCAACTTTCTAAGTGGTAGGTCTGGATGAGCGAGCACCAATCAACAGAATGAAACAATCCCTCCCTCAGGCCACTGTGGGTCAACCCATAGCACAGGGAGTGCAGCAGGTCATGAAGGGCAGCTCACCCCCACCTTCGCAATCCCTGCTATTGGAAGGATGTTATTAAATTGGAAAGAATGCCACAAGAATTTACAAGGATATTACCAGTTCTGGAGGGTTTGAGCTATAGGGAGAGGCTGGAGAGGCTGGGATTGTTTTCCCTGGAGCGTTGGAGGCTGAGGGGTGACCTTATAGAGGTTTATAAAATCATCAGGGACATGGATAGGATAAATAGACAATGTCTCTTCCCTAGGGTGGGGGAGTTCAGAACCAGAGGGCATAGGATTAAGATGAAAGTGTAAAATATAAAAGGGATCTGAGATGGTCATAGCCTGGCGTTTGTGTGGCGTGAATGTTACTTGTCACTTGTCAGCCCAAAGCTGAAAAATGTGTTGCCGGAAAAGTGCAGCAGGTCAGGCAGCATCAAAGGAGCAGGAGAATTGACGTTTCATTCCTGAAGAAGGGCTTATGCCCAAAACATCGATTCGCCTGCTCCTTTGATGCTGCCTGACCTGCTGCGCTTTTCCAGCAACACATCTTTCAGCTCTGATCTCCAGCATCTGCAGTCCTCACTTTCTCCTAGTTGTCAGCCCAAGCCTGGGTATTGTCCAGATCTTGCTGTATTTGAACACGGACTGCTTCAGTATCTGAGGAGTGGTGAATGGTGCTGAACATTGAGCAATCATCAGTGACCGTCCCCATTTCTGACCTTATGGAGGGAAGGTCATTGATGAAGCAGCTGAAGGTGGTTGGGCCCAGGACAGTACCCTGAGGAACTCCTGCAGAGATGTCCTGGAGCTGAGATGACTGATCTCCACCAACCACAATCATCTTCCTGTGTGCCAAATATGACTGACCAGTGGAGAGTTTACCCCCTGGTACCCCTTGATTCCAGTTTTGCCCGGGCTCCTTGATGCCCCACTTGGTCAAACACAACCTTGATGTCAAGGGCTGTCCCTTTCCCCTCCCCTCTGGGATGCAGCTCTTTTGTCTATGTCTGACCCAAGGCTGTAATGCAGTCAGGAGCTGGGTGGCCGTGGGGGGACACAAACTGGGTGTGTGGTGTATGGAATGAGCTGCCAGAGGAAGTGTGGAGGCTGATACAATGACAGTGTTTAAACAACATTTGGACAGGCACATGGACAGGATTGATTTAGAGGGATATGGGCCAACACAGGAGAATGGGACAAAGTTAGTTTGGGAATTCTAGTCAGCATGGACGAGTTGGGCCAAAGGGTCTGTTTCTATGCTGTTTCACTCCATAACTCCATAAGTATTATAAGATGGTGAATAAATGCTGGGCAGCCAGAGACAGCCACGCCCTCGCACTTGCCCTCGCACTTGCCCTCAGCCTAGGTCAAAATCACACATTTTTAACGATTGAGAGCACGGCTGACAGCAGGAATAATTCCAGTGGAAGGAAAACTCATCTCCCAATTCATTCATTCCCAGGACGCTGCAGGTCTGGAAGGAACCATACAGGATCAGACTGGGTGGGATATTAAAGGGAGTGAGGGGGAGAGTGGGATTAGACTGGGTGGGATATTAAAGGGTGTGGGGAGTGAGGGGGGAGACTGGGATTAGACTGGGTGGGATATTAAAGGGAGTGAGGAGTGAGGGGGAGAGTGGGATTAGACTGGGAGGGATATTAAAGGGAGCGGGGAGTGAGGGGGAGAGTGGGATTAGACTGGGTGGGATATTAAAGGGAGTGGGGAGTGAGGGGGAGAGTGGGATTAGACAGGGTGGGATATTAAAGGGTGTGGGGAGTGAGGGGGGAGAGTGGGATTAGACTGGGTGGGAGTGAGGGGGAGAGTGGGATTAGACTGGGTGGGATATTAAAGGGAGTGAGGAGTGAGGGGGAGAGTGGGATTAGACTGGGTGGGATATTAAAGGGAGTGAGGAGTGAGGGGGAGAGTGGGATTAGACTGGGTGGGATATTAAAGGGAGCGGGGAGTGAGGGGGAGAGTGGGATTAGACTGGGAGGGATATTAAAGGGAGTGGGGAGTGAGGGGAGAGAGTGGGATTAGACTGGGTGGGATATTAAAGGGAGTGGGGAGTGAGGGGGAGAGTGGGATTAGACAGGGTGGGATATTAAAGGGTGTGGGGAGTGAGGGGGGAGAGTGGGATTAGACTGGGTGGGATATTAAAGGGAGCGGGGAGTGAGGGGGAGAGTGGGATTAGACTGGGTGGGATATTAAAGGGAGCGGGGAGTGAGGGGGGAGAGTGGGATTAGACTGGGTGGGATATTAAAGGGAGCGGGGAGTGAGGGGGAGAGTGGGATTAGACTGGGTGGGATATTAAAGGGAGTGAGGAGTGAGGGGGAGAGTGGGATTAGACTGGGAGGGATATTAAAGGGAGTGGGGAGTGAGGGGGAGAGTGGGATTAGACTGGGTGGGATAGTAAAGGGAGTGAGGGGGGAGTGTGGGAATAGACTGGGTGGGATATTAAAGCGAGTGAGGAGTGAGGGGGGAGAGTGGGATTAGACTGGGTGGGATATTAAAGGGAGTGGGGAGTGAGAGGGTGAGAGGGATTAGACTGGGTGGGATATTAAAGGGAGTGGGGAGTGAGGGGGAGAGTGGGATTAGACTGGGAGGGATATTAAAGGGAGTGGGGAGTGAGGGGGAGAGTGGGATTAGACTGGGTGGGATAGTAAAGGGAGTGAGGGGGGAGTGTGGGAATAGACTGGGTGGGATATTAAAGCGAGTGAGGAGTGAGGGGGGAGAGTGGGATTAGACTGGGTGGGATATTAAAGGGAGTGGGGAGTGAGAGGGTGAGAGGGATTAGACTGGGTGGGATATTAAAGGGAGCGGGAAGTGAGGGGTAGAGTGGGATTATTCCTGATGAAGGGCTCTGGCCCGAAACGTCGAATTTCCTGTTCTTTGGATGCTGCCTGACCTGCTGTGCTTTAACCAGCAACACATTTTCAGCTCAGATCTCCAGCATCTGCAGACCTCACTTTTTACTCGTAGAGTGGGGTTAGACTGGGTGGGATATTAAAGGCAGCAGGGAGTGAGGGGGAGAGTGGGGTTAGACTGGGTGGGATATTAAAGGGAGCGGGGAGTGAGGGGGAGAGTGGGGTTAGACTGGGTGGGATATTAAAGGGAGTGAGTGTCCACCAGTAACCTCTGATGCCTTTTGCAAAAGTTGGGTATCCCAGGGATAAAGAGTCATAGAGATGTACAGCACGGAAACAGACCCTTCGGTCCAACCCGTCCATACCGACCAAATTTCCCAACCCAATCTAGTCCCACCTGCCAGCACCCGGCCCATATCCCTCTAAACCCTTCCTATTCATATACCCATCCAAATGCCTTTTAAATGTTGCAATTGTACCAGCCTCCACTACTTCTGCCTGCCTCTCATCGCCTTTAAACGTTCCCCCTCTGACCTTGAACCTGTGCCCACAGGTATTTAACATTTCCATCCTGGGAAAGAGACACAGACTATCCACCCTCTCCATTTCCTTCGCACTTTGATACACACCCCTCAGTCTGCAACACTCTGGAGAAAACAATTCAAGTTGGTTAAACCTCTCCATTTTACTAAGACGTTGTCATCCAGGCAACATCCTGGTAACCTAAATTGGGAACAGATGTTCTCAGGGAAATCCATGACAGAAATGTGGAGGTTGTGATAGTGCTGGATAGGTTTGTCCCACTGAGGTAAGGAAGGGATGGAAGGGTGAAGGAATCTTGGGTGACAAGGGATGTGGAACATCTCGTCAAGAGGAAGAAGGAAGCTTACTTAAGGTTGAGGAGACAAGGATCAAACAGGGCTTTAGAGGGTTACAAGGGAGCCAGGAAGGAAGGAACTGAAGAATGGGCTTAGGAGAGCTAGAAGAGGGCATGAGAAAGCTTTAGCGGGTAGGATTACGGAAAACCCTAAGGTAATCTACACTTAGGTGAGTAACAAGAGGATGGACAGCATGAGGGTAGGGCAGAGGAGGGATAGTAGAGAGAACTTGTGCCTGGATTTGGAGGAAGGAGAGGAGTATTGGAGGAGGCAGGGGAGTATTAGAGGAGGCAGGGGAGTGTTGGAGGAGGCAGGGGAGTGTTGGAGGAGGCAGGGGAGTATTGGAGGAGGTAGGGGTGTATTGGAGGAGGGAGGGGAGTATTAGAGGAGGGAGGGGAGTATTGGAGGAGGGAGGAGAGTATTGGAGGAGGTAGGGGAGTATTGGAGGAGGGAGGGGAGTATTGGAGGAGGTACGGGTGTATTGGAGGAGGTAGGGGAGTATTGGAGGAGGGAGGGGAGTAATAGAGGAGGAAGGAGAGTATTGGAGGAGGGAGGAGAGTATTGGAGGAGGGAGGGGAGTATTGGAGGAGGGAGGGGAGTATTAGAGGAGGGAGCGAAGTATAGGAGGAGGGAAGGGAGTATTGGAGGAGGTAGGGGTGTATTGGAGGAGGTAGGGGAGTATTGGAGGAGGGAGGGGAGTAATAGAGGAGGAAGGGGAGTATTGGAGGAGGGAGGAGAGTATTGGAGGAGGTAGGGGAGTATTGGAGGAGGGAGGAGAGTATTGGAGGAGGGAGGGGATGTTTCACGAGTGAGAGGTACCTTGATGTTTCTGAGGACATTCCCTAAGTTTCTACAGGAAGCAAGGGAAGAAATTGCTGCTTCTTTGGCGATGATCTTTGCGTCCTCACTGTCCACTGGAGATGATTGGACAGTGGAAAATGTTATTCCCTTGTTCAAGAAAGGGTATAGGGATAATCCTGGGAATTACAGACCAGTCAGTCTTACATCAGTGGTGGGCAAACTATTGGAGAGGATGCTGAGAGACAGGATTTATGATTAATTGGAAAACCATAGTTTGATTAGAGATAGTCAGCATGGCTTTGTGAGGGGCAGGTCATGCCTCACAAACCTTATTGAATTCTTTGAGAATGTGACAAAACACATTGATGAAGGTAGAGCAGTGGATGGGGTGTACATGGGTTTTAGCAAGGTGTGTGATAAGGTTCCCCATGATGTGCTCATTCAGAAAGTAAGGAGGCATGGGACACAGGGAAACCTGGCTGTCTGGGCACAGAATTGGCTGGCCCATAGAAGACAGAGGTGATGATAGATGGAAAGTATTCAGCCTGGAGCTTGGCGACCAGTGGTGCTCCACAGGGATCGGTTCTGGGACCTCTGCTCTTTGTGATGTTTATAAATGACTTGGGTAAGGAAGTGGAACGGTGGGATAGTAAGTTTGCCAAAAACACGAGGGTTGGGGAAGTGATGGATAGTGTGGAGGGCTGTTGCAGGTTGCAACAGGACAATGACAGGATACAGAGCTGGGCTGAGAAGTGGCAGATGGAGTTCGACCTGGAAAACTGTGAAGTGATTCATTTTGCAAGGTGGAATTTGAATGCAGATTACAGGGTTAAAGGCAGGATTCTTGGCAGTGTGGAGGTACAGAGGGATCCTGGGTCCATGTCCATAGATCCCTCAAAGTTGCCACCCAAGTTTAGATTAAATTATATTCCCCTAGGTGTAGAAACAGGCCCTTCAGTCCAACAAGTCCACAATGACCCTCCGAGTAACCCCCTCCCAGACCCATTTCCCTCTGACAATTGCACCTAGCACTATGGGCAATTTAGAATGACCAATTCACCTGACCCACACATCTTGGGGCTGTGGGAGGAAACCGGAGCACCCGAAGGAAACCCACACAGACACAGGGAGAATGTACAAACTCCACACAGACAGTTGCCTGAGACGGGAATCGAACCTGGGTCCTTGGTACTGTGAGGCAGCAGTGCTAACCACTGAGCCACGGTGCCACCCCCAAAGTTGATAGGGTTGTTAAGAAGGCACATTGTGTGCTGGCTTTTATTAGTAGGGGGATTGAGTTTAAGAGCTGCGAGATTATGCTGCAGCTCTATAAGGCCCGACTTAGCCCACACTTGGTAAGATTGTGTTCAGTTCTGGGTGCCTCATTATGGGAAAGATGTGGAAATGTTCGAGAAGGTACAGAGGGGATTTCCCAGGATGCTGCCAGGGGTATGTCTTATGAAGAAAGGTTGAGGGAGCTAGGGCTTTTCTCATTGGAATGAAGAAGGATGAGGGGTGTCATGATAGAGGTGTACAAGATGATGGGAGGCAGAGAGAGAGAGGATCGCCAGAGACTTTTCCCCAGGGAGGAAATGGCTATCATGAGGGGGCATCATTTTAAGATAATTGGGGGAAGGTTTAGGAGAGATGACAGAGGTCAGTTATCTACACAGAGAGTGGTGGGTGTGCGGAATACACTGTCAGCGGGGGGAGTAGAGTTAGATGCATTAGGGACGTTTAAGCGACTCTTAGATAGGCACATGAGCGATAGTTCAACGAAAGTTAGTTTGATCGTAGAGTAGGAAAAAAGGTCAGCATAACATCGAGGGCCGAAGGGCCTGTAATGTGCTGTGCTATGCTGGTCTATGTAAACCTCCTCTGCACCAGCTCCAAAGACTCCGCATCCTTCCGATAGCGTGGGAGCCAGAACTGCACACATACTCCGAATGTGATCTGAGTAACGTTCAACACTCAGGCCCGGACGATAAAGGCTGGCATGCCATACGCCTTCCTTCCCACCACGGGCCAAGAGCTTGCACTCCAACATCCCTCTGTATGTCAATGCTCCAACATCCCTCTGTATGTCAATGCTCCAACATCCCTCTGTATGTCAATGCTCCACAACCCTCTGTATGTCAATGCACCAACATCCCTCTGTATGACAATGTGCAACATCCCTCTGTATGACAATGTCCAACATCCCTCTGTATGTCAATGCTCCACATCCCTCTGTATGTCAAAGCTCCAACATCCCTCTGTATGTCGATGGTCCACATCCCTCTGTATGTAAATGCCCCAACATCCCTCGGTATGTCAATGCTCCAACATCCCTCTGTATGTCAATGTTCCACATCCCTCTGCATGTCAATGCTCCACGTCCCTGTGTATGTTAATGATCCACATCCCTCTGTAGGTCAATGCTCCAACATCCCTCTGTATGTCAATGCCCTAACATCCCTCTGTATGTCAATGCTCCAACATCCCTCTCTAGGTCAATGTTCCACAACCCTCTGTATGTCAATGCTCCAACATCCCTCTGTATGTCAATGCTCCAACATCCCTCTGTATGTCAATGTTACAAATCCCTCTCTATGTCAATGCTCCACATCCCTCTCTATGTCAATGCTCCAACATCCCTCTGTATGTGAATGCTCCAACATCCCTCTCTATGTCAATGTTCCACAACCCTCTGGATGTCAATGCTCCAACATCCCTCTGTATGACAAGGTTCCACATCCCTCTGTATGTCAATGTTCCAACTTCCCTCTCTATGTCAATGCTCCAACATCCCTCTGTATGTCAATGCTCCAACATCCCTCTGTATGTCAATGTTCCACATCCTTCTGTATGTCAAAGCTCCAACATCCCTCTGAATGTCAATGTTCCACATCCCTCTGTATGTCAATGCTCCACATCCCTCTGTATGTCAATGCTCCAACATCCCTCTGTATGTCAATGCTCCAACATCCCTCTGTATGTCAAAGCTCCAACATCCCTCTGAATGTCAATGTTCCACATCCCTCTGTATGTCAATGCTCCACATCCCTCTGTATGTCAATGTTACACATCCCTCTGTATGTCAATGCTCCACATCCCTCTGTATGTCAACGCTCCAACATCCCTCTCTATGTAAATGCCCCAACATCCCTCTGTATGTCAATGCTCCAACATCCCTCTCTATGTCAATGATCCACATCCCTCTGTCTGTCAATGCTCCACATCCCTCTGGATGTCAATGCACCAACATTCCTCTGTATGTCAATGTTCCAACATCCCTCTGTATGTCAATGCTCCAACATCCCTCTCTATGTCAATGTTCGGCAACCCTCTGTATGTAAATGCTCCAACATCCCTCTGTATGTCAATGCTCCACATCCCTCTGTATGTCAATGCTCCACATCCCTCTCTATGTCAATGCTCCACATCCCTCCATATGTCAATGTTCCACATCCCTCTGTATGTCAATGCTCCACATCCCACTCTATGTCAATGCTCCAACATCCCGCTGTATGTCAATGCTCCACATCCCTCTCTATGTCAATGCTCCAACATGCCTCTGTATGTCAATGCTCCAACATCCCTCTGTATGTCAATGCTCCACATCCCTCTGTATGTCAATGCTCCAACATCCCTCTGTATGTCAATGTTCCAGATCCCTCTGTATGTCAATGCTCCACATCCCTCTGAACGTCAAAGGTCCACATCCCTCTGTATGTCAATGCTCCACATCCCTCTGTATGTCAATGCTCCAACATCCCTCTGTATGTCAATGCTCCAACATCCCTCTCTATGTCAATGTTCCACAACCCTCTGTATGTCAATGCTCCAACATCCCTCTGTATGTCAATGCTCCAACATCCCTCTCTATGTCAATGTTCCACAACCCTCTGGATGTCAATACTCCAACATCCCTCTGTATGACAAGGTTCCACATCCCTCTGTATGTCAATGTTCCAACTTCCCTCTCTATGTCAATGCTCCAACATCCCTCTGTATGTCAATGCTCCAACATCCCTCTGTATGTCAATGTTCCACATCCCTCTGTATGTCAAAGCTCCAACATCCCTCTGAATGTCAATGTTCCACATCCCTCTGTATGTCAATGCTCCAACATCCCTCTGTATGTCAATGCTCCAACATCCCTCTGGATGTCAATGCTCCAACATCCCTCTGTATGTCAATGCACCAACATCCCTCTCTATGTAAATGCCCCAACATCCCTCTGTATGTCAATGCTCCACATCCCTCTGTATGTCAATGCTCCAACATCCCTCTCTATGTAAATGCCCTAACATCCCTCTGTATGTCAATGTTACAAATCCCTCTCTATGGAAATGCCCCAACATCCCTCTGTATGTCAATGTTCCAAATCCCTCTGCATGTCAATGATCCACATCACTCTGTATGTCAATGCTCCACATCCCTGTGTATGTCAATGCTCCAACATCCGTCTGTCTGTCAATGCTCCACATCCCTCTGGATGTCAATGCTCCAACATTCCTCTGTATGTCAATGTTCCAACATCCCTCTGTATGTAAATGCTCCAACATCCCTCTCTATGTCAATGTTCCACAACCCTCTGTATGTAAATGCTCCAACATCCCTCTGTATGTCAATGCTCCAACATCCCTCTGTATGTCAATGCTCCACATCCCTCCCTAAGTCAATGCTTCACATCCCTCTGTATGTCAATGCTCCACATCCCTCTCTATGTCAATGCTCCAACATCCCGCTGGATGTCAATGCTCCACATCCCTCTCTATGTCAATGCTCCAACATGCCTCTGTATGTCAATGCTCCAACATCCCTCTGTATGTCAATGCTCCAACACCCCTCTGTATGTCAATGTTCCAGATCCCACTGTATGTCAATGCTCCACATCCCTCTGAATGTCAAAGCTCCACATCCCTCTCTATGTCAATGCTCCAACATCCCTCTGTATGTCAATGCTCCAACATCCCTCTGTATGTCAATGATCCACATCCCTCTCTATGTCAATGTTCCAGATCCCTCTGTATGTCAATGCTCCACATCCCTCTGTATGTCAATGTTCCACATCCCTCTCTATGTCAATGCTCCAACATCCCTCTGTATGTCAATGCTCCAACATCCCTCTGTATGTCAATGTTCCACATCCCTCTGTATGTCAATGCTCCACATCCCTCTGTATGTCAATGCTCCACATCCCTCTGTATGCCAATGCTCCACATCTCTCTGTATGTCAATGTTCCACATCCCTCTGTATGGCAATGCTCCACATCCCTCTGTACGTCAATGCTTCAACATTCCTCTGTATATCAATGCTCCAACATCCCTCTGTATGTCAATGTTCCACATCCCTCTGTATGTCAATGTTCCACATCCCTCTGTATGACAATGCTCCAAAATCCCTCTGTATGTCAATGCTCCACATCCCTCTGTATGTCAATGCTCCACATCCCTCTGAATGTCAATGCTCCAACGTCCCTCTGTATGTCAATGTTCCACATCCCTCTGGATGTCAATGCTCCAACATCCCTCTGTATGTCAATGTTCCAACATAACTCTGTATGTCAATGCTCCACGTCCCTCTGTATGTCAATGCTCCAACATCCCTCTGTATGTCAATGCGCCAACATCCCTCTGTATGTCAATACTCCAACAGCCCTCTGTATGTCAATGCTCCACATCCCTCTGTATGTCAATGCTCCAACATCCCTCTGTATGTCAATGCTCCAACATCCCTCCGTATGTCAATGTTACACATCCCTCCCTATGTCAATTCTCCACATCCCTCTGTATGTCAACGCTCCAACATCCATCTCTATGTAAATGCCCCAACATCCCTCTGTATGTCAATGCTCCAACATCCCTCTGTATGTCAATGCTCCACATCCCTCTGAATGTCAATGCTCCAACATTCCTCTGTATGTCAATGCTCCAACATCCCTCTCTATGTCAATGTTCCACAACCCTCTGTATGTCAATGCTCCAACATCCCTCTGTATGTCAATGCTCCAACATCCCTCTGGATGTCAATGCTCCAACATCCCTCTCTATGTCAATGTTCCACAACCCTCTGTATGTCAATGCTCCAACATCCCTCTGTATGTCAATGTTCCACATCCCTCTGTATGTCAATGTTCCAACATCCCTCTCTATGTCAATGCTCCAACATCCCTCTGTATGTCAATGCTCCACATCCCTCTGAATGTCAATGTTCCAACATCCCTCTGTATGCCAATGCTCCACATCCCTCCGTATGTCAATGCTCCAACATCCCTCTGTATGTCAATGTTACACAGCACTCTCTATGTAAATGCCCCAACATCCCTCTGTATGTCAATGTTCCAAATCCCTCTGCATGTCAATGCTCCACATCCCTCTGTAAGTTAATGCTCCAACATCCCTCTGTATGTCAATGCTCCACATCCCTGTGTATGTCAATGCTCCAACATCCGTCTGTATGTCAATGCTCCAACATCCCTCTGTATGTCAATGCTCCAACATCCCTCTCTATGTCAATGATCCACAACCCTCTGTATGTAAATGCTCCAACATCCCTCTGTATGTCAATACTCCAACATCCCTCTCTATGTCAATGCTCCACATCCCTCCGTATGTCAAAGTTCCACATCCCTCTGTATGTCAATGATCCACATCCCTCTGAACGTCAATACTCCACATCCCTCTGTATGTCAATGATCCACATGCCTCTGTATGTCAATGCTCCACATTACTCTGTATGTCAATGTTCCACATCCCTCTCTATGTCAATTCTAAAACATCCCTCTGTATGTCAATGTTCCAACATCCCTCTGTATGTCAATGCTCCACATCCCTCTGTCTGTCAATGTTCCACATCCCTCTGTATGTCAATGCTCCAACATCCCTCTGTATGTCAATGTTCCAACATCCCTCTGTATGTCAATGCTCCACATCCCTCTGTATGTCAATGCTCCAACATCCCTCTGTATGTCAATGCGCCAACATCCCTCTGTATGTCAATGCTCCAACATCCCTCTGTATGTCAATGCGCCAACATCCCTCTGTATGTCAATGCTCCAACATCCCTCTGTATGTCAATGCTCCAACATCCCTCTGTATGTCAATGTTACACATCCCTCTCTATGTCAATGCTCCACATCCCTCTGTATGTCAACGCTCCAACATCCCTCTCTATGTAAATGCCCCAACATCCCTCTGTATGTCAATGCTCCAACATCCCTCTGTATGTCAATGTTACACATCCCTCTCTATGTCAATGCCCCACATCCCTCTGTATGTCAATGCTCCACATCCCTCTGTATGTCAATGCCCCAACATCCCTCTGTATGTCAATGCTCCAACATCCCTCTCTATGTCAAAGCTCCACATCCCTCTGTATGTCAATGCTCCAACATCCCTCTGAATGTCAATGTTACAAATCCCTCTCTATGTAAATGCCCCAACATCCCTCTGTATGTCAATGTTCCAAATTCCTCTGCATGTCAATGCTCCACATCCCTGAGAATGTTAATGCTCCAACATCCCTGTGTATGTCAATGATCCACATCCCTCTGCATGTCAATGCTCCACATCCCTCTGTATGTCAATGCTCCAACATCCCTCTGTATGTCAATGCTCCACATCCCTCTGTATGTCAATGCTCCAACATTCCTCTGTATGTCAATGCTCCAACATCCCTCTGTATGACAATGCTCCAACATCCCTCTCTATGTCAATGTACCACAACCCTCTGTATGTCAATGCTCCAACATCCCTCTGTATGTCAATGCTCCAACATCCCTCTCTATGTGAATGTTCCACAACCCTCTGTATGTCAATGCTCCAACATCCCTCTCTATGTCAATGCTCCACATCCCTCTGTATGTCAATGCTCCAACATCCCTCTGTATGTCAATGTTACAAATCCCTCTCTATGTAAATGCCCCAACATCCCTCTGTATGTCAATGTTCCAAATTCCTCTGCATGTCAATGCTCCACATCCCTGTGTATGTTAATGCTCCAACATCCCTCTGTATGTCAATGATCCACATCCCTCTGCATGTCAATGCTCCACATCCCTCTGTATGTCAATGCTCCAACATCCCTCTGGATGTCAATGCTCCACATCCCTCTGTATGTCAATGCTCCAACATTCCTCTGTATGTCAATGCTCCAACATCCCTCTGTATGACAATGCTCCAACATCCCTCTCTATGTCAATGTTCCACAACCCTCTGAATGTCAATGCTCCAACATCCCTCTGTATGTCAATGCTCCAACATCCCTCTCTATGTCAATGTTCCAACATCCCTCTGTATGTCAATGTTCCACATCCCTCTGTATGCCAATGCTCCACATCCCTCTGTATGTCAATGCTCCAACATCCCTCTGTATGTCAATGTTCCACAGCACTCTCTATGTAAATGCCCCAACATCCCTCTGTATGTCAATGTTCCAAATCCCTCTGCATGTCAATGCTCCACATCCCTCTGTATGTTAATGCTCCAACATCCCTCTGTATGTCAATGTTCCACAGCACTCTCTATGTAAATGCCCCAACATCCCTCTGTATGTCAATGTTCCAAATCCCTCTGCATGTCAATGCTCCACATCCCTCTGTATGTTAATGCTCCAACATCCCTGTGTATGTCAATGATCCACATCCCTCTGTATGTCAATGCTCCACATCCCTGTGTATGTCAATGCTCCAACATCCCTCTGTATGTCAATGCTCCACATCCCTCTGTATGTCAATGCTCCAACATTCCTCAGTATGTCAATACTCCAACATCCCTCTGTATGTCAATGCTCCAACATCCCTCTCTATGTCAATGATCCACAACCCTCTGTATGTCAATGCTCCAACATCCCTGTGTATGTCAACGCTCCAACATCCCTCTGTATGTCAATGCTCCACATCCCTCTGTATGTCAATGCTCCACATCCCTCTGTATGTCAATGCGCCAACATCCCTCTGTATGTCAATGCTCCATCATCCCTCTGTATGACAATGCTCCACATCCCTATCTATGTCAATGCTCCAACATCCCTCTGTATGTCAATGCTCCACATCCCTCTGTATGTCAATGCTCCACATCCCTATCTATGTCAATGCTCCAACATCCCTCTGTATGTCAATGCTCCACATCCCTCTGTATGTCAATGCTCCACATCCTTCTGAATGTCAATGCTCCAACATCCCTCTGTATGACAATGCTCCACATCCCTCTGTATGTCAATGCTCCACATCCTTCTGAATGTCAATGCTCCAACATCCCTCTGTATGTCAATGTTCCACATCCCTCTTTATGTCAAAGCTTCAACATCCCTTTGTACGTCAATGTTCCAAATCCCTCTGTATGTCAATGTTCCACATCCCGCTGTATGTCAATGCTCCACATCCCTCTCGACGTCAATGTTCCAACATCCCTCTGTATGTCAATGCTCCAACATCCCTCTGTATGTCAATGCACCAACATCCCTCTGTATGTCAATGCTCCACATCCCTCTGTATGTCAATGCTCCAACATTCCTCTGTATGTCAATGCTCCAACATCCCTCTGTATGACAATGCTCCAACATCCCTCTCTATGTCAATGTACCACAACCCTCTGTATGTCAATGCTCCAACATCCCTCTGTATGTCAATGCTCCAACATCCCTCTCTATGTGAATGTTCCACAACCCTCTGTATGTCAATGCTCCAACATCCCTCTCTATGTCAATGCTCCACATCCCTCTGTATGTCAATGCTCCAACATCCCTCTGTATGTCAATGTTACAAATCCCTCTCTATGTAAATGCCCCAACATCCCTCTGTATGTCAATGTTCCAAATTCCTCTGCATGTCAATGCTCCACATCCCTGTGTATGTTAATGCTCCAACATCCCTCTGTATGTCAATGATCCACATCCCTCTGCATGTCAATGCTCCACATCCCTCTGTATGTCAATGCTCCAACATCCCTCTGGATGTCAATGCTCCACATCCCTCTGTATGTCAATGCTCCAACATTCCTCTGTATGTCAATGCTCCAACATCCCTCTGTATGACAATGCTCCAACATCCCTCTCTATGTCAATGTTCCACAACCCTCTGAATGTCAATGCTCCAACATCCCTCTGTATGTCAATGCTCCAACATCCCTCTCTATGTCAATGTTCCAACATCCCTCTGTATGTCAATGTTCCACATCCCTCTGTATGCCAATGCTCCACATCCCTCTGTATGTCAATGCTCCAACATCCCTCTGTATGTCAATGTTCCACAGCACTCTCTATGTAAATGCCCCAACATCCCTCTGTATGTCAATGTTCCAAATCCCTCTGCATGTCAATGCTCCACATCCCTCTGTATGTTAATGCTCCAACATCCCTCTGTATGTCAATGTTCCACAGCACTCTCTATGTAAATGACCCAACATCCCTCTGTATGTCAATGTTCCAAATCCCTCTGCATGTCAATGCTCCACATCCCTCTCTATGTCAATGCTCCAACATCCCTCTGTATGTCAACGCTCCAACATCCCTCTCTATGTCAATGCTCCACATCCCTCTGTATGTCAATGCTCCAACATTCCTCTGTATGTCAATGTTACAAATCCCTCTCTATGTAAATGCCCCAACATCCCTCTGTATGTCAATGTTCCAAATTCCTCTGCATGTCAATGCTCCACATCCCTCTGTATGTCAATGCTCCAACATTCCTCAGTATGTCAATGCTCCAACATCCCTCTGTATTTCAATGCTCCAACATCCCTCTCTATGTCAATGATCCACAACCCTCTGTATGTAAATGCTCCAACATCCCTGTGTATGTCAACGCTCCAACATCCCTCTGTATGTCAATGCTCCACATCCCTCTGTATGTCAATGCTCCACATCCCTCTGTATGTCAATGCTCCAACATTCCTCTGTATGTCAATGCTCCAACATCCCTCTGTATGACAATGCTCCAACATCCCTCTCTATGTCAATGTTCCACAACCCTCTGAATGTCAATGCTCCAACATCCCTCTGTATGTCAATGCTCCAACATCCCTCTCTATGTCAATGTTCCACAACCCTCTGTATGTCAATGCTCCAACATCCCTCTGTATGTCAATGTTCCACATCCCTCTGTATGTCAATGTTCCAACATCCCTCTGTATGTCAATGTTCCACATCCCTCTGTATGCCAATGCTCCACATCCCTCTGTATGTCAATGCTCCAACATCCCTCTGTATGTCAATGTTACACAGCACTCTCTATGTAAATGCCCCAACATCCCTCTGTATGTCAATGTTCCAAATCCCTCTGCATGTCAATGCTCCACATCCCTCTGTATGTTAATGCTCCAACATCCCTGTGTATGTCAATGATCCACATCCCTCTGCATGTCAATGCTCCACATCCCTGTGTATGTCAATGCTCCAACATCCCTCTGTATGTCAATGCTCCACATCCCTCTGTATGTCAATGCTCCAACATTCCTCAGTATGTCAATGCTCCAACATCCCTCTGTATTTCAATGCTCCAACATCCCTCTCTATGTCAATGATCCACAACCCTCTGTATGTAAATGCTCCAACATCCCTGTGTATGTCAACGCTCCAACATCCCTCTGTATGTCAATGCTCCACATCCCTCTGTATGTCAATGCTCCACATCCCTCTGTATGTCAATGCGCCAACATCCCTCTGTATGTCAATGCTCCAACATCCCTCTGTATGACAATGCTCCACATCCCTCTCTATGTCAATGCTCCAACATCCCTCTGTATGTCAATGCTCCACATCCCTCTGTATGTCAATGCTCCACATCCTTCTGAATGTCAATGCTCCAACATCCCTCTGTATGTCAATGTTCCACATCCCTCTTTATGTCAAAGCTTCAACATCCCTTTGTATGTCAATGTTCCAAATCGCTCTGTATGTCAATGTTCCACATCCCGCTGTATGTCAATGCTCCAACATCCCTCTGTATGTCAATGTTCCAACATCCCTCTGTATGTCAATGCTCCAACATCCCTCTGTATGTCAATGCACCACATCCCTCTCTATGTCAATGCTCCAACATCCCTCTGTATGTCAATGCTCCACAACCCTCTGTATGTCAATGTTCCACATCCCTCTGTATGTCAATGCTCCAACATCCCTCTCTATGTGAATGTTCCACAACCCTCTGTATGTCAATGCTCCAACATCCCTCTGTATGTCAATGCTCCAAATCCCTCTGTATGTCAATGCTCCAACATCCCTCTCTATGTCAATGTTCCACAACCCTCTGTATGTCAATGCTCCAACATCGCTCTGTATGTCAATGTTCCACATCCCTCTGTATGTCAATGTTCCAACTTCCCTCTCTATGTCAATGCTCCAACATCCTTCTGTATTTTAATGCTCCAACATCCCTCTGTATGTCAATGCGCCAACATCGCTCTGTATGTCAATGTTCCACATCCCTCTGTATGTCAATGTTCCAACTTCCCTCTCTATGTCAATGCTCCAACATCCCTCTGTATGTCAATGCTCCACATCCCTCTGTATGAAAATGTTCCACATCCCTCTGTATGTCAATGCTCCACATCCCTCTCTATGTCAATGCTCCAACATCCCTCTCTATGTCAATGTTCCACAACCCTCTGTATGTCAATGCTCCAACATCCCTCTGTATGTCAATGTTCCACATCCCTCTGTATGTCAATGCTCCAACATCCCTCTGTATGTCAATGCTCCACATCCCTCTGTATGTCAATGTTCCAACATCCCTCTGTATGTCAATGTTCCACATCCCTCTGTATGCCAATGCTCCACATCCCTCTGTATGTCAATGTTACACAGCAATCTCTATGTAAATGCCCCAACATCCCTCTGTATGTCAATGTTCCAAATCCCTCTGCATGTCAATGCTCCACATCCCTCTGTATGTTAATGCTCCAACATCCCTGTGTATGTCAATGATCCACATCCCTCTGTATGTCAATGCTCCACATCCCTGTGTATGTCAATGCTCCAACATCCCTCTGTATGTCAATGCTCCACATCCCTCTGTATGTCAATGCTCCAACATTCCTCAGTATGTCAATGCTCCAACATCCCTCTGTATGTCAATGCTCCAACATTCCTCAGTATGTCAATGCTCCAACATCCCTCTCTATGTCAATGATCCACAACCCTCTGTATGTAAATGCTCCAACATCCCTCTGTATGTCAATGCTCCAACATCCCTCTGTATGTCAATGCTCCACATCCCTCTGTATGTCAATGCTCCACATCCCTCTGTATGTCAATGAGCCAACATCCCTCTGTATTTCAATGCTCCAACATCCCTCTGTATGTCAATGCTCCAACATCCCTCTGTATGACAATGCTCCACATCCCTCTCTATGTCAATGCTCCAACATCCCTCTGTATGTCAATGCTCCACATCCCTCTGTATGTCAATGCTCCACATCCTTCTGAATGTCAATGCTCCAACATCCCTCTGTATGTCAATGATCCACATCCCTCTTTATGTCAATGCTTAAACATCCCTTTGTATGTCAATGCTCCAACATCCCTCTGTATGTCAATGCTCCAACATCCCTCTGTATGTCAATGCTCCACATCCCTCTCTATGTCAATGCTCCAACATCCCTCTGTATGTCAATGCTCCACATCCCTCTGTATGTCAATGTTCCACATCCCTCTGTATGTCAATGCTCCAACATCCCTCTCTATGTCAATGTTACAAATCCCTCTCTATGTAAATGCCCCAACATCCCTCTGTATGTCAATGTTCCAAATTCCTCTGCATGTCAATGCTCCACATCCCTGTGTATGTTAATGCTCCAACATCCCTGTGTATGTCAATGATCCACATCCCTCTGCATGTCAATGCTCAACATCCCTCTGTATGTCAATGCTCCAACATCCCTCTGTATGTCAATGCTCCACATCCCTCTGTATGTCAATGCTCCAACATCCCTCTCTATGTCAATGTTCCACAACCCTCTGTATGTCAATGCTCCAACATCCCTCTGTATGTCAATGCTCCAACATCCCTCTGTATGTCAATGCTCCAACATCCCTCTCTATGTCAATGTTCCACAACCCTCTGTATGTCAATGCTCCAACATCCCTCTGTATGTCAATGCTCCACATCCCTCTCTATGTCAATGCTCCAACATCCCTCTGTATGTCAATGCTCCACATCCCTCTGTAGGTCAATGTTCCACATCCCTCTGTATGTCAATGCTCCAACATCCCTCTCTATGTCAATGTTCCACAACACTCTGTATGTCAATGCTCCAACATCCCTCTGTATGTCAATGCTCCAACATCCCTCTGTATGTCAATGCTCCAACATCCCTCTCTATGTCAATGTTCCACAACCCTCTGTATGTCAATGCTCCAACATCGCTCTGTATGTCAATGTTCCACATCCCTCTGTATGTCAATGTTCCAACTTCCCTCTCTATGTCAATGCTCCAACATCCCGCTGTATGTCAATGCTCCACATCCCTCTCGATGTCAATGCTCCAACATCCCTCTGTATGTCAATGCTCCAACATCCCTCTGTATGTCAATGCTCCACATCCCTCTGTATGTCAATGTTCCAACTTCCCTCTCTATGTCAATGCTCCAACATCCCGCTGTATGTCAATGCTCCAACATCCCTCTCGATGTCAATGCTCCAACATCCCTCTGTATGTCAATGCTCCAACATCTCTCTGTATGTCAATGCTCCACATCCCTCTGTATGTCAATGCTCCAACATCCCTCTTCATGTCAATGTTCCAGATCCCTCTGTATGTCAATGCTCCACATCCCTCTGAATGTCAATGGTCCACATCCCTCTGTATGTCAATGCTCCACATCCCTCTGTATGTCAATGTTCCACATCCCTCTCTATGTCAATGCTCCAACATCCCTCTGTATGTCAATGCTCCAACATTCCTCTGTATGTCAATGCTCCAACATCCCTCTCTATGTCAATGTTCCACAACCCTCTGTATGTCAATGCTCCAACATCCCTCTGTATGTCAATGCTCCAACATCCCTCTCTATGTCAATGTTCCACAACCGTCTGGATGTCAATGCTCCAACATCCCTCTGTATGTCAAGGTTCCACATCCCTCTGTATGTCAATGTTCCAACTTCCCTCTGTATGTCAATGCTCCAACATTCCTCTATATGTCAATGCTCCAACATCCCTCTGTATGTCAATGCTCCAACATCCCTCTGTATGTCAATGCACCAACATCCCTCTCTATGTCAATGCCCCAACATCCCTCTGTATGTCAATGCTCCACATCCCTCTGTATGTCAATGCTCCAACATCCCTCTCTATGTAAATGCCCCAACATCCCTCTGTATGTCAATGCTCCAACATCCCTCTCTATGTCAATGCTCCACATCCCTCTGTATGTCAATGTTACAAATCCCTCTCTATGTCAATGCCCCAACATCCCTCTGTATGTCAATGTTCCAAATCCCTCTGTATGTCAATGATCCACATCCCTCTGTATGTCAATGCTCCACATCCCTCTGTATGTCAATGCTCCAACATCCCTCTGTCTGTCAATGCTCCACATCCCTCTGGATGTCAATGCTCCAACATTCCTCTGTATGTCAATGTTCCAACATCCCTCTGTATGTAAATGCTCCAACATCCCTCTCTATGTCAATGCTCCAACATCCCTCTGTATGTCAATGCTCCACATCCCTCCCTAAGTCAATGCTCCACATCCCTCTGTATGTCAATGCTCCACATCCCTCTGTATGTCAATGCTCCAACATGCCTCTGTATGTCAATGCTCCAACATCCCTCTGTATGTCAATGCTCCAACATCCCTCTGTATGTCAATGCTCCAACATCCCTCTGTATGTCAATGTTCCAGATCCCACTGTATGTCAATGCTCCACATCCCTCTGAATGTCAAAGCCCCACATCCCTCTCTATGTCAATGCTCCAACATCCCTCTGTATGTCAATGCTCCAACATCCCTCTGTATGTCAATGATCCACATCCCTCTCTATGTCAATGTTCCAGATCCCTCTGTATGTCAATGCTCCACATCCCTCTGTATGTCAATGTTCCACATCCCTCTCTATGTCAATGCTCCAACATCCCTCTGTATGTCAATGCTCCAACATCCCTCTGTATGTCAATGTTCCACATCCCTCTGTATGTCAATGCTCCACATCCCTCTGTATGTCAATGCTCCACATCCCTCTGTATGTCAATGCTCCACATCCCTCTGTATGTCAATGTTCCACATCCCTCTGTATGGCAATGCTCCACATCCCTCTGTACGTCAATGCTCCAACATTCCTCTGTATATCAATGCTCCAACATCCCTCTGTATGTCAATGTTCCACATCCCTCTGAATGTCAATGTTCCACATCCCTCTGTATGACAATGCTCCAAAATCCCTCTGTATGTCAATGCTCCACATCCCTCTGTATGTCAATGCTCCACATCCCTCTGAATGTCAATGCTCCAACGTCCCTCTGTATGTCAATGTTCCACATCCCTCTGTATGTCAATGCTCCAACATCCCTCTGTATGTCAATGTTCCAACATAACTCTGTATGTCAATGCTCCACGTCCCTCTGTATGTCAATGCTCCAACATCCCTCTGTATGTCAATGCGCCAACATCCCTCTGTATGTCAATGTTACACATGCCTCTCTATGTCAATGCCCCACATCCCTCTGTATGTCAATGATCCACATCCCGCTGCATGTCAATGCTCCACATCCCTCTGTATGTCAATGCTCCACATCCCTCTGAATGTCAATGCTCCAACATTCCTCTGTATGTCAATGCTCCAACATCCCTCTGTATGTCAATGCTCCAACATCCCTCTGTATGTCAATGCTCCACATCCCTCTGAATGTCAATGCTCCAACATTCCTCTGTATGTCAATGCTCCAACATCCCTCTCTATGTCAATGTTCCACAACCCTCTGTATGTCAATGCTCCAACATCCCTCTGTATGTCAATGCTCCAACATCCCTCTCTATGTCAATGTTCCACAACCCTCTGTATATCAATGCTCCAACATCCCTCTGTATGTCAATGTTCCACATCCCTCTGTATGTCAATGTTCCAACTTCCCTCTCTATGTCAATGCTCCAACATCCCTCTGCATGTCAATGCTCCAACATCCCTCTGTATGTCAATGCTCCACATCCCTCTGTATGTCAATGTTCCAACATCCCTCTGTATGCCAATGCTCCACATCCCTCTGTATGTCAATGCTCCAACATCCCTCTGTATGTCAATGTTCCAAATCCCTCTGTATGTCAATGCTCCACATCCCTCTGTAAGTCAATGCTCCAACATCCCTCAGTATGTCAATGCTCCAACATCCCTCTGTATGTCAATGCTCCAACATCCCTCTCTATGTCAATGATCCACAACCCTCTGTATGTAAATGCTCCAACATCCCTCTGTATGTCAATGCTCCAACATCCCTCTCTATGTCAATGCTCCACATCAAGCCGTATGTCAATGTTCCACATCCCTCTGTATGTCAATGATCCACATCCCTCTGAACGTCAATACTCCACATCCCTCTGTATGTCAATGATCCACATGCCTCTGTATGTCAATGCTCCAACATTCCTCAGTATGTCAATGCTCCAACATCCCTCTGTATGTCAATGCTCCAACATCCCTCTCTATGTCAATGATCCACAACCCTCTGTATGTAAATGCTCCAACATCCCTCTGTATGTCAATGCTCCAACATCCCTCTCTATGTCAATGCTCCACATCAAGCCGTATGTCAATGTTCCACATCCCTCTGTATGTCAATGATCCACATCCCTCTGAACGTCAATACTCCACATCCCTCTGTATGTCAATGATCCACATGCCTCTGTATGTCAATGCTCCACATCCCTCTGTATGTCAATGTTCCACATCCCTCTCTATGTCAATTCTCCAACATCCCTCTGTATGTCAATGTTCCAACATCCCTCTGTATGTCAATGCTCCACATCCCTCTGTATGTCAATGCTCCAACATCCCTCTGTATGTCAATGCGCCAACATCCCTCTGTATGTCAATGCTCCAACATCCCTCTGTATGTCAATGCTCCACATCCCTCTGTATGTCAATGCTCCAACATCCCTCTGTATGTCAATGCTCCAACATCCCTCTGTATGTCAATGTTACACATCCCTCTCTATGTCAATGCTCCACATCCCTCTGTATGTCAACGCTCCAACATCCCTCTCTATGTCAATGCCCCAACATCCCTCTGTATGTCAATGCTCCAACATCCCTCTGTATTTCAATGTTACACATCCCTCTGTATGTCAATGCCCCACATCCCTCTGTATGTCAATGCTCCACATCCCTCTGTATGTCAATGCCCCAACATCCCTCTGTATGTCAATGCTCCAACATCCCTCTCTATGTCAATGCTCCACATCCCTCTGTATGTCAATGCTCCAACATCCCTCTGTATGTCAATGTTACAAATCCCTCTCTATGTAAATGCCCCAACATCCCTCTGTATGTCAATGTTCCAAATTCCTCTGCATGTCAATGCTCCACATCCCTGTGTATGTTAATGCTCCAACATCCCTCTGTATGTCAATGCTCCAACATCCCTCTGGATGTCAATGCTCCACATCCCTCTGTATGTCAATGCTCCAACATTCCTCTGTATGTCAATGCTCCAACATCCCTCTGTATGACAATGCTCCAACATCCCTCTCTATGTCAATGTTCCACAACCCTCAGAATGTCAATGCTCCAACATCCCTCTGTATGTCAATGCTCCAACATCCCTCTCTATGTCAATGTTCCACAACCCTCTGTATGTCAATGCTCCAACATCCCTCTGTATGTCAATGTTCCACATCCCTCTGTATGTCAATGCTCCAACATCCCTCTGTATGTCAATGCTCCACATCCCTCTGTATGTCAATGCTCCAACATCCCTCTGTATGTCAATGTTCCACATCCCTCTGTATGTCAATGTTCCACATCCCTCTGTATGCCAATGCTCCACATCCCTCTGTATGTCAATGCTCCAACATCCCTCTGTATGTCAATGTTACACAGCACTCTCTATGTAAATGCCCCAACATCCCTCTGTATGTCAATGTTCCAAATCCCTCTGCATGTCAATGCTCCACATCCCTCTGTATGTCAATGCTCCAACATCCCTGTTTATGTCAATGATCCACATCCCTCTGTATGTCAATGCTCCACATCCCTCTGTTTGTCAATGCTCCAACATCCCTCTGTATGTCAATGCTCCACATCCCTCTGTATGTCAATGCTCCAACATTCCTCAGTATGTCAATGCTCCAACATCCCTCTGTATGTCAATGCTCCAACATCCCTCTCTATGTCAATGATCCACAACCCTCTGTATGTAAATGCTCCAACATCCCTGCGTATGTCAACGCTCCAACATCCCTCTGTATGTCAATGCTCCACATCCCTCTGTATGTCAATGCTCCACATCCCCCTGTATGTCAATGCGACAACATCCCTCTGTATGTCAATGCTCCAACATCCCTCTGTATGACAATGCTCCACATCCCTCTCTATGTCAATGCTCCAACATCCCTCTGTATGTCAATGCTCCACATCCCTCTGTATGTCAATGCTCCACATCCTTCTGAATGTCAATGCTCCAACATCCCTCTGTATGTCAATGTTCCACTTCCCTCTTTATGTCAATGCTTCAACATCCCTTGTATGTCAATGTTCCAAATCCCTCTGTATGTCAATGTTCCACATCCCGCTGTATGTCAATGCTCCACATCCCTCTCGATGTCAATGTTCCAACATCCCTCTGTATGTCAATGCTCCAACATCCCTCTGTATGTCAATGCTCCAACATCCCTCTGTATGTCAATGCTCCACATCCCTCTCTATGTCAATGCTCCAACATCCCTCTGTATGTCAATGCTCCACAACCCTCTGTATGTCAATGTTCCACATCCCTCTGTATGTCAATGCTCCAACATCCCTCTCTATGTCAATGTTCCACAACCCTCTGTATGTAAATGCTCCAACATCCCTCTGTATGTCAATGCTCCAACATCCCTCTCTATGTCAATGCTCCACATCAAGCCGTATGTCAATGTTCCACATCCCTCTGTATGTCAATGATCCACATCCCTCTGAACGTCAATACTCCACATCCCTCTGTATGTCAATGTTCCAACATCCCTCTGTATGTAAATGCTCCAACATCCCTCTGTATGTCAATGCTCCAACATCCCTCTGTATGTCAATGCTCCACATCCCTCTGTAAGTCAATGCTCCACATCCCTCTGTATGTCAATGCTCCACATCCCTCTGTATGTCAATGCTCCAACATGCCTCTGTATGTCAATGCTCCAACATCCCTCTGTATGTCAATGCTCCAACATCCCTCTGTATGTCAATGCTCCAACATCCCTCTGTATGTCAATGTTCCACATCCCACTGTATGTCAATGCTCCACATCCCTCTGTATGTCAATGCCCACATCCCTCTCTATGTCAATGCTCCAACATCCCTCTGTATGTCAATGCTCCAACATCCCTCTGTATGTCAATGATCCACATCCCTCTCTATGTCAATGTTCCACATCCCTCTGTATGTCAATGCTCCACATCCCTCTGTATGTCAATGTTCCACATCCCTCTCTATGTCAATGCTCCAACATCCCTCTGTATGTCAATGCTCCAACATCCCTCTGTATGTCAATGTTCCACATCCCTCTGTATGTCAATGCTCCACATCCCTCTGTATGTCAATGCTCCACATCCCTCTGTATGTCAATGCTCCACATCCCTCTGTATGTCAATGTTCCACATCCCTCTGTATGGCAATGCTCCACATCCCTCTGTACGTCAATGCTCCAACATTCCTCTGTATATCAATGCTCCAACATCCCTCTGTATGTCAATGTTCCACATCCCTCTGTATGTCAATGTTCCACATCCCTCTGTATGACAATGCTCCAAAATCCCTCTGTATGTCAATGCTCCACATCCCTCTGTATGTCAATGCTCCACATCCCTCTGAATGTCAATGCTCCAACGTCCCTCTGTATGTCAATGTTCCACATCCCTCTGTATGTCAATGCTCCAACATCCCTCTGTATGTCAATGTTCCAACATAACTCTGTATGTCAATGCTCCACGTCCCTCTGTATGTCAATGCTCCAACATCCCTCTGTATGTCAATGCTCCAACATCCCTCTGTATGTCAATGTTCCACATCCCTCTCTATGTCAATGCCCCACATCCCTCTGTATGTCAATGCTCCACATCCCGCTGTATGTCAATGCTCCACATCCCTCTGTATGTCAATGCTCCACATCCCTCTGAATGTCAATGCTCCAACATTCCTCTGTATGTCAATGCTCCAACATCCCTCTGTATGTCAATGCTCCAACATCCCTCTGTATGTCAATGCTCCACATCCCTCTGTATGTCAATGCTCCAACATCCCTCTGTATGTCAATGCTCCAACATCCCTCTGTATGTCAATGCTCCAACATCCCTCTCTATGTCAATGTTCCACAACCCTCTGTATGTCAATGCTCCAACATCCCTCTGTATGTCAATGCTCCAACATCCCTCTCTATGTCAATGTTCCACAACCCTCTGTATATCAATGCTCCAACATCCCTCTGTATGTCAATGTTCCACATCCCTCTGTATGTCAATGTTCCAACTTCCCTCTCTATGTCAATGCTCCAACATCCCTCTGCATGTCAATGCTCCAACATCCCTCTGTATGTCAATGCTCCACATCCCTCTGTATGTCAATGTTCCAACATCCCTCTGTATGCCAATGCTCCACATCCCTCCGTATGTCAATGCTCCAACATCCCTCTGTATGTCAATGTTCCAAATCCCTCTGCATGTCAATGCTCCACATCCCTCTGTAAGTTAATGCTCCAACATCCCTCTGTATGTCAATGCTCCACATCCCTGTGTATGTCAATGCTCCAACATCCCTCTGTATGTCAATGCTCCACATCCCTCTGTATGTCAATGCTCCAACATCCCTCAGTATGTCAATGCTCCAACATCCCTCTGTATGTCAATGCTCCAACATCCCTCTCTATGTCAATGATCCACAACCCTCTGTATGTAAATGCTCCAACATCCCTCTGTATGTCAATGCTCCAACATCCCTCTCTATGTCAATGCTCCACATCAAGCCGTATGTCAATGTTCCACATCCCTCTGTATGTCAATGATCCACATCCCTCTGAACGTCAATACTCCACATCCCTCTGTATGTCAATGATCCACATGCCTCTGTATGTCAATGCTCCACATCCCTCTGTATGTCAATGTTCCACATCCCTCTCTATGTCAATTCTCCAACATCCCTCTGTATGTCAATGTTCCAACATCCCTCTGTATGTCAATGCTCCACATCCCTCTGTCTGTCAATGTTCCACATCCCTCTGTATGTCAATGCTCCAACATCCCTCTGTATGTCAATGTTCCAACATCCCTCTGTATGTCAATGCTCCACATCCCTCTGTATGTCAATGCTCCAACATCCCTCTGTATGTCAATGCGCCAACATCCCTCTGTATGTCAATGCTCCAACATCCCTCTGTATGTCAATGCTCCACATCCCTCTGTATGTCAATGCTCCAACATCCCTCTGTATGTCAATGCTCCAACATCCCTCTGTATGTCAATGTTACACATCCCTCTCTATGTCAATGCTCCACATCCCTCTGTATGTCAACGCTCCAACATCCCTCTCTATGTAAATGCCCCAACATCCCTCTGTATGTCAATGCTCCAACATCCCTCTGTATTTCAATGTTACACATCCCTCTGTATGTCAATGCCCCACATCCCTCTGTATGTCAATGCTCCACATCCCTCTGTATGTCAATGCCCCAACATCCCTCTGTATGTCAATGCTCCAACATCCCTCTCTATGTCAATGCTCCACATCCCTCTGTATGTCAATGCTCCAACATCCCTCTGTATGTCAATGTTACAAATCCCTCTCTATGTAAATGCCCCAACATCCCTCTGTATGTCAATGTTCCAAATTCCTCTGCATGTCAATGCTCCACATCCCTGTGTATGTTAATGCTCCAACATCCCTCTGTATGTCAATGCTCCAACATCCCTCTGGATGTCAATGCTCCACATCCCTCTGTATGTCAATGCTCCAACATCCTCTGTATGTCAATGCTCCAACATCCCTCTGTATGACAATGCTCCAACATCCCTCTGTATGTCAATGTTCCACAACCCTCAGAATGTCAATGCTCCAACATCCCTCTGTATGTCAATGCTCCAACATCCCTCTCTATGTCAATGTTCCACAACCCTCTGTATGTCAATGCTCCAACATCCCTCTGTATGTCAATGTTCCACATCCCTCTGTATGTCAATGCTCCAACATCCCTCTGTATGTCAATGCTCCACATCCCTCTGTATGTCAATGCTCCAACATCCCTCTGTATGTCAATGTTCCACATCCCTCTGTATGTCAATGTTCCACATCCCTCTGTATGCCAATGCTCCACATCCCTCTGTATGTCAATGCTCCAACATCCCTCTGTATGTCAATGTTCCACATCCCTCTCTATGTCAATGCCCAACATCCCTCTGTATGTCAATGTTCCAAATCCCTCTGTATGTCAATGCTCCACATCCCTCTGTATGTCAATGCTCCAACATCCCTGTTTATGTCAATGATCCACATCCCTCTGCATGTCAATGCTCCACATCCCTGTGTTTGTCAATGCTCCAACATCCCTCTGTATGTCAATGCTCCACATCCCTCTGTATGTCAATGCTCCAACATTCCTCAGTATGTCAATGCTCCAACATCCCTCTGTATGTCAATGCTCCAACATCCCTCTCTATGTCAATGATCCACAACCCTCTGTATGTAAATGCTCCAACATCCCTGCGTATGTCAACGCTCCAACATCCCTCTGTATGTCAATGCTCCACATCCCTCTGTATGTCAATGCTCCACATCCCCCTGTATGTCAATGCGACAACATCCCTCTGTATGTCAATGCTCCAACATCCCTCTGTATGACAATGCTCCAACATCCCTCTGTATGTCAATGCTCCACATCCCTCTGTATGTCAATGCTCCACATCCTTCTGAATGTCAATGCTCCAACATCCCTCTGTATGTCAATGTTCCACTTCCCTCTTTATGTCAATGCTTCAACATCCCTTTGTATGTCAATGTTCCAAATCCCTCTGTATGTCAATGTTCCACATCCCGCTGTATGTCAATGCTCCACATCCCTCTCGATGTCAATGTTCCAACATCCCTCTGTATGTCAATGCTCCAACATCCCTCTGTATGTCAATGCTCCAACATCCCTCTGTATGTCAATGCTCCACATCCCTCTCTATGTCAATGCTCCAACATCCCTCTGTATGTCAATGCTCCACAACCCTCTGTATGTCAATGTTCCACATCCCTCTGTATGTCAATGCTCCAACATCCCTCTCTATGTCAATGTTCCACAACCCTCTGTATGTAAATGCTCCAACATCCCTCTGTATGTCAATGCTCCAACATCCCTCTCTATGTCAATGCTCCACATCAAGCCGTATGTCAATGTTCCACATCCCTCTGTATGTCAATGATCCACATCCCTCTGAACGTCAATACTCCACATCCCTCTGTATGTCAATGATCCACATGCCTCTGTATGTCAATGCTCCACATCCCTCTGTATGTCAATGTTCCACATCCCTCTCTATGTCAATTCTCCAACATCCCTCTGTATGTCAATGTTCCAACATCCCTCTGTATGTCAATGCTCCACATCCCTCTGTCTGTCAATGTTCCACATCCCTCTGTATGTCAATGCTCCAACATCCCTCTGTATGTCAATGTTCCAACATCCCTCTGTATGTCAATGCTCCACATCCCTCTGTATGTCAATGCTCCAACATCCCTCTGTATGTCAATGCGCCAACATCCCTCTGTATGTCAATGCTCCAACATCCCTCTGTATGTCAATGCTCCACATCCCTCTGTATGTCAATGCTCCAACATCCCTCTGTATGTCAATGCTCCAACATCCCTCTGTATGTCAATGTTACACATCCCTCTCTATGTCAATGCTCCACATCCCTCTGTATGTCAACGCTCCAACATCCCTCTCTATGTCAATGCCCCAACATCCCTCTGTATGTCAATGCTCCAACATCCCTCTGTATTTCAATGTTACACATCCCTCTGTATGTCAATGCCCCACATCCCTCTGTATGTCAATGCTCCACATCCCTCTGTATGTCAATGCCCCAACATCCCTCTGTATGTCAATGCTCCAACATCCCTCTCTATGTCAATGCTCCACATCCCTCTGTATGTCAATGCTCCAACATCCCTCTGTATGTCAATGTTACAAATCCCTCTCTATGTAAATGCCCCAACATCCCTCTGTATGTCAATGTTCCAAATTCCTCTGCATGTCAATGCTCCACATCCCTGTGTATGTTAATGCTCCAACATCCCTGTGTATGTCAATGATCCACATCCCTCTGCATGTCAATGCTCCACATCCCTCTGTATGTCAATGCTCCAACATCCCTCTGGATGTCAATGCTCCACATCCCTCTGTATGTCAATGCTCCAACATTCCTCTGTATGTCAATGCTCCAACATCCCTCTGTATGACAATGCTCCAACATCCCTCTCTATGTCAATGTTCCACAACCCTCAGAATGTCAATGCTCCAACATCCCTCTGTATGTCAATGCTCCAACATCCCTCTCTATGTCAATGTTCCACAACCCTCTGTATGTCAATGCTCCAACATCCCTCTGTATGTCAATGTTCCACATCCCTCTGTATGTCAATGCTCCAACATCCCTCTGTATGTCAATGCTCCACATCCCTCTGTATGTCAATGCTCCAACATCCCTCTGTATGTCAATGTTCCACATCCCTCTGTATGTCAATGTTCCAAATCCCTCTGTATGCCAATGCTCCACATCCCTCTGTATGTCAATGCTCCAACATCCCTCTGTATGTCAATGTTACACAGCACTCTCTATGTAAATGCCCCAACATCCCTCTGTATGTCAATGTTCCAAATCCCTCTGCATGTCAATGCTCCACATCCCTCTGTATGTTAATGCTCCAACATCCCTGTGTATGTCAATGATCCACATCCCTCTGCATGTCAATGCTCCACATCCCTCTGTTTGTCAATGCTCCAACATCCCTCTGTATGTCAATGCTCCACATCCCTCTGTATGTCAATGCTCCAACATTCCTCAGTATGTCAATGCTCCAACATCCCTCTGTATGTCAATGCTCCAACATCCCTCTCTATGTCAATGATCCACAACCCTCTGTATGTAAATGCTCCAACATCCCTCGTATGTCAATGCTCCAACATCCCTCTGTATGTCAATGCTCCACATCCCTCTGTATGTCAATGCTCCACATCCCCCTGTATGTCAATGCGCCAACATCCCTCTGTATGTCAATGCTCCAACATCCCTCTGTATGTCAATGCTCCACATCCCTCTGTATGTCAATGCTCCACATCCTTCTGAATGTCAATGCTCCAACATCCCTCTGTATGTCAATGTTCCAACATCCCTCTGTATGTCAATGCTCCAACATCCCTCTGTATGTCAATGCTCCAACATCCCTCTGTATGTCAATGCTCCACATCCCTCTGTATGTCAATGCTCCAACATCCCTCTGTATGTCAATGCTCCACAACCCTCTGTATGTCAATGTTCCACATCCCTCTGTATGTCAATGCTCCAACATCCCTCTCTATGTGAATGTTCCACAACCCTCTGTATGTCAATGCTCCAACATCCCTCTGTATGTCAATGCTCCAACATCCCTCTGTATGTCAATGATCCAACATCCCTCTCTATGTCAATGTTCCACAACCCTCTGTATGTCAATGCTCCAACATCCCTCTGTATGTCAATGTTCCACATCCCTCTGTATCTCAATGTTCCAACTTCCCTCTCTATGTCAATGCTCCAACATCCCTCTGTATTTCAATGCTCCAACATCCCTCTGTATGTCAATGCGCCAACATCGCTCTGTATGTCAATGTTCCACATCCCTCTGTATGTCAATGTTCCAACTTCCCTCTCTATGTCAATGCTCCAACATCCCTCTGTATGTCAATGCTCCACATCCCTCTGTATGAAAATGTTCCACATCCCTCTGTATGTCAATGCTCCAACATCCCTCTCTATGTCAATGTTACACAGCACTCTCTATGTCAATGCCCCAACATCCCTCTGTATGTCAATGTTCCAAATCCCTCTGCATGTCAATGCTCCACATCCCTCTGTATGTTAACGCTCCAACATCCCTGTGTATGTCAATGATCCACATCCCTCTGTATGTCAATGCTCCACATCCCTGTGTATGTCAATGCTCCAACATCCCTCTGTATGTCAATGCTCCACATCCCTCTGTATGTCAATGCTCCAACATTCCTCAGTATGTCAATGCTCCAACATCCCTCTGTATGTCAATGCTCCAACATCCCTCTCTATGTCAATGATCCACAACCCTCTGTATGTAAATGCTCCAACATCCCTCTGTATGTCAATGCTCCAACATCCCTCTGTATGTCAATGCTCCACATCCCTCTGTATGTCAATGCTCCACATCCCTCTGTATGTCAATGCTCCAACATCCCTCTGTATTTCAATGCTCCAACATCCCTCTGTATGTCAATGCTCCAACATCCCTCTGTATGACAATGCTCCACATCCCTCTCTATGTCAATGCTCCTACATCCCTCTGTATGTCAATGCTCCACATCCCTCTGTATGTCAATGCTCCACATCCCTCTGTATGTCAATGCTCCAACATCCCTCTGTATGTCAATGCTCCACATCCCTCTTTATGTCAATGCTTAAACATCCCTTTGTATGTCAATGTTCCAAATCCCTCTGTATGTCAATGTTCCACATCCCGCTGTATGTCAATGCTCCACATCCCTCTCGATGTCAATGTTCCAACATCCCTCTGTATGTCAATGCTCCAACATCCCTCTGTATGTCAATGCTCCACATCCCTCTCTATGTCAATGCTCCAACATCCCTCTGTATGTCAATGCTCCACATCCCTCTGTATGTCAATGTTCCACATCCCTCTGTATGTCAATGCTCCAACATCCCTCTCTATGTCAATGTTCCACAACCCTCTGTGTGTCAATGCTCCAACATCCCTCTGTATGTCAATGCTCCAATATCCCTCTGTATGTCAATGCTCCAACATCCCTCTCTATGTCAATGTTCCACAACCCTCTGTATGTCAATGCTCCAACATCGCTCTGTATGTCAATGTTCCACATCCCTCTGTATGTCAATGTTCCAACTTCCCTCTCTATGTCAATGCTCAAACATCCCTCTGTATGTCAATGCTCCAAAATCCCTCTGTATGTCAATGCGCCAACATCGCTCTGTATGTCAATGTTCCACATCCCTCTGTATGTCAATGTTCCAACTTCCCTCTCTATGTCAATGCTCCAACATCCCTCTGTATGTCAATGCTCCACATCCCTCTGTATGAAAATGTTCCACATCCCTCTGTATGTCAATGTTCCACATCCCTCTGTATGTCAATGTTCCACATCCCTCTGTATGTCAATGCTCCAACATCCCTCTCTATGTCAATGTTCCACAACCCTCTGTATGTCAATGCTCCAACATCCCTCTGTATGTCAATGCTCCAACATCCCTCTCTATGTCAATGTTCCACAGCCCTCTGTATGTCAATGCTCCAACATCGCTCAGTATGTCAATGTTCCACATCCCTCTGTATGTCAATGTTCCAACTTCCCTCTCTATGTCAATGCTCCAACATCCCTCTGTATGTCAATGCTCCAACATCCCTCTGTATGTCAATGATCCACATCCCTCTGTATGAAAATGTTCCACATCCCTCTGTATGTAAATGCTCCAACATCCCTCTGTATGTCAATGCTCCAACATCCCTCCCTATGTCAATGCCCCACATCCCTCTGTATGTCAATCCTCCACATCCCTCTGTATGTCAATGCTCCAACATCCCTCTGTATGTCAATGTTCCAACATCCCTCTGTATGTCAATGTTCCACATCCCTCTGTATGCCAATGCTCCACATCCCTCTGTAAGTCAATGCTCCAACATCCCTCTGTATGTCAATGTTACACAGCACTCTGTATGTAAATGCTCCAACATCCCTCTGTATGTAAATGCTCCAACATCCCTCTCTATGTCAATGCTCCACATCCCTCTGTATGTCAATGCTCCAACATCCCTCTGTATGTCAATGTTACAAATCCCTCTCTATGTAAATGCCCAACATCCCTCTGTATGTCAATGTTCCAAATTCCTCTGCATGTCAATGCTCCACATCCCTGTGTATGTTAATGCTCCAACATCCCTGTGTATGTCAATGATCCACATCCCTCTGCATGTCAATGCTCAACATCCCTCTGTATGTCAATGCTCCAACATCCCTCTGTATGTCAATGCTCCACATCCCTCTGTATGTCAATGCTCCAACATCCCTCTGTATGTCAATGCTCCAACATCCCTCTCTATGTCAATGTTCCACAACCCTCTGTATGTCAATGCTCCAACATCCCTCTGTATGTCAATGCTCCAACATCCCTCTGTATGTCAATGCTCCAACATCCCTCTCTATGTCAATGTTCCACAACCCTCTGTATGTCAATGCTCCAACATCCCTCTGTATGTCAATGCTCCAACATCCCTCTCTATGTCAATGTTCCACATCCCTCTGTATGTCAATGCTCCAACATCCCTCTGTATGTCATTGCTCCACATCCCTCTGTATGTCAATGTTCCACATCCCTCTGTATGTCAATGCTCCAACATCCCGCTCTATGTCAATGTTCCACAACCCTCTGTATGTCAATGCTCCAACATCCCTCTGTATGTCAATGCTCCAACATCCCACTCTATGTCAATGTTCCACAACCCTCTGTATGTCAATGTTACAAATCCCTCTCTATGTAAATGCCCCAACATCCCTCTGTATGTCAATGTTCCAAATTCCTCTGCATGTCAATGCTCCACATCCCTGTGTATGTTAATGCTCCAACATCCCTGTGTATGTCAATGATCCACATCCCTCTGCATGTCAATGCTCCACATCCCTCTGTATGTCAATGCTCCAACATCCCTCTGTATGTCAATGCTCCACATCCCTCTGTATGTCAATGCTCCAACATTCCTCTGTATGTCAATGCTCCAACATCCCTCTCTATGTCAATGTTCCACAACCCTCTGTATGTTAATGCTCCAACATCCCTCTGTATGTCAATGATCCAACATCCCTCTCTATGTCAATGTTCCACAACCCTCTGTATGTCAATGCTCCAACATCCCTCTGTATGTCAATGTTCCACATCCCTCTGTATGTCAATGCTCCAACATCCCTCTGTATGTCAATGCTCCACATCCCTCTGTATGTCAATGTTCCAACATCCCTCTGTATGTCAATGTTCCACATCCCTCTGTATGCCAGTGCTCCAACATCCCTCTGTATGTCAATGCTCCACATCCCTCTGTATGTCAATGCTCCACATCCCCCTGTATGTCAATGCGCCAACATCCCTCTGTATGTCAATGCTCCAACATCCCTCTGTATGACAATGCTCCACATCCCTCTCTATGTCAATGCTCCAACATCCCTCTGTATGTCAATGCTCCACATCCCTCTGTATGTCAATGCTCCACATCCTTCTGAATGTCAATGCTCCAACATCCCTCTGTATGTCAATGTTCCACATCCCTCTTTATGTCAATGCTTCAACATCCCTTGTATGTCAATGTTCCAAATCCCTCTGTATGTCAATGTTCCACATCCCGCTGTATGTCAATGCTCCACATCCCACTCGATGTCAATGTTCCAACATCCCTCTGTATGTCAATGCTCCAACATCCCTCTGTATGTCAATGCTCCAACATCCCTCTGTATGTCAATGCTCCACATCCCTCTCTATGTCAATGCTCCAACATCCCTCTGTATGTCAATGCTCCACAACCCTCTGTATGTCAATGTTCCACATCCCTCTGTATGTCAATGCTCCAACATCCCTCTCTATGTGAATGTTCCACAACCCTCTGTATGTCAATGCTCCAACATCCCTCTGTATGTTAATGCTCCAACATCCCTCTGTATGTCAATGCTCCAACATCCCTCGCTATGTCAATGTTCCACAACCCTCTGTATGTCAATGCTCCAACATCCCTCTGTATGTCAATGTTCCACATCCCTCTGTATCTCAATGTTCCAACTTCCCTCTCTATGTCAATGCTCCAACATCCCTCTGTATTTCAATGCTCCAACATCCCTCTGTATGTCAATGCGCCAACATCGCTCTGTATGTCAATGTTCCACATCCCTCTGTATGTCAATGTTCCAACTTCCCTCTCTATGTCAATGCTCCAACATCCCTCTGTATGTCAATGCTCCACATCCCTCTGTATGAAAATGTTCCACATCCCACTGTATGTCAATGCTCCAACATCCCTCTCTATGTCAATGTTCCACAACCCTCTGTATGTCAATGCTCCAACATCCCTCTGTATGTCAATGTTCCACATCCCTCTGTATGTCAATGCTCCAACATCCCTCTGTATGTCAATGCTCCACATCCCTCTGTATGTCAATGTTCCAACATCCCTCTGTATGTCAATGTTCCACATCCCTCTGTATGCCAATGCTCCACATCCCTCTGTATGTCAATGCTCCAACATCCCTCTGTATGTCAATGTTACACAGCACTCTCTATGTAAATGCTCCAACATCCCTCTGTATGTCAATGATCCACATCCCTCTGTATGTCAATGCTCCACATCCCTGTGTATGTCAATGCTCCAACATCCCTCTGTATGTCAATGCTCCAACATCCCTCTGTATGTCAATGCTCCAACATCCTCTGTATGTCAATGCTCCAACATCCCTCTGTATGTCAATGCTCCAACATCCCTCTCTATGTCAATGATCCACAACCCTCTGTATGTAAATGCTCCAACATCCCTCTGTATGTCAATGCTCCAACATCCCTCTGTATGTCAATGCTCCACATCCCTCTGTATGTCAATGCTCCACATCCCTCTGTATGTCAATGCTCCAACATCCCTCTGTATTTCAATGCTCCAACATCCCTCTGTATGTCAATGCTCCACATCCTTCTGAATGTCAATGCTCCAACATCCCTCTGTATGTCAATGATCCACATCCCTCTTTATGTCAATGCTTAAACATCCCTTTGTATGTCAATGTTCCAAATCCCTCTGTATGTCAATGTTCCACATCCCGCTGTATGTCAATGCTCCACATCCCTCTCGATGTCAATGTTCCAACATCCCTCTGTATGTCAATGCTCCAACATCCCTCTGTATGTCAATGCTCCAACATCCCTCTGTATGTCAATGCTCCACATCCCTCTCTATGTCAATGCTCCAACATCCCTCTGTATGTCAATGCTCCACATCCCTCTGTATGTCAATGTTCCACATCCCTCTGCATGTCAATGCTCCAACATCCCTCTCTATGTCAATGTTCCACAACCCTCTGTGTGTCAATGCTCCAACATCCCTCTGTATGTCAATGCTCCAATATCCCTCTGTATGTCAATGCTCCAACATCCCTCTCTATGTCAATGTTCCACAACCCTCTGTATGTCAATGCTCCAACATCGCTCTGTATGTCAATGTTCCACATCCCTCTGTATGTCAATGTTCCAACTTCCCTCTCTATGTCAATGCTAAAACATCCCTCTCTATGTCAATGCTCCAAAATCTCTCTGTATGTCAATGCGCCAACATCGCTCTGTATGTCAATGTTCCACATCCCTCTGTATGTCAATGTTCCAACTTCCCTCTCTATGTCAATGCTCCAACATCCCTCTGTATGTCAATGCTCCACATCCCTCTGTATGAAAATGTTCCACATCCCTCTGTATGTCAATGTTCCACATCCCTCTGTATGTCAATGTTCCACATCCCTCTGTATGTCAATGCTCCAACATCCCTCTCTATGTCAATGTTCCACAACCCTCTGTATGTCAATGCTCCAACATCCCTCTGTATGTCAATGCTCCAACATCCCTCTGTATGTCAATGCTCCAACATCCCTCTCTATGTCAATGTTCCACAGCCCTCTGTATGTCAATGCTCCAACATCGCTCTGTATGTCAATGTTCCACATCCCTCTGTATGTCAATGCTCCAATATCCCTCTGTATGTCAATGCTCCAACATCCCTCTCTATGTCAATGTTCCACATCCCTCTGTATGTCAATGCTCCAACATCGCTCTGTATGTCAATGTTCCACATCCCTCTGTATGTCAATGTTCCAACTTCCCTCTCTATGTCAATGCTCAAACATCCCTCTGTATGTCAATGCTCCAAAATCCCTCTGTATGTCAATGCGCCAACATCGCTCTGTATGTCAATGTTCCACATCCCTCTGTATGTCAATGTTCCAACTTCCCTCTCTATGTCAATGCTCCAACATCCCTCTGTATGTCAATGCTCCACATCCCTCTGTATGAAAATGTTCCACATCCCTCTGTATGTCAATGTTCCACATCCCTCTGTATGTAAATGCCCCAACATCCCTCGGTATGTCAATGCTCCAACATCCCTCTGTATGTCAATGTTCCACATCCCTCTGTATGTCAATGCTCCAACATCCCTCTGTATGTCAATGCTCCAACATCCCTCTCTATGTCAATGTTCCACAGCCCTCTGTATGTCAATGCTCCAACATCGCTCTGTATGTCAATGTTCCACATCCCTCTGTATGTCAATGTTCCAACTTCCCTCTCTATGTCAATGCTCCAACATCCCTCTGTATGTCAATGCTCCAACATCCCTCTGTATGTCAATGATCCACATCCCTCTGTATGAAAATGTTCCACATCCCTCTGTATGTAAATGCTCCAACATCCCTCTGTATGTCAATGCTCCAACATCCCTCCCTATGTCAATGCCCCACATCCCTCTGTATGTCAATCCTCCACATCCCTCTGTATGTCAATGCTCCAACATCCCTCTGTATGTCAATGTTCCAACATCCCTCTGTATGTCAATGTTCCACATCCCTCTGTATGCCAATGCTCCACATCCCTCTGTAAGTCAATGCTCCAACATCCCTCTGTATGTCAATGTTCCACATCACTCTGTATGTAAATGCTCCAACATCCCTCTGTATGTAAATGCTCCAACATCCCTCTCTATGTCAATGCTCCACATCCCTCTGTATGTCAATGCTCCAACATCCCTCTGTATGTCAATGTTACAAATCCCTCTCTATGTCAATGCCCCAACATCCCTCTGTATGTCAATGTTCCAAATTCCTCTGCATGTCAATGCTCCACATCCCTGTGTATGTTAATGCTCCAACATCCCTGTGTATGTCAATGATCCACATCCCTCTGCATGTCAATGCTCAACATCCCTCTGTATGTCAATGCTCCAACATCCCTCTGTATGTCAATGCTCCACATCCCTCTGTATGTCAATGCTCCAACATCCCTCTGTATGTCAATGCTCCAACATCCCTCTCTATGTCAATGTTCCACAACCCTCTGTATGTCAATGCTCCAACATCCCTCTGTATGTCAATGCTCCAACATCCCTCTGTATGTCAATGCTCCAACATCCCTCTCTATGTCAATGTTCCACAACCCTCTGTATGTCAATGCTCCAACATCCCTCTGTATGTCAATGCTCCAACATCCCTCTGTATGTCAATGTTCCACATCCCTCTGTATGTCAATGCTCCAACATCCCTCTGTATGTCATTGCTCCACATCCCTCTGTATGTCAATGTTCCACATCCCTCTGTATGTCAATGCTCCAACATCCCGCTCTATGTCAATGTTCCACAACCCTCTGTATGTCAATGCTCCAACATCCCTCTGTATGTCAATGCTCCAACATCCCACTCTATGTCAATGTTCCACAACCCTCTGTATGTCAATGTTCCAAATCCCTCTCTATGTCAATGCCCCAACATCCCTCTGTATGTCAATGTTCCAAATTCCTCTGTATGTCAATGCTCCACATCCCTGTGTATGTTAATGCTCCAACATCCCTGTGTATGTCAATGATCCACATCCCTCTGCATGTCAATGCTCCACATCCCTCTGTATGTCAATGCTCCAACATCCCTCTGTATGTCAATGCTCCACATCCCTCTGTATGTCAATGCTCCAACATCCCTCTGTATGTCAATGCTCCAACATCCCTCTCTATGTCAATGTTCCACAACCCTCTGTATGTCAATGCTCCAACATCCCTCTTTATGTCAATGATCCAACATCCCTCTCTATGTCAATGTTCCACAACCCTCTGTATGTCAATGCTCCAACATCCCTCTGTATGTCAATGTTCCACATCCCTCTGTATGTCAATGCTCCAACATCCCTCTGTATGTCAATGCTCCACATCCCTCTGTATGTCAATGTTCCAACATCCCTCTGTATGTCAATGTTCCACATCCCTCTGTATGCCAGTGCTCCAACATCCCTCTGTATGTCAATGCTCCACATCCCTCTGTATGTCAATGCTCCACATCCCCCTGTATGTCAATGCGCCAACATCCCTCTGTATGTCAATGCTCCAACATCCCTCTGTATGACAATGCTCCACATCCCTCTGTATGTCAATGCTCCAACATCCCTCTGTATGTCAATGCTCCACATCCCTCTGTATGTCAATGCTCCACATCCTTCTGAATGTCAATGCTCCAACATCCCTCTGTATGTCAATGTTCCACATCCCTCTTTATGTCAAAGCTTCAACATCCCTTTGTATGTCAATGTTCCAAATCCCTCTGTATGTCAATGTTCCACATCCCGCTGTATGTCAATGCTCCACATCCCACTCGATGTCAATGTTCCAACATCCCTCTGTATGTCAATGCTCCAACATCCCTCTGTATGTCAATGCTCCAACATCCCTCTGTATGTCAATGCTCCACATCCCTCTGTATGTCAATGCTCCAACATCCCTCTGTATGTCAATGCTCCACAACCCTCTGTATGTCAATGTTCCACATCCCTCTGTATGTCAATGCTCCAACATCCCTCTCTATGTGAATGTTCCACAACCCTCTGTATGTCAATGCTCCAACATCCCTCTGTATGTCAATGCTCCAACATCCCTCGTATGTCAATGTTCCACAACCCTCTGTATGTCAATGCTCCAACATCGCTCTGTATGTCAATGTTCCACATCCCTCTGTATCTCAATGTTCCAACTTCCCTCTGTATGTCAATGCTCCAACATCCCTCTGTATTTCAATGCTCCAACATCCCTCTGTATGTCAATGCGCCAACATCGCTCTGTATGTCAATGTTCCACATCCCTCTGTATGTCAATGTTCCAACTTCCCTCTCTATGTCAATGCTCCAACATCCCTCTGTATGTCAATGCTCCACATCCCTCTGTATGAAAATGTTCCACATCCCACTGTATGTCAATGCTCCAACATCCCTCTCTATGTCAATGTTCCACATCCCTCTGTATGTCAATGCTCCAACATCCCTCTGTATGTCAATGTTCCACATCCCTCTGTATGTCAATGCTCCAACATCCCTCTGTATGTCAATGCTCCACATCCCTCTGTATGTCAATGTTCCAACATCCCTCTGTATGTCAATGTTCCACATCCCTCTGTATGCCAATGCTCCACATCCCTCTGTATGTCAATGCTCCAACATCCCTCTGTATGTCAATGTTCCACATCACTCTCTATGTCAATGCCCCAACATCCCTCTGTATGTCAATGATCCACATCCCTCTGTATGTCAATGCTCCACATCCCTGTGTATGTCAATGCTCCAACATCCCTCTGTATGTCAATGCTCCACATCCCTCTGTATGTCAATGCTCCAACATCCCTCAGTATGTCAATGCTCCAACATCCCTCTGTATGTCAATGCTCCAACATCCCTCTCTATGTCAATGATCCACAACCCTCTGTATGTAAATGCTCCAACATCCCTCTGTATGTCAATGCTCCAACATCCCTCTGTATGTCAATGCTCCACATCCCTCTGTATGTCAATGCTCCACATCCCTCTGTATGTCAATGCTCCAACATCCCTCTGTATTTCAATGCTCCAACATCCCTCTGTATGTCAATGCTCCAACATCCCTCTGTATGACAATGCTCCACATCCCTCTCTATGTCAATGCTCCAACATCCCTCTGTATGTCAATGCTCCACATCCCTCTGTATGTCAATGCTCCACATCCTTCTGAATGTCAATGCTCCAACATCCCTCTGTATGTCAATGATCCACATCCCTCTTTATGTCAATGCTTAAACATCCCTTTGTATGTCAATGTTCCAAATCCCTCTGTATGTCAATGTTCCACATCCCGCTGTATGTCAATGCTCCACATCCCTCTCGATGTCAATGTTCCAACATCCCTCTGTATGTCAATGCTCCAACATCCCTCTGTATGTCAATGCTCCAACATCCCTCTGTATGTCAATGCTCCACATCCCTCTCTATGTCAATGCTCCAACATCCCTCTGTATGTCAATGCTCCACATCCCTCTGTATGTCAATGTTCCACATCCCTCTGTATGTCAATGCTCCAACATCCCTCTCTATGTCAATGTTCCACAACCCTCTGTGTGTCAATGCTCCAACATCCCTCTGTATGTCAATGCTCCAATATCCCTCTGTATGTCAATGCTCCAACATCCCTCTCTATGTCAATGTTCCACATCCCTCTGTATGTCAATGCTCCAACATCGCTCTGTATGTCAATGTTCCACATCCCTCTGTATGTCAATGTTCCAACATCCCTCTCTATGTCAATGCTCAAACATCCCTCTCTATGTCAATGCTCCAAAATCTCTCTGTATGTCAATGCGCCAACATCGCTCTGTATGTCAATGTTCCACATCCCTCTGTATGTCAATGTTCCAACTTCCCTCTCTATGTCAATGCTCCAACATCCCTCTGTATGTCAATGCTCCACATCCCTCTGTATGAAAATGTTCCACATCCCTCTGTATGTCAATGTTCCACATCCCTCTGTATGTCAATGTTCCACATCCCTCTGTATGTCAATGCTCCAACATCCCTCTCTATGTCAATGTTCCACAACCCTCTGTATGTCAATGCTCCAACATCCCTCTGTATGTCAATGCTCCAACATCCCTCTGTATGTCAATGCTCCAACATCCCTCTCTATGTCAATGTTCCACAGCCCTCTGTATGTCAATGCTCCAACATCGCTCTGTATGTCAATGTTCCACATCCCTCTGTATGTCAATGCTCCAACATCCCTCTGTATGTCAATGCTCCAACATCCCTCTGTATGTCAATGATCCACATCCCTCTGTATGAAAATGTTCCACATCCCTCTGTATGTAAATGCTCCAACATCCCTCTGTATGTCAATGCTCCAACATCCCTCTCTATGTCAATGCCCCACATCCCTCTGTATGTCAATCCTCCACATCCCTCTGTATGTCAATGCTCCAACATCCCTCTGTATGTCAATGCTCCAACATCCCTCTGTATGTCAATGTTCCAACATCCCTCTGTATGTCAATGTTCCACATCCCTCTGTATGCCAATGCTCCACATCCCTCTGTAAGTCAATGCTCCAACATCCCTCTGTATGTCAATGTTCCACATCACTCTGTATGTAAATGCTCCAACATCCCTCTGTATGTAAATGCTCCAACATCCCTCTCTATGTCAATGCTCCACATCCCTCTGTATGTCAATGCTCCAACATCCCTCTGTATGTCAATGTTCCAAATCCCTCTCTATGTCAATGTTCCACATCCCTCTGGATGTCAATGCTCCAACATCCCTCTGTATGACAATGTTCCACATCCCTCTGTATGTCAATGTTCCAACTTCCCTCTCTATGTCAATGCTCCAACATCCCTCTGTATGTCAATGCTCCAACATCCCTCTGTATGTCAATGTTCCACATCCCTCTGTATGTCAATGCTCCACATCCCTCTGTATGTCAATGCTCCAACATCCCTCTGTATGTCAATGCTCCAACATCCCTCTGTATGTCAATGCTCCAACATCCCTCTGTATGTCAATGCTCCAACATCCCTCTGTATGTAAATGCTCCAACATCCCTCTGTATGTCAATGCTCCACATCCCTCTGTATGTCAATGCTCCAACATCCCTCTGTATGTAAATGCTCCAACATCCCTCTGTATGTCAATGCTCCAACATCCCTCTCTATGTCAATGCTCCACATTCCTCTGTATGTCAATGTTCCAAATCCCTCTCTATGTCAATGCCCCAACATCCCTCTGTATGTCAATGTTCCAAATCCCTCTGTATGTCAATGCTCCACATCACTCTGTATGTCAATGCTCCACATCCCTGTGTATGTCAATGCTCCAACATCCCTCTGTCTGTCAATGCTCCACATCCCTCTGGATGTCAATGCTCCAACATCCTCTGTATGTCAATGTTCCAACATCCCTCTGTATGTAAATGCTCCAACATCCCTCTGTATGTCAATGTTCCACAACCCTCTGTATGTAAATGCTCCAACATCCCTCTGTATGTCAATGCTCCACATCCCTCTGTATGTCAATGCTCCACATCCCTCTGTAAGTCAATGCTCCACATCCCTCTGTATGTCAATGCTCCACATCCCTCTCTATGTCAATGCTCCAACATCCCGCTGTATGTCAATGCTCCACATCACTCTGTATGTCAAAGCTCCACATCCCTCTCTATGTCAATGCTCCAACATCCCTCTGTATGTCAATGCTCCAACATCCCTCTGTATGTCAATGCTCCACATCCCTCTCTATGTCAATGTTCCACATCCCTCTGTATGTCAATGCTCCACATCCCTCTGTATTTCAATGTTCCACATCCCTCTCTATGTCAATGCTCCAACATCCGTCTGTATGTCAATGCTGCAACATCCCTCTGTATGTCAATGTTCCACATCCCTCTGTATGTCAATGCTCCACATTCCTCTGTATGTCAATGCTCCACATCCCTCTGTATGCCAATGCTCCACATCTCTCTGTATGTCAATGTTCCACATCCCTCTGTATGTCAATGCTCCACATCCCTCTGTATGCCAATGCTCCAACATCCCTCTGTATGTCAATGCTCCAACATCCCTCTGTATGTCAATGTTCCACATCCCTCTGTATGTCAATGCTCCACATCCCTCTGTATGTCAATGCTCCACATCCCTCTGTATGTCAATGCTCCAACATCCCTCTGTATGTCAATGTTCCACATCCCTCTGTATGTCAATGCTCCACATCCCTCTGTATGTCAATGCTCCACATCCCTCTCTATGTCAATGCTCCAACATCCCTCTGTATGTCAATGCTCCAACATCCCTCTGTATGTCAATGCTCCACATCACTCTCTATGTCAATGTTCCAGATCCCTCTGTATGTCAATGCTCCACATCCCTCTGTATGTCAATGTTCCACATCCCTCTGTATGTCAATGATCCAACATCCCTCTGTATGTCAATGCTCCAACATCCCTCTGTATGTCAATGATCCACATCCCTCTCTATGTCAATGTTCCAGATCCCTCTGTATGTCAATGCTCCACATCCCTCTGTATGTCAATGTTCCACATCCCTCTCTATGTCAATGCTCCAACATCCCTCTGTATGTCAATGCTCCAACATCCCTCTGTATGTCAATGTTCCACATCCCTCTGTATGTCAATGCTCCACATCCCTCTGTATGTCAATGCTCCACATCCCTCTGTATGCCAATGTTCCACATCCCTCTGTATGTCAATGCTCCACATCCCTCTGTACGTCAATGCTCCAACATCCCTCTGTATGTCAATGCTCCAACATCCCTCTGTATGACAATGCTCCAAATCCCTCTGTATGTCAATGCTCCACATCCCTCTGTATGTCAATGCTCCACATCCCTCTGAATGTCAATGCTCCAACGTCCCTCTGTATGTCAATGTTCCACATCCCTCTGTATGTCAATGCTCCAACATCCCTCTGTATGTCAATGTTCCAACATAACTCTGTATGTCAATGCTCCACGTCCCTCTGTATGTCAATGCTCCAACATCCCTCTGTATGTCAATGCTCCAACATCCCTCTGTATGTCAATGCTCCAACAGCCCTCTGTATGTCAATGCTCCAACATCCCTCTGTATGTCAATGTTACACATGCCTCTCTATGTCAATGCCCCACACCCCTCTGTATGTCAATGATCCACATCCCTCTGCATGTCAATGCTCCACATCCCTCTGTATGTCAATGCTCCAACATCCCTCTGTATGTCAATGCTCCACATCCCTCTGTATGTCAATGCTCCAACATCCCTCTGTATGTCAATGCTCCAACATCCCTCTGTATGTCAATGCTCCAACATCCCTCTCTATGTCAATGTTCCACAACCCTCTGTATGTCAATGCTCCAACATCCCTCTGTATGTCAATGCTCCAACATCCCTCTCTATGTCAATGTTCCACAACCCTCTGTATGTCAATGCTCCAACATCGCTCTGTATGTCAATGTTCCACATCCCTCTGTATGTCAATGTTCCAACATCCCTCTCTATGTCAATGCTCCAACATCCCTCTGTATGTCAATGCTCCACATCCCTCTGTATGTCAATGTTCCAACATCCCTCTGTATGCCAATGCTCCACATCCCTCTGTATTTCAATGCTCCAACATCCCTCTGTATGTCAATGTTCCACATCCCTCTCTATGTAAATGCCCCAACATCCCTCTGTATGTCAATGTTCCAAATCCCTCTGCATGTCAATGCTCCACATCCCTCTGTAAGTTAATGCTCCAACATCCCTCTGTATGTCAATGCTCCACATCCCTGTGTATGTCAATGCTCCAACATCCCTCTGTATGTCAATGCTCCACATCCCTCTGTTTGTCAATGCTCCAACATCCCTCAGTATGTCAATGCTCCAACATCCCTCTGTATGTCAATGCTCCAACATCCCTCTCTATGTCAATGATCCACAACCCTCTGTATGTAAATGCTCCAACATCCCTCTGTATGTCAATGCTCCAACATCCCTCTGTATGTCAATGCTCCACATCCCTCTGTATGTCAATGTTCCACATCCCTCTGTATGTCAATGCTCCACATCCCTCTGTATGTCAATACTCCACATCCCTCTGTATGTCAATGATCCAACATCCCTCTGTATGTCAATGCTCCACATTACTCTGTATGTCAATGTTCCACATCCCTCTGTATGTCAATTCTCCAACATCCCTCTGTATGTCAATGTTCCAACATCCCTCTGTATGTCAATGCTCCACATCCCTCTGTCTGTCAATGTTCCACATCCCTCTGTATGTCAATGCTCCAACATCCCTCTGTATGTCAATGCTCCAACATCCCTCTGTATGTCAATGCTCCACATCCCTCTGTATGTCAATGCTCAAACATCCCTCTGTATGTCAATGCGCCAACATCCCTCTGTATGTCAATGCTCCAACATCCCTCTGTATGTCAATGCTCCACATCCCTCTGTATGTCAATGCTCCAACATCCCTCTGTATGTCAATGCTCCAACATCCCTCTGGATGTCAATGTTCCACATCCCTCTCTATGTCAATGCTCCACATCCCTCTGTATGTCAATGCTCCAACATCCCTCTCTATGTCAATGCCCAACATCCCTCTGTATGTCAATGCTCCAACATCCCTCTGTATGTCAATGCTCAACATCCCTCTGTATGTCAATGCCCCAACATCCCTCTGTATGTCAATGTTCCAAATTCCTCTGTATGTCAATGCTCCACATCCCTGTGTATGTAAATGCTCCAACATCCCTGTGTATGTCAATGATCCACATCCCTCTGCATGTCAATGCTCCACATCCCTCTGTATGTCAATGCTCCAACATCCCTCTGTATGTCAATGCTCCACATCCCTCTGTATGTCAATGCTCCAACATCCCTCTGTATGTCAATGCTCCAACATCCCTCTGTATGTCAATGTTCCACATCCCTCTGTATGTCAATGCTCCAACATCCCTCTGTATGTCAATGCACCAACATCCCTCTCTATGTCAATGTTCCACAACCCTCTGTATGTCAATGCTCCAACATCCCTCTGTATGTCAATGTTCCACATCCCTCTGTATGTCAATGCTCCAACATCCCTCTGTATGTCAATGCTCCACATCCCTCTGTATGTCAATGTTCCAACATCCCTCTGTATGTCAATGTTCCACATCCCTCTGTATGCCAATGCTCCAACATCCCTCTGTATGTCAATGCTCCAACATCCCTCTGTATGTCAATGATCCACATCCCTCTGTCTGTAAATGCTCCAACATCCCTCTGTATGTCAATGCTCCAACATCCCTCTATATGTCAATGCTCCACATCCCTCTGTATGTCAATGCTCCACATCCCTCTGTATGTCAATGCGCCAACATCCCTCTGTATGTCAATGCTCCAACATCCCTCTGTATGTCAATGCTCCAACATCCCTCTGTATGACAATGCTCCACATCCCTCTCTATGTCAATACTCCAACATCCCTCTGTATGTCAATGCTCCACATCCCTCTGTATGTCAATGCTCCACATCCCTCTGTATGTCAATGCTCCAACATCCCTCTGTATGTCAATGCTCCACATCCCTCTGTATGTCAATGTTCCACATCCCTCTGTATGTCAATGCTCCAACATCCCTCTGTATGTCAATGTTCCACATCCCTCTGTATGTCAATGCTCCAACATCCCTCTGTATGTCAATGCTCCAACATCCCTCTGTATGTCAATGCTCCAACATCCCTCTGTATGTCAATGTTCCAACTTCCCTCTGTATGTCAATGCTCCAACATCCCTCTGTATGTCAATGTTCCACATCCCTCTGTATGTCAATGCTCCAACATCCCTCTGTATGTCAATGTTCCACATCACTCTCTATGTAAATGCTCCAACATCCCTCTGTATGTCAATGTTCCAAATCCCTCTGCATGTCAATGCTCCACATCCCTCTGTATGTCAATGCTCCAACATCCCTCTCTATGTCAATGTTCCACATCCCTCTGTATGTCAATGCTCCAACATCCCTCTGTATGTCAATGCTCCACATCCCTCTGTATGTCAATGCTCCAACATCCCTCTGTACGTCAATGCTCCACATCCCTCTGTATGTCAATGCTCCAACATCCCTCTGTATGTCAATGTTCCACATCCCTCTGTATGTCAAAGCTCCAACATCCCTCTCTATGTCAATGTTCCACATCCCTCTGTATGTCAATGCTCCAACATCCCTCTGTATGTCAATGCTCCAACATCCCTCTGTATGTCAATGCTCCAACATCCCTCTCTATGTCAATGTTCCACAACCCTCTGTATGTCAATGCTCCAACATCCCTCTGTATGCCAATGCTCCACATCCCTCTGTATGTCAATGCTCCAACATCCCTCTGTATGTCAATGTTCCACATCCCTCTGTATGCCAATGCTCCAACATCCCTCTGCATGTCAATGTTCCAACATCCCTCTGTATGTCAATGCTCCACATATCTCTGTATGTCAATGCTCCAACATCCCTCTGTATGTCAATGCTCCAACATCCCACTGTATGTCAATGTTCCACATCCCTCTGTATGTCAGTGCTCCAACATCCCTCTGTATGTCAATGCTCCAACATCCCTCTGTATGTCAATGTTCCACATCCCTCTCTATGTCAATGCTCCACATCCCTCTGTATGTCAAAGCTCCAACATCCCTCTCGATGTCAATGCCCCAACATCCCTCTGTATGTCAATGCTCCAACATCCCTCTGTATGTCAATGTTCCACATCCCTCTCTATGTCAATGCCCCACATCCCTCTGTATGTCAATGCTCCACATCCCTCTGTATGTCAATGCCCAACATCCCTCTGTATGTCAATGTTCCAACATGCCTCTGTATGCCAATGCTCCACATCCCTCTGTATTTCAATGCTCCAACATCCCTCTGTATGTCAATGTTCCACATCACTCTCTATGTAAATGCCCCAACATCCCTCTGTATGTCAATGTTCCAAATCCCTCTGCATGTCAATGCTCCACATCCCTCTGTAAGTTAATGCTCCAACATCCCTCTGTATGTCAATGCTCCACATCCCTGTGTATGTCAATGCTCCAACATCCCTCTGTATGTCAATGCTCCACATCCCTCTGTTTGTCAATGCTCCAACATCCCTCAGTATGTCAATGCTCCAACATCCCTCTGTATGTCATTGCTCCAACATCCCTCTGTATGTCAATGCTCCACAACCCTCTGTATGTCAATGCTCCAACATCCCTCTGTATGTCAATGCTCCAACATCCCTCTCTATGTCAATGCTCCACATCAAGCCGTATGTCAATGTTCCACATCCCTCTGTATGTCAATGCTCCACATCCCTCTGAACGTCAATACTCCACATCCCTCTGTATGTCAATGATCCAACATCCCTCTGTATGTCAATGCTCCACATCCCTCTGTATGTCAATGCTCCACATCCCTCTGTATGTCAATGCTCCAACATCCCTCTGTATGTCAATGTTCCACATCCCTCTGTATGTCAATTCTCCAACATCCCTCTGTATGTCAATGTTCCAACATCCCTCTGTATGTCAATGCTCCACATCCCTCTGTCTGTCAATGTTCCACATCCCTCTGTATGTCAATGCTCCAACATCCCTCTGTATGTCAATGTTCCAACATCCCTCTGTATGTCAATGCTCCACATCCCTCTGTATGTCAATGCTCCAACATCCCTCTGTATGTCAATGCGCCAACATCCCTCTGTATGTCAATGCTCCAACATCCCTCTGTATGTCAATGCTCCACATCCCTCTGTATGTCAATGCTCCAACATCCCTCTGTATGTCAATGCTCCAACATCCCTCTGTATGTCAATGTTCCACATCCCTCTCTATGTCAATGCTCCACATCCCTCTGTATGTCAACGCTCCAACATCCCTCTGTATGTCAATGTCCCAACATCCCTCTGTATGTCAATGCTCCAACATCCCTCTGTATGTCAATGCTCCACATCCCTCTGTATGTCAATGCTCCAACATCCCTCTGTATGTCAATGTTCCAAATCCCTCTCTATGTCAATGCCCCAACATCCCTCTGTATGTCAATGTTCCAAATTCCTCTGTATGTCAATGCTCCACATCCCTGTGTATGTTAATGCTCCAACATCCCTGTGTATGTCAATGATCCACATCCCTCTGCATGTCAATGCTCCACATCCCTCTGTATGTCAATGCTCCAACATCCCTCTGTATGTCAATGCTCCACATCCCTCTGTATGTCAATGCTCCAACATCCCTCTGTATGTCAATGCTCCAACATCCCTCTCTATGTCAATGTTCCACAACCCTCTGTATGTCAATGCTCCAACATCCCTCTGTATGTCAATGCTCCAACATCCCTCTGTATGTCAATGTTCCACATCCCTCTGTATGTCAATGCTCCAACATCCCTCTGTATGTCAATGTTCCACATCCCTCTGTATGTCAATGCTCCAACATCCCTCTGTATGTCAATGCTCCACATCCCTCTGTATGTCAATGTTCCAACATCCCTCTGTATGTCAATGTTCCACATCCCTCTGTATGCCAATGCTCCAACATCCCTCTGTATGTCAATGCTCCAACATCCCTCTGTATGTCAATGATCCACATCCCTCTGTCTGTAAATGCTCCAACATCCCTCTGTATGTCAATGCTCCAACATCCCTCTATATGTCAATGCTCCACATCCCTCTGTATGTCAATGCTCCACATCCCTCTGTATGTCAATGCTCCAACATCCCTCTGTATGTCAATGCTCCAACATCCCTCTGTATGACAATGCTCCACATCCCTCTCTATGTCAATACTCCAACATCCCTCTGTATGTCAATGCTCCACATCCCTCTGTATGTCAATGCTCCACATCCCTCTGTATGTCAATGCTCCAACATCCCTCTGTATGTCATTGTTCCACATCCCTCTGTATGTCAATGCTCCAACATCCCTCTGTATGTCAATGCTCCAACATCCCTCTGTATGACAATGCTCCACATCCCTCTCTATGTCAATACTCCAACATCCCTCTGTATGTCAATGCTCCACATCCCTCTGTATGTCAATGCTCCACATCCCTCTGTATGTCAATGCTCCAACATCCCTCTGTATGTCAATTTTCCACATCCCTCTGTATGTCAATGCTTCAACATCCCTCTGTATGTCAATGTTCCACATCCCTCTGTATGTCAATGCTCCACATCCCTCCCTCTGTATGTCAATTTTCCAACATCCCTATGTATGTCAATGCTCCAACATCCCTCTGTATGTCAATGCTCCAACATCCCTCTGTATGTCAATGCTCCACATCCCTCTCTATGTCAATGCTCCAACATCCCTCTGTATGTCAATGCTCCACATCCCTCTGTATGTCAATGTTCCACATCCCTCTGTATGTCAATGCTCCAACATCCCTCTCTATGTCAATGTTCCACATCCCTCTGTATGTCAATGCTCCAACATCCCTCTGTATGTCAATGCTCCAACATCCCTCTGTATGTCAATGCTCCAACATCCCTCTGTATGTCAATGTTCCAACTTCCCTCTGTATGTCAATGCTCCAACATCCCTCTGTATGTCAATGTTCCACATCCCTCTGTATGTCAATGCTCCAACATCCCTCTGTATGTCAATGTTACACAGCACTCTCTATGTAAATGCCCCAACATCCCTCTGTATGTCAATGTTCCAAATCCCTCTGCATGTCAATGCTCCACATCCCTCTGTATGTCAATGCTCCAACATCCCTCTGTATGTCAATGTTCCACATCCCTCTGTATGTCAATGCTCCAACATCCCTCTGTATGTCAATGCTCCACATCCCTCTGTATGTCAATGCTCCAACATCCCTCTGTACGTCAATGCTCCACATCCCTCTGTATGTCAATGCTCCAACATCCCTCTGTATGTCAATGTTCCACATCCCTCTGTATGTCAAAGCTCCAACATCCCTCTGTATGTCAATGTTCCACAACCCTCTGTATGTCAATGCTCCAACATCCCTCTGTATGTCAATGCTCCAACATCCCTCTGTATGTCAATGCTCCAACATCCCTCTCTATGTCAATGTTCCACATCCCTCTGTATGTCAATGCTCCAACATCCCTCTGTATGCCAATGCTCCACATCCCTCTGTATGTCAATGCTCCAACATCCCTCTGTATGTCAATGTTCCACATCCCTCTGTATGCCAATGCTCCAACATCCCTCTGCATGTCAATGTTCCAACATCCCTCTGTATGTCAATGCTCCACATCCCTCTGTATGTCAATGCTCCAACATCCCTCTGTATGTCAATGCTCCAACATCCCACTGTATGTCAATGTTCCACATCCCTCTGTATGTCAGTGCTCCAACATCCCTCTGTATGTCAATGCTCCAACATCCCTCTGTATGTCAATGTTCCACATCCCTCTCTATGTCAATGCTCCACATCCCTCTGTATGTCAACGCTCCAACATCCCTCTCGATGTCAATGCCCCAACATCCCTCTGTATGTCAATGCTCCAACATCCCTCTGTATGTCAATGTTCCACATCCCTCTCTATGTCAATGCCCCACATCCCTCTGTATGTCAATGCTCCACATCCCTCTGTATGTCAATGCCCAACATCCCTCTGTATGTCAATGCTCCAACATCCCTCTCTATGTCAATGCTCCACATCCCTCTGTATGTCAATGCTCCAACATCCCTCTGTATGTCAATGTTCCAAATCCCTCTCTATGTCAATGCCCCAACATCCCTCTGTATGTCAATGTTCCACATTCCTCTGCATGTCAATGCTCCACATCCCTGTGTATGTTAATGCTCCAACATCCCTGTGTATGTCAATGCTCCACATCCCTCTGCATGTCAATGCTCCACATCCCTCTGTATGCCAATGCTCCAACATCCCTCTGTATGTCAATGCTCCAACATTCCTCTGTATGTCAATGCTCCAACATCCCTCTGTATGTCAATGCTCCAACATCCCTCTCTATGTCAATGTTCCACATCCCTCTGTATGTCAATGCTCCAACATCCCTCTGTATGTCAATGTTCCACATCCCTCTGTATGTCAATGCTCCAACATCCCTCTGTATGTCAATGTTCCAACATCCCTCTGTATGTCAATGTTCCACATCCCTCTGTATGTCAATGCTCCACATCCCTCTGTATGAAAATGTTCCACATCCCTCTGTATGTCAATGTTCCACATCCCTCTGTATGTTAATGCTCCAACATCCCTGTGTATGTCAATGCTCCACATACCTCTGTATGTCAATGCTCCACATCCCTGTGTATGTCAATGCTCCAACATCCCTCTGTATGTCAATGCTCCACATCCCTCTGTATGTCAATGCTCCAACATCCCTCAGTATGTCAATGCTCCAACATCCCTCTGTATGTCAATGCTCCAACATCCCTCTCTATGTCAATGATCCACATCCCTCTGTCTGTAAATGCTCCAACATCCCTCTGTATGTCAATGCTCCAACATCCCTCTATATGTCAATGCTCCACATCCCTCTGTATGTCAATGCTCCACATCCCTCTGTATGTCAATGCGCCAACATCCCTCTGTATGTCAATGCTCCAACATCCCTCTGTATGTCAATGCTCCAACATCCCTCTGTATGACAATGCTCCACATCCCTCTCTATGTCAATACTCCAACATCCCTCTGTATGTCAATGCTCCACATCCCTCTGTATGTCAATGCTCCACATCCTTCTGAATGTCAATGCTCCAACATCCCTCTGTATGTCATTGTTCCACATCCCTCTGTATGTCAATGCTTCAACATCCCTTTGTATGTCAATGTTCCACATCCCTCTGTATGTCAATGCTCCACATCCCTCTGTATGTCAATTTTCCAACATCCCTATGTATGTCAATGCTCCAACATCCCTTTCTATGTCAATGTTCCACAACCCTCTGTATGTCAATGCTCCAACATCCCTCTGTATGTCAATGCTCCAACATCCCTCTGTATGTCAATGCTCCAACATCCCTCTGTATGTCAATGTTCCACAACCCTCTGTATGTCAATGCTCCAACATCCCTCTGTATGTCAATGTTCCACATCACTCTCTATGTCAATGCCCCAACATCCCTCTGTATGTCAATGTTCCAAATCCCTCTGTATGTCAATGCTCCACATCCCTCTGTATGTCAATGCTCCAACATCCCTCTGTATGTCAATGCTCCACATCCCTCTCTATGTCAATGCTCCAACATCCCTCTGTACGTCAATGCTCCACATCCCTCTGTATGTCAATGCTCCAACATCCCTCTGTATGTCAATGTTCCACATCCCTCTGTATGTCAAAGCTCCAACATCCCTCTCTATGTCAATGTTCCACAACCCTCTGTATGTCAATGCTCCAACATCCCTCTGTATGTCAATGCTCCAACATCCCTCTGTATGTCAATGCTCCAACATCCCTCTCTATGTCAATGTTCCACAACCCTCTGTATGTCAATGCTCCAACATCCCTCTGTATGCCAATGCTCCACATCCCTCTGTATGTCAATGCTCCAACATCCCTCTGTATGTCAATGTTCCACATCCCTCTGTATGCCAATGCTCCAACATCCCTCTGTATGTCAATGTTCCAACATCCCTCTGTATGTCAATGCTCCACGTCCCTCTGTATGTCAATGCTCCAACATCCCTCTGTATGTCAATGCGCCAACATCCCTCTGTATGTCAATGTTCCACATCCCTCTGTATGTCAATGCTCCAACATCCCTCTGTATGTCAATGCTCCAACATCCCTCTGTATGTCAATGTTCCACATCCCTCTCTATGTCAATGCTCCACATCCCTCTGTATGTCAACGCTCCAACATCCCTCTCGATGTCAATGCCCCAACATCCCTCTGTATGTCAATGCTCCAACATCCCTCTGTATGTCAATGTTACACATCCCTCTCTATGTCAATGCTCCACATCCCTCTGTATGTCAATGCGCCAACATCCCTCTGTATGTCAATGTTCCAAATCCCTCTCTATGTCAATGCCCCAACATCCCTCTGTATGTCAATGTTCCATATTCCTCTGCATGTCAATGCTCCACATCCCTGTGTATGTTAATGCTCCAACATCCCTGTGTATGTCAATGATCCACATACCTCTGTATGTCAATGCTCCACATCCCTCTGTATGCCAATGCTCCAACATCCCTCTGTATGTCAATGCTCCACATCCCTCTGTATGTCAATGCTCCAACATCCTCTGTATGTCAATGCTCCAACATCCCTCTGTATGTCAATGCTCCAACATCCCTCTCTATGTCAATGTTCCACAACCCTCTGTATGTCAATGCTCCAACATCCCTCTGTATGTCAATGTTCCACATCCCTCTGTATGTCAATGCTCCAACATCCCTCTGTATGTCAATGTTCCAACATCCCTCTCGATGTCAATGTTCCACAACCCTCTGTATGTCAATGCTCCACATCCCTCTGTATGAAAATGTTCCACATCCCTCTGTATGTCAATGTTCCACATCCCTCTGTATGTCAATGCTCCACATCCCTCTCGATGTCAATTTTCCAACATCCCTATGTATGTCAATGCTCCAACATCCCTCTGTATGTCAATGCTCCAACATCCCTCTGTATGTCAATGCTCCACATCCCTCTCTATGTCAATGCTCCAACATCCCTCTGTATGTCAATGCTCCACATCCCTCTGTATGTCAATGTTCCACATCCCTCTGTATGTCAATGCTCCAACATCCCTTTCTATGTCAATGTTCCACAACCCTCTGTATGTCAATGCTCCAACATCCCTCTGTATGTCAATGCTCCAACATCCCTCTGTATGTCAATGCTCCAACATCCCTCTGTATGTCAATGTTCCAACTTCCCTCTCTATGTCAATGCTCCAACATCCCTCTGTATGTCAATGTTCCACAACCCTCTGTATGTCAATGCTCCAACATCCCTCTGTATGTCAATGTTACACAGCACTCTCTATGTCAATGCCCCAACATCCCTCTGTATGTCAATGTTCCAAATCCCTCTGTATGTCAATGCTCCACATCCCTCTGTATGTCAATGCTCCAACATCCCTCTCTATGTCAATGCTCCACATCCCTCTCTATGTCAATGCTCCAACATCCCTCTGTACGTCAATGCTCCACATCCCTCTGTATGTCAATGCTCCAACATCCCTCTGTATGTCAATGTTCCACATCCCTCTGTATGTCAAAGCTCCAACATCCCTCTCTATGTCAATGTTCCACAACCCTCTGTATGTCAATGCTCCAACATCCCTCTGTATGTCAATGCTCCAACATCCCTCTGTATGTCAATGCTCCAACATCCCTCTCTATGTCAATGTTCCACAACCCTCTGTATGTCAATGCTCCAACATCCCTCTGTATGCCAATGCTCCACATCCCTCTGTATGTCAATGCTCCAACATCCCTCTGTATGTCAATGTTCCACATCCCTCTGTATGCCAATGCTCCAACATCCCTCTGCATGTCAATGTTCCAACATCCCTCAGTATGTCAATGCTCCACATCCCTCTGTATGTCAATGCTCCAACATCCCTCTGTATGTCAATGTTCCACATCCCTCTGTATGTCAATGCTCCAACATCCCTCTGTATGTCAATGTTCCACATCCCTCTCTATGTCAATGCTCCACATCCCTCTGTATGTCAACGCTCCAACATCCCTCTCGATGTCAATGCCCCAACATCCCTCTGTATGTCAATGCTCCAACATCCCTCTGTATGTCAATGCTCCAACATCCCTCTGTATGTCAATGTTCCAACTTCCCTCTCTATGTCAATGCTCCAACATCCCTCTGTATGTCAATGTTCCACAACCCTCTGTATGTCAATGCTCCAACATCCCTCTGTATGTCAATGTTACACAGCACTCTCTATGTAAATGCCCCAACATCCCTCTGTATGTCAATGTTCCAAATCCCTCTGTATGTCAATGCTCCACATCCCTCTGTATGTCAATGCTCCAACATCCCTCTCTATGTCAATGCTCCACATCCCTCTCTATGTCAATGCTCCAACATCCCTCTGTACGTCAATGCTCCACATCCCTCTGTATGTCAATGCTCCAACATCCCTCTGTATGTCAATGTTCCACATCCCTCTGTATGTCAAAGCTCCAACATCCCTCTCTATGTCAATGTTCCACAACCCTCTGTATGTCAATGCTCCAACATCCCTCTGTATGTCAATGCTCCAACATCCCTCTGTATGTCAATGCTCCAACATCCCTCTCTATGTCAATGTCCCACAACCCTCTGTATGTCAATGCTCCAACATCCCTCTGTATGCCAATGCTCCACATCCCTCTGTATGTCAATGCTCCAACATCCCTCTGTATGTCAATGTTCCACATCCCTCTGTATGCCAATGCTCCAACATCCCTCTGCATGTCAATGTTCCAACATCCCTCTGTATGTCAATGCTCCACATCCCTCTGTATGTCAATGCTCCAACATCCCTCTGTATGTCAATGCTCCACATCCCTCTGTATGTCAACGCTCCAACATCCCTCTCGATGTCAATGCCCCAACATCCCTCTGTATGTCAATGCTCCAACATCCCTCTGTATGTCAATGTTCCACATCCCTCTCTATGTCAATGCCCCACATCCCTCTGTATGTCAATGCTCCACATCCCTCCGTATGTCAATGCAACAACATCCCTCTGTATGTCAATGCTCCAACATCCCTCTCTATGTCAATGCTCCACATCCCTCTGTATGTCAATGCGCCAACATCCCTCTGTATGTCAATGTTACAAATCCCTCTCTATGTAAATGCCCCAACATCCCTCTGTATGTCAATGTTCCACATTCCTCTGCATGTCAATGCTCCACATCCCTCTGTATGTTAATGCTCCAACATCCCTCTGTATGTCAATGATCCACATCCCTCTGCATGTCAATGCTCCACATCCCTCTGTATGCCAATGCTCCAACATCCCTCTGTATGTCAATGCTCCACATCCCTCTGTATGTCAATGCTCCAACATTCCTCTGTATGTCAATGCTCCAACATCCCTCTGTATGTCAATGCTCCAACATCCCTCTCTATGTCAATGTTCCACAACCCTCTGTATGTCAATGCTCCAACATCCCTCTGTATGTCAATGTTCCACATCCCTCTGTATGTCAATGCTCCAACATCCCTCTGTATGTCAATGTACCAACATCCCTCTCGATGTCAATGTTCCACAACCCTCTGTATGTCAATGCTCCACATCCCTCTGTATGAAAATGTTCCACATCCCTCTGTATGTCAATGTTCCACATCCCTCTGTATGTCAATGCTCCACATCCCTCTCGATGTCAATTTTCCAACATCCCTATGTATGTCAATGCTCCACATCCCTCTGTATGTCAATGCTCCAACATCCCTCTGTATGTAAATGCCCCAACATCCCTCTCTATGTAAATGCCCCAACATCCCTCTGTATGTCAATGTTCCAAATCCCTCTGTATGTCAATGCTCCACATCCCTCTGTATGTCAATGCTCCAACATCCCTCTCTATGTCAATGCTCCACATCCCTCTCTATGTCAATGCTCCAACATCCCTCTGTACGTCAATGCTCCACATCCCTCTGTATGTCAATGCTCCAACATCCCTCTGTATGTCAATGTTCCACATCCCTCTGTATGTCAAAGCTCCAACATCCCTCTCTATGTCAATGTTCCACAACCCTCTGTATGTCAATGCTCCAACATCCCTCTGTATGTCAATGCTCCAACATCCCTCTGTATGTCAATGCTCCAACATCCCTCTCTATGTCAATGTTCCACAACCCTCTGTATGTCAATGCTCCAACATCCCTCTGTATGCCAATGCTCCACATCCCTCTGTATGTCAATGCTCCAACATCCCTCTGTATGTCAATGTTCCACATCCCTCTGTATGCCAATGCTCCAACATCCCTCTGTATGTCAATGTTCCAACATCCCTCTGTATGTCAATGCTCCACGTCCCTCTGTATGTCAATGCTCCAACATCCCTCTGTATGTCAATGCGCCAACATCCCTCTGTATGTCAATGTTCCACATCCCTCTGTATGTCAATGCTCCAACATCCCTCTGTATGTCAATGCTCCAACATCCCTCTGTATGTCAATGTTCCACATCCCTCTCTATGTCAATGTTACACATCCCTCTGTATGTCAACGCTCCAACATCCCTCTCGATGTCAATGCCCCAACATCCCTCTGTATGTCAATGCTCCAACATCCCTCTGTATGTCAATGTTCCACATCCCTCTCTATGTCAATGCTCCACATCCCTCTGTATGTCAATGCGCCAACATCCCTCTGTATGTCAATGTTACAAATCCCTCTCTATGTAAATGCCCCAACATCCCTCTGTATGTCAATGTTCCACATTCCTCTGCATGTCAATGCTCCACATCCCTGTGTATGTTAATGCTCCAACATCCCTGTGTATGTCAATGATCCACATACCTCTGCATGTCAATGCTCCACATCCCTCTGTATGCCAATGCTCCAACATCCCTCTGCATGTCAATGCTCCACATCCCTCTGTATGTCAATGCTCCAACATCCTCTGTATGTCAATGCTCCAACATCCCTCTGTATGTCAATGCTCCAACATCCCTCTCTATGTCAATGTTCCACAACCCTCTGTATGTCAATGCTCCAACATCCCTCTGTATGTCAATGTTCCACATCCCTCTGTATGTCAATGCTCCAACATCCCTCGGTATGTCAATGTTCCAACATCCCTCTCGATGTCAATGTTTCACAACCCTCTGTATGTCAATGCTCCACATCCCTCTGTATGAAAATGTTCCACATCCCTTTGTATGTCAATGTTCCACATCCCTCTGTATGTCAATGCTCCACATCCCTCTCGATGTCAATTTTCCAACATCCCTATGTATGTCAATGCTCCAACATCCCTCTGTATGTCAATGCTCCAACATCCCTCTGTATGTCAATGCTCCACATCCCTCTCTATGTCAATGCTCCAACATCCCTCTGTATGTCAATGCTCCACATCCCTCTGTATGTCAATGTTCCACATCCCTCTGTATGTCAATGCTCCAACATCCCTTTCTATGTCAATGTTCCACAACCCTCTGTATGTCAATGCTCCAACATCCCTCTGTATGTCAATGCTCCAACATCCCTCTGTATGTCAATGCTCCAACATCCCTCTGTATGTCAATGTTCCAACTTCCCTCTCTATGTCAATGCTCCAACATCCCTCTGTATGTCAATGTTCCACAACCCTCTGTATGTCAATGCTCCAACATCCCTCTGTATGTCAATGTTACACAGCACTCTCTATGTAAATGCCCCAACATCCCTCTGTATGTCAATGTTCCAAATCCCTCTGCATGTCAATGCTCCACATCCCTCTGTATGTCAATGCTCCAACATCCCTCTCTATGTCAATGCTCCACATCCCTCTGTATGTCAATGCTCCAACATCCCTCTGTACGTCAATGCTCCACATCCCTCTGTATGTCAATGCTCCAACATCCCTCTGTATGTCAATGTTCCACATCCCTCTGTATGTCAAAGCTCCAACATCCCTCTCTATGTCAATGTTCCACAACCCTCTGTATGTCAATGCTCCAACATCCCTCTGTATGTCAATGCTCCAACATCCCTCTGTATGTCAATGCTCCAACATCCCTCTCTATGTCAATGTTCCACAACCCTCTGTATGTCAATGCTCCAACATCCCTCTGTATGCCAATGCTCCACATCCCTCTGTATGTCAATGCTCCAACATCCCTCTGTATGTCAATGTTCCACATCCCTCTGTATGCCAATGCTCCAACATCCCTCTGCATGTCAATGTTCCAACATCCCTCTGTATGTCAATGCTCCACATCCCTCTGTATGTCAATGCTCCAACATCCCTCTGTATGTCAATGTTCCACATCCCTCTGTATGTCAATGCTCCAACATCCCTCTGTATGTCAATGTTCCACATCCCTCTCTATGTCAATGCTCCACATCCCTCTGTATGTCAACGCTCCAACATCCCTCTCGATGTCAATGCCCCAACATCCCTCTGTATGTCAATGCTCCAACATCCCTCTGTATGTCAATGCTCCAACATCCCTCTGTATGTCAATGTTCCAACTTCCCTCTCTATGTCAATGCTCCAACATCCCTCTGTATGTCAATGTTCCACAACCCTCTGTATGTCAATGCTCCAACATCCCTCTGTATGTCAAAGTTACACAGCACTCTCTATGTAAATGCCCCAACATCCCTCTGTATGTCAATGTTCCAAATCCCTCTGCATGTCAATGCTCCACATCCCTCTGTATGTCAATGCTCCAACATCCCTCTCTATGTCAATGCTCCACATCCCTCTCTATGTCAATGCTCCAACATCCCTCTGTACGTCAATGCTCCACATCCCTCTGTATGTCAATGCTCCAACATCCCTCTGTATGTCAATGTTCCACATCCCTCTGTATGTCAAAGCTCCAACATCCCTCTCTATGTCAATGTTCCACAACCCTCTGTATGTCAATGCTCCAACATCCCTCTGTATGTCAATGCTCCAACATCCCTCTGTATGTCAATGCTCCAACATCCCTCTCTATGTCAATGTTCCACAACCCTCTGTATGTCAATGCTCCAACATCCCTCTGTATGCCAATGCTCCACATCCCTCTGTATGTCAATGCTCCAACATCCCTCTGTATGTCAATGTTCCACATCCCTCTGTATGCCAATGCTCCAACATCCCTCTGCATGTCAATGTTCCAACATCCCTCTGTATGTCAATGCTCCACATCCCTCTGTATGTCAATGCTCCAACATCCCTCTGTATGTCAATGCGCCAACATCCCTCTGTATGTCAATGTTCCACATCCCTCTGTATGTCAATGCTCCAACATCCCTCTGTATGTCAATGCTCCAACATCCCTCTGTATGTCAATGTTACACATCCCTCTCTATGTCAATGCTCCACATCCCTCTGTATGTCAACGCTCCAACATCCCTCTCGATGTCAATGCCCCAACATCCCTCTGTATGTCAATGCTCCAACATCCCTCTGTATGTCAATGTTACACATCCCTCTCTATGTCAATGCCCCACATCCCTCTGTATGTCAATGCTCCACATCCCTCCGTATGTCAATGCAACAACATCCCTCTGTATGTCAATGCTCCAACATCCCTCTCTATGTCAATGCTCCAAAACCCTCTGTATGTCAATGCGCCAACATCCCTCTGTATGTCAATGTTACAAATCCCTCTCTATGTAATGCCCCAACATCCCTCTGTATGTCAATGTTCCATATTCCTCTGCATGTCAATGCTCCACATCCCTGTGTATGTTAATGCTCCAACATCCCTGTGTATGTCAATGATCCACATCCCTCTGCATGTCAATGCTCCACATCCCTCTGTATGCCAATGCTCCAACATCCCTCTGTATGTCAATGCTCCACATCCCTCTGTATGTCAATGCTCCAACATTCCTCTGTATGTCAATGCTCCAACATCCCTCTGTATGTCAATGCTCCAACATCCCTCTCTATGTCAATGTTCCACAACCCTCTGTATGTCAATGCTCCAACATCCCTCTGTATGTCAATGTTCCACATCCCTCTGTATGTCAATGCTCCAACATCCCTCTGTATGTCAATGTTCCAACATCCCTCTCGATGTCAATGTTTCACAACCCTCTGTATGTCAATGCTCCACATCCCTCTGTATGAAAATGTTCCACATCCCTTTGTATGTCAATGTTCCACATCCCTCTGTATGTCAATGCTCCACATCCCTCTCGATGTCAATTTTCCAACATCCCTATGTATGTCAATGCTCCAACATCCCTCTGTATGTCAATGCTCCAACATCCCTCTGTATGTCAATGCTCCACATCCCTCTCTATGTCAATGCTCCAACATCCCTCTGTATGTCAATGCTCCACATCCCTCTGTATGTCAATGTTCCACATCCCTCTGTATGTCAATGCTCCAACATCCCTTTCTATGTCAATGTTCCACAACCCTCTGTATGTCAATGCTCCAACATCCCTCTGTATGTCAATGTTCCAACTTCCCTCTCTATGTCAATGCTCCAACATCCCTCTGTATGTCAATGTTCCACAACCCTCTGTATGTCAATGCTCCAACATCCCTCTGTATGTCAATGTTCCACATCACTCTCTATGTAAATGCCCAACATCCCTCTGTATGTCAATGTTCCAAATCCCTCTGCATGTCAATGCTCCACATCCCTCTGTATGTCAATGCTCCAACATCCCTCTCTATGTCAATGCTCCACATCCCTCTCTATGTCAATGCTCCAACATCCCTCTGTACGTCAATGCTCCACATCCCTCTGTATGTCAATGCTCCAACATCCCTCTGTATGTCAATGTTCCACATCCCTCTGTATGTCAAAGCTCCAACATCCCTCTCTATGTCAATGTTCCACAACCCTCTGTATGTCAATGCTCCAACATCCCTCTGTATGTCAATGCTCCAACATCCCTCTGTATGTCAATGCTCCAACATCCCTCTCTATGTCAATGTTCCACAACCCTCTGTATGTCAATGCTCCAACATCCCTCTGTATGCCAATGCTCCACATCCCTCTGTATGTCAATGCTCCAACATCCCTCTGTATGTCAATGTTCCACATCCCTCTGTATGCCAATGCTCCACATCCCTCTGTATGTCAATGCTCCAACATCCCTCTGTATGTCAATGTTCCACATCCCTCTGTATGCCAATGCTCCAACATCCCTCTGCATGTCAATGTTCCAACATCCCTCTGTATGTCAATGCTCCACGTCCCTCTGTATGTCAATGCTCCAACATCCCTCTGTATGTCAATGCGCCAACATCCCTCTGTATGTCAATGTTCCACATCCCTCTGTATGTCAATGCTCCAACATCCCTCTGTATGTCAATGCTCCAACATCCCTCTGTATGTCAATGTTACACATCCCTCTCTATGTCAATGCTCCACATCCCTCTGTATGTCAACGCTCCAACATCCCTCTCGATGTAAATGCCCCAACATCCCTCTGTATGTCAATGCTCCAACATCCCTCTGTATGTCAATGTTACACATCCCTCTCTATGTCAATGCTCCACATCCCTCTGTATGTCAATGCGCCAACATCCCTCTGTATGTCAATGTTACAAATCCCTCTCTATGTAAATGCCCCAACATCCCTCTGTATGTCAATGTTCCATATTCCTCTGCATGTCAATGCTCCACATCCCTGTGTATGTTAATGCTCCAACATCCCTGTGTATGTCAATGATCCACATACCTCTGCATGTCAATGCTCCACATCCCTCTGTATGCCAATGCTCCAACATCCCTCTGTATGTCAATGCTCCACATCCCTCTGTATGTCAATGCTCCAACATTCCTCTGTATGTCAATGCTCCAACATCCCTCTGTATGTCAATGCTCCAACATCCCTCTCTATGTCAATGTTCCACAACCCTCTGTATGTCAATGCTCCAACATCCCTCTGTATGTCAATGTTCCACATCCCTCTGTATGTCAATGCTCCAACATCCCTCGGTATGTCAATGTTCCAACATCCCTCTCGATGTCAATGTTTCACAACCCTCTGTATGTCAATGCTCCACATCCCTCTGTATGAAAATGTTCCACATCCCTTTGTATGTCAATGTTCCACATCCCTCTGTATGTCAATGCTCCACATCCCTCTCGATGTCAATTTTCCAACATCCCTATGTATGTCAATGCTCCAACATCCCTCTGTATGTCAATGCTCCAACATCCCTCTGTATGTCAATGCTCCACATCCCTCTGTATGTCAATGCTCCAACATCCCTCTGTATGTCAATGCTCCACATCCCTCTGTATGTCAATGTTCCACATCCCTCTGTATGTCAATGCTCCAACATCCCTTTCTATGTCAATGTTCCACAACCCTCTGTATGTCAATGCTCCAACATCCCTCTGTATGTCAATGCTCCAACATCCCTCTGTATGTCAATGCTCCAACATCCCTCTGTATGTCAATGTTCCAACTTCCCTCTCTATGTCAATGCTCCAACATCCCTCTGTATGTCAATGTTCCACAACCCTCTGTATGTCAATGCTCCAACATCCCTCTGTATGTCAATGCTCCAACATCCCTCTCTATGTCAATGCCCCAACATCCCTCTGTATGTCAATGTTCCAAATCCCTCTGCATGTCAATGCTCCACATCCCTCTGTATGTCAATGCTCCAACATCCCTCTCTATGTCAATGCTCCACATCCCTCTCTATGTCAATGCTCCAACATCCCTCTGTACGTCAATGCTCCACATCCCTCTGTATGTCAATGCTCCAACATCCCTCTGTATGTCAATGTTCCACATCCCTCTGTATGTCAAAGCTCCAACATCCCTCTCTATGTCAATGTTCCACAACCCTCTGTATGTCAATGCTCCAACATCCCTCTGTATGTCAATGCTCCAACATCCCTCTGTATGTCAATGCTCCAACATCCCTCTCTATGTCAATGTTCCACAACCCTCTGTATGTCAATGCTCCAACATCCCTCTGTATGCCAATGCTCCACATCCCTCTGTATGTCAATGCTCCAACATCCCTCTGTATGTCAATGTTCCACATCCCTCTGTATGCCAATGCTCCAACATCCCTCTGCATGTCAATGTTCCAACATCCCTCTGTATGTCAATGCTCCACATCCCTCTGTATGTCAATGCTCCAACATCCCTCTGTATGTCAATGTTCCACATCCCTCTGTATGTCAATGCTCCAACATCCCTCTGTATGTCAATGTTACACATCCCTCTCTATGTCAATGCTCCACATCCCTCTGTATGTCAACGCTCCAACATCCCTCTCGATGTAAATGCCCCAACATCCCTCTGTATGTCAATGCTCCAACATCCCTCTGTATGTCAATGCTCCAACATCCCTCTGTATGTCAATGTTCCAACTTCCCTCTCTATGTCAATGCTCCAACATCCCTCTGTATGTCAATGTTCCACATCCCTCTGTATGTCAATGCTCCAACATCCCTCTGTATGTCAATGTTACACAGCACTCTCTATGTAAATGCCCCAACATCCCTCTGTATGTCAATGTTCCAAATCCCTCTGCATGTCAATGCTCCACATCCCTCTGTATGTCAATGCTCCAACATCCCTCTCTATGTCAATGCTCCACATCCCTCTCTATGTCAATGCTCCAACATCCCTCTGTACGTCAATGCTCCACATCCCTCTGTATGTCAATGCTCCAACATCCCTCTGTATGTCAATGTTCCACATCCCTCTGTATGTCAAAGCTCCAACATCCCTCTCTATGTCAATGTTCCACAACCCTCTGTATGTCAATGCTCCAACATCCCTCTGTATGTCAATGCTCCAACATCCCTCTGTATGTCAATGCTCCAACATCCCTCTCTATGTCAATGTTCCACAACCCTCTGTATGTCAATGCTCCAACATCCCTCTGTATGCCAATGCTCCACATCCCTCTGTATGTCAATGCTCCAACATCCCTCTGTATGTCAATGTTCCACATCCCTCTGTATGCCAATGCTCCAACATCCCTCTGCATGTCAATGTTCCAACATCCCTCTGTATGTCAATGCTCCACATCCCTCTGTATGTCAATGCTCCAACATCCCTCTGTATGTCAATGCTCCAACATCCCTCTGTATGTCAATGCTCCAACATCCCTCTGTATGTCAATGTTACACATCCCTCTCTATGTCAATGCTCCACATCCCTCTGTATGTCAACGCTCCAACATCCCTCTCGATGTAAATGCCCCAACATCCCTCTGTATGTCAATGCTCCAACATCCCTCTGTATGTCAATGTTACACATCCCTCTCTATGTCAATGCCCCACATCCCTCTGTATGTCAATGCTCCACATCCCTCCGTATGTCAATGCAACAACATCCCTCTGTATGTCAATGCTCCAACATCCCTCTCTATGTCAATGCTCCAAAACCCTCTGTATGTCAATGCGCCAACATCCCTCTGTATGTCAATGTTACAAATCCCTCTCTATGTAAATGCCCCAACATCCCTCTGTATGTCAATGTTCCATATTCCTCTGCATGTCAATGCTCCACATCCCTGTGTATGTTAATGCTCCAACATCCCTGTGTATGTCAATGATCCACATCCCTCTGCATGTCAATGCTCCACATCCCTCTGTATGCCAATGCTCCAACATCCCTCTGTATGTCAATGCTCCACATCCCTCTGTATGTCAATGCTCCAACATTCCTCTGTATGTCAATGCTCCAACATCCCTCTGTATGTCAATGCTCCAACATCCCTCTCTATGTCAATGTTCCACAACCCTCTGTATGTCAATGCTCCAACATCCCTCTGTATGTCAATGTTCCACATCCCTCTGTATGTCAATGCTCCAACATCCCTCTGTATGTCAATGTTCCAACATCCCTCTCGATGTCAATGTTTCACAACCCTCTGTATGTCAATGCTCCACATCCCTCTGTATGAAAATGTTCCACATCCCTTTGTATGTCAATGTTCCACATCCCTCTGTATGTCAATGCTCCACATCCCTCTCGATGTCAATTTTCCAACATCCCTATGTATGTCAATGCTCCAACATCCCTCTGTATGTCAATGCTCCAACATCCCTCTGTATGTCAATGCTCCACATCCCTCTCTATGTCAATGCTCCAACATCCCTCTGTATGTCAATGCTCCACATCCCTCTGTATGTCAATGTTCCACATCCCTCTGTATGTCAATGCTCCAACATCCCTTTCTATGTCAATGTTCCACAACCCTCTGTATGTCAATGCTCCAACATCCCTCTGTATGTCAATGCTCCAACATCCCTCTGTATGTCAATGCTCCAACATCCCTCTGTATGTCAATGTTCCAACTTCCCTCTCTATGTCAATGCTCCAACATCCCTCTGTATGTCAATGTTCCACAACCCTCTGTATGTCAATGCTCCAACATCCCTCTGTATGTCAATGCTCCAACATCCCTCTCTATGTCAATGCTCCACATCCCTCTCTATGTCAATGCTCCAACATCCCTCTGTACGTCAATGCTCCACATCCCTCTGTATGTCAATGCTCCAACATCCCTCTGTATGTCAATGTTCCACATCCCTCTGTATGTCAAAGCTCCAACATCCCTCTCTATGTCAATGTTCCACAACCCTCTGTATGTCAATGCTCCAACATCCCTCTGTATGTCAATGCTCCAACATCCCTCTGTATGTCAATGCTCCAACATCCCTCTCTATGTCAATGTTCCACAACCCTCTGTATGTCAATGCTCCAACATCCCTCTGTATGCCAATGCTCCACATCCCTCTGTATGTCAATGCTCCAACATCCCTCTGTATGTCAATGTTCCACATCCCTCTGTATGCCAATGCTCCAACATCCCTCTGCATGTCAATGTTCCAACATCCCTCTGTATGTCAATGCTCCACATCCCTCTGTATGTCAATGCTCCAACATCCCTCTGTATGTCAATGTTCCACATCCCTCTGTATGTCAATGCTCCAACATCCCTCTGTATGTCAATGTTACACATCCCTCTCTATGTCAATGCTCCACATCCCTCTGTATGTCAACGCTCCAACATCCCTCTGTATGTCAATGTTACACATCCCTCTCTATGTCAATGCCCCACATCCCTCTGTATGTCAATGCTCCACATCCCTCCGTATGTCAATGCCACAACATCCCTCTGTATGTCAATGCTCCAACATCCCTCTCTATGTCAATGCTCCACATCCCTCTGTATGTCAATGCGCCAACATCCCTCTGTATGTCAATGTTACAAATCCCTCTCTATGTAAATGCCCCAACATCCCTCTGAATGTCAATGTTCCATATTCCTCTGCATGTCAATGCTCCACATCCCTGTGTATGTTAATGCTCCAACATCCCTGTGTATGTCAATGATCCACATCCCTCTGCATGTCAATGCTCCACATCCCTCTGTATGCCAATGCTCCAACATCCCTCTGTATGTCAATGCTCCACATCCCTCTGTATGTCAATGCTCCATATCCCTCTGTATGTCAATGCTCCAACATCCCTCTGTATGTAAATGCTCCACATCCCTCTGTATGTCAATGTTCCAAATCCCTCTGCATGTCAATGCTCCACATCCCTCTGTATGTTCATGCTCCAGCATCCCTGTGTATGTCAATGATCCACATCCCTCTGTATGTCAATGCTCCACATCCCTGTGTATGTCAATGCTCCAACATCCCTCTGTATGTCAATGCTCCACATCCCTCTATATGTCAATGCTCCAACATTCCTCAGTATGTCAATGCTCCAACATCCCTCTGTATGTCAATGCTCCAACATCCCTCTGTATGTCAATGATCCACAACCCTCTGTATGTAAATGCTCCAACATCCCTCTGTATGTCAATGCTCCAACATCCCTCTCTATGTCAATGCTCCACATCCCTCCGTATGTCAATGTTCCACATCCCTCTGTATGTAAATGCTCCAACATCCCTCTGTATGTCAATTCTCCAACATCCATCTCTATGTCAATGCTCCACATCCCTCCGTATGTCAATGCTCCACATCCCTCTGAATGTCAATGCTCCACATCCCTCTGTATGTCAATGATCCACATCCCTCTGTATGTCAATGCTCCACATTACTCTGTATGTCAATGTTCCACATCCCTCTCTATGTCAATGCTCCAACATCCCTCTGTATGTCAATGTTCCACACCCCTCTGTATGTCAATGCTCCACATCCCTCTGTATGCCAATGCTCCACATCTCTCTGTATGTCAATGTTCCACATCCCTCTGTATGTCAATGCTCCACATCCCTCTGTACGTCAATGCTCCAACATCCCTCTGTATATCAATGCTCCAACATCCCTCTGTATGTCAATGCTCCACATCCCTCTGAATGTCAATGCTCCAACATCCCTCTGTATGTCAATGTTCCACATCCCTCTGTATGTCAATGTTCAACATCCCTCTGTATGTCAATGCTCCACATCCCTCTGTATGTCAATGCTCCACATCCCTCTGAATGTCAATGCTCCAACATCCCTCTGTATGTCAATGTTCCACATCCCTCTGTATGTCAATGCTCCAACATCCCTCTGTATGTCAATGTTCCAACATCCCTCTGTATGTCAATGCTCCACATCCCTCTGTATGTCAATGCTCCACATCCCTCTGTATGTCAATGCGCCAACATCCCTCTGTATGTCAATGCTCCAACATCCCTCTGTATTTCAATGCTCCAACATCCCTCTGTATGACAATGCTCCACATCCCTCTCTTTGTCAATGCTCCAACATCCCGCTGTATGTCAATGCTCCACATCCCTCTGTATGTCAATGCTCCACATCCCTCTGAATGTCAATGCTCCAACATCCCTCTGCATGTCAATGTTCCACATCCCTCTGTATGTCAATGCTTCAACATCCCTCTGGATGTCAATGTTCCACATCCCTCTGTATGTCAATGTTCCACATCCCGCTGTATGTCAATGCTCCACATCCCTCTCGATGTCAATGTTCCTACATCCCTCTCTATGTCAATGTTCCACATCCCGCTGTATGTCAATGCTTCACATCCCTCTCTATGTCAATGCCCCAACATCCCTCTGTATGTCAATGCCCCAACATCCCTGTGTATGTCAATGCTCCAACAACCCTCTGTATGTCAATGTCCACATCCCTCTGTATGTCAATGCTCCAACATTCCTCTGTATGTCAATGTTCCAACATCCCTCTGTATGTCAATGCTCCAACATCCCTCTCTATGTCAATGTTCCACAACCCTCTGTATGTAAATGCTCCAACATCCCTCTGTATGTCAATGCTCCAACATCCCTCTGTATGTCAATTCTCCACATCCCTCTGTATGTCAATGTTCCAACATCCCTCTGCATGTCAATGCTCCACATCCCTCTGTATGTCAATGTTCCACATCCCTTTGTATGACAATGTTCCAACATCCCTCTGCATGTCAATGCTCCACATCCCTCTGTATGTCAATGTTCCACATCCCTTTGTATGTCAATGTTCCAACATCCCTCTGTATGTCAATGCTCCACATCCCTCTGCATGTCAATGTTCCACATCCCTCTGTATGTCAATGCTCCACATCCCTCTTTATGTCAATGCTCCAACATCCCTCTGTATGTCAATGCTCCACATCCCTCTGTATGTCAATGTTCCAACATCCCTCTGTATTTCAATGCTCCAACATCCCTCTGTATGACAATGCTCCACATCCCTCTCTTTGTCAATGTTCCAACATCCCGCTGTATGTCAATGCTCCACATCCCTCTGTATGTCAATGCTCCACATCCCTCTGAATGTCAATGCTCCAACATCCCTCTGCATGTCAATGTTCCAACATCCCTCTGCATGTCAATGCTCCACATCCCTCTGTATGTCAATGTTCCACATCCCTTTGTATGACAATGTTCCAACATCCCTCTGCATGTCAATGCTCCACATCCCTCTGTATGTCAATGTTCCACATCCCTTTGTATGTCAATGTTCCAACATCCCTCTGTATGTCAATGCTCCACATCCCTCTGCATGTCAATGTTCCACATCCCTCTGTATGTCAATGCTCCACATCCCTCTTTATGTCAATGCTCCAACATCCCTCTGTATGTCAATGCTCCACATCCCTCTGTATGTCAATGTTCCAACATCCCTCTGTATTTCAATGCTCCAACATCCCTCTGTATGACAATGCTCCACATCCCTCTCTTTGTCAATGCTCCAACATCCCGCTGTATGTCAATGCTCCACATCCCTCTGTATGTCAATGTTCCACATCCCTCTGTATGTCAATGTTCCACATCCCGCTGTATGTCAATGCTGCACATCCCTCTCGATGTCAATGTTCCTACATCCCTCTCTATGTCAATGTTCCACATCCCGCTGTATGTCAATGCTTCACATCCCTCTCTATGTCAATGCTCCAACATCCCGCTGTATGTCAATACTCCACATTACTCTGTATGTCAATGTTCCACATCCCTCTCTATGTCAATGCTCCAACATCCCCCTGTATGTCAATGGTCCAACATCCCTCTGTATGTCAATGTTCCACATCCCTCTGTATTTCAATGCCTCACATCCCTCTGTATGTCAATGCTCCACATCCCTCTGTATGCCAATGCTCCACATCTCTCTGTATGTCAATGTTCCACATCCCTCTGTATGTCAATGCTCCACATCCCTCTGTACGTCAATGCTCCAACATCCCTCTGTATATCAATGCTCCAACATCCCTCTGTATGTCAATGTTCCACATCCCTCTGTATGTCAATGTACCACATCCCTCTGTATGTCAATGCTCCAACATCCCTCTGTATGTCAATGCTCCACATCCCTCTGTATGTCAATGCTTCACATCCCTCTGAATGTCAATGCTCCAACATCCCTCTGTACGTCAATGTTCCACATCCCTCTGTATGTCAATGCTCCACATCCCTCCCTATGTCAATGCTCCACATCCCTCCATATGTCAATGCCTCACATCCCTCTGTATGACAATGCTCCACATCCCTCTGTATGCCAATGCTCCACATCTCTCTGTATGTCAATGTTCCACATCCCTCTGTATGTCAATGCTCCACATCCCTCTGTACGTCAATGCTCCAACATCCCTCTGTATGTCAATGCTCCAACATCCCTCTGTATGTCAATGTTACACATCACTCTCTATGTCAATGCTCCACATCCCTCTGTATGTCAACGCTCCAACATCCCTCTCTATGTAATTGCCCCAACATCCCTCTGTATGTCAATGCTCCAACATCCCTCTGTATGTCAATGTTACACATCCCTCTCTATGTCAATGCCCCAACATCCCTCTGTATGTCAATGCTCCACATCCCTCTGTATGTCAATGCTCCAACATCCCTCTCTATGTAAATGCCCCAACATCCCTCTTTATGTCAATGCTCCAACATCCCTCTCTATGTCAATGCTCCACATCCCTCATAATGTCAATGTTACAAATCCCTCTCTATGGAAATGCCCCAACATCCCTCTGTATGTCAATGTTCCAAATCCCTCTGCATGTCAATGATCCATGTCCCTCTGTATGTCAATGCTCCACATCCCTGAGTATATCAATGCTCCAACAACCCTCTGTCTGTCAATGTCCACATCCCTCTGGATGTCAATGCTCCAACATTCCTCTGTATGTCAATGTTCCAACATCCCTCTGTATGTCAATGCTCCAACATCCCTCTCTATGTCAATGTTCCACAACCCTCTGTATGTAAATGCTCCAACATCCCTCTGTATGTCAATGCTCCAACATCCCTCTGTATGTCAATTCTCCACATCCCTCTGTATGTCAATGTTCCAACATCCCTCTGCATGTCAATGCTCCACATCCCTCTGTATGTCAATGTTCCACATCCCTTTGTATGACAATGTTCCAACATCCCTCTGCATGTCAATGCTCCACATCCCTCTGTATGTCAATGTTCCACATCCCTTTGTATGTCAATGTTCCAACATCCCTCTGTATGTCAATGCTCCACATCCCTCTGCATGTCAATGTTCCACATCCCTCTGTATGTCAATGCTCCACATCCCTCTTTATGTCAATGCTCCAACATCCCTCTTTATGTCAATGCTCCACATCCCTCTGTATGTCAATGTTCCAACATCCCTCTGTATGTCAATGCTCCAACATCCCTCTCTATGTCAATGTTCCACATCCCTCTGTATGTCAATGCTCCACATCCCTCTGTATGTCAATGCTCCAACATCCCTCTGTATGTCAATGCTCCAACATCCCTCTGTATCTCAATGTTCCAACATCCCTCTGTATGTCAATGTTCCAACATCCCTCTGTATGTCAATGCTCCAACATCCCTCTGTATGTCAATGCTCCACATCCCTCTGCATGTCAATGTTCCACATCCCTCTGTATGTCAATGCTCCACATCCCTCTTTATGTCAATGCTCCAACATCCCTCTGTATGTCAATGCTCCACATTCCTCTGTATGTCAATTTTCCAACATCCCTCTGTATGTCAATGCTCCAACATCCCTCTGTATGTCAATGTTCCACATCCCTCTGTATGTCAATGCTCCACATCCCTCTGTATGTCAATGCTCCAACATCCCTCTGTATGTCAATGCTCCAACATCCCTCTGTATCTCAATGTTCCAACATCCCTCTGTATGTCAATGCTCCAACATCCCTCTCTATGTCAATGTTCCACATCCCTCTGTATGTCAATGCTCCACATCTCTCTGTATGTCAATGTTCCACATCCCTCTGTATGTCAATGCTCCACATCCCTCTGTACGTCAATGCTCCAACATCCCTCTGTATATCAATGCTCCAACATCCCTCTGTATGTCAATGTTCCACATCTCTCTGTATGTCAATGCTCCAACATCCCTCTGTATGTCAATGCTCCACATCCCTCTGTATGTCAATGCTCCAACATCCCTCTGTATGTCAATGTTGCAACATCCCTCTGTATGTCAATGTTCCACATCCCTCTATATGTCAATGCTCCACATCCCTCTGTATGTCAATGCTACAACATCCCTCTGTATGTCAATGTTCCACATCCCTCTGTATGTCAATGCTCCACATCCCACTGTGTGTCCATGCTCTACATCCCTCTGTATGTCAATGCTCCAACATCCCTCTGTATGTCAATGCTCCACATCCCTCTGTATGTCAATGCTCCACATCCCTCTGTATGTCAATGCTCCAACATCCCTCTGTATGTCAATGTTCCAACATCCCTCTGTATGTCAATGCTCCACATCCCTCTGTATGTCAATGCTCCACATCCCTCTGTATGTCAATGCGCCAACATCCCTCTGTATGTCAATGCTCCAACATCACTCTGTATGTCAATGCTCCAACATCCCTCTGTATGACAATGCTCCACATCCCTCTCTATGTCAATGCTCCAACATCCCGCTGTATGTCAATGCTCCACATCCCTCTGTATGTCAATGCTCCAACATCCCTCTGAATGTCAATGCTCCAACATCCCTCTGTATGTCAATGCTCCACATCCCTCTGTGTGTCAATGCTTCAACATCCCTCTGTATGTCAATGTTCCACATCCCTCTGTATGTCAATGTTCCACATCCCGCTGTATGTCAATGCTCCACATCCCTCTCGATGTCAATGTTCCAACATCCCTCTGTATGTCAATGTTCCACATCCCGCTGTATGTCAATGCTTCACATCCCTCTCTATGTCAATGCCCCAACATCCCTCTGTATGTCAATGCTCCACATCCCGCTGTATGTCAATGCTCCACATCCCTCTCTATGTCAATGCTCCAACATCCCGCTGTATGTCAATGCTCCACATCCCTCTGTATGCCAATGCTCCACATCTCTCTGTATGTCAATGTTCCACATCCCTCTGTATGTCAATGCTCCAACATCCCTCTGTATATCAATGCTCCAACATCCCTCTGTATGTCAATGTTCCACATCCCTCTGTATGTCAATGCACCGCATCCCTCTGTATGACAATGCTCCAAAATCCCTCTGTATGTCAATGCTCCACATCCCTCTGTATGTCAATGCTCCACATCCCTCTGAATGTCAATGCTCCAACATCCCTCTGTATGTCAATGCTCCAACATCCCTCTGTATGTCAATGTTCCACATCCCTCTGTATGTCAATGCTCCAACATCCCTCTGTATGTCAATGTTCCAACATCCCTCTGTACGTCAATGCTCCACATCCCTCCGTATGTCAATGCTCCAACATCCCTCTGTATGTCAATGCGCCAACATCCCTCTGTATGTCAATGCTCCAACGTCCCTCTGTATGTCAATGCGCCAACATCCCTCTGTCTGTCAATGTTTCACATCCCTCTGTATGTCAATGCTCCACATCCCTCTGTATGTCAATGCTCCAACATCCCTCTGTATGTCAATGCGCCAACATCCCTCTGTATGTCAATGTTCCACATCCCTCTGCATGTCAATGTTCCACATCCCTCTGTATGTCAATGCTCCACATCCCTCCCTATGTCAATGCTCCACATCCCTCCATATGTCAATGTTCCACATCCCTCTGTATGTCAATGCTCCAACATCCCTCTGTATGTCAATGCCCCAACATCCCTCTGTATGTCAATGTTACATATCACTCTCTATGTCAGTGCTCCACATCCCTCTGTATGTCAACGCTCCAACATCCCTCTCTATGTAAATGCCCCAACATCCCTCTGTATGTCAATGCTCCAACATCCCTCTGTATGTCAATGTTACACATTCCTCTCTATGTCAATGCTCCACATCCCTCTGTATGTCAATGCACCAACATCCCTCTCTATGTAAATGCCCCAACATCCCTCTGTATGTCAATGTTCCAACATCCCTCTGTATGTCAATGCTCCACATCCCTCTGTATGTCAATGCTCCACATCCCTCTGTATGTCAATGCGCCAACATCCCTCTGTATGTCAATGCTCCAACATCACTCTGTATTTCAATGCTCCAACATCCCTCTGTATGACAATGCTCCACATCCCTCTCTATGTCAATGCTCCAACATCCCGCTGTATGTCAATGCTCCACATCCCTCTGTATGTCAATGCTCCACATCCCTCTGAATGTCAATGCTCCAACATCCCTCTGTATGTCAATGCTCCACATCCCTCTGTATGTCAATGCTTCAACATCCCTCTGTATGTCAATGTTCCACATCCCTCTGTATGTCAATGTTCCACATCCCGCTGTATGTCAATGCTCCACATCCCTCTCGATGTCAATGTTCCAACATCCCTCTGTATGTCAATGTTCCACATCCCGCTGTATGTCAATGCTTCACATCCCTCTCTATGTCAATGCCCCAACATCCCTCTGTATGTCAATGCTCCACATCCCGCTGTATGTCAATGCTCCACATCCCTCTCTATGTCAATGCTCCAACATCCCGCTGTATGTCAATGCTCCACATCCCTCTGTATGTCAATGCTCCACATCTCTCTGTATGTCAATGTTCCACATCCCTCTGTATGTCAATGCTCCAACATCCCTCTGTATATCAATGCTCCAACATCCCTCTGTATGTCAATGTTCCACATCCCTCTGTATGTCAATGCACCACATCCCTCTGTATGTCAATGCTCCAAAATCCCTCTGTATGTCAATGCTCCACATCCCTCTGTATGTCAATGCTCCACATCCCTCTGAATGTCAATGCTCCAACATCCCTCTGTATGTCAATGCTCCAACATCCCTCTGTATGTCAATGTTCCACATCCCTCTGTATGTCAATGCTCCAACTTCCCTCTGGATGTCAATGTTCCAACATCCCTCTGTACGTCAATGCTCCACATCCCTCTGTATGTCAATGCTCCAACATCCCTCTGTATGTCAATGCGCCAACATCCCTCTGTATGTCAATGCTCCAACATCCCTCTGTATATCAATGCGCCAACATCCCTCTGTATGTCAATGTTTCACATCCCTCTGTATGTCAATGCTCCACATCCCTCTGTATGTCAATGCTCCAACATCCCTCTGTATGTCAATGTTCCACATCCCTCTGTATGTAAATGCCCCAACATCCCTCGGTATGTCAATGCTCCAACATCCCTCTGTATGTCAATGCTCCACATCCCTCTGTATGTCAATGCTCCAACATCCCTCTGTATGTCAATGTTACACATCCGTCTCGATGTAAATGCCACAACATCCCTCTGTATGTCAATGTTCCACAATCCTCTGCATGTCAATGCTCCAACATCCCTGTGTATGTCAATGATCCACATCCCTCTGTATGTCAATGCTCCAACATCCCTCTGTATGTCAATGCCCCAACATCCCTCTGTATGTCAATGCTCCAACATCCCTCTCTATGTCAATGCTCCACATCCCACTGTATGTCAATGCTCCAACATCCCTCTGTATGTCAATGTTACAAATCCCTCTGTATGTCAATGCCCCAACATCCCTCTGCATGTCAATGTTCCAAATTCCTCTGCATGTCAATGCTCCACATCCCTGTGTATGTCAATGCTCCACATCTCTCTGTATGTCAATGCTCCACATCCCTCTGTACGTCAATGCTCCAACATCCCTCTGTATATCAATGCTCCAACATCCCTCTGGATGTCAATGTTCCACATCCCTCTGTATGTCAATGTACCACATCCCTCTGTATGTCAATGCTCCAACATCCCTCTGTATGTCAATGCTCCACATCCCTCTGTATGTCAATGCTTCACATCCCTCTGAATGTCAATGCTCCAACATCCCTCTGTACGTCAATGTTCCACATCCCTCTGTATGTCAATGCTCCACATCCCTCCCTATGTCAATGCTCCACATCCCTCCATATGTCAATGTTCCACATCCCTCTGTATGTCAATGCTCCAACATCCCTCTGTATGTCAATGCTCCAACATCCCTCTGTATGTCAATGTTACACATCACTCTCTATGTCAGTGCTCCACATCCCTCTGTATGTCAACGCTCCAACATCCCTCTCTATGTAAATGCCCCAACATCCCTCTGTATGTCAATGCTCCAACATCCCTCTGTATGTCAATGTTACACATTCCTCTCTATGTCAATGCTCCACATCCCTCTGTATGTCAATGCACCAACATCCCTCTCTATGTAAATGCCCCAACATCCCTCTGTATGTCAATGTTCCAACATCCCTCTGTATGTCAATGCTCCACATCCCTCTGTATGTCAATGCTCCACATCCCTCTGTATGTCAATGCGCCAACATCCCTCTGTATGTCAATGCTCCAACATCACTCTGTATTTCAATGCTCCAACATCCCTCTGTATGACAATGTTCCACATCCCTCTCTATGTCAATGCTCCAACATCCCGCTGTATGTCAATGCTCCACATCCCTCTGTATGTCAATGCTCCACATCCCTCTGAATGTCAATGCTCCAACATCCCTCTGTATGTCAATGCTCCACATCCCTCTGTATGTCAATGCTTCAACATCCCTCTGTATGTCAATGTTCCACATCCCTCTGTATGTCAATGTTCCACATCCCGCTGTATGTCAATGCTCCACATCCCTCTCGATGTCAATGTTCCAACATCCCTCTGTATGTCAATGTTCCACATCCCGCTGTATGTCAATGCTTCACATTCCTCTCTATGTCAATGCCCCAACATCCCTCTGTATGTCAATGCTCCACATCCCGCTGTATGTCAATGCTCCACATCCCTCTCTATGTCAATGCTCCAACATCCCGCTGTATGTCAATGCTCCACATTACTCTGTATGTCAAGGTTCCACATCCCTCTCTATGTCAATGCTCCAACATCCCTCTGTATGTCAATGCTCCAACATCCCTCTGTATGTCAATGTTCCACATCCCTCTGTATTTCAATGCCTCACATCCCTCTGTATGTCAATGCTCCACATCCCTCTGTATGCCAATGCTCCACATCTCTCTGTATGTCAATGTTCCACATCCCTCTGTATGTCAATGCTCCACATCCCTCTGTATGTCAATGCTCCAACATCCCTCTGTATGTCAATGTTACACATCACTCTCTATGTCAGTGCTCCACATCCCTCTGTATGTCAACGCTCCAACATCCCTCTCTATGTAAATGCCCCAACATCCCTCTGTATGTCAATGCTCCAACATCCCTCTGTATGTCAATGTTACACATCCCTCTCTATGTCAATGCTCCACATCCCTCTGTATGTCAATGCACCAACATCCCTCTCTATGTAAATGCCCCAACATTGCTCTGTATGTCAATGCTCCACATCCCTCTGTATGTCAATGCTCCAACATCCCTCCCTATGTAAATGCCCCAACATCCCTCTGTATGTCAATGCTCCAACATCCCTCTCTATGTCAATGCTCCACATCCCTCTGTATGTCAATGTTACAAATCCCTCTCTATGGAAATGCCCCAACATCCCTCTGTATGTCAATGTTACAAATCCCTCTGCATGTCAATGATCCACATCCCTCTGTATGTCAATGCTCCACATCCCTCCCTATGTCAATGCTCCACATCCCTCCATATGTCAATGTTCCACATCCCTCTGTATGTCAATGCTCCAACATCCCTCTGTATGTCAATGCTCCAACATCCCTCTGTATGTCAATGTTACACATCACTCTCTATGTCAGTGCTCCACATCCCTCTGTATGTCAACGCTCCAACATCCCTCTCTATGTAAATGCCCCAACATCCCTCTGTATGTCAATGCTCCAACATCCCTCTGTATGTCAATGTTACACATTCCTCTCTATGTCAATGCTCCACATCCCTCTGTATGTCAATGCACCAACATCCCTCTCTATGTAAATGCCCCAACATCCCTCTGTATGTCAATGCTCCAACATCCCTCTCTATGTCAATGCTCCACATCCCTCTGTATGTCAATGTTACAAATCCCTCTCTATGGAAATGCCCCAACATCCCTCTGTATGTCAATGTTCCAAATCCATCTGCATGTCATTGATCCACATCCCTCTGTATGTCAATGCTCCACATCCCTGTGCATGTCAATGGTCTAACATCCCTCTGTCTGTCAATGTCCACATCCCTCTGGATGTCAATGCTCCAACATTCCTCTGTATGTCAATGTTCCAACATCCATCTGCATGTCAATGCTCCAACATCCCTCTCTATGTCAAGGTTCCACAACCCTCTGTATGTAAATGCTCCAACATCCCTCTGTATGTCAATGCTCCAACATCCCTCTGTATGTCAATGCTCCACATCCCTCTGTATGTCAATGCTCCACATCCATCTGTATGTCAATGTTCCACATCTCTCTGTATGTCAATGTTCCACATCCCTCTGTATGTCAATGTTCCACATCCCTCTGTATGTCAATGCTCCACATCCCACTGTATGTCAATGCTTCACATCCCTCTGAATGTCAATGCTCCAACATCCCTCTTTACGTCAATGTTCCACATCCCTCTGTATGTCAACGCTCCAGCATCCCTCTCTATGTAAATGCCCCACCATCCCTCTGTATGTCAATGCTCCAACATCCCTCTGTATGTCAATGCTCCAACTTCCCTCTGTATGTCAATGTTCCAGATCCCTCTGTATGTCAATGCTCCACATCCCTCTGAACGTCAAAGCTCCACATCCCTCTGTATGTCAATGATCCACATCCCTCTCTATGTCAATGTTCCAGATCCCTCTGTATGTCAATGCTCCACATCCCTCTGTATGTCAATGTTCCACATCCCTCTCTATGTCAATGCTCCAACATCCCTCTGTATGTCAATGCTCCAACATCCCTCTGTATGTCAATGTTCCACATCCCTCTGTATGTCAATGCTCCACATCCCTCTCTATGTCAATGCTCCACATCCCTCTGTATGCCAATGCTCCACATCTCTCTGTATGTCAATGTTCCACATCCCTCTGTATGTCAATGCTCCAACATCCCTCTGTATATCAATGCTCCAACATCCCTCTGTATGTCAATGTTCCACATCCCTCTGTATGTCAATGCACCACATCCCTCTGTATGACAATGCTCCAAAATCCCTCTGTATGTCAATGCTCCACATCCCTCTGTATGTCAATGCTCCACATCCCTCTGAATGTCAATGCTCCAACATCCCTCTGTATGTCAATGCTCCAACATCCCTCTGTATGTCAATGCGCCAACATCCCTCTGTATGTCAATGCTCCAACGTCCCTCTGTATATCAATGCGCCAACATCCCTCTGTCTGTCAATGTTTCACATCCCTCTGTATGTCAATGCTCCACATCCCTCCGTATGTCAATGCTCCAACATCCCTCTGTATGTCAATGCGCCAACATCCCTCTGTATGTCAATGTTCCACATCCCTCTGCATGTCAATGCTTCAATATCCCTCTGTATGTCAATGTTCCAACATCCCTCTGTATGTCAATGCTCCACATCCCTCTGTATGACAATGTTCCACATCCCTCTGTATGTCAAAGCTCCAACATCCCTCTGTATGTCAATGTTCCACATCCCTCTGTATGTAAATGCCCCAACATCCCTCGGTATGTCAATGCTCCAACATCCCTCTGTATGTCAATGCTCCACATCCCTCTGTATGTCAATGCTCCAACATCCCTCTGTATGTCAATGTTACACATCCGTCTCGATGTAAATGCCACAACATCCCTCTGTATGTCAATGTTCCACAATCCTCTGCATGTCAATGCTCCAACATCCCTGTGTATGTTAATGATCCACATCCCTCTGTATGTCAATGCTCCAACATCCCTCTGTATGTCAATGCCCCAACATCCCTCTGTATGTCAATGCTCCAACATCCCTCTCTATATCAATGCTCCACATCCCACTGTATATCAATGCTCCAACATCCCTCTGGATGTCAATGTTCCACATCCCTCTGTATGTCAATGTACCACATCCCTTTGTATGTCAATGCTCCAACATCCCTCTGTATGTCAATGCTCCACATCCCTCTGTATGTCAATGCTTCACATCCCTCTGAATGTCAATGCTCCAACATCCCTCTGTACGTCAATGTTCCACATCCCTTTGTATGTCAATGCTCCACATCCCTCCCTATGTCAATGCTCCACATCCCTCCATATGTCAATGTTCCACATCCCTCTGTATGTCAATGCTCCAACATCCCTCTGTATGTCAATGCTCCAACATCCCTCTGTATGTCAATGTTACACATCACTCTCTATGTCAGTGCTCCACATCCCTCTGTATGTCAACGCTCCAACATCCCTCTCTATGTAAATGCCCCAACATCCCTCTGTATGTCAATGCTCCAACATCCCTCTGTATGTCAATGTTACACATTCCTCTCTATGTCAATGCTCCACATCCCTCTGTATGTCAATGCACCAACATCCCTCTCTATGTAAATGCCCCAACATCCCTCTGTATGTCAATGCTCCAACATCCCTCTCTATGTCAATGCTCCACATCCCTCTGTATGTCAATGTTACAAATCCCTCTCTATGGAAATGCCCCAACATCCCTCTGTATGTCAATGTTCCAAATCCATCTGCATGTCATTGATCCACATCCCTCTGTATGTCAATGCTCCACATCCCTGTGCATGTCAATGGTCTAACATCCCTCTGTCTGTCAATGTCCACATCCCTCTGGATGTCAATGCTCCAACATTCCTCTGTATGTCAATGTTCCAACATCCCTCTGTATGTCAATGCTCCAACATCCCTCTCTATGTCAATGTTCCACAACCCTCTGTATGTAAATGCTCCAACATCCCTCTGTATGTCAATGCTCCAACATCCCTCTGTATGTCAATGCTCCACATCCCTCTGTATGTCAATGCTCCACATCCATCTGTATGTCAATGCTCCACATCCCTCTGTATGCCAATGCTCCACATCTCTCTGTATGTCAATGTTCCACATCCCTCTGTATGTCAATGTTCCAGATCCCTCTGTATGTCAATGCTCCACATCCCTCAGAACGTCAAAGCTCCACATCCCTCTGTATGTCAATGATCCACATCCCTCTCTATGTCAATGTTCCAGATCCCTCTGTATGTCAATGCTCCACATCCCTCTGTATGTCAATGTTCCACATCCCTCTCTATGTCAATGCTCCAACATCCCTCTGTATGTCAATGCTCCAACATCCCTCTGTATGTCAATGTTCCACATCCCTCTGTATGTCAATGCTCCACATCCCTCTCTATGTTAATGCTCCACATCCCTCTGTATGCCAATGCTCCACATCTCTCTATATGTCAATGTTCCACATCCCTCTGTATGCCAATGCTCCACATCCCTCTGTATGTCAATGTTCCACATCCCTCTGTATGTCAATGCTCCACATCCCTCTGTATGTCAATGCTTCACATCCCTCTGAATGTCAATGCTCCAACATCCCTCTGTACGTCAATGTTCCACATCCCTCCCTATGTCAATGCTCCACATCCCTCCATATGTCAATGTTCCACATCCCTCTGTATGTCAATGCTCCAACATCCCTCTGTATGTCAATGCTCCAACATCCCTCTGTATGTCAATGTTACACATCACTCTCTATGTCAGTGCTCCACATCCCTCTGTATGTCAACGCTCCAACATCCCTCTCTATGTAAATGACCCAACATCCCTCTGTATGTCAATGCTCCAACATCCCTCTGTATGTCAATGTTACACAACCCTCTCTCTGTCAATGCTCCACATCCCTCTGTATGTCAATGCACCAACATCCCTCTCTATGTAAATGCCCCAACATCCCTCTGTATGTCAATGGTCCACATCCCTCTGTATGTCAATGCTCCAACATCCTGCTGGATGTCAATGCTCCACCTCCCTCTCTATGTCAATGCTCCAACATGCCTCTGTATGTCAATGCTCCAACATCCCTCTGTATGTCAATGCTTCAACATCCCTCTGTATGTCAATGCTCCACATCCCTCTGTATGTCAATGCTCCAACATCCCTCTGTATGTCAATGTTCCAGATCCCTCTGTATGTCAATGCTCCACATCCCTCAGAACGTCAAAGCTCCACATCCCTCTGTATGTCAATGATCCACATCCCTCTCTATGTCAATGTTCCAGATCCCTCTGTATGTCAATGCTCCACATCCCTCTGTATGTCAATGTTCCACATCCCTCTCTATGTCAATGCTCCAACATCCCTCTGTATGTCAATGCTCCAACATCCCTCTGTATGTCAATGTTCCACATCCCTCTGTATGTCAATGCTCCACATCCCTCTCTATGTCAATGCTCCACATCCCTCTGTATGCCAATGCTCCACATCTCTCTGTATGTCAATGTTCCACATCCCTCTGTATGTCAATGCTCCACATCCCTCTGTACGTCAATGCTCCAACATCCCTCTGTATATCAATGCTCCAACATCCCTCTGTATGTTAATGTTCCACATCCCTCTGTATGTCAATGCTCCACATCCCTCTGTATGACAATGCTCCAAAATCCCTCTGTATGTCAATGCTCCACATCCCTCTGTATGTCAATGCTCCACATCCCTCTGAATGTCAATGCTCCAACATCCCTCTGTATGTCAATGTTCCACATCCCTCTGTATGTCAATGCTCCAAAATCCCTCTGTATGTCAATGTTCCAACATCCCTCTGTATGTCAATGCTCCACATCCCTCCGTATGTCAATGCTCCAACATCCCTGTGTATGTCAATGCGCCAACATCCCTCTGTATATCAATGCGCCAACATCCCTCTGTCTGTCAATGTTACAAATCCCTCTCTATGTAAATGCCCCAACATCCCTCTGTATGTCAATGTTCCAAATTCCTCTGCATGTCAATGCTCCACATCCCTGTGTGTGTCAATGCTCCACATCCCTCTGTATGTCAATGCTCCACATCCCTCTGTATGTCAATGCTCCAACATCCCTCTGTATGTCAATGTTACAAATCCCTCTCTATGTAAATGCCCCAACATCCCTCTGTATGTCAATGTTCCAAATTCCTCTGCATGTCAATGCTCCACATCCCTGTGTGTGTCAATGCTCCACATCCCTCTGTATGTCAATGCTCCACATCCCTCTGTATGCCAATGCTCCACATCTCTCTGTATGTCAATGTTCCACATCCCTCTGTATGTCAATGCTCCACATCCCTCTGTACGTCAATGCTCCAACATCCCTCTGTATATCAATGCTCCAACATCCCTCTGTATGTCAATGTTCCACATCCCTCTGTATGTCAATGTTCCACATCCCTCTGTATGACAATGCTCCAAAATCCCTCTGTATGTCAATGCTCCAACATCCCTCTGTATGTCAATGTTCCACATCCCTCTGTATGTCAATGCTCCAACATCCCTCTGTATGTCAATGTTCCAACATCCCTCTGTATGTCAATGCTCCACATCCCTCCGTATGTCAATGCTCCAACATCCCTCTGTATGTCAATGCGCCAACATCCCTCTGTATATCAATGCGCCAACATCCCTCTGTCTGTCAATGTTTCACATCCCTCTGTATGTCAATGCTCCACATCCCTCTGTATGTCAATGCTCCAACATCCCTCTGTATGTCAATGCGCCAACATCCCTCTGCATGCCAATGTTCCACATCCCTCTGTATGTCAATGCTTCAATATCCCTATGTATGTCAATGTTCCAACATCCCTCTGTATGTCAATGCTCCACATCCCTCTGTATGACAATGTTCCACATCCCTCTGCATGTCAAAGCTCCAACATCCCTCTGTATGTCAATGTTCCACATCCCTCTGTATGTAAATGCCCCAACATCCTTCGGTATGTCAATGCTCCACATCCCTCTCTATGTCAATGCTCCACATCCCTCTGTATGTCAATGCTCCAACATCCCTCTGTATGTCAATGTTACACATCCGTCTCTATGTAAATGCCCCAACATCCCTCTGTATGTCAATGTTCCACAATCCTCTGCATGTCAATGCTCCAACATCCCTGTGTATGTTAATGATCCACATCCCTCTGTATGTCAATGCTCCAACATCCCTCTGTATGTCAATGCCCCAACATCCCTCTGTATGTCAATGCTCCAACATCCCTCTCTATGTCAATGCTCCACATCCCTCTGTATGTCAATGCTCCAACATCCCTCTGTATGTCAATGTTACAAATCCCTCTCTATGTAAATGCCCCAACATCCCTCTGTATGTCAATGTTCCAAATTCCTCTGCATGTCAATGCTCCACATCCCTGTGTATGTTAATGCTCCAACATCCCTGTGTATGTCAATGATCCACATCCCTCTGTATGTCAATGCTCCAACATCCCTCTGTATGTCAATGCTCCAACATCCCTCTGTATGTCAATGCTCCAACATCCCTCTCTATGTCAATGTTCCACAACCCTCTGTATGTCAATGCTCCAACATCCCTCTGTATGTCAATGTTACAAATCCCTCTCTATGTAAATGCTCCAACATCCCTCTGTATGTCAATGTTCCAACATCCCTCTGAACGTCAATGCTCCACATCCCTGTGTATGTCAATGATCCACATCCCTCTGTATGTCAATGCTCCAACATCCCTCTGTATGTCAATGCTCCAACATCCCTCTGTATGTCAATGCTCCAACATCCCTCTCTATGTCAATGTTCCACAACCCTCTGTATGTCAATGCTCCAACATCCCTCTGTATGTCAATGTTACAAATCCCTCTCTATGTAAATGCTCCAACATTCCTCTGTATGTCAATGTTCCAACATCCCTCTGAACGTCAATGCTCCACATCCCTCTGTATGTCAATGCTCCACATCCCTGTGTATGTCAATGCTCCAACATCCCTCTGTATGTCAATGCTCCACATCCCTCTGTATGTCAATGTTCCAAATCCCTCTGCATGTCAATGCTCCACATCCCTCTGTATGTTAATGCTCCAACATCCCTGTGTATGTCAATGATCCACATCCCTCTGTATGTCAATGCTCCACATCCCTGTGTATGTCAATGCTCCAACATCCCTCTGTATGTCAATGCTCCACATCCCTCTGTATGTCAATTCTCCAACATTCCTCAGAATGTCAATGCTCCAACATCCCTCTGTACGTCAATGCTCCAACATCCCTCTCTATGTCAATGATCCACAACCCTCTGAATGTAAATGCTCCAACATCACTCTGTATGTCAATGCTCCAACATCCCTCTCTATGTCAATGCTCCACATCCCTCTGTATGTCAATGCTCCACATCCCTCTGTATGTCATTGCTCCAACATCCCTCTCTATGTCAATGCTCCACATCCCTCCGTATGTCAATGCTCCACACCGTCTGAACGTCAATGCTCCACATCCCTCTGTATGTCAATGATCCACATCCCTCTGTATGTCAATGCTCCACATTACTCTGTATGTCAATGTTCCACATCCTCTCTATGTCAATGCTCCAACATCCCTCAGTATGTCAATGCTCCAACATCCCTCTGTATGTCAATGTTCCACATCCCTCTGTAAGTCAATGCTCCACATCCCTCTGTATGTCAATGCTCCACATCCCTCTGTATGCCAATGCTCCACATCTCTCTGTACGTCAATGTTCCACATCCCTCTGTATGTCAATGCTCCACATCCCTCTGTACGTCAATGCTCCAACATCCCTCTGTATATCAATGCTCCAACATCCCTCTGTATGTCAATGTTCCACATCCCTCTGTATGTCAATGTTCCACATCCCTCTGTATGTCAATGCTCCAACATCCCTCTGTATGTCAATGCTCCACATCCCTCTGTATGTCAATGCTCCACATCCCTCTCTATGTCAATGATCCAACATCCCTCTGTATGTCAATGCTCCACATCCCTCTGTATGTCAATGCTCCAACATCCCTCTGTATGTCAATGATCCACATCCCTCTGTATGTCAATGCTCCACATTACTCTGTATGTCAATGTTCCACATCCCTCTCTATGTCAATGCTCCACATCCCTGTGTATGTCAATGCCCCAACATCCCTCTGTATGTCAATGTTCCAAATCCCTCAGTATGTTAATGCTCCAACATCCCTCTGTATGTCAATGCTCCACATTACTCTGTATGTCAATGTTCCACATCCCTCTCTATGTCAATGCTCCAACATCCCTGTGTATGTCAATGCTCCAACATCCCTCTGTATGTTAATGCTCCAACATCCCTGAGTATGTCAATGATCCACAACCCTCTGTATGTCAATGCACCACATCCCTGTGTATGTCAATGCTCCAACATCCCTCTGTATGTCAATGCTCCACATCCCTCTGTATGTTAATGCTCCAACATCCCTGTGTATGTCAATGATCCAAATCCCTCTGCATGTCAATGCTCCACATCCCTCTGTATGTTAATGCTCCAACATCCCTGAGTATGTCAATGATCCACAACCCTCTGTATGTCAATGCACCACATCCCTGTGTATGTCAATGCTCCAACATTCCTCAGTATGTCAATGCTCCAACATCCCTCTGTACGTCAATGGTCCAACATCCCTCTCTATGTCAATGATCCACAACCCTCTGTATGTCAATGCTCCAACATCACTCTGTATGTCAATGTTCCACATCCTCTCTATGTCAATGCTCCAACATCCCTCTGTATGTCAATGCTCCAACATCCCTCTCTATATCAATGTTCCAACATCCCTCTGTAAGTCAATGCTCCACATCCCTCTGTATGTCAATGCTCCACATCTCTCTGTATGTCAATGTTCCACATCCCTCTGTATGTCAATGCTCCACATCCCTCTGTACGTCAATGCTCTAACATCCCTCTGTATATCAATGCTCCAACATCCCTCTGTATGTCAATGTTCCACATCCCTCTGTATGTCAATGTTCCACATCCCTCTGTATGTCAATGCTCCACATCCCTCTGTATGTCAATGCTCCAACATCCCTCTCTATGTCAATGCTCCAACATCCCTCTGTATGTCAATGTTCCACATCTCTCTGAATGTCAATGCTTCAACATCCCTCTGTATGTCAATGTTCCACATCCCGCTGTATGCCAATGCTCCACATCCCTCTCGATGTCAATGTTCCAACATCCCTCTGTATGTCAATGCTCCAACATCCCTCTGTATGTCAATGCTCCAACATCCCTCTGTATGTCAATGCTCCACATCCCTCTTTATGTCAATGCTCCACATCCCTCCGTATGTCAATGTTCCACATCCCTCTGTATGTCAATGTTCCACATCCCGCTGTATGTCAATGCTTCACATCCCTCTCTATGTCAATGCTCCAACATCCCTCTGTATGTCAATGCTCCAACATCCCTCTCTATGTCAATGCTCCAACATCCCTCTGTATGTCAATGCTCCAACATCCCTCTCTATGTCAATGCTCCAACATCCCTCTGTATGTCAATGCTCCAACATCCCTCTCTATGTCAATGCTCCAACATCCCTCTGTATGTCAATGCTTCAACATCCCTCTGTATGTCAATGCTCCAACATCCCTCTGTATGTCAATGCTCCACATCTCTCTGTATGTCAATGCTCCAACATCCCTCTCTATGTCAATGCTCCAACATCCCTCTGTATGTCAATGCTCCACATCTCTCTGAATGTCAATGCTTCAACATCCCTTTGTATGTCAATGTTCCACATCCCTCTGCATGTCAACGTTCCACATCCCGCTGTATGCCAATGCTCCACATCCCTCTCGATGTCAATGTTCCAACATCCCTCTGTATGTCAATGCTCCAACATCCCTCTGTATGTCAATGCTCCAACATCCCTCTGTATGTCAATGCTCCACATCCCTCTCTATGTCAATGCTCCACATCCCTCCGTATGTCAATGTTCCACATCCCTCTGTATGTCAATGCTCCAACATCCCTCTGTATGTCAATGCACCACATCCCTCTCTATGTCAATGCTCCACATCCCTCCGTATGTCAATGTTCCACATCCCTCTGTATGTCAATGTTCCACATCCCTCTGTATGTCAATGCTACAACATCCCTCTCTATGTCAATGCTCCAACATCCCTCTCTATGTCAATGCTCCAACATCCCTCTGTACGTCAATGCTCCAACATCCCTCTGTATGTCAATGCTCCAACATCCCCCTGTATGTCAATGCTCCAACATCCCTCTCTATGTCAATGCGCCACATCCCTCCGTATGTCAATGTTCCACATCCCTCTGTATGTCAATGCTCTACATCCCTCTGAACGTCAATGCTCCACATCCCACTGTATGTCAATGATCCACATCCCTCTGTATGTCAATGCTCCACATTACTCTGTATGTCAATGTTCCACATCCCTCTCTATGTCAATGCTCCAACATCCCTCTGTATGTCAATGCTCCAACATCCCTCTGTATGTCAATGTTCCACATCCCTCTGTAATTCAATGCTCCACATCCCTCTGTGTGTCAATGCTCCACATCCCTCTGTATGCCAATGCTCCACATCTCTCTGTATGTCAATGTTCCACGTCCCTCTGTATGTCAATGCTCCACATCCCTCTGTATGTCAATGCTCCAACATCCCTCTGTATATCAATGCTCCAACATCCCTCTGTATGTCAATGCTCCACATCCCTCTGTATGTTAATGCTCCAACATCCCTGTGTATGTCAATGATCCAAATCCCTCTGCATGTCAATGCTCCACATCCCTCTGTATGTTAATGCTCCAACATCCCGGTGTATGTCAATGATCCACATCCCTCTGTACGTCAATGCACCACATCCCTCTGTATGTCAATGCTCCAACATTCCTCAGTATGTCAATGCTCCAACATCCCTCTGTACGTCAATGGTCCAACATCCCTCTCTATGTCAATGATCCACAACCCTCTGTATGTCAATGCTCCAACATCACTCTGTATGTCAATGTTCCACATCCTCTCTATGTCAATGCTCCAACATCCCTCTGTATGTCAATGCTCCAACATCCCTCTCTATATCAATGTTCGACATCCCTCTGTAAGTCAATGCTCCACATCCCTCTGTATGTCAATGCTCCACATCTCTCTGTATGTCAATGTTCCACATCCCTCTGTATGTCAATGCTCCACATCCCTCTGTACGTCAATGCTCTAACATCCCTCTGTATATCAATGCTCCAACATCCCTCTGTATGTCAATGTTCCACATCCCTCTGTATGTCAATGTTCCACATCCCTCTGTATGTCAATGCTCCACATCCCTCTGTATGTCAATGCTCCAACATCCCTCTCTATGTCAATGCTCCAACATCCCTCTGTATGTCAATGTTCCACATCTCTCTGAATGTCAATGCTTCAACATCCCTCTGTATGTCAATGTTCCACATCCCGCTGTATGCCAATGCTCCACATCCCTCTCGATGTCAATGTTCCAACATCCCTCTGTATGTCAATGCTCCAACATCCCTCTGTATGTCAATGCTCCACATCCCTCTTTATGTCAATGCTCCACATCCCTCCGTATGTCAATGTTCCACATCCCTCTGTATGTCAATGTTCCACATCCCGCTGTATGTCAATGCTTCACATCCCTCTCTATGTCAATGCTCCAACATCCCTCTGTATGTCAATGCTCCAACATCCCTCTCTATGTCAATGCTCCAACATCCCTCTGTATGTCAATGCTCCAACATCCCTCTCTATGTCAATGCTCCAACATCCCTCTGTATGTCAATGCTCCAACATCCCTCTCTATGTCAATGCTCCAACATCCCTCTCTATGTCAATGCTCCAACATCCCTCTGTATGTCAATGCTTCAACATCCCTCTGTATGTCAATGCTCCAACATCCCTCTGTATGTCAATGCTCCACATCCCTCTGTATGTCAATGCTCCAACATCCCTCTCTATGTCAATGCTCCAACATCCCTCTGTATGTCAATGCTCCACATCTCTCTGAATGTCAATGCTTCAACATCCCTTTGTATGTCAATGTTCCACATCCCTCTGTATGTCAATGTTCCACATCCCGCTGTATGCCAATGCTCCACATCCCTCTCGATGTCAATGTTCCAACATCCCTCTGTATGTCAATGCTCCAACATCCCTCTGTATGTCAATGCTCCAACATCCCTCTGTATGTCAATGCTCCACATCCCTCTCTATGTCAATGCTCCACATCCCTCCGTATGTCAATGTTCCACATCCCTCTGTATGTCAATGCTCCAACATCCCTCTGTATGTCAATGCACCACATCCCTCTCTATGTCAATGCTCCACATCCCTCTGTATGTCAATGCTCCAACATCCCTCTGTATGTCAATGCTCCAACATCCCTCTGTATGTTAATGCTCCACATCCCTCTGTATGTCAATGCTCCACATCCCTCTGTATGTCAATGCTCTAAAGGGTCCTGCCATTAACTATAACTTCCCTCTTGCAGCTGACCTTGCACAATGCATCATGTCAGACTCATAGTGTCGTAGAGTCATTGAGTCACAGAAACTGAGCCTTGGGTCCAAGCCATCCATGCCGATCAGATATCCCAACCCAACCTTGTCCCACCTGCCAGCACCCAGCCCATATCCATCTTAATCCTTATTATTCATATACCCATCCAGATATCTTTTAAATGTTGCAATTGTACCAGCCTCCACCAGTTCCTCTGGCAGCTCATTCCATACACGTACCACCCTGTGTGTGAAAACGTTTCCCCTTAGGTCCTTTTTTAGATCTTTTCCCTCTCACCCTAAACATAAGCCAATTTTAGATCCAACTTGTCAACTCACTGTGGATCCCATGTTATTAAATTGTCTGGGTCAGCCCAACAAGACAGACCTTGTCAAAGGCCTTGCTAAAGTCTATGAAGACATCAACTGCCTTACCCTTATCAATTGTCTTCATTCACTTCCTCAAAAAACTCAGTCTAGTCTGTGAGACAAGCCATGCTGACTATCCCTAATAAAGCCACAATTTGCTCAACGTGAGAAAATGTTGTGGCCAAGAATCTTCTCCAACAATTTCCCTAGCACTGATGTAAAGCCACCGCCTATAATTTCCTGGTTTCCCCCTGTTGCCCTTCTAACATTGTCTACTCCTTTTCGACTGAATCAAGGTTTCAAAGAGGAGGAGGTGTCCATGTTGCTGGTTGGATCCAGTTCTATACAATGACGGTGGGGAGACTGGTCCATGCGGTATTGCAGATCAATGATCAACTCGTTCCTCATGTCAGACAGAAAGGTGAGAATGTGGAGCCTGTAACCATGGGGATGTGGGGGAAGTGAGTCATGCAGGCAGGAAGCTGGATGAACATCAATAAAAGGTAAGGTTGTACTCATTTTAGCAGATTATATTCCCACTCTGTCTTTTGAGAGAGAGAGAGAGGGATGACCAGGGGGTGGACATGCCTCAGGCGAGGCAAGATGCTGGGAAGGAGAGACCCTCAAGGTAACCTCAGCTGGTGCAGAAATTGAAATGTATCAATGGGGATATGTGCAGAAAGACAAGGGGCTAGTGTGGAGCATTAGCAATAACAGGGACTAAATGGGCCGAATGGCCTGTTTCAGTGCTCTAAATGTTCTACGATTCTATGGAAAGTTCCAGCCCCGTCTTTACCCGGAGAGCTGGTCACTGCCAATGGGAGTGTGAGCACAGTGATCAGTAACAGCATTGTATCGGGGATGGAGATTGTTCCTGACTTTGTTACAGTAATACTCAGGGAGGGGTGAGTGTATGGGCTCATTGGTGTGATTAGAGACAGTGCTGGATTGAAAGGATGAGGTGAAAGGATGAGTCAGAGACAGAATAAAATGTTCTGGGACAGAGCTGCCACGTGGTGAGGCTCCAGGAGACACAATGACTACTTGTAAGTACCAACTCTCGTAGAAAATAATCCTGGCAACCTCTCACTCACCTGCTGAGTGTTAAATATCACTGGGTGCTTACAGGAAGGAACACAATACTAACCCTGCAAAACAGAGCCGAATATTGTAACTGATCCTACATAAAGCAGTTCACAGAACCTCTTCAAACTCTCTCTGGCACAACACTTGTTGTGTTTGAGAGGGCAGCTGCACAGTTTATCGTTAAAGTCAGCAGGTGGCAATGTGTTGCAATGAGTTACACTCTCTCATCATTAACTTAGTTAAAAATTATACAACACCAGGTTATAGTCCAACAGGTTTAATTGGAAGCACACTAGCTTTCAGAGCAATGCTCCTTCATCAGGTTCTGTGTTACGATCGAGCCCTCCACTACCACCTGATGAAGGAGCGTCGCTCCGAAAGCTAGTGTGCTTCCAATTAAACCTGTTGGACTATAACCTGGTGTTGTGTGATTTTTAACTTTATACACCCCAGTCCAACACCAGCATCTCCACATCATGACCATTAACTTACACAGTCATGGCTTTACATCCTGAGCCACTCAGTCCTGAGGGAGTGCCGCACTGTCGGAGGGTCAGTACTGAGGGAGTGCCGCACTGTCGGAGGGTCAGTACTGAGGGAGTGCCGCACTGTCGGAGGGTCAATGCTGAGGGAGTGCCGCACTGTCAGAGGGTCAATGCTGAGGGAGTGCCGCACTGTCAGAGGGTCAGTACTGAGGGAATGCTGCTCTGTCAGAGGGTCAGTGCTGAAGGAGTGCCGCACTGTTAGAGGGTCAGTGCTGAGGGAGTGCCGCACTGTCGGACGGTCAATGCTGAGGGAGTGCCACACTGTCAGAGGGTCAGTGCTGAGGGAGCACCGCACTATCAGAGGGTCAGTACTGAGGGAATGCTGCTCTGTCAGAGGGTCAGTGCTGAAGGAGTGCCACACTGTTAGAGGGTCAGTGCTGAGGGAGTGCCGCACTGTCGGAGGGTTAGTGCTGAGGGAGTGCTGCACTGTTGGAGCGTCAGTGCTGAGGGAGTGTTTGGGAGGGTTGAATGGCCTCTTCCTGTTTCTATGGAAAACAGGCAGGAATCCAGACTAATTGACCCCTCTGATCCTCATCCGAGGTCACTGAATGGGGATGATGAGCAGGAACTCTGGCTAATGATGGAGCTCCATCATTTACATGGGGGACTAAATGTGAGGTTCTCTACAATAAATATAAAAGAAGTGACTGGGCCTTCTCCCCAGTATCCTGAGTTAATGCTATCTCTCAACAAGTAATAACTACATAGATTATCCATTCATATATCTTACTACTGTGTGATTTATATATATTTCATAGCATTTATTTGGGATTTTAATGATGATCTAGTGGTATATAAGTTTTCTGTGAATTTGAAGGTGTTTAATAATTAGCATCTAAGTATTTCTGTTGCCATGGTGATGTATTTTTAAAAATAAGGTCAAAGAGAGACTTCATGAAGGCTAACAGAATTTTGTTTACATTGTTTACAAGTGAACAAAATAAACAGAATACTGCATTCAGCTTTCAGATTGATTCTGAAATTATTGGGGAGTTATGGGAAGACACCTATAATTTGCAAAAAGAATGTTTCGTTTCAGTTCGGGGTAATTGCAGAATTCCCCCCTGAAGTCAGGCAAGTGGTGCAATGCCCCTACAAAGGTTTTATGATTGTTCAGAAACCTTAGTGTCATAGTTTGGTTTAACAGTTCCAGATCAGGATTATTTGGTTAAAACCCAGAAAGATTATTTGAGAAAGTCTAAACTCAGGTGTATATGATGAATTAGGAAAGAGGTTAACAGATTCTCATGACTGGGAAGTGAAGCCAGAACAAAGTGAAGCATTCTGTGAGATAAAGGAAATTCCCTTAAGATACTGCTGGGATTATTCGGATTATATTGTGTGTCTTGAAATCTTTAAATGTATGTTATATATAAATGATTTGGTTTATTCTATTTTAGTTTCATTTCTTTTGCATAATAAATTTCTGTTTTATACTATATTCAAATATTCAGCATATTTGCGTTTCAGTGAAAGACCATCTTATTAAAAACCAAACAAAATGATCTTTCAAGCCAGGTTCCAGTCTGTGATCTGACTTATTCAGTAATAATATCTGCTGGAAACGTAATTGCTTGTAGGGTTTTTTGTGTATAAATTAGCCAGCACATTTCCTGTGTTGCTGGGACTGAGTGCTTGTTGTTGGTGAGTAAGAGTGTCTAATCTAAGATTGTACACAGTTTGAAATTAGCACTTAACTAACATTAACAGCTTAAATTCTGAATTTTCAGCCTTAAAGTGAGCCTCAGAACTGGGCATTTATGAGGATTCCGTGATGGTAACACTGTTGAGTGTCAAGGGGTGATGGTTAGATTCTGTCTTATTGAAGTTGGTCATAGCCTGGCATTTGTGTGGCATGAATGTTAGTTGCCACTTGTCAGCCCAGACCTGGAGATTGTCCAGATCTTGTTGGCATTTGAACACGGACTGCTTCAGTATCTGAGGAGCCGTGAATGCTGCTGAACACTGTGCAAGCTGAAGCAGCTGAAGGTAGTTGAACCTAGGACACTACCCTGAGGATCTCCTGCAGAGATGTCCTGGAGCTGAGAAGACTGATCTCCAACCACAACCATCTTCCATTTTGCTCGGTATGACTCCATTTTCAGGAGACCACTCACCTGAATGCAGCCTGGATGTTAGGGCTGTCCCTCTCCCCTCCCCTCTGGAATTCAGTTCTTTTATCCATGTTTGACCCAAGGCTGAAATAAGGTCAGGAGCCGAGTGGCCCCGGGAGAACCCAAACGGAGCGTCACTGAGCAGGTTATTGCTGAGCAGGTGCTGCTTGATAGCCCTGTTACTGACCCCTTCCATCATTTTCTTTACATCCATTCATGAGATGGTGGTGTCACAGGCTGGGTCAGCATTCACTACCCATCCCTAATTGCCCAGAGGGCAGTTCAGAGTCAAGCACATTGCTGTGGGTCTGGAGTCACATGTAGGCCAGACCATGTAGGAATAGCAATTTCCTTTCCTTAAGGACATTAATGAACCAGAAAGGTTTTTCCGACAATCGACAATGGTTTCATGGTCATCATTAGACTCTTATTCCAGATTTTATTGAATTCCAATTCCACCACCTGCCAGGGCAGGATCTGAACCCAGGTCCCCAGATCAATTCCTGGGCCTCTGGATAAATAGTCTAGTGATGATACCATTAGACTATCACCTCCCCATCAGGTAAGTGGCCAGGGTAGATTTGCCCTGTTTTTTTACGTACAGGACATACCAGGGCAATTTTCCACATTGTCGGGTTGATGCCAGTGTTGTAACTGGACTGGAGCAGCTTGGCTCAGGGGCTGTAAGATCTCAAACACATCTTCAGTGCTATTGCTAAAGTGCTGTGTGGGCGGGTAGCCTTTGCAGTATCCTGTGTCTTCAGCCATTCAAATCTGGAATGACCACAGAATTCTGAGACATGAAGATTTACGTATTCTGGTGCATGGGTACAGCACTTCACTCAGGAGGCTAATGGGATGCTAGCTAGTATTATGGGAGGAACTGAATATAAAAGTAAGGAGGTTCTGCTTCAGTTGTACTTGGGCATCGGAGAGACCACGGCTGGAATACTGTAGAGTTCTCCTCTCCCTACTTAAGGAAGGATGGAAATGCATTGGTGGGAGTTTGGAGGAGCCTTCCAATTTCAATCCCCAGCTGATGGTTCTGTGAGGGAAGGGTGGACAGACTGAGCTGGTTCTCACCGAAGTTTGGAAGAGTCTTGGGTGATGACTAAAGTGTGCAAGAACCTGAAAGGATTCAACAAGTTGGACATGGAAAGGATTCTGGGTAAGTCTCGAGTTCAGGGACATTTTTTAAAAGTAATGGTCATCCTTTTAGAACAGCTGAGAATTCCTTTCTCTCAGTGGACTGTGCAGCTCAGGAATGGTGTGTCAGGAGGCAGAGGAGGTGGGGCCATTGAGGCAGGGGAATAGAGTCAAAGGTTATGGAGGATAGGTGGGAATGTGGAATCTGAAACACAAACAGATCTTCATCTCATTAAATAGCAGCGCTGGCTTGAAGGGATGAGCAGCATTCACCTGTTCCTGTTTCATATGTTCGGACATCCATTTATATTTAACATCAGTCTTCAACGTCAAAGATACAGGAATCATCCCAGAAGCTGCAATAAATCAGGAAGGGACTTAGGGAAATTCAGAACCACCGGAGCGATGGTTACTGAGGGAATTGTTGGAGCTGAGGGTCTGACCAGAGCCTGGCACCTGATGGATATCACCTTAGGATCTTAAATGAAGTAGCTAGTGAGATAGCTAATGTATTTGAATTTTCCCAATGATTTGGGGAAGATGTCATTAGATTGGAAACTAGTTAATGTAACTCCCTACGTCAAAAAGGGAGGGAGACGTGAAGCAGGAAATTACAGGTCCGTTCCCTTAATATTGGTCTCAGGAAAACTGTTAGAAGCAAAGATGTTATAACAGGGCACTTTAATAAATTCAAGGTAATCCGGCAAATTCAACCTGGTTTTAACCATTTAACTAATTATGAGGGTCATGGTGTTTGAAATTGTGCGTGTTCTTGGAGAGAGACATTGCTGCTGCCTGCCTCCTGCTCTTCTGCCCAGGTGTGTCCTTAGAGAGAGAGCATGTGGTGTCCCCTAATACTCTTGATGTCTTGAGAGAGGTGGGCACAGTGTGGGGTGGGGGGATACTCTATATCCCCCTCTAACTCCATTTTGATTTAACTCTCCCCACCTTACCCTCCCCCCACTGATGGTTCGTATTACCCATAATGGGCTTTGCATGGAAATATTCAATTGGTCACATGGGTGGCCTAGTTATAAAGAAATCAAAAGAAAAGTCAAAGTCGTTTTCATGATGGGGGAGAAACCTGTTCAGTTGTGTGTAAGAGCACTTAGAGTCAGAGAGTCATAAATTCACAGAGATGTACTGCATAGAAACAGATCCTTCGGTCCAACCCGTCCATGCCGACCAGATATCCCAACACAATCTAGTCCCACCTGCCAGCACCCGGCCCATATCCCTCCAAACCCTTCCTATTCATATACCCATCCAAATGCCTCTTAAATGTTGCAATTGTACCAGCCTCCACCACATCCTCTGGCAGCACCACCCTCTGGGTGAAACAGTTGTCCCTTAGGTTTTTTTATATAACTTTTCCCTCTCACCCTAAACCAGTGCCCTCTAGTTCTGGACTCCCCGACCCCAGGGAAGAGACAGCAAATTAAAGTAAAAGAAATACAATGCACTGTAGATAAAGGGGAGCCAGTGGATGTACTGTACCTGCATTTCCAGAAGGCATTTGATGAAATGTTACTCCAAAGGTCATTGTGGAAAATATAAGGTGACAGTGCAGGGAGGAACACATGAGTGCAGCGAGATGATTGGCTGGCTAACAGGAAACAAAGAGGAGGAATAAATGGGTCTTTTTCAGGCTGCAGGGTTTCACCAGGTGCTGTGCTCTACGGGTCTGTGATCAAGTCTCAACTCTTTACATTTTATGGAAATAATTCAGATAAAAGGATCGAAGGTGTTGGAGCTACATTTGCTGAGGACACAAAGCCGTGTGGAGGGTACGGTGGCACAGTGGTTAGCACTGCTGCCTCACAGCGCCAGAGACCCGTCTCCAATTCCCGACTCAGGCGACTGACTGTGTGGAGTTTGCACGTTCTCCCCGTGTCTGCGTGGGTTTCCTCCGGGTGCTCTGGTTTCCTCCCACAGTCCAAAGATGTGCAGGTCAGGTGAATTGGCCATGGGAAATTGCCCATAGTGAAAGGTAAGGGGCAAATGTAGGGGTATGGGTGGGTTGCGCTTCGACGGGTCGGTGTGGACTTGTTGGGTCGAAGGGCCTGTTTCCACACTGTAAGTAATCTAATCTAAAAAAAAGCCATCTCAGAATGTGAGTCATGAATAGGACACAAGGTGATCAAAAAGCTATTGATCGGATAAATAAATGACCAAAATCTGGCAAATAGAATATAATGTAAGATGTCCATTATCGAAATGGTGAAAGAGTTCAGAACAGAGGGATGGGGTGTCCTGGTCCTTGAATCACAAAAGGTCAGTCTGCAGGGACAGCATGTGATCAGGAAAGTTCATAGAAACGGATCATTTATCATGAGGGGAGTTGTATATAGAAATAGGGAGGTTATGCTTCAGCTATTCAGGTCACTGGTGAGAGACCATCTGGAGTATTGTATCCAGAAGCAGTCACTCTCCTACAGGAAGCATGGAGATGGTTTATTGGACTGACACCCGGAGTGAGCATTTACCAACCGAGTGTTCGAGAGGTTTACACCAATCATCATTAATTTGAACCTAAAATCAATAAAATTAAACCTTAAAAAAGATACGCCGCAGGCTCTGCTGAAGATTATTATTAGGAAATGCTATGGAATACTGCTTGACTTGTAAAAACAAAGAGCTCTGGAGATGGGGATCACGGTAAGAGAGTTTCCACAGGGACATATTTGAGTATTGTGTTGGAGGAGTGTGAGGAAATGTAATGTTGATGACAGAGTGGATTGTAATGTGAGAAGTTGGAGTGTTTGGATATGGGGGTGGGGGTTGTTCTCCTGGAAGCTGGGAGGGACTCCTTGTTGTGAAATCGGTGACTGGCAGCAGCCCTGGGAGGTAACTGAGAGGCTGGGTGAGGGAATGTTACAATCATTGGGTAAGGAATGAATAAAGACATGGGTGAGGATTTTAAAGGTGAACGGATTTGGCTAACCAAACTTGTGAAGAAGAGTCAGTCTTTTATTTGCTTGAAATGTGGATGTCACGAGCAAGGCAAACATTTATTACCCCGTCCCTAGTTGCCCCTTGAGAAGGTGGGGGTGAGCTGCCTTCTTGGCCCACTGCAGTCCATGTGCTGTGGGTAGACCCACGATGCCCTTAGGGAGGAAATTCCAGGATTCTGACCCAGGGACACTGAAGGAACGGCGATATATTTCCAAGTCAGGATAGTGAGTGGCTTGGAGGGGAACTTGTAGGGGATGGTGTTCCTATGTATCTGCTGCCCTTGGGGAAATGGTCGTGGGTTTGGAAGGTGGAATTCTGCAGAGTATGAAAATAGATAAGTTCCCTGGGCTGGATGGGATTGATCCGAGAATTCTCTGGGGAGCGAGGGAGAAGGCTGCAGAGCCTATGGCTTTGATCTTTATGTCATCATTGTCTGCAGGGATAGTGCCAGAAAACTGGAGGATAATAATGCTATTCCCTTGTTCAAGAAGGGGAGTAGAGACAACCCTGGTAATTATAGACCAGTGAGTCTTACTGCGGTTGTGGGTAAAGTGTTGGAAAAGGGCTATAAGAGATAGGATTTATAATCATCGAGGAATAAGTTGATTAGGGATAGTCAACATAGTTTTGTGAAGGGTAGGTCATGCCTCACAAACCTTATTGAGTTCTTTGAGAAGGTGACCAAACAGGTGGATGAGGGTAAAGCAGTTGATGTGGTGTATATGGATTTCAGGAAGGTGTTTGATAAGGTTCCCCACTGTAGGGTATTGTACAAAATACAGAGACATGGGATTGAGGGTGATTTAGCGGTTTGGATCAGAAATTGGCTAGCTGAAAGAAGACAGAGGGTGGTGGTTGATGGGAAATGTTCATTCTGGAGTTCAGTTACTAGTGGGGTACCACAAGGATCTGTTTTGGGGCCACTGCTGTTTGTCATTTTTATGAATGATCTGGATGAGGGCACAGGAGGGTGGGTTAGTAAATTTGCTTTTGCCCAAAACGTCGATTTTCCTGCTCGTTGGATGCTGCCTGAACTGCTGTGCTTTTCCAGCACCACTCTTATCGAGACTCTGGTTTTCAGCATCTGCAGTAACCTGGTAAATTTGCAGACGACACGAAGGTGGGTGGAGTTGTTAATAGTGACGAAGGATGTTGTAGGTAACAGAGAGACATTGATAAGCTGCAGAGCTGGGCTGAGAGGTGGCAAATGGAGTTTGATGTGGAAAAGTGTGAGGTGATTCACTTTGGAAGGAGTAACAGAAATGCAGAGTATTGGGCTCATGGTAAGATTCTTGGTAGGGTAGATGAGCAGAGAGATCTTGGTGTCCCATGTACATAGGAAGTTGTCACCCAGGTTGATAGGGTTGTTAAGAAGGCGTATGGTGTGTTAGCTTTTATTGGTAGAGGGATTGAGTTTCGAAACCATGAGATTATGCTACAACTGTACAAAACTCTGGTGCGGCCGCACTTGGAGTATTGTGTACAGTTCTGGTCACCGCATTATAGGAAGGATATGGAAGCTTTAGAAAGGGTTCAGAGGAGATTTACTAGGATGTTGCCTGGTATGGAGGGAAGGTCTTATGAAGAAAGGCTGAGGGACTCGAGGCTGTTTCGTTAGAGAGAAGAAGGTTGAGAGGTGACATAATTATGACATATAAGCTAATCAGAGGGTTAGATAGAGTGGACAGGGAGTGTCTCTTTCCTCAGATGGTGACGGCTAGCACGAGGGGGCATAGTTTTAAATTGGAGGGTGATAGATATAGGACAGATGTCAGAGGTAGTTTCTTTACTCAGAGTAGTAGGGGCAAGGAACACACTGCCTGTAACAGTAGTAGACTCGCCAACTTTAAGGGCATTTAATTGGTCATTGGATAGGCATGTGGGCGAGAATGGAATAGTGTAGGTTAGATGGGCTTCAGATTGGTTCCACAGGTCAGCACAACATCGAGGGCCAAAGGGCCTGTACTGCGCTGGAATGTTCAATGTTCCATGAAAGAAAAACCAAGCAATGCTCTGATTGGTGGTTGGATACAGAGAATGAGCAATTATTCTCTGACAGATGGGAATGGGAAGGAGGGTGCTGACACTCACACACACCCACATTCTCACACACACCCACACTCACACTCAACCTGTACACTCACACACATACAATCACACACACAGAAGTTGATGGGTTGGCTCCCAGGACTTGAGCATTGCCAATGGGATTTATCAGCCAGTATTGTGAGGGGTTTGGGTGAGTGGAGATTTCTGTGGAAATATCTGTGCTGGTTGCCATGGTTTCCCTGGGCAGCCATGTTGGTGTGGGGACTGGAGTCACCTATTGCCCAACTGGGTTCGGATGCAGAACTCCCCCCCATAGGAATTTTATTGAATTGAATGGGATTACATCCAATCCAATAATTTTATACTCATTGCTGAAACCAGCTTTTAAATGAACAGATTTTTAAAACTGTCTGTATGATGTCAGCAGTTGATGAAACTTAGAAGCTGAGGGAGATCTGATTGAAACTTAGAGGCCTAGATAGTGGACAGGGAGAAGATGTTTCACCAGTAGGACAGACTAGAACCCAACGGCACAGCCTCAGGGCGAAGGGACGGCCCTTTAGAACTGAGATGGGGAGGAATTTCTTCAGCCAGAGGGTGGGGATCTATGGAACTCACTACTGCAGAGGGTTGTGCAGTGTGTTTCAGACAGAGAGAGATAAGGTCTTGATTAGGAAGGGGATCAAAGGTTACAGGCAGAAGGCAGGATAATGGAGTTGAGAAACACATCAGCCCATGAGCGAATAGTGGAGCAGACTCGATGGGCTGAATGGCCTCATGCTGCTTCTTTGTCTATGATCACATAGTAACAATGTAGGCTCCAGAAGCAGAGCTGAGGCGATAGGAGTTTAACAGCAGACCTGTGTCTTGGAGAAGGGGCGGCACGGTAGCACAGTGGTTAGCACAGCTGCCTCACAGCGCCAGGGACCCGGGTTCAATTCCTGCCTCAGGCAACTGTCTGTGTGGAGTTTGCACATTCTCCCCGTGTCTGCGTGGGTTTCCTCCGGGTGCTCCGGTTTCCTCCCACAGTCCAAAGATGTGCGGGTCAGGTGAATTGGCCATGCTAAATTGCCCGTAGTGTTAGATGGATTAATCAGGGGTAAATATAGGGGGGGGTGTTTCTCTTCGGAGGGTCGGTGTGGACTTGTTGGGCTGAAGGGCCTGTTGCCACACTGTAGGGAATCTAATCTAATCTAAAACAAGTCGATACTTGAACTAAATCAATTTGCATGAACATGGATAACTCAAGGCCATGAAAAGCCTTTGATGGTATTTACTACAAACAGCTTTGATTCCAGTGCCAGGGTTGATGTATTAACTCGGAGTGAGAGATGGACAGAACGAGGGGGTTAGACAAGGGAAGAGGCAGAAAAAGAGATGGGAGAAAAGGGACAGAGTATGGGGGCAAGGGGATGTGGGGAGGGGGGGAGCTGAGTCAGAGAGAAAGGGGAGAGACACCCATTTACAAAGATAAACATTGAGAAATCTCTCTGTGTAAATGTGACGCAGCTCCTGGTGCAGATCCAGAATTTATCCATCTGGTCCACTGCTGAACTTTGAACAACTTGCCCAGGCATACACATCAATTAAAAACTTTGGGTTTCAATTGGGCAAAGGTTACCTCCAAGTAAGGAGTTTAGTTTTAAAAGTTATGAACAAGATGCATTTGGTTAAAGCTCTGGTGGGATCAATGTGAAGCTGAGAAATTCTAAGCTCTGTTGTATAAAGACCCATTGAAGAGGCAATTGTATTCTCAAGATTGGAGAATTGAAGTGACAGACATTTCAGACCCTGTGTGAGACAGAGATGGGAGTTCTGTGAGTATTAGAAAGGAGTGCTGTTGAGATTCATACAGTTATACTTTACTGTGTGTCTTGAAATCTTTAAATTATTGTTGTATGTAAACTTTAGTTTATTCTACTTTATCTTCATTTCTTTTGCATAATAACCCCCAGTTTTATTGTTAAAACCTAATCTGCAGCACAAGACCCACTTTGTTGAAACCAAATGAAAAAACAAGCTTGATTTCAGTTTAGGGTCTAACGTTGTCAATCACAGCATCAGCCAGGATCATACCAGGTGGCTTATGTGGGTTACATTGTCCTATGGGTTAATGCAGGACCATTTTTCTACAGTCGGGTAGATGCCAGTGTTGTAACTGCACTGGAACAGCTTGGCTAGGGGAACGGTAAGTTCTGGAGCACAAATCTTCAGTAACATCACTGGGATGTTGTCAGGGCCCATAGCCTTTGCAGTATCCAGTGTCTCCAACCGCTTCTATATTTCACACTGAGTGAATTGAATTGGATCAAGGGAGGAGACTTCGATGGATCATCCACCCGGCACTTCTGACTGAAGATAGCTGTGAACGCTTCAGCCTTATGTTTTGCCGTAATGTGCTGGGCTCCTCCATCGTACAGGATGGGGCTATTTGTGTAACTTCCTCCTCCAGTGAGTTGTTTAATTATTCACCACCATTCACAACAGGATGTGGCAGGAGTGCAGACCTTCAACCTGATCTGTTGGATGTGGGATCATTTAGCTCTGTCTGTCACTTGCTGCTGGCATTGTTTGGCATGTGGCTTGCCCAGGTTGACACCCAACTGTTGCTCCTGGCATGGGGTCTGGGGCATAACCAGGGCTCACCCCCCCCGGACGGACAGTAATGGTAGAGGCGCCGAGTGTCCTGGTAACATTATTAGTTGCTCACCGTGACATTCAAATTCCCTAAAATGGTGATGGTTGCATCAAACCAACTAGTTCATGATGTCATTCAGGGAAGGAAACTTTATGTCCTTATTCAGCTTGGTCTATACATGAACTAAATGGGTTTTACAATAACCGAAAGGATTTGCTGGTTACCATATGACCAGTTTTCTAATTGCTGGTTTAAACAATGAATGGATGAATTAATTACTCTTGCTGTTTAAAGTAAGGAACACAGCTGGATGGAAGAGAAGAGCAGTCCTAGAGATTAAAAGCCAAATCTCAGAGAGGGTTTTTTTTAGTGCCTTGGATCTGTATGAACTAAGGACCTCACTGAAATGGAAGCTCAATGTGAACTCGGTATTGTGTGAACAAACCCAGGTTGGTGTTATTCACCTCTGTAATCCCGATCTGGGAGCTCTCTCTTTGTGTAATCCCGATCTGGGAGCTCTCTCTTTGTGCTTTTGTAACACAATTCAATACAATTAGTTCAAGAATGTTATCATATTGTCCCTTTGCCAGTGTTATTCTATTCATGTCTGAACTCTCCTACTGGTTCATGTGTTACTGACACAAATAAAATGGCAGAAATGTAGAACAGATATTTTGTAGACAGTACCTTTAAAACCCTTGGCCATTTCCATCCAGAATTTGAGATTAGACATCGATAATTCATAACATTAACTGTAAGGAGGTAAAACTATCGAAACAACAAGACTGGATTTCCTGTTATCAAGAAATGTATTCAGTATTTGAACTGCTGTATCTGAATTAGAGACTCCAATTTTACATCTAGAAGGACAAGGGCAGCAGATACATGGGAGCACCATCCCCTGCAAGTTCCCCTCCAAGTTACTCCCCACCCTGACTTGGAAATTTATCGCCGTTCCTTCACTGTCGCTGGGTCAAAATCCTGGAATTCTCTCCCTTACAGATTTGTAGAGTGTAATCAACTATTAAAATGATGACCTCTCCCCTGACTGTCACTATTTTATTAAAGTCCTTAATGATGGGGAAGTTCCAGAACATCAGGGCAACAGGTAAGGGCTTTCACAGCAATTTTCGGCCAGACATGCCGAGTGGCTGATCCATCTCAGCCTCTTCCACTGGTCCCCAGCATCACAGGGACCAGCCTTCAGCCAATTGGCTGGAGACACTGGATACTGTAAAGACTATGGGCCCTGATATCATTCCGGCAATAGTACTGAAGACTTGTGCTCCAGAACTTGCCGTTCCCCTAGCCAAGCTGTTCCAGTACAGTTATAACACTGGCATCTACCCAACAATGTGGAAAATTGTCCTGCACTAACAGATTTTGCCAGACCTGCTGAGTTTATCCAGCAGTTTCTGTTTCTGTTTTTGTTTCTGGTTGCCAGCATCCACATTTTTTCCCGAACTGGTTTGTTGCTGCATTCACTCAGACACACACCAGATGGTCTTTGTCTTTTATTTAAATGTTCTCACATCTGACACTGACGCTAGACTGATGGCTTCCAGTCTGCCCAATATAGACTCCGTCCAATGTTTCGAGAGGCAGTGCACCATCATTTTTCAAAGGCTCCCAAGGCCAGGCAATAAATGCTGACCCAGGTCAGGGACACCAACGCCCCATGAAGGGATAAAAGAAGTCAAGACTTCAATGTAGCAGATACAAAGAAATTCTTAAGAACAGCTGAACATCAGGAGAAATAGAAGACAGGAACCTCAAACAACCACCAGGAAAGGATAGTCAAATCAGATATTGCTGGAAAAGCTCAGCAGGTCTGGCAGCATCAGTGGAGAGAGAAACAAATCGAATCTGATCTGGCTCTTATTCTGACTCCAGTAGCTGTTTTCCTTTAATAGCAGCAAATACAGACTGGGACAAGAGGACCAACAAAGATCTGACAATTCCCCAAATCCTGATGGACTTCACCTCAGGATCGTAAAAGATGGAGCGACTGAGATAGTGGATGCATTGGTTTCCCAGAAAACTGGAACTGAATGGAATGAAAAATAGCAAATGTGACACTTCTCCTCAAGGATGGAGGTTGGAGGAGGGGGAGGGGAACCAGAGAGCAAGAAACTACAGGTCAGGAGCCAAATATTTGTCATCGGGAAAAGGTTAGAAGCAACGATAAAGGAGGTACTGCACAGCACAGGGAAAGTCACGACTCAGTAAGGCAGAGCCATTCTGGTTTAGGAAAAGGAAACTTATTTTTGATAAATTTATGCACGCTTTTTGAGAAGCCACAAGCGGGTGGATAAAGGTGACTCAGTTGATGATCTGTTTGTAGATTTCCAGTTTCCATTTTGGAAAAAGGTGTCACATGAAAAGTTATTGCATCAGATAAAAGGTCCTGGTGTAGGGGGTGCTACGTTAGCACAGGTAGAGGATTGGTTAACTTAACAAGAAAGAGTCATTTTCAGGTCAGCAGGGTGTAACAAGTGGACTGCAAGAGGAAGCTGAGCTAGGACTTCAACTATTTACAATCCCTGCCAATGATTAAGGAAGGGTTCCAATGTATGGTCACTACATTCACCATGATACAGGGGAGAAAAGCAAATTGTAATGGGAATACAAAGAATGGTAATGGGTCAAAGTAAGTTAGTGGGAAAAGGTCTGACAAATGATGTATAATGTGAACTCGTCCACCTTGGCAGGTACGCCAGTGAGGGTACAGTCCCACACACACACTAACTCTCACTGGGGTATAGTCCCCCACACACACTGACTCTCACTGGGGTATAGTCCCACACACACACTGACTCTCACTGGGGTACAGTCCCACACACACACTGACTCTCACTGGGATACAGTCCCCCACACACACTGACTCTCACTGGGGTACAGTCCCACACACACACACACACACAGACTCTCACTGGGGTAGGAGTCACACACACACACACACACACACACACACACACACACACACACACACACACACACACACACACTCTCTGACTGCGGGACAGTCCCACACACACTGCCTCTGACCGGGGTCTATCCCATGGTGGCGGAGTGAGTCCTGGACGGAGTCTGGAATATGGAAGCTGTGTGGCCTTGTGTTTTGCAGTTGGTGGGAGTGGACTCACGCTGGAGACGGACTGGAATGTCAGTACCTTATGGTCACTTTCTGTTATCATTCTGGACATCTTAAACTCTGTTCCGATGGTAACCATTTTTCCAGTCTAAACACCAGTTACAGTACCTGTATCTAGGCACCTTGTCCCTAAGATAGCGCTGAGAGATGTCATTAAAAACTCTTCCCTGCACTCATTTGAGCACACGTGACAATAAAGCTATGCTATTCTCTTTCTTTAACTAAGTGAGGTGGACCAATATTTTCAGAGGTTCCAAAAGCAGAACAAAAACAGTAGATGGGCTTGCCTTTCTCAGTCACTGTATGGATGATGAGAGCAGGGTGGTGATGTTGGGGCTGTACAGGACTCTGGTCGGGCCACAGCTGGAGTACTGTGTACAGTTCTGCTCTCTGCACTACAGGAAAGATGGGATTGCTCTAGACGGGGAACAGAGGAGATTCTCCAGGTTGTTACCCAGGATAGATCATCACGGAGAGAGACTGGATAAGCTCGGATTGTTTACTTTGGAGCGGTGAAGGCTGAGGGGGGACTGACAGAGGGGTATAAGATTATGAGAGGCATGGACAGGGCGAGGGTGGATAGGAAGTAGGTATTCTCCTTAGGTGAAGGGTCAATAACAAGGGGAGCATCATTTTAATGTGAAGGGCAGGAGGTTTGGAGGGGATTTGAGGGAAACAATTTTGACCCAGAGGCCTCGGAGGTGATGGGGTAGGGGGTGTCTGGAATGTGCTGCCTGGGAGAGGAGCTGAAGGATAAACCCGGGGGGAGCCCTTAGAACTGGTAAAAAGTTCTGGGATGAGCAGCTGAAGTGTGATAATCATCGAAGCAGGAGGCTGAGTGAGGAGGGGGACGGCCGGGTGACTCAGAGCAGGACGGGAACACTCCTTACCTTCCCTGTTGATTTCACCCCTTTCCAAATACAGAAGTAGACAATAATCCAGGTGGTGAGGACACACAGGAGCATCTGCCAGTTGATCGTTCCGAGGTGATCAATCCCGACGGAGATTCGCAAAACCTTCCTCCTGAAGGGGTGAAGGAAATGTGCCATCAGCAGCTGGACAGTGGGATCAGACTGGATCAGACAGGAATAGTCCGTATCTAACCCCGTGCTGCCCCTGTACTGGGAGGGTTTGATGGGGGACAGTGTAGAGGGAGCTTTACTCTGTATCTAACCCTGTGCTGTCCCTGTCCTGGGGAGTGTTTGATGTGGTAATGTAGAGGGAGCTTTACTCTGTATCTAATCCCGTACTGTCCCTGTCTGAGCTTTTTATTTGTTATTCATGAATGTAATTTGGGTGCTCAATACAGTCTCCCCCCTCCCCCCCATCCACCATCATACCCTCCCAGGACAGGGACAGCATGGGGTTAGATACAGAGGAAAGCTCCCTCTACACTGTCCCCCATCAAACACTCCAAGGACAGGGACAGCACAGGGTTAGATACAGAGTAAAGCTCCCTCTACACTGTCCCCCATCAAACACTCCAAGGACAGGGACAGCACGGGGTTAGATACAGAGTAAAGTTCCCTCTACACTGTCCCCCCATCAAACACTCCCAGAACAGGGACAGCATAGGGTTAGATACAGAGGAAAGCTCCCTCTACACTGTCCCCATCAAACACTCCCAGGACAGGGACAGCATACGGTTAGATACAGAGTAAAGCTCCCTCTACACTGTCTCCCATCAAACACTCACAGGGCAGGGACAACACGGTGTTAAATACAGAGTAAAGCTCCCTCTACACTGTCCCCCATCAGCAGCACGGTGGCTCAGTGGTTAGCACTGCTGCCTCACAGCGCCAGAGACCCGGGTTCAATTCCCGCCTCGGGTGACTGACTGTGTGGAGTTTGCACGTTCTCCCCGTGTCTGCGTGGGTTTCCTCCGGGTGCTCCGGTTTCCTCCCACAGTCCAAAGATGTGCAGGTCAGGTGAATTGGCCATGCTAAATTGCCCGTAGTGTTAGGTGAAGGGGTAAATGTAGGGGAATGGGTCTGGGTGGGTTGCGCTTCGGCAGGTCAGTGTTGGGCTGAAGGGCCTGTTTCCACACTGTACGTAATCTAATCTAATAGGTACAGCAGGGGGTTAAAGTCAGAATAAAGCTCCCTTTACTGTTTTATCTAACCCCTTGCTGTCCCTGTCCTTGGAATTTCCTTTCGTTATTTAGCAGTGTGATGTGGGCGTTGCTGAGCAGGTTATTGCTGAGCAGGGTTGCCTGTAGCACTGTTGTGGAGCCCTTCCATCACCTTCCTGATCAGCAGCGTTTGATGGGGTTGTTATCTATCACCTTGGATATATATTTGTTGAAGTTGCTGGAGAAACTCAGGTCTGGCAGCATCTGCAGAGAGAGAAACAGAGTTCACGTTGTGAGTCCAATGTTGTGAAAAATGATCACTGAACTCGAAACGTTAGCTCCGTTTCTCTCTCCACGTTTGCTGCCAGACCTGCTGAGTTTCTCCAGCAATTCCTTTTTTTGTTTCTGACTTCTAACATTCACAGTTTTGCGGATATATAATTTCTGGTCAACAAATACTTTCTTTCCCCTAAAGATGAAAAAATGAACAAATCACAAAGGGGTTGAGATTAAGAGCATCTTCCCTCTCAGTCCGAGTTCACACTTACTCCCAAAACTCGATGATGGGCGAGCGCTTGTCCACCAACTCGTCACAGCTCACATTGAAGGCCGTCGTGGAGTTTACGACAGTCCCGTTATGGCATTGATCATGCCGGAAGACTTCAGTACATTCTGGAGTGTTCCATGAGTTTCCACACGTTGCCCAAGGAAGATTGTTGGTGAAGGAATGGATGAGATAATACAAACCCCAGGCAAGCACCATGATATAGTACGTGTTACAGAAAAACACAATCACCATCGAGGCGAAGCCCAAACCTGGAAGGGACAAAAACCATAAAGAACCATAAGGAATAGGTACGGGCGAAGGCCATTCAGCCCCTCAGGCCTGCTCTGCCATTAGATACAACCATGATCCAACATTCCTCACATCCACTTCCTTGCCCATTTCCTCTTAATTCCCCAACTGATCAAGAATCTCTCTCTCTCTCTCTCTCAGCCTTAAATATCCACACGGACCCTGCCCCCACAGCTCTCTCTGTGGTAAGGAGTTCCAAAGATTCTCAACTCTCTGAGAGAGGATATTCCTCCCCATCTCAGTCTGAAACTGGTGCCCCTTTATTCTGAGACTGTGCCCCCATCGTCCCAGACCCTCCCATGAGGGGGACCATCCTCTCAGCATTGACCCTGTCAAGCCCCTGAAGAATTCTGATGTTTCGATAAGATCCCCTCTCATTCTTCCAAACCCCAGGGAGCAGAGTCCCAACCTGTTTAGCCTTTGTACATGGGGCAACCCCTCCATCCCAGGGATCAGGAGAAAGTGAGGACTGCAGATGCTGGAGATCAGGGTTGGGAGTGTGGTGTTGGAAAAGCACAGCTGGTCAGGCAGCATCCGAGGAGCAGGAAGATCAACGTTTCAGGGAAACGCCCTTCGTTAGGAATAAGTCCCTTGTCCGAAACATCAATTCTCCAGCTCCTCTGATGCTGCCTGGCCTGCTGTGCTTTTCCAGCACCACACTCTCCTCCCAGGGATCATTGGGGAGTACCTCCTCTGAACTGACTCGAATGAAATCAGAGCTTTGCTTTAATAAGGAAACAAAAACAGCTCACCATCTAACACATCCTTTCCAAACCCCGAGCTAAGGGCCGTGAGGAGGAAGTGACTCCATAACCTTCAAATCCTGTCAAATCTAGAATACGGTGAGGGATGGGAGAAGGTCCACAATCCAGAGGAGAGAATCCCTGTGTGTGGGAGGGAGTGGGAATGCAGCAGGTACCAGCACACGGTGAGGGGGTCACAGTGGGGAATGTCAGAGTGAGAGGGTCACAGTGGGGAATGTCACAGAGTGAGGGGGTCACGGTGGGGAGTGTCACCGAGTGAAGGGGTCACGGTGGGGAGTGTCACCGAGTGAGGGGGTCACGGTGGGGACTGTCACAGAGTGAGGGGGACACGGTGGGGAGTGTCAGAGTGAGGGGGACACGTTGGGGAGTGTCAGAGTGAGGGGGTCACGGTGGGGAGTGTCAGAGTGAGGGGGACACGTTGGGGAGTGTCAGAGTGAGGGGGTCACGGTGGGGAGTGTCAAAGTGAGGGGATTGATCAGATAGAAAGTGGCCCTTCAGCCCATTGAGTCTGTGCTTGTCAAACCTCCCTCCCCCAACTATTCTCAGCCCATAGCTTGGTCTGCTGTGCAATCGCGACTGTCCGTCAAAGTCCTTCCTGAGTCTGATGAGGGTTTCTGTATCTTCCATCCTCAAAGGTGGGGATGTGCAGATTCAAACCACCCTCTGGGTGAAACCATTTTCCTCAGATTCGCCTCTGAAACCCCTGCCCCTCCCCTTCAAACTCCTCTCCCCAGTCACTGAGCCCTCCACCAAGGGGTGAGGTTTCTTCCTGTCTGTGTCCCTCCAAATGTCATACATCTTAATTACATTTCTCCACCTTCTACCTCAGTCTCCTCTGCTCCATGGAAAACAGCTCTATTCCCTCCAATCTATCTCCGGAACTACACAGGAAATTCCAGTTGGTATTAGCTCCAAGAAAGAGGCCAATAAAAATGAGCCTGCCTGACCAACAGGCCCGAGGAGAGGTCACAGTTCAGAATTCAGCGAATGAGAACCAAGGGATTGATTAAGAACAGGAGAATCAAGTATGAAAGTAATCTTGCAGGGAATATAAAAACTGATTAAACGTTTCCTTTGATATATGATGACATAACGATTGTTTCAGACAAATACTGGCCCCTTTGCAGTCACAAACAGGGGAGTGTACAATGGGGGGGGGGCAAAGAAATGACTGAGCAACTAAAAACATGATTTGGTTCTGTGTCACAAAGAAGGACACAGATAACGTCCCAGAATGGTTGGGCATCCCAGGGTTTAGTGAGATGGGGGGAGGCCGAGGGGAATCGGTATTGGCAGGGAAATGGGATTGGGAAATGCTAAGATTGCAGGACAATAATCCCCCAGGGTCTGATTATCTCCATCCCAGATTAATTAAGGAAGTGCTCTGAGAAATAGGGAATGCATTGATGCTCTTCGTCCAAGGTTCTCGAGAGTGTGGGTCCGTTGTTAGAGAATGGAGGATGGCGAATGTACGATTTAACGCACGGTTTAAACAGGGAGGTCACCGGGAGTTCCAAACCCAGTGGGTCTGATGTCAGCACTGGGGTCGTGTCCACGGGGGAACCATGCCTCACTCTGTGGGAATCTACAATCAAACAGAACACACCGTCTCCAGGGCAACGTAAACACATTGAGTACTGTTCGTAACCTTTACTTGGAAGGAGTGGCCAATCAGGAAAAGGCAATGCAGGGAGTTTCCTGTGATCCTGAATGATCAGCACCAAGGAGGAACACACCCCTGAAAGCACAGAGCCAAAGGGACAGGAGGCGGCCATTCAGCCCCTACAGCCTATTCTGGCATTCAATATGATTGGAAGGGTTCTGTACCCAAATTCCAAAGACCCAGCCTGGCCCCATCTCTCTCTCATACCTCAGGTGAACACAGACCTTTGTCTCCATTCTGAGTGAGATGCAGGTGTCGTTGTTAAGTTTGATCTTTGTTTCCCATCCCTAGTTACCCTTGACTCAGTAAGCCATCTCAGAGGGCAGTTAACCCCATCGCTGTGGGACTGGAGTGACATGTAGGCCAGTGTGGGTTACAATGACAGTTTCCTTCCCTAAAAGACATGAGTGATCAGGATGGGTTTTTCTGAGAGGGTGAACAATGGTTACAGAGTCACCATTAGACCAGCTGGGTCACCAAAAAGCTTAGAATTTGAGTTCACATTTGATCCAGGAATTGGAAAAGAGAATTCTAAACACCTTTGTTTCCTCGCCTCATTCTGACCTTTATTATTTTGGTCTCTGCCCCTTTCACACACACACCCTCTGCCTTGGTGAACTGTATGGGAAGGCAGAGGGTACCAGTGGTTGAATTCCTGCTGCCTCCCTGGGTACAGACTTTCAAATCAGAAGCAGCCTATTCCAAGGCTGAGTTAGACAAAGATTTGATGAACGGGGGAGAAAAGCGACTGGAGGAAGAGACAGATCAGAAAGTGGAGTTAAAACTGTAAACAGATCACCTGCGATCCCACTGAAGGGGAAAGCAGACCTGAGGGGCTGAATGGCCTACTTCTGCTTCTAAACCCAACATTCTTCAGAATCACAGAATTGTTAGAGAATAGAAGGCGGCCATTTGGCCCATCATGTCTGCACTGGCTCTATGAGTATTTTAACATTGTGCCTTTTCCCAATAACTCTGCAAGTTGTTTCTATGGGAACTATCCTCCACACTAGCCAAGGGAAAGCCTCAGTTGAACCTGTCTCCTCCACACAGGCAAGCAAGTGCACCAGACCCTCACCATGTCACAATGGGATATCTTTCCAAATAGTAGGAATCCCTTGATTCTCAACCTGTTAAAGATCAGAAACAGTTTCTCATTATCTTCTCTGACTAGACACCTTCTGATGTGGAAAACTTTGATCAGATTTCCCCTCAGCCTCCTTGTCTACGAGGACAGCTGTCCCAACCTCCTCAATCTATCCCCAGTGCTGAAGTTTCTCATTCCTGGAAACATTCTGGTAAACATCTTCTGCACTCTCTCCCAGACGTGGGGCCCACAACTGGGCACAACACTCCAGCTAAAGGTGAACAAGTGTCGCATATAAGTTCAACATCAGACCTTACTCCTGTACTCTATGCCCCTATTAATGAAGCCTAGAATATGATCTGTTTTGCTAACAGCTCTCTTTACAGTATCTTTAAAGAGTAAAGCATATCCAGACCCCTGTGCCACTATACATCCTTTAGAATGGGACCCTTTACTTTACAGTCTCTCCATGTTCTTTGCACCAAAGTACAACACCGCGGAGTTATACATACACTTCCTGGGAAGGTCCTGGGGAAGTGTTGCTGACCTTGGAGTGCAGGTTCATAGCTCCTTGAAAGTGGAGTCGCAGGTAGATAGGATAGTGAAGAAGGCGTTTGGTATGCTTTCCTTTACCGGTCAGAGTATTGAGTACAGGAGTTGGGAGGTCATGTTGCAGCTGTACAGGACATTGGTTAGGCCACTGTTGGAATATTGTGTGCAATTCTGGTCTCCTTCCTATTGGAAAGATGTTGTGAAACTTGAAAGGGTTCAGAAAAGATTTACAAGGATGTTGCCAGGGTTGGAGGATTTGAGCTACAGGGAGAGGCTGAACAGGCTGGGGCTGTTTTCCCTGGAGCGTCGGAGGCTGAGGGGTGACCTTTTGGAGGTTTACAAAATCATGAGGAGCATGGACAGGATAAATAGGCAAAGTCTTTTCCCTGGGGTCGGGGAGTCCAGAACTAGAGGGCATAGGTTTAGGGTGAGAGGGGAAAGATATAAAAGAGACCTAAGGAGCAACTTTTTCACGCAGAGGGTGTTACGTGTATGGAATGAGCTGCCAGAGGAAGTGGTGGAGGCTGGTACAATTGCAACATTTAAGAGGCATCTGGATGGGTATATGAATAGGAAGGGTCTGGAGGGATATGGGCCGGGTGCTGGGTTAGGTTGGAATACCTGGTCGGCATGGACAGGTTGGACCGAAGGGTCTGTTTTGTGCTGTACATCTCTCTGACTGTGTGCCTCACACTTCTCTGCATTAAATATCATCTGTCACCTCTCTGCCCATCCCACCAACATCCCCCGTCCCACCATCATCCCCCGTCCCACCAACATCCCCCGTCCCACCAACATCCCCCATCCCACCAACATCCCCCGTCCCACCATCATCCCCCATCCCACCAACATCCCCCATCCCACCATCATCCCCCATCCCACCAACATCCCCCATCCCACCATCATCCCCCATCCCACCAACATCCCCCATCCCACCATCATACCCCACCCCACCAACATCCCCCATCCCACCAACATCCCCCATCCCACCATCATCCCCCACCCCACCAACATCCCCCATCCCACCAACATCCCCCATCCCACCATCATCCCCCATCCCACCAACATCCCCCATCCCACCAACAACCCCCATCCCACCAACATCCCCCATCCCACCATCATCCCCCATCCCACCAACATCCCCCATCCCACCAACATCCCCCATCCCACCATCATCCCCCATCCCACCATCATCCCCCATCCCACCAACATCCCCCATCCCACCAACCTGTCAATGTCCTGTTGGAGTTCCGTGCTGTCCTCCTCACAGTTTCATGTCTTCTGTAAATTTTGGAACACCCACCCCCACCCAGCACACCATGATACACTTCAGTACACAGCTCAGAAAAAAAACCCTGGGAACCTCTACGACAAACGTTCCTTCTGCCTGAAAATTATCCATTGACGATTGCTCTTCATTTTCTGTCACTCGCTCAGGTATGTTCGCATCCACATTGCTAATGTCCCTTTACTCCATGACTTTCCTCATTAGTCTGTTGTAAAAAGGCACTGTCTCTTCTCTAAGTCAATACACATAACGTCAACAGGGTTACCCTGATGATCCCTCGGTCACTTTTTCCACAGAGTTCCAGTAACTTAGTTGGATAGACGTTTTGCATGCTAACCAGCATTTATTTCCACATGACTATTCATTCTATTCTGAATAACTTCTTCGATGTTAGGCTGATGGGATGCTATATAGGAACCAGACGACATGCAAAATTTATTCAGCATTTCCACATCAGTAAGATATTTCAGAGCATTTTCCAGAATAGAATCGTCAGAACAGGCAGATGAATATATAGATGAGCTTGAAATAATGGGATTGCAAAAGAATTTTCTCAGAATTTGTGTACTTCTGTGTTTGTCTCTCTTCCTTTCCCCACTTTTCCTGCCTCCCCCTCTTCCTCTCTCTCTCTCTCTCTCTCTCTCTCTCTCTCCATGTCCCAATCTCACACACACAAATGAAATGAAACACACATTTTGATCTGATTTGTATCTCACCTTTGAAGAGAGGTGCAATATTCCATGCACCAATACCTCCCTGTTTCATGAACTGCCCCAGTGCAATCTCCAAGAAAAACACTGGGATTCCTCCCACCAAAACAATCAGCAAATATGGGATGAGGAAGACTCCTGTGAAGATATAACGAAGACATGAAACACGGAGTTACTCTTTAATCCTAGATGTGCAGGTTGCACAGAACTGAAATAGTTTTCATTCACAGTTTCCTATCCTCATTTCAGAAGGTTAGAGGTTCAGAGAATTGACAAGTATCTTTGACAAATGAACTGTTCCCTTTAATAGTGAGGAGGATGTATTGGACTTGAATGCACAAAACACTGGTTACATCGCCTAACCCTGATTAGGCTGATTGTCCAACTCAGTAGCCTAATCTGTGCTCTCCCCATAACCTGTGATCCCGTTCGCCCCAAGTGCTATATCTAGCAACCACTTGAATACATTTAATATTTTGATATCAACCATTTCCTGTGGTAATGAATCCCACAGGCTTACCACTCTTTGGGTAAAGAAATGTCTCCTCATATCCGTACTAAATGGTCCATCCCAAATCTTCAGACTGTGATCCCTGGTTCTGGATGCACTCACCATCAGGAATATTCCCCCTGTGTCTAGCCTGTCTAGTCATGTCAGACTTTTGTAAGTCTCCATGAGATCCCCCTCATTCACCTGAACTCCAGTGGAAAAAAAGTCAAGATTAGAGTGGTGTTGGAAAAGCACAGCAGGTCAGGCAGCATCCAAGGAGCAGGAAAATCGATGTTTCATCAGGATATTTCCAGCACCACTCTTGGGAGTGCAGAGAGATCTCGGTGTCCAGGTACACAGATCCTTGAAAGTTGCCACCCAGGTTGACAGGGTTGTTAAGAAGGCATACAACGTCTTAGCTTTTATTAATAGAGGGATCCCAATCTGTACTTCCCAGCTCCTGATTGATAGCGTCATAGTTTCCTTTTCCCCAATTAAATATCTTCCCTCGGTAAGACCATAAGACATAGGAGTGGAAGTAAGGCCATTCGGCCCATCGAGTCCACTCCGCCATTCAATCATGGCTGATGGGCATTTCAACTCCACTTACCAGCGTTTTCCCCGTAGTCCTTAATTCCTCGAGACAACAAGAATCTATCAATCTCTGCCTTGAAGACATTTAGCGTCCCAGCCTCCACTGCACTCTGTGGCAATGAATTCCACAGGCCCACCACCCTCTGGCTGAAGAAATGTCTCCACATTTCTGTTCTGAATTGACCCCCTCTAATTCTAAGGCTGTGTCCACGGGTCCTAGTCTCCTCGCCTAATCGAAACAATTTCCTAGCGTCCACCCTTTCCAAGCCATGTATTATCTTGTACGTCTCTATTAAGTCTCCCCTTAATCTTCTAAACTCTAATGAATATAATCCCAGGATCCTCAGCCGTTCCTCGTGTTCGGTAACTGCACCTTTCCCTCTCCATGGCTACAGTAAATGTGAGGCAGTTGTGATCACTGTCACCAAAGTGTTCTCCCACCTGTCCTGGCTCATTGCCGAGCACCAAATCCAAAATGGCCTCTCCCCTCGTCGGTCTGTTTACATACTGAGTAAGGAAACCGTCCTGAACACACTTGACAAAAACGGCTCCATCCAAACCGTCTGCACTGAGGAGGTCGCAGTCGATATTGGGAAAGTTGAAATCACCCATAGCAACAACCCTGCTACTTTTACATTTCTCCAGAATCTGCACACCTCTGAGATCTTCAATCTCCCTACTGTTATTAGATGGTCTGTAGAAAACCCCCAATGAGGTGGTTGTTCCCTTGCTGTTCCTAACCCCCACCCATACTGACACTGGACAAACCTTCCTCAACAACCTTCATTTCTGTAGCTGTGATGCACTCTCTGATTAGCAATGCTACACCCCCTACTCTTTTTCCACCCTCCCTGTTCTTTTTAAACATTCTAAACCCTGGAACATCTAGCAACCATTCCTGCCCCTGTGAAACCTACATCACTGTTATGGCCACAACATCGTAGCCCCAAGTACTGATCCATGCTATAAGTTCATCACTCTCATTTCGGACATTCCTTGCATTAAAGCAGCCACACTTTAATCAATCCCTATGTTTCGTCGTAATAGAAATCTTCCTGATAGATTCGACATATCCTGTTGGAGGATCTCTGCATTCTCATCACAGTTCTCCCCAACAATGAGACAGGAATACCCATGGGCACTCCTGTAACCTGAAGAAACTGACAAGTTAACGCAGAGAACCCAGGGACCTGGCTTGTCTTTGAAGTGGGGGTGGGGAGAGTGTTTGGAAACTCTGAATGAACTAGGAATTAAAATCTTGGTGAGAATATGGACCAGGCTGAAGAAGGAAATGGTGGAGAGTTTAATATAGAATTTATATGTGAATGAATCAGACATTTCTTTCAGAGAATAAGAGTTTGGGCTTCCAACTTTAATAAATGTGAAACATGATAATGAGGTGAGTGTAACATCAGGAGGAGGGTGTAACTGGGTGATCTGGTCACAAGCCACCCCCCACCCTCCCAAACCTGGAGTTTTACCCTCCTCATGTCTGGCTCTGTCATACAATCACTGACAGACCCCAATCTATTGGGGTGGTGTGTAGAAGGTACCTTCACTCACTGGGGAATGGAGAGGGGAAAGATTAGAAATTAATGGGCCTTTTTCAAATTGGCAGGCAGTAATTAGTGGGGTGCCACAGGGATTGGTGCTGGAACACCAGCTATTCACGATATTTATTAATGATTTGGACGAGGGAACAAAATGTAACATCTCAAAGTTTGCAGATGATACCAGGTTGTGTTGGATAGGGGGCCGTGTCGCTGGTGTGTCAGAACCCAGAGACCAGAAACCCATGCTGGACCCAGAACTCTGCGGCAGTGGGAGATTCCCAGGGGAACAGCAGGATTGCTTCAGGGAATGTCCTCCAAGCCTCACTGAAGGGGTCACACATCCCCCCCCTCCCCCACCCCGAGTAATGGGAGAGCCGGGCTCTGACCGACCGGAATAGAGAAAGCAGCGAGTGCGTTGAGGAACTGTCTCGGGCCCTTGGATTGGGGAAGGTCAGGGCTCCACTATCTGCTCTGATCACTGCACAACATTGGACATTATCAGCTGTCTCTGAACCTCATCAAACTATCCCCTCCCTCAATACTGAGGGACTGACTGAGGAACAGGAGGAGGAGTGCGCGAGATGGGTCATTTGGCAACTCCCTACCTCATGATGTGGAGGTGCCAGTGTTAGACTGGGGTGGGACAAGGTCAGAAGTCACGCAACACCAGGTTAGAGTCCAACAGGTTTATTCACAAGCTTTCAGAGTGACGCTATTGGACCATAACCTGATGTCATGTGATTTCTGACCTTGCAATAAAAGCAAAATCCTGCAGATGCTGGAAATCTGAAATCAAACCTGAAATTGCTGGAGAAGCTCAGCAGGTCTGGCAGCATTAGTGGAGAGAAAGCGGAGTTAATGTTTCGAGTCTGATTTGACTTTTCTTCAGCATTGTTCAAATGATCAGATTGGCGAATGTTACTGTGTTTTTCTCTCTCTGTCTCCACACTCTGCTGAACCTGCTGAGCTTCTCTGGGTCTTTCTGTGGTGGTTTAATTCCGATCTCCAGTCTCTGAGATTCTGTTTTATCCTCCAATTCTCTGCTGGCTCTCAATCGACATTCAACTCAATCCCATGGGAATCATTCCAGGATCACAGATAAAGACTACAATCTGACTAATTGCAATAGCCTGCTCTGTTGCCATGGTTATTGAATACTAATGCACATTCTCAAACACAACCTCTGAAGGGTTAACAGCTTTAAATCCCAGTCTGAGCGTGGAACATTTTAATTCTTTTTAAATCCCTCCTTTCATCTGATTTTTAATTTACAGAAATCTACAAGTAATCAGCTCAGAGATTCAACCTGGAGTTTTAATCCAGCCAAGTCACTCAGCTGGGAAGCTGAACCGTTGGTGATAGCGATGGAGCAGGCTTTAGTCCAGGAACCCCTAGGCAGGGCCACATACGGTCCTCCTTTCAATCCCTTCAAGTTCAGACACCCAGCAATAATATCAATAAAACCAGGCTGGACTCAAACTGAGCAAACAGACCAGCTCAGTTAGACTCATCTTCCACCCCACCGCCCATCAGATATCAGAATGTAGAGGGTGCTTTACTCTGTATCTGACCCCGTGCTGTCCCTGTCCTGGGAGTGTTTGATGGGGACAGTGTAGAGGGTGCTTTACTTTGTATCTGACCCTGTGCTGTCCCTGTCCTGGGAGTGTATGATGAGGACAGTTAATAATATTTTTGTATATTTTTGATGTATCTTTATCAATAAAACTACTTAGACTTCCCTCAAACAGTAAATGAAGTGAATGACTGGAGACAACTCTGTCTAACGTGCTCGAGTTCACTTGGAGAGCGAGAACATGGACAGTGGGGCAGATGGAGAGAGAGAGCGAGAAATAGAGAGTGACAAAGAGAGTGAAAGACTGAGAGAGAGAGGGGGGGAAGAGAGAGAGAGAGAGACAGAGAAAGAGAGATAGACAGAGAGAGAGAGAAAGACAGAGAGATACAGAGACAGAGAAAGCGAGAGAGAGACAGAGAGAGACATAGACAGAGAGGGGGGAGAGAGAGAGGGGGGAGCGAGACAGAGAGAGAGTGAAAGACAGAGAGAGAGATAGAACATAGAGAGTGTGAAAGACAGAGAAAGGGGGGGGGGGAGCGAGACAGAGAGAGTGAAAGACAGAGAGAGAGATAGACAGAGAGAGTGTGAAAGACGGGGGGGGGAGAGAGAGAGAGAGAGGGAGGGAGAGACAGAGAGGAGAGACAAAGAGAGGGGGGAGAGAGAGAGAGGGGGGGAGAGAGAGAGAGAGACAGAGAGCGAGAGAGAAAGAAAAAGAGAGAGAGAAAAAGACAGAAAGAGAGAGAGAGGGGGAGAGAGAGACACAGAGAGACAGACAGAGAGAGAGCGAGAGAGCGCGCGACAGACTGTCAGATGGGGCAGAGAGAAACAGAGAGAAGTAGGGGGTCGCTTTAATGAACTTGTTCCGAGATGGTAGTCCACACCTCTGGAGTAGGTGGGACTTGAACACAGCCCTCCCAGTGCAGAGGTGGGGACATTATCACGGTTATGTCGGTATTGATTCACTGGGTAACAGGGAGTAAATGTGAGCCTGCAATCAGGTGGCACTGGACAATACCTGCTCAGTCACAGGAGGCCCCTCCCCGCTCTCCCCTGAGTACGCACTGTGTCCTCACTGTTAACCTGTTCAGCCCCTCTGCAGTGCACACAGCTTTGCCCAGACCCTGGCTGTGGGTTACTCCGGGGTGGGCAAGGTGCGTACTGAGGTCCGGTAGGTACGGGGTGCTGAGGGACACAGTCTCCAGCTGATACCAGGAGCCTGTCAGGAGACTTTATAAAGCTCTGGTTAGGCCCCATTTGGAGTACTGTGTCCAGTTTTGGTCCCCACACCTCAGGAAGGACATACTGGCACTGGAACGTGTCCAGCGGAGATTCACACGGATGATCCCTGGAATGGTAGGTCTAACATACGAGGAATGGCTGAGGATCCTGGGATTATATTCATTGGAGTTTAGAAGATTAAGGGGAGATTTAATAGAAACTTACAAGATAATACATGGCTTGGAAAGGGTGGACGCTAGGAAATTGTTTCCATTAGGCGAGGAGATTAGGACCCGTGGACACAGCCTTAGAATTAGAGGGGGTCAATTCAGAACAGAAATGTGGAGACATATCTTCAGCCAGAGAGTGGTGGGCCTGTGGAATTCATTGCCACAGAGTGCAGTGGAGGCCGGGACGCTAAATGTCTTCAAGGCAGAGATTGATAGATTCTTGTTGTCTCGAGGAATTAAGGGCTACGGGGAGAACGCTGGTAAGTGGAGTTGAAATGCCCATCAGCCATGATGGAATGGTGGAGTGGACTCGATGGGCCGAATGGCCTTACTTCCACTCCTATGCCTTATGGTCTTATTCACCCGAATGTTTGATCAGGTTCACCTCCAGCTGAGTAAAGCAGCCTGCCCGAGACACTGGCTGCATCAACACAGAGCGGGAGAAGGAGGCAGCTCCGATCAGGAGGGCCATTCAGCCCCTCCAGCCTGCTCCACCACTCAATACCATCGTGATCAGACTGTCCCACAATTCCCATCCAGCCCCTAATAACCTTTCACCCCAATTTCTTTTTATCAAAAATCTAATGGACTGAGAGAGAGAATGACAGTGAGTGTGAACAGGCGTGAACAAGTATGTGAGAGTTAAACTGCGTGAGTGATTGTGAAAGTGTGAGTAAATGTAAACACAGCCAGTTTTGAAATTTGTAACTCAGGTTGAGGTTTTGGATGTAGGTTTGCTCACTGAGCTGGAAGGTTCATTTTCAGACATTTCGTCACCCTAAGCGGTAACATCTTCAGTGGGCCTCAGGAGAAGCACTGCTGATAATTCCTGCTTTCTATTTATATGTTTGGGTTGTGATGTCATTTCCTGTGCTGATGTTATTTCCTGTGGTGAAGTCACTTCCTGTCCCTTTTCTCAGGGGGGTGGTAGATGGGGTTGAACTCGATGTGTTTGTTGATAGAGTTCCAGTTGGAATGCCATTAGGAAATGTGTGAGCAAGTGTGTAGATGAGTCCATGCGAGTGAGTGTGTGCGGGCACACATGGGGGAGTGAGAGTGACTAAGTGTGAGTGAGTCAGTGTGTGATGTATAAGAGTGACTGAGAGAGTGTGATTGCGAGAGTATAAATGAGTGAGTGTGAGTGTAAGTACGAGAGTGTCAGTGTCAGTATGGGAATTCCACAGGCTCACAACCCTTTCTCTTGTTCTCAGTGTTAAATGGGAGTCCGTGCTGTGGGCGCCTGCTCCTTGATTCCTCCTCAAGTGGGAACTCAGCTCCCAACCTGCTCTGGTAAAGTCCTCTCAGGATTCTCTTGATTTCAATTAGATCATCTCACCTTCTTCTCAACTCCCATGGGAATCAGAACAACCTGTTCAAACTCTCCTCAGGTCTTTCAGATGAATTGTAAATACCTGGGTTCTAGCCTTGTGGTACTGCACTCATTACAGTTTACAGATTAGTCCCGATTCTCTGTCTCCTGATAGTTGGCTAACCTTCTACCCATGCTGAAATATTCATCAACAATACCAGCACAAGTATTAATGTGGTCTCACAGCATCAGAGCGCCGTGGAAAATGCCTTTTGGAAATTTCAATAACTTTCATCTCTTGTTTCCCATTTACTCCAGCTTCCTGTTTCATCTTCAAAATAAATTGTCAAACATCGATTTTCCTTTCAGTAAACCGTGTTGATTTTACCCAGTTGTAGCAGGAATTTTCAGAAAATCGTATGCAATCCCTGGGACAACTTCTTCCTAATGACCCATCAGACTAACCACTCTGGAATTTTCTGCTTTCTGCCTCACTCCTTTCATGAACAGGATTGTTACATTTGAAATTCCACAAACCCTGGGATATTTAGCGAATTTTGGAAGATTATAGCCATATCCTTCATCATTTCAGTGCTATGGGATGAGGCATTGCATTGGCAGTGGGAGAGCGCTTCAATGCGGTTAGCTTTCCTGGACGCGGGTAAATATTAGTGAGGGGCACAGGCAATATCTCTCAGCTTGTCTTCAAATGAAAGGGAGAGTCACTTTAGAATCTCATTGAAAACCAGGTGCGCCTGGCTTTCTGCTTCAGGGTGAAGTGCGTGATTGTGTTGAGCTCTCTGTAATCGGACTCTGCAATAGCCCATGACAACAACAGGCTTCGCTCCAGCCCATTGTCAGGCAGCCAATCGCTCTCCCCACAGCTGCTGCCTGACTTCACTTCAGTCACAACACCTGATCCCAGCTAATCTCCCTCGCTTAGGGGGGGGGGGGGTGTGTGTGTGTGTGTGTGTGTGTGTGTGTGTGTGTGTATGTGTGTGTGTATGTGTATATGTGTGTGTGTATGTGTATATGTGTGTGTGTGTATCTGTGTGTATGTGTGTGTCTCTCTCTCTGTCTTTCTCTGGGTGTGTCTCTCTCTCTCTCTCTCTCTGTCTCCACTGCCTTGTTTCCCTTCACCGTCTCCCCCCCTCACCATCCCATTCTCCCTCCCCACTTCCCCAGGATTTGTGGCCCAGCAGTAGATACAGGAACTGGGTGCTGTGTGCAACAATGCTGGGGGAGTGTGGGTGGGTGGGTGGGTGGGGGGGGGGGGCGTGATGCTGGGGGAGTGTGGCTGGGGGAGTGTGGCTGGGTGGGGGGGGGCGATGCTGGGGGAGTGTGGGTGGGAGGAGGTGTGGGGCGAGATTGGGGGAGTGTGGGTGGGGGTGATGCTGGGGGAGTGTGGGTGGAGGACAGATGCTAGGGGAGTGTGGGTGGGGGGGGTCGATGGTGGGGGTGTTTGGGGGGCATCGCTGCGGGGGGAGTGTTTGTGGGGGGCGATGGTGGGAGAGTGTGGGTGGGGGAGAGGATGCTGGGGGATTGTGGGTGGGGGAGTGATGCTGGAGGGTCGATGCTGGGGGAGTGATGCTGGGGGAGTCGATGCTGAGGGAGTGTGGGAGGGGGACCCAATGCTGGGAGGGGTCAATGCTGGGGGAGTGTGGTGGTGGGGCATTGCTGGGGGAGTATGGGTGGGGGGGCGATGTTGGGGGAGTGTGGGTGCAGGGGTTCAATGCTGGTGGGTTGGTGCTGGGGGAGTATGAGTGGGGGGTGATGCTGGGGGAGTGTGGGTGGTGGGTTCGATGCTGGGGGAGTGTGGGTGGGGGGTTCGATGCTGGGGGAGTGTGGGTGGGAGAGAGATGCTGGGGAGTGTGGTGGGGGGGCAATGCTGGGGGAATATGGGTGGGGGTCAATGCTGGGGGAGTGTGGGGGGGAAGATGCTAGTGGAGTGTGGATGGGAGTGCGATGCTGGGGGAGTGTGGGTGGGGAGAGGGACGTGGGTGATGCTGGGGGGGAACAGTGAAGTGTGTCAGGCCTGGGGTGTGGGTGAGCTGCAGCATGGTGCTGTCACTCTGAAACATCACCCAGAATCACTGTCCCTCTCCAAACAGAGCCACTGTTCACAAAACACCACCCACCCACCCACCCAGTGTCCCAAAACTGCTCAGCTCCCAGCCCTCCCGGTCCCCTCCCTCCCGGTTTGGAAAAGCAGCCCTTTGTACATGCTCCCACAGACAGCAGGGAGGGAAATAGACCAATCAAACTGCTTCAGTCATGTGTGTTATACAATAAAATATTCAGCAAGACATGGGTGAAAGTCCCTGCCCTTTCACAAAACACAACCACGGGATCATTTACATCAGCCTGAGAGCGCAGGCAGGAATACAACTCAGCACTCCCTCAGCACTGACCCTCCGACAGTGAGGCTCTCCCTCAGCGCTGACCCTCCGACAGTGCGGCGCTCCCTCAGCGCTGACCCTCCGACAGTGAGGCTCTCCCTCAGCGCTGACCCTCCGACAGTGCGGCGCTCCCTCAGCGCTGACCCTCCGACAGTGCGGCGCTCCCTCAGCGCTGACCCTCCGACAGTGCGGCGCTCCCTCAGCGCTGACCCTCCGACAGTGAGGCTCTCCCTCAGCGCTGACCCTCCGACAGTGAGGCTCTCCCTCAGCGCTGACCCTCCGACAGTGAGGCTCTCCCTCAGCGCTGACCCTCCGACAGTGCGGCGCTCCCTCAGCGCTGACCCTCCGACAGTGCGGCGCTCCCTCAGCGCTGACCCTCCGACAGTGCGGCGCTCCCTCAGCGCTGACCCTCCGACAGTGCGGCGCTCCCTCAGCAATGACCCTCCGACAGTGCGGCGCTCCCTCAGCAATGACCCTCCGACAGTGCGGCACTCCCTCAGCACTGACCCCCCCGACAGTGCGGCGCTCCCTCAGCACCGACCCTCCGACAGTGCGGCGCTCCCTCAGCACCGACCCTCCGACAGTGCGGCGCTCCCTCAGCACTGACCCTCCGACAGTGCGGCGCTCCCTCAGCACCGACCCTCCGACATTGTTCTCGGAGTTACAGTCTGGTTAAAGGGTTTGAGCCCATTGCCTGCAATTGAGCCGGTGACTTTCTGAGCAGAAGGGGAATGGAGTGCAGAGCTCAGGCTGATTTGTCCTGGGACTCTCCAGCAGAGAGTTTTGACAAAAATGGGGGTGAAATCCAGGGTGAGTGCAGGACCCTGAGCTAAAGGAGTCTCTTTGACAGAGTGGGTCAGGGTCTAGAACATGTCAGTGAACCTGCCCTGACCCCTGACCTCAGCATGGACACAAATCCACCTCCCACCTCCATCCATCGACCCCAAACGTCCAGCACCTTACTGACCATCCCTGCTGTCCCGAGACAGACAGTAACACCATCCACAGCAACGGGATCTGACAGCAAGCTGCTCACACACGAGCTGGGATTTTAAATTAAAGTTGAAAAGCCGTTTCCGGTGGGAATTCCTGGGAATGGTGCTGAGGGAGCTTCTGCTTGTGATTGTGGAGAGATTAAGGTCAGGGATAGGGGGGGCAGGATCGAGGGTACTCTGGGTGAGGATTAGAGGTCAGCTGACAGACTCTGAAGGAGATCGCCCGGTCACCATGAGCTCTCCTGCTTGTCTGAGACTGATCCCAGGCCCTTCCTGGAAGAGTTATTCCTCTCCCGAGTACGTACTCCCCTCTCACAGTCACCATGACAGTGACCACTCGGGCCTCCCCTCCCCCACACCTGTCTGTCAAACAGCATTGACCACAGGTTGGGACTGGACTGTCTAACCATCAGCAGCAAGACCGTGCTGAGGAGGCCTGCAACGTTGGGAATAAAGGGAAACCAGGAGAGTCATAAATTCAGCTCCGACACAGGGCTTCCATGAGAGAGAGAGAGAGAGAGAGAGAGAGAGTGTGTTTGATGGTGGGACAGCGTAGAGGTTGCTTTACTCTATATCTAACTCCTGTCCTGGGAGTGTTTGCTGGGGGACAGTGCAGAATCCCTACAGTGCGGGAACAGACCATTCGGCCCAACAAGTCCACACCGACCCTCCGAAAAGTAACCGGAGGGTTCTGTAGCTCTGTGCTACAGCGGGCGCACAGAGAGGGGAACCGGAAGGTAAGTGGAGACCAGTTTAAATGAACATTTTTCTTTTCGCAGTCTGTTTTTTTTTCCAACTAGGAGCGGGAACCCGGAAGTCGTCAACAGAGGCTTCTGGGAAGGCAAGACGTTTGAGAATGACGAGAACGAGGGTAGGTCCGATCAAGGACAGTAGTGGAAGATTGTGTATCGAGTCGGAAGAGATAGGAGAGGTCTTGAATGAGTACTTTTCTTCAGTGTTTACAAATGAGAGGGACCGTATTGTTGAAGAGGAGAGTGTGAAATGGACTGGTAAGCTAGAAGAGATACTTGTTAGGAAGGAAGATGTGTTGGGCATTTTGAAAAACTTGAGGATAGACAAGTCCCCCAGGCCTGACGGGATATATCCTAGGATTATGTGGGAAGCAAGAGAGGAAATTGCAGAACCGTTGGCAATGATCTTTTCATCTTCACTGTCAACGGGGGTGGTACCAGGGGACTGGAGAGTGGCGAATGTTGTGCCCCTGTTCAAAAAAGGGAATAGGGATAACCCCGGGAATTACAGGCCAGTTAGTCTTACTTCAGTGGTAGGCAAAGTAATGGAAAGGGTACGGAGGGATAGGATTTATGAGTATCTGGAAAGACGCTGCTTGATTAGGGACAGCCAGCACGGATTTGTGAGGGGTAGGTCTTGCCTTACAAGTCTTATTGAATTCTTTGAGGAGGTGACCAAGCATGTGGATGAGGGCAGAGCAGTGGATGTAGTGTACATGGATTTTAGTAAGGCATTTGATAAGGTTCCCCATGGTAGGCTTATGCGGAAAGTCAGGAGGCATGGGATAGTGGGAAACTTGGCCAGTTGGATAGAGAACTGGCTAACCGGTCGAAGTCAGAGAGTGGTGGTAGATGGTAAATATTCAGCCTGGAGCCCAGTTACAAGTGGAGTTCCGCAGGGATCAGTTCTGGGTCCTCTGCTGTTTGTAATTTTTATTAATGACTTGGTAGAGGGAGTCGAAGGGTGGGTCAGTAAATTTGCAGACGATATGAGTTGTGGATAGTGAGGAGGGCTGTTGTTGGCTGCAAAGGGACTTAGATATGATGCAGAGCTGGGCTGAGGATTGGCAGATGGAGTTCAGCCTGTCAAGTGTGAGGTTGTCCATTTTGGAAGGACAAATAAGAATGCGGAATACAGGGTTCTGAGTAAGGTGGAGGAGCAGAGGGATTTTGGGGTCTATGTTCATAGCTCTTTGGAAGTTGCCACTCAGGTGGATAGAGCTTGTAAGAAGGCCTATGGTGTATTAGCGTTCATTAGCAGAGGGATTGAATTCAAGAGCCGTGAGGTGATGTTGCAGCTTTACAGGACCTTGGTTAGGCCACATTTGGAGTACTGTGCGCAGTTCTGGTCACCTCATTTTAGGAAAGATGTGGAAGCTTTGGAGAGGGTGCAGAGAAGATTTACCCGGATGTTGCCTGGAATGGAGACTAGGTCGTACGAGGATAGGTTGAGAGTGCTAGGCCTTTTCTCATTGGAACAGCGAAGGATGAGGGGTGACTTGATAGAGGTTTATAAGATGATCAGGGGAATAGATAAAGTAGACAGTCTGAGACTTTTTCCCGGGTACAACAGAGTGTTACAAGGGGACATAAATTTAAGGTGAAGGGTGGAAGGTATAGGGGGGATGTCAGGGGTAGGTTCTTTACCCAGAGAGTGGTGGGGGCATGGAATGCGCTGCCTGTGGGAGTGGCAGAGTCAGAATCATTGGTGACCTTTAAGCGGCAATTGGATAGGTACATGGATAGGTGCTTAAGCTAGGACAAATGTTTGGCACAACATCGTGGGCCGAAGGGCCTGTTCTGTGCTGTATTGTTCTATGTTCTATGTAACCCACCCAGACCCGTTCCCCTACATTTACCCCTGACTAATGCACCTAACCTCCACATCCCTGAACACTATGGGTAATTTCCCATAGCCAATTCACCTGACCTGTACATCTTTGGACTGTGGGAGGAAACCGGAGCACCCGAAGAAACCCACGCAGACACGGGGAGAATGTGCAAACTCCACACAGACAGTCACCAGAAGCTGGAATCAAACCTGGGTCCCTGGTGCTGTGAGGCAGCAGTGCTAACCACTGAGCCACCGTGCTGCCTGTGTGGAGAGAGCTTTAACCCCATGCTATCCCTGTCTCTAACAGCTTTGCTGGGTGTTGGGGATGATGCTGGAGGAATGAGAGCGACCTGTTGTTATTGGCCTTAACCCCTGATGCACTGTGTCACACACCAACCTTTGAGCAATAAACACACTGCTGGTGTTGTTGGGAAAGGGAGGCAGGTTCTGCTATGATTCATTGTCACAGAGTTAGCTGGCTGGGAAGGATTAGCAACAGAGCTCAGTCCACGTCACAGCAATAACTGTCAGCATGGTTTCACTGGTCAGGGATTACACTGGTTTCAGGCAGCAGCAGGAAGACAGACGGGGCTCCCTTTGTCCCACCATCAGCACTGGAGCATCATTAGGACAGGCATCGCACCCTCTCGCTATCCCCCAATCCCCCTCTCTCTCCCTCCCTCAGTAAGACAATGACATATTTTGACCAAGTTTATTGTAATGACAGACTGTGCAGGTCTACAGGGAAAATGGAACTAGCGGGCACCTTCAGGGCCTACGCTGACAGAATCCTGTGCTATCTCCTGAGCTGGATCAGTGTAAGATCGTGTTTGAGAGAATCGATGTGTTGAAGCATTTCATGATCTCTAACCTTGCTGAAGGCACTATATAAATGCAAATTGTGCTATTTTTGTTTCCTGATGAAGGGCTTTTGCATGAAACGTCGTTTTTCCTGCTGCTCAGATGCTGCTGGGCCTGCCATGCTTTTCCAGCACCACACTCTCGATTCTAATCTCCAGCATTTGCAGTCCTCACTTTTGCCTATTTTTGGTGAAGTCCACATGAAAGATAAGAATGAGGAACGATAGCGCTGAGGTTAATGATGCTTCATGGATAGACCAGGCCCTGGCCTCCGAGCCGGTCACTCACCACTATTTCAACTCCTCTCACATAGAGTCTTAGAGATGTACAGCACAAAAACAGACCCTTCGGTCCAACCCGTCCATGCCGACCAGATATCCCAACCCAATCTAGTCCCACCTGCCAGCACCCGGCCCATATCCCTCCAAACCCTTCCTATTCATATACCCATCCAAATGCCTCTTAAATGTTGCAATTGTACCAGCCCCCACCACATCCTCTGGCAGCTCATTCCATACACGTACCACCCTCTGTGTGAAAAAGTTGCCCCTTAGGTCTCTTTTATATCTTTCCCTTCTCACCCTAAACCTATGCCCCTCTAGTTCTGTACTCCCCACCCCAGGGAAAAGACTTTGTCTATTTATCCTATCCGTGCCCCTCATGATTTTATAAACCTCTATAAGGTCACCCCTCAGCCTCCGACGCTCCAGGGAAAACAGCCCCAGTCTGTTCAACCTCTCCCTGTAGCTCAAATCCTCCAACCCTGGCAACATCCTTGTCAATCTTTTCTGAACCCTTTCACATTTCACAACATCTTACATTTCTCCTCGATTTCTCTCTTGACCCATCTGGGGTCACTTTGCCTTAGTGCCCACTGTCCCAGTCTCTGCTGACATCCTGCCCAGGGCGCAGTCTCCCACACTGTAGGACCAGCCTCAAAAAAGGGATTGTGCATAAATTCACCAGAGTAGGTGAAGCCAGCCTCCAAAGGTGAGGTATACTGGGGGTAAGACAGTGAGCTGTTAGAGGGGCTTCAGATGATTAAAACAATTGCAGTAGACAGGAAAAAAAAAGGCTTTCCCTCTCCAGACTGAGTCCAGATCATTCCAAACTTAGAATTCCAGAAAAGGCCAGGCCGACATGCCAGCAGGAATTAGAACACTGTTATGGAACTGTACAAAGAAGACAGACCCTCCCCAGGAGCAGGGGACTCACAGGTTTGTGTCAGTCAGGGTCAGGGCAGTAATTATTTCTGCTGATTGATTTACTAACTTTCCAAAATTGATGAGGTTGAGGACCACAAGTTTCTGCTGTAACTCCAGCAGAATGTCAGGGATTCCCTCTGACAAATGATGCTGTTTGTAGAGATTAGTAATATTGCTGACTGCACAATCCACAAGGTGTTTTAGTGTCACATTGGAAAGATCAGAGAATGTTTGATCTGAGTATTGTATAGTAAGGTCATTGACTGAACAATATGTGATTGAACTAGCCCAGTTCAGAGTCACCTTGAGAACTTGGCAACCAAACAGTCAGAAAACAACTGTTTCAGCATAGATTAGTAGTTAATAGTTTAAACTTGCGATAAACAGAGAGATGTAAATAGGAGGACACACACACACACACACCTGACAGCAGTAAACTGGAGATAACACAGAACAAATACACAGATTAATGTAATACACTACCAGCCAATCACCTCACCCACCTGTAGTGAATGCCAATGAATTCCTAGAATTCCTACAATGTGGAAACAGGCCATTTGGCCCAAGTCCACACCCATTCCCCTACCCTATTACTCTACATTTCCCCTGATTAATGCACCTGACCCGCACATCTTTGTGACTGTGGGAGGAAACCGGAGACCCGGAGGAAACCCACGCAGACACGGGGAGAATGTGCAAACTCCACACGGACAGACAGTCCCCCAAGGTGGGAATTGAACCCGGGTCCCTGGTGGTGTGAGGCAGCAGTGCTAACCACTGAGCCACCGTGCCATTGGAGAAAAATGACAGATTTCTCAGCCTCCCTCAGAGATGCTAGTCCACTGGACAGTGCCCATCTGCAATTCACAACAGATGAAACCAAGATATGAGATCCTCTCAGAGAATGTGGACATCACTGGCAAATCTGAGATTTGGTGGGCGGCACGGTGGCACAGTGGTTAGCACTGCTGCCTCACACCACCAGGGACCCGGGTTCAATTCCCGCCTCAGGCGACTGACTGTGTGGAGTTTGCACATTCTCCCCGTGTCTGCGTGGGTTTCCTCCGGGTGCTCCGGTTTCCTCCCACAGTCACAAAGATGTACAGGTTAGGTAAATTGGCCATGCTAAATTGCCCGTAGTGTTAGGTAAGGGGTAAATGTATGGGAATGGGTGGGCCACCGCTTCGGCGGGTCGGTGTGGACTTGTTGGGCCGAAGGGCCTGTTTCCACACTAAGTAATCTAATCTAATCTAAAAAAAACTGATCATTCTCTGAAATTGCCTGGGAACCAAATCAGAGTCACCACCTTAAGAGGCACATGTCAGGTGGACAGGGTAAGGATGGCAGATTTCCTTCTGTAATGAGAGTCAATGAACCAGATGGGTTTCATAACGCTCAATGATAACTTCAATCTCTCCATCAGTGATGGTGACCATGATATTTCAGTTTCCTTTTCTGGATTTCATTCAGGATGTGTATGTCACTGGGTATGCCGAGCTCTGACCTGCTCTTGTAGCCATTGTGTTCATTTGACAAGTCCCCCATTCGAGTTCCTGGTCAATGGTAACCCCCAGGATATTGATAATGGGGGACTCGGTAATGGTAACTCCACTGAATGCCAAAGGGCGGTGGTTAGATTGTCTCTCATTGGTGATGGTCATAGCCTGGCATTAGTGTGGCATGAATGTTATTTGCCACGTGTCAGCCCAAATCTGGAGATTGTCCAGATCTTGTTGAGTTTGAACACGGACTGCTTCAGTATCTGAGGAGTGGTGAATGGTGCTGAACATTATGCACTCATTGGTGACCGTCCCCATTTCTGACCTTATGGAGGGAAGGTCATTGGTGAAGCAGCTGATGCTGGTTGAGTCGAGGACACTCCCCTGAGGGACTCCTGCAGAGATGACCTGGAGCTGAGCTGACTGACCATCTCCCTATGTGGCAGGTATGACTCCGACCAGTGGAGAGTTTGTCCCCGATACCCAATGATTGGTATTGCTCGGGTTCCTTGGTCGAAGGTGACCTGAATATCAAAAACAGCCCCTCTCACCTCCTTCTCCTCCTCCTCCTCCTCTCCCCTGGCCCCCCCAGTGCCCCAGGTCTGTGACATTATTGTGCTGTCACTACATCCCTCGGACAACAACGTGACATTTTGTGGTCTTCAACACCAAGATTGAAAAGGTAAACATCTCAAACGGTTTTGTTGAATCCTCTCTCTGCCTCATTGCAGTTGCTGTCGGATTACAGCTGACTTTGTCAGATTGTAAAGCCTGTGATCCTTGGCCAGAGGAATCCATCACCTTTATTCCAATTTTACTCCATGACACGGCCAGGCACCAAGCTAATGAACACGTCCTGGTGTCAGATGTTTAGACAGATGAAGTCATTCTCAGGATGTGGTAGGTCCAGTCGATGCCAAGCTGCCCTTTTGGAATTATGGATGGTTGAGGCTCTGGAGTCAGGATAGAATATTTCATTCCTCTAATGGACATTACAGACCAGATCGGGTTTTAGAAAATCCAGCTGCTTCCATGTCACATTCATAGACACAGAGATGTACAGCATGGAAACAGACCCTTCGGTCCAACCCGTCCACGCCGACCCGATATCCCAACCCAATCTAGTCCCACCTGCCAGCACCCGGCCCATATCCCTCCAAACCCTTCCTATTCATATACCCATTCAAATGCCTTTTAAATGCTGTAATTGTACCAGCCTCCACCACTTCCACTGGCAGCTCATTCCACACATGTACCACCCTCTGTGTGAAAATGTTACCCCTAAGGTCCCTTTTATACATTTCCCTTCTCACCCCAAACCTGTGCCCTTCAGTTCTGGTCTCTCCTATTCTGGGGAAAAGACTTTGTCTATTTATCCTGTCCATGCCCCTCATGATTTTATAAGCCTCTATAAAGTCACCCCTCAGCCTCCAACCCTCCAGGGAAAACAGCCCCAGTCTGTTCAGCCTCTCCCTGTAGCTCAGATCCTCCAACCCTCGCAACATCTTTGGAAATCTTTTCTGAACCCTTTCTAGTTTCACAACATAATTCCTATAGGTGGGAGACCAGAATTGCACACAATATTCCAACAGTGGCCTAACCAATGACCTGTACACAATCCAATTTAAAAGGGACATTGGAGGAGGCGGGAGGTAAATTTTTCACAGAGTGGTTCATTAATGGAACACATTGCCAGAGGAAGTGGTAGATTCAGATACAATTACAACATTTAAAATACAGGTTCATGGATAGGAAGGGTTTACAGGGAGATGGGCTAAATGTTAGCAAACATGGGCAGGTTTGACCGAGGGGTCTGTTTCTGTGCTGTGCAGCTCTATGAATCTATGATTCTTGGGCAGTTGCATCGAGTCCAAATAAGTTTGAGGGAGAGCAAAGGATTTCCCCTGGTGTCCTCACTAATACTTATCCCAAGCCAACATGGAATCAGTTATTGTCATAGTGTTATTTTTGGGATCTTGCTGTACATAAATCTGGCTGCTGGGGTTTCCCACCTTATACAGTGATGACACTTGTCCCAGTACTTCACTGACTGTGGGATATCCTGCTGTTGTGAAAGGTTGTCTGGGTAGTGTCCCTGCCTCTGCGTTCAAGGGCTCCAGGTCTTGATGGTCAAGAAAGTAGAAATAGTCCATTCAGCCCATCGAGTTTGCTGCACCATTCAGTGAGATGGTGGCTGAGCTGATAATCCTCAAGTCCACTTTCCTGCCTTGTCCCCAGAACCCTTTATTCCTTCCCTCATTAATGGGTGTGTTTGAAACACAGTCAAACAGATCAAGCAACAATTTTAAATCCTTCCAAAACACACCAATGGCAGACTGTCAGACAGGAGAGATCAATGATCAGTCCTGTGCTGGAGACAATGTTTACTCTGATGTCAGGGTCCACAGCTCCATGTGTGAAAGGTTAATGTGGTCACCATAACTCCCAACTCCTTGTTGACTGGACAGCCAATATGGATCAGACCAGTACCAACAGAGCCACAGTGAGAGAGAGACAGAGAGAGACAGAGAGAGAGAGAGAGAGAGAGAGAGACAGAGAGAGAGACACACAGAGAGAGAGAGAGAGAGAGAGAGACAGAGAGAGAGAGAGACAGAGAGAGACACAGAGGTCAGCTGTACCCTTGAGCAGAGCGCTGAGTAATTCTGATAAAATCCCCACTTAGTGAAACACCAACAATCAGAGAATGGACCTGAAAGTCAAACCTCTATTTTCAAATGAATATAGGCCAGATTCCGCACCTTCCATGATGCAATCTCCATTCCCAACTTTTAGATGGTCTTTAATGGTACATTACCTGCTGAATGTCCCAAATAAACAAACAAAGACCAATGGGGGTCTCTTACAGATAGAGACAGGAGGGTTTCAAAAGGAAACCCAGAGAAATTCACCAAAAACTTTGCACCTGTCTAACACAGAAATAGAGAACAGGAGCAGCAAGAGGCTATTTGGCCCTTTGTGCCTGCTTCCCCATTCATTAGGATTATGGCTAATTGATTATGGTAATGGCTTTGTGCTATTAACTTAAGACTATTAATCCCGAGACCCAGGTAACACTGAGGAATGGGGTTCAAATCCTGCCCACAGCAGGTGGCATGAAGAGTCTAATAATGACCATGAAGCCATGGTTCACCGATCTCCTTCAGGGAAGGAAATCTACCATCCTTACCTGGTCTGGGCCTATATGTGACTCCAGACCCACAGCAACGTGGTTAACTCTGAACTGCCCTCTGGGAAATAAATTAGGTGGGAACTGCAGATGCTGGAGATCAGGATTGAGAGTGTGGTGCTGGAAAAGCACAGCTGGTTGGGCAGCATCTGAGGATCAGGAGAGTCGACATTTCAGGCATAAGCTCAAACATTCCTGATGAAGGGCCTACGCTTGAAACGTCGACTCTCCTGCTCCTCGGATGCTGCCCGACCGGCTGTGCTTCTCAGAGACACCCCACATCTAACAAATGAAAATAAAGGTCCCCATATTCTCCTCAAAACTGTGAAGCCCAAGAACTATGTCTACCTCCTTTTTGAAAACATTCACATTTTGGATTCAACGGCTTTCTGTGGTGGAGTTGTTCCTCAGGCTCCCCGCTCTATTTCTTTGCTTTTTGCCAAGATCTCTGTACCAAAGATCGCGCTGTAGAAGGCAACTTGTAAACTTTTCACTGTACTCATGCGAGTACATATATCAATAAAACCAATTCCATGCAACTCAATTCATCTCGGTTCTAACTGACCTACATGGTACCCTTCAACTCTAACCCTGGTTCTGGATTCCCCAGTAACTGGGAACATCCTTCCTGCATTATCCCTGTCTAGTCTGGTTAGAATTTTACAGGTTTCTGAGATTTCCCCTCATCTTTTTAAACTCCCAGTGAATAGAATTCTAATTGATCTCTTCATTTGTCAGCCCCACCATCCCAGGAATCAGTCTGCGAAGCTGCATTCCTTTTATAGTAAAAACATCCTTCCTCAGATAAGGAGACCGTAACGGACAACGTAGTCCCGGGATGGTCTCACTAAGACCCTGTACGATTGCAGCGAGACATCACTGCTCCTGTACTCTGACCCTCTCATTCTGAAGGTCACCTCACCATTTACCTTCCTCACTGCCTGCTGTACCCACACGCTATCTCTCAGCGACTCGTGTACCAGGGTGCCCAAGTCTTGATTAGATTAGATTAGATTACTTACAGGCCCTTCGGCCCAAAAGTCCACACCAACCCGCCGAAGCGCAACCCACCCATACCCCTAGATTTACCGGTTACCTAACACTACAGGCAATTTAGCATGGCCAATTCACCTGACCCGCACATCTTTGGACTGTGGGAGGAAACCGGAGCACCCGAAGGAAACCCACGCAGACACGAGGAGAACGTGCAAACTCCACACAGTCTGTCGCCTGAGTCGGGAATTGAACCAGGGTCTCAGGCGCTGTGAGGCAGCAGTGCTAACCACTGTGCCACCGTGCCGCCGGTCTCATTGCACCCCGCCCCTTTCTCAGTCGATCACCACTCAGATAATAATCTGCCTTCCTGTTCTTGGTCCCAAAGTGGCTAACCCCACATTGATCCACATTAAACTGCACCTGCCATGCATTAACCCACTCCCTCAGCCTGTCCCCATTACACTGAAACATCTCTGCATCCTCCTCAAAGCTCACCCTCCATCCCAGCTTTGTGTTACCTGGAAACCTGGGGATAGTACAGTCAGTTCCTCATCTAAATCATGACTATATCGTGTGAATAGCTGGGGCCCTAGCACTGGCCCCTGCAGTATCCCATTACTCACTGCCTGCCCCTTGGAAGAACACCTGTTCATTCCTAACCTTGGTTTCCTGTCCATCAGCCAGCTCTCTATTTGTCTATCTCAATACACTACCCACAATCCCTAGCATTTTCATTGAATGTAAGGGGGCAGATCATCACCACCTTGTCCAGGGCAACTAGGGATGGGTAATAAATACTGGGCCAGCCAACAATGTCCCCGTGGCGTGAATGAGTAAGTAGCTGGAGTTTGTTCCCTAGGTCCTCGGTACACTGAGCTTTGGACAGCAAGTACACTCCGGCACTGGCGATAATTCTGGTGTTTTTTTTGACAGAAACTGGGACTGAATCCAGAGGTTTTCCGGGTAATCCAGTACCCCATTTCCTGTTCACACTGATCTACGGTGAGTCAACAGCAATGGAAAACTGACAGAGACAAAGATTCACTTCTTGGAAGGAGGCCGTTCAGCCCATTGAGACTGTTCTGTTTATCTAGTCTAATCCCCTCCCACCACCACTTCTTGGTCAATATCACTGTCGTGAATGTCACTATCCAAACATGGAGGGGTTCTGCATCACTTACCCTCTCAATAAATTCTGTGTCTGGTTCAGGGTGAAACAATTATTCTTCAAATCCCCTCAAAACCTTCAACAAATCCTTCAAATCCTTGCCCATATTTATTGACTTCTCTGTAAAGGGGAACAAACCCATTGGATCCTCTGTCCAAGTCCCTCAGAATTAAAGCCACTCAATCAAGTCTCCGTCAGCCTCCTCTGTTCCCGTGAGATCAGTGTCTCCTTATGACTGTTCCCTCTCCCAGCAACATCCTCACAAATCCTCTCCAGCACAAACATTGTCATGGAACAGGGATTGGAATGGAATTACATTGTCTGGGATTTGACACAGTGTACTCACCACCTCCATTTTTATAACACAGGTAGGGAAATCGCCAAACATTACCCAGTCCCACAGCAAACCCTACACAGGACATGATGAAATCCATCTGACGAGTCCATGTCTCTCGCTCCGACCCTGGATCCTTGACACAACCGTTTGTGACAACGAGAGGAGTCAATACGGATTTATCTTCCTGACCAGACTCAGGGTCACCAGCCAGTTCAGTGCTTTCACTTTCAGGGGCACGGGAACAGCCAATTCCACCTGGAAAACAGGCACAAGGAAATGGTGGATCCACATTATTCCAGCACCAATCACAACACAACCAGCTTTCAGTCGACACACAATAAGGCATTTTCTAAAGGGTGCATACCCCTGAATGTAGTGAATAAAACACCCAAGGTATACACACAAAAACTGGACAGTGCGGCGCTCCCTCAGCACTGACCCTCCGACAGTGCGGCGCTCCCTCAGCACTGACCCTCTGACAGTGCGGCGCTCCCTCAGCACTGACCCTCCGACAGTGCGGCGCTCTCTCGGGCACTGACCCTCCGACAGTGCGGCGCTCTCTCGGGCACTGACCCTCCGACAGTGCGGCGCTCTCTCGGGCACTGACCCTCCGACAGTGCGGCGCTCCCTCGGCACTGACCCTCCGACAGTGCGGCGCTCCCTCGGCACTGACCCTCCGACAGTGCAGCACTCCCTCGCACTGACCCTGCCTGAATACCGATTAATTACTTTGCATCCCGGGACATTAATTGCGGTGGGACAGAATGGTGATGTGATTGGACCAGTTATTGAGCACCCATCCACCCACCCCCTTCCCTCCTGCCCCTCACTGCAGATGGTAGCTTTTGAAATGAGTGAGAATCTGGAAATAAAAGCTAATGTAGGAGGCTAGTGGTGGAAAAGAGCTTTTCAGGGTGGAAATCTGTGACAGGGATCCGTACTGGGGCCTCTGCTGTCTGATATATACATCAATGACTTGGATGAAAATGTAGTTGGATGTGTTCATAAGTTCACAGATAATACAAAATGTGGAGTTGTGTATAGTCTATAAGGTAGTCAAAAGATACAGCGGGATATAGATCAGTTGTAGATATGGGCGGACAAATGGCAGATGGAGTTTAATCTGAGAGTACTGTACTTTGGGTGATCAAATGTTAAGGAAGAGTATACAGTTAATGATTATATAGATTAGATTAGATTCCCTACTGTGTGGAAACAGGCCCTTCGGCCCCAACAAGTCCACACTGACCCTCCGAAGATTAATCCAACTAGACCCAAATCCCTCTGACTAATGCACCTAACACTGTGGGCAGTTTAGCATGGCCAATTCACCTAACCTGCACATCTGTGAACTGTGGGAGGAAACTAGAACATAGAACATAAAACAGAACAGTACAGCACAGAACAGGCCCTTCAGCCCACGATGTTGTGCTGAACATTGATCCTCATGTCTGCACCCTCAAATTTCTGTGACCATATGCATGTCCAGGAGTCTCTTAAGTGTCCCCAATGACCCTGCCTCCACAACTGCTGCTGGCAACGCATTCCATACTCTCTCAACTCTGTGTAAAGAACCCGCTCCTGACATCCCCTCTATACTTTCCTCCAACCAGCTAAAAACTATGACCCCTCCTGTTAGTCATTCCTGCCCTGGGAAATAGTCTCTGGCTATCGACTCTATCTATGCCTCTCATTATCTTGTATACCTCAATTAGGTCCCCTCTCCTCCTCCTTTTCTCCAATGAAAAAAGTCTGATCTCATTCAACCTTTCCTCATAAGATAAGCCCTCCAGTCCAGGCAGCATCCTGGTAAACCTCCTCTGAACCCTCTCCAAAGCATCCTCATCTTTCCTATAATAGGGCGAACAGAACTGGACGCAGTATTCCAAGTGCGGTCTAACCAAAGTTTTATAGAGCTGCAACAAGATCACACGACTCTTAAACTCAATCCCCCATTAATGAAAGCCAAAACACTATATGCTTTCTAACAGCCCTGTCCACTTGGGCAGCCATTTTAAGGGATCTATGTACCTGCACACCAAGATCCCTCTGTTCCTCCACACTGCCAAGAATCCTATCCTTAATCCTGTACTCAGCTTTCAAATTCGACCTTCCAAAATGCATCACCTCGCATTTATCCAGGTTGAACTTCATCTGTCACCTCTCAGCCCATCTCTGCATCCTGTCAATGTCCTGCTGCAGCCTACAACAGCCCTCTATACTGTCAACGACACCTCCAACCTTTGTGTCATCTGCAAACTTGCTTACCCATCCTTCAATCCCCTCATCCAAGTCATTAATAAAAATTACAAACAAAACAGGCCCAAGGACAGAGCCCTGTAGAACACCACTCGCCACTGACTTCCAGGCAGAATATTTTCCTTCTACCACCACTCGCTGTCTTCTGTTGGCCAGCCAATTCTGTATCCAGACAGCTATGTTCCCCTGTATCCCATTCCTCCTGACCTTCTGAATGAGCCTACCATGGGGAACCTTATCAAATGCCTTGCTGAAGTCCATATACACCATATCCACAGCTCAACCCTCATCAACTTTTCTAGAACTTGATAAGGTTTGTGAGGCATGACCTGCCCCTCACAAAGCCGTGTTGACTGCATTTAATCAAGCCATGCTCTTCCAGATGGTCATAAATCCTATCCCTCAGAATCCTTTCTAACACCTTGCAGACGACAGACGTGAGACTTACTGGTCTGTAATTGCCAGGGATTTCCCTATTTCCTTTCTTGAAGAGAGGAATTACATTTGCCTCTCTCCAGTCCTCAGGTACGACTCCAGTGGAGAGCGAGGATGCAAAGATCTTCACAAATGGCGAAGCAATCACATTTCTCGTTTCCCAAAGCAGCCAAGGACAAATCTGGTCCGGGCCTGGCGACTTGTCAATCTTAATGTTTGACAAAATTTTCAGCCCATCAGTTTCCTCTATCTCTATCCATTCCAGCATGCACACCTGCTCTTCAAAGGTTTCATTCACTACAAAGTTTGTTTCTTTCGTAAAGACAGAAGCAGAAAACTCATTTAGGGCTTCCCCTACCTCCTCAGACTCCACACACAAGTTCCCTATGCTATCCCTGATCGGCCCTACTCTTTCTTTGACCATTCTCTTATTCCTCACATAAGTGTAAAATGCCTTTGTGTTCTCCCTAATCCGTTCTGCCAAGCATTTCTCGTGTCCCCTCCTGGCTCTCCTCAGGCCATTTTTAAGCTCCTTCCTCACCTGCCTGTAATCCTGTAGAGCTGAGCTTGACCCCAGCTTCCTCCACCTTATGTAAGCTACCTTCTTCCTTTTGACAAGAACCTCCACCGCTCTCGTCATCCAAGGTTCCTTTATCTTACCACTTCTTGCCTGTCTCAGAGGGACATATTTATTCATCACTTGCAACAACTGTTCCTTAAACAGTCTCCACATGTCTATAGTGCCTTTACCATGGAACAATTGCTCCCAGTCCATGCTTCCTAACTCATGCCTAATTGCATCATAGTTTCCTCTTCCCCAATTAAATATCCTCCCATTTTGCCTAATCCTCTCCTTCTCCATAGCTATGTAGAATGTGAGGCAGTTGTGGTCACTATCACCAAAATGCTCTCCCACCACAAGATCTGAACACCCGGAGGAAATCTGGAATTGAACCTGGGACCCTGGTGTTGTGAGGCAGCAGTGCTAACCACTGAGCCATCATACCGCCCATGCATGACTCTGAACAGCTTTATGTACAGGGGAATCTTGGGGGGGGTGGTTCAAGTCCATAGCTCCCTGAAAGTGGCTACACATGCAGATAGGGTGGTAACGAAGGTTTATGGCACGCTTGTCTTTATTGGTTGGGAAATGGAATACTAGAGTCAGGATGTCATGTTGCAGTTTATGAGAATATGCAGTTTGCAAAGTTATAAGATGCAAAGATAGGGTTGATGGTCAGAACCCTTTTCCAAGAGTTGAAATGTCTAAACCTATAGGGAATGCATTTATGATTAGAGAGGGATAGTTCAAAGGGGACGGGAGGGGCAGGTTGCTTTTAGGCACAGAGTGGGAGGAGTCTGGAACATGTTGCCAGGTGAGGTGATGGTGGAGGCAGATACGATACAGCTGTTGAATGAACTTTTGGATATTGCCCTTGGAGGGATGTGGGCCAAGAATGGGCAGAAGGGATTAAACTCATTTCACCTTGGGCTGAAGGGCCTGTTCCTGTGCTATACTGTTCTATGTTCTAATGGTGACCAGATAGTTATCATAAAACCCATCTGGTTTACTCCTGTCCTTCAGGGATGGAAACTGCCATCCTGACCTGGTCTGGCCTACATGTGACTCCAGACCCACAGTAATGGGGTTGGCTCAGCACTACACTGGGCAACACCGAGATCCCATTAACGAACAAACCTAAACCCCATACTGCGGCGGTGATGTAACTGGCCGAAAGATGCGTAAAACAGATTTCAAACCCCAATTTGGCATGTCTGGAAGTTTGAATTCAGTTTTAGAAGAATCTAGAAATAGTAATCAGGTCTTAGTCAAAGTGAAGATAAATCTCCCAATTCTGCACAGATGGTGGTGGGAGGATAGTCAAAGATTGGACAGAATATAAAAAACCCAGCAAAGAACGATTAAAGATTATTAATGAGGGGAAAATTAGAGTCCAAGAGAAAGTTAGTCAAATGTATAAAACAGGTAAACTTTGTCAGATATCTAACCAAAAATAAAAAGAGTTAATAAAGTAGGTGACAGACCCATAGAAAAGGAGTCTGGGAATTAGTAATGCAGGGTATGGAGCCGGCTGATTAATTGAACAGATATGTTCCATCGGTCTTTAGTACAGATGATACTATCATCATCATTGGTCCCTCGCAGGGAAGGATGACTCTTTCCCGTTCTCAGAGGGAGTCTGTAGGTGACTGTACAGAATGGTGGTGGACAGGCAGGAGGCTGGAAGAACACGGCAAACCAGGCAAAATCAGGAGGTGAAGAAGTCAACGTTTCAGGTATAACCCTTCTACAGGACTGGGGGGGTGGATGTGCAGGAGCTGCAGATAAAGAGGGTGGTGGGGACAGGGTGGTGAAGTGGGGATAGGTGAAGAGGTGGAGGGTATGACCTGGTTGGTCAATGGGAGGAATGGATCTGGTTGGTGGCAGGTAGTAGAGGCAGGGAGGGGGATGGGGAGGGAGGTTATTTGAAATTGGAGAACTCAGTGTTGAGTCCTCTGGGCTGTCGGCTGCCCAGGTGGAAGGTGAGGTGTTGTTCCTCCAATTTGCTGCTTGGTTCATTGTGGCGATGGAGGAGGCCGAGGATGGTCCTGTCGGAGAGGGAGTGGGAAGGGGAATTGAAATGGGCAGTGACTGGGAGGTCCGGGCGGCCCCTGTGGGCCTGGCTGAGATGCTCGGTGAACCATTCCCTAAGTTTACGTTCGGTCTCCCCGATGGAGAGGAGACCACATCGGGAGCACCTGATGCAGCAAAGTCGGTTGGAGGAGAGGCCGGGGAACCTCTGTCTCCCCTGGAAGGAGTGTTTGGGGCCCTGGATGGAGAGGGAGGGTACCGGTGGTTTTACATAATTTCTGGTTGCGGGGAAGGTACCGGGGGTTCGGGGGAGGGGTGGCATGAACCAAGGTCTGTCAAAGGGAACGGTCCTTGTGGAAGGGCGAGATGGGTGGAGAGGGGAAGATGTTCTCGGTGGTGGGGTCTAGTTGGAGTCTGCACAAGTGTTTAGGGATGATGCACTGGCTGCAGAGACTGGTGGGTGGTAGGTGCGGACAAGGGGGACTCTGTCTTTATTTTGTTTGGTGGCGGGGGGGGTTTAGAGCAGTGGAACAGGCAGCGGGAGGACTGTCTGCACGGACAGAGGGAGGAACATCCAGGATGCTTGTGAATGGAACATCTCCTTGTCCGAGCAGATGTGGCAGAGACGGAAGAATTGGGAGAATGGGATGGGGTTCTTGCAGGATACCGGGTGGGAGGAGGTGTAGTCCAGGTTTTATGGAAGTCTCTGGGATTGTAGTAAACATCCATCTGTCATCGTGGGACTGTTGCTGCAGATGGAAACGGTGAGGTCAAGAAAGGGGAGAGAGGTGTCCGAGATGGGTGAAGTGAATTAGAGGGTGGGGTGGGAGTTGTGGGTGAAGTTGATGAACTGCCCCAGTGCAGCCTGGGTACAGGACGCTGCACTGATGCAGTCATCGATGTAACAGCGGAAGAGTTGGGGCACAGTGCCTGGGCAGGTACTGAACAGGGACTGTTCGATATAACCAACAATCAGACAGGTGTAGCTGGGGCCCAACCAGCTGCCCAGGGCCACCCCCTGGATTTGGAGGAAATGGGAGGAGTTGAAGGAAATGTTGTTGATGGTGAAGACCAATTTGGCGAGGCAGAGGAGGGTATTGGAGGAGGGGACTGGATGGGTCTGTTGGAGAAATTAGGGCGGCCGATATCAAGTCATCAGTTAGCAACAAAGAGGTCTAGGGCAGGTAGAAGGCCTGTTGGGGGTGACCAAATGAGGAGAGGGGTCAGAGGGTGAAGAAGTGGTCCTCGGAGGGAAGTTGGGAGTTTTTGTCTAAGAAGAAAGTGAGGAAGTGGGGGCAGGGGAAAGAGGAGCTCCACATCGTGATGGTTGTGGAATTTGTTGAGGTGGGGGCGAAGGGCCACGAACATGAGGACTGACCGGTGGGGCTACTGCAGGCTCTGTAACGCTCAGGGCAGGTAGTGGGCGTGGGGGTGAGTGGGGTGTGGGTGGGGCAGCGCGCTCCTTGTGCTGGTTTACCCCAAGCTTCGGCTTTTTGACAAAGTCTCGAGGTGCTCAATGCCTTCCCAGGTATTCCTCCTCCTCCTCCACTTTGGAGAGTCTGGAGCCAGTGATTCCCAGGTGTCTGTGGGAATGTCACACTTGAGTGTATCCCTGAATATCCCTCTGTCTACCTGGGCTCACCTGCCAACTCGGAGCTGGGAGTACAGCACCTGCGCATGTCAGTCACGTGGACCCCACTGGAGTGGAGCTAATTTACACAGAATCGGAGCAAAAGTATTCAAACCTCTCCCACTTTCAAAGTCACTCCAACCAGTGCCATCACGCTGCAGTACACAGACAATGCTGGTGTACGTGCAATCTCAGAGTGTACTCCAGACCAGTGTCAGCATCTTTATACAGGCATGAGAATGCATTGTGGAGCAAATCCACCTCCCACCTCCCACTCCCCCTCCCCCTCCCTCTCCCTCTCCCAGCCGATCATCAGGGTCCATGGGGAGACCTTGAAGATGATCCATAGCGGAGCAGTTATTGATGAAGGGAGCCAGCGCTCTCCCCAGTGTTTGTGCAGCCTCCAGCTGCCTGAGGGAAAGGGTGTTCGAGGTCAACACCATCAGATCCAACACCAACATCATGGTTTACACAGCGATGGTACAAACATCCCCGAAAGAATTGAAAATCAGGAACTGAAAGAGAGGGAGGAACTAAGGGAAAGTACAATTACCAGGGAAGTAGTAAGTTATGGGAAATAGGAGATGGAAGTCACCAGATCCTGATGAATTTCATCCAAGATCTTTAAGTAGCTAGAGGGATAGTTGGTGCTTTAGTTTTAATTTTGCAAAACCCATTAGACTCAGAGAAGATTCCTTTACATTGGAAAATGGCTTAATATAACCCCCTTATTCAACCAGGATGGAGGCAGGAAGCAGAAAACTACAGCCAGGTAGCTTCACATCTGTCACAGGGAAAACATTAATGTGATTATCAAAGACACTCCAACAAGGGCACTTTGATAAATTCAAGTTCATCAGGCACAGCCAACATGGTTTAGTGGAGCCCTGTGTAGATGCAGCTTCTATTGTAGATAAAGGAGGTATTTTATGTCAAGTTCCAGAAGACATTTGATAAGGTGCCCCACCAAATAGGTTCATGGGGTCATATAAAGGTGAAGCCATCTCAGGGCTGTGCTCTGAGAGAGAGAAAGAGTGAGTGAGAACACAGTACTGGTTTAACCAGAGAGTCACTGTGCCTCAGGTAAAGGGAGAGATGAAGGAGGAGAGTCTCAGACTGCTACATGAATTGCAGCCACTCTGTTCGCAAACCAACCATCCAGCCAACTGAACTAATGGAGCACCTTGTGGGGTACGTTCACTGATGACCCAAAGATAGACAGATGAGTGAGTTTTGGAGAGACTGCAAAGGGATACAGCCAGGTTAACGGAATGGGCAAAGGTGTCACAAATGGAGGGTGATGTGGAAAAATGTGCTCTTGCCCATCTGGGCAGAAAGAAAAAGACAAGCCAATGATATAAACGAGGAGAGATGGCAGAGGGATCTGGGTGCCCTAGTGCAAGAATCACAGAAGGTTAGTCTGCAGGGACAGCAAGTGATCAGGAAAGCTAGTAGAACATGATGGTTTATCGTGAGGGGAATTGCATGCAAGAGGAGGGGATGATGCTTCAGTTGTACAGGGCATTAGTGAGGCCATATCTGGAATACGGTGGACAGGACTGGTCACTGTATTTACAGAAGAACGTTAATGTGTTGGAAGCAGATCAGAGAATGTTTCCTCAACTAACAGCTGGAAAAAGCAAGTTGCCTTATGAGGAGAGGCCTGCTCTGTATCATAGGCATGGACTTAATGAGCAGAATGGTTCCTGCTGTGCTGTAATGTCAGTGGGTGTATGCTTACATTTAGAAAGTGCTTTTGTTATAGAGACACATTCCAACACACTACAGGGAAATATAATCAGACAAGAATTAATATCAAGTGAAAGGAACAGCTAGGAGGCCTAACGAAAGCTTGGTCAAAAGAGGGAACTTATAACATTAGAGGAGGAATGAGCAGAGACTGGACTCCGACCCAGGAACTCACAGTGGGATGGAGGAAGTGGAGGATACACAAAAGGTATGGATTGGAGGAACTGTAGACGAATGAGACAATTGATAAATCTCTCTACCCAGCGGCCACTAAGTTTTGGTCCCCATAACCAGATTCAGGGGCAGGCCATCCAACAGCTCTCCATGAAGGTGGAACCTCAGGCAGTAAAACAAACAGGGGAGTAGACAAGGACTAGCTGTCTGTGATCAGCAAGTTCTGACCAGGTTAGTACAAAGAAACGACTCAGTGGGAGGGCCCTAGCAACCAAAATGCTGCTCTTAGTTCCTGGCAGTTACCAGACTAATCTCAGGTCAGTCAAACCAAATCCAGCACAAACCAGCAAGAGCTGCTGTCTGCCTCAAGCAACTGTATTATTTAATTAAAATCACAAACTGGAACAGATTGCTCAGGCAGTGCCAGGATGCTATCTGTGTCAGGATGAGAAACCATTCCACTCGCTCTGACTCCTGTGAAAACACAAATCAAATTAACCGGCTCCTGTTATCCTTGTTGCTAGGGTGGCCATTTTCTAGTCAGGCCTCCGGAATATCCAGCGTGCCCAATACTGCGGCCACTAGATTTATTCAATTCGAAACATACAATTACTAAAACTGTTCAGGAAATGAATGCAGTGGATTCTGTTTAGGAACTATGAAGTCTGAATTAAATAGAGTTGCTCGTGACCAATCCAGTGTCAAAGCATTGAGAGCAGAGTCATTGCTGTTCACACACCACATTCCAAAATGTCACATTGTCTTTTCCGTCTCACTTTGATCACGTTCTCTCCTTCAATCTGAACCAAATTCTAACTCTATAGCAACAACAAAATATTCAGATTCCATGAAGTAAAGTAATTCCAGGGTGTTATGGGGATGAACAATGGGATCATCAAAACCAGGCATCTGAATCCTGAAGGGCTTCATAAAAGGAGAAAAATAACTTTTACATTCCCTAGTACCATTCAGAGTCAGATATCACACTGTGCTTCCAGCCAGTGGAGTATTAGTCACTGTGGTAACACGGGAACCAAAACAGCTGTTAGTAAGATCCCACAACCAGGATTGTGATCCTGGACGGGATAACTGATCTTGTTACACTCACTGAGGGATCATTATTAGTCAGGAGGCTGGGAATAGCTGCCCAGCTCTCTCCAAAATAATCCGATGGAAAATTTCAAATTCAACAGAAAGGGAACACAGAAGCCTCAGTTTAACATCTCATTCAAAAAACAGCGACTCCCTCAGCACTGCCCTCCCCCACAAAACCCAGGATCAGCGGAGACCTGACACAGCTTCATCAATGTAAGTTCAGGCTGCTGTGGTGGGGGGTTTTTTGGTGGAGGTGGAGTCAGGGAATATTATGGAATCAAACCAGATAAGTGAAGCCAGATCCTAATAATTCATAGTTGAAAATGTGTTGTTGGTTAAAGCACAGCAGGTTAGGCAGCATCCAAGGAATAGGAAATTCGACGTTTCGGGCATAAGCTCTTCATCAGTTTCCTGATGAAGGGCTTATGCCCGAAACGTCGAATTTCCTATTCCTTGGATGCTGCCTAACCTGCTGTGCTTTAACCAGCAACACATTTTCAGCTCTGATCTCCAGCATCTGCAGACCTCATATTTTACCCTAATAATTCATAATCTAACTGAATACTGGGAGAGGCCTGAGGAGCTGAATGACCTCTTTGTTCCTGAGAACTTTGACCATCTGCTGCCCCCTGTGGGGGCTACAGGCTCAGTTGGCACTGCTCTGGGGGGGAGGGGGGAGGTGGTGTGCGGAGGGGCAGGGAGGGGGAGAGGGAGAGGGGTGCGTGGTGGAGGGAGAGAGGGGTGGGTGGGGGAGCTCTGGGGTTTTCCAGCCCAGGGCCAGAGTGAAGCCTTTCCAGAGGGAGCTGTCCCCAAAACCCCACCCCTCATCCCCACCCTCACCCCCATTCTCACCCCACCCCCGGACAGCACAGGGTTGGTCCGTCAGAGCACCTGCATCCACTCAATGGGCTGAACGGCCTCCTGTGCCCTTGCTGTTGTAAGTTTCTGCGAGAGGTGAACAGTGACCGAGGTGCAGTATGAATCAGGAAGAGAAACAGCACTGCAGTGTAGATCACATGAAACGCACTGACGTCCCAGTCATTGCTGTAATATCCCAGAGGGGAGCTAGCACAGGGAAAGGTACAATGTCAAACTGAGAATAAAATTCCCCTCAGCGTCTTCCTGCTCACCAATCTCACAGCCAGTGGCTCAACAAAGCTATTTGATTCAAGTGTTTATAGATCAAGAGATTTCAGAACTCTCACACAAACAGAAAGACACAAACATTACATGTTCACACAGAGAGAAACCCACACACAGACATAATCATACAAATCAGACGCACACAGACACACTGACACACCGAGATGTATTTATACAGACACACTGACACACAAACACTGCAGCATATTCCCAGGTAGTTTGAAGAGGGGGGACAAAGGTCAGACTGCAGCAGGAACAAGGAGCTCAATTGTGTCAGTCTGGTGCAGGCGAGCCCTGTGCAGGTGCTGAAGGTCAGAGAAGCATTGTATTGCAGACCTTATTCACTCAAAGCATTGAAAATGACGCCATACACTCCCTGATGAGAGCTGATTCAAAATTAAACAGCTGCTCGGTTACGTTTCATTTCCAAAAATATTTCAAATCAGGACAACAATTCTGCTGGGATTGAAGGTGCTGCTGACTCGAGGATCACACGCTTCCCTGTCTCCCCCTCAACAGTGGTTTCCTTCTCTCTGCCCATGTTTCACTCGCTCCCTCTACATTTCTCATTCCCCTCATTGCCTGTGTTTTATGCCTCTCGGTGTTTCTCTCCCTCTCCATTTCTGTTTTACGTTTCTTCTCTCTTCCCCCACCCCCTCCTGTCTGTGTTTGTGAATAATGGAAATATCAGAATGATGTCTGTGTCTCACTGTACGCCTGTGTCACTGTGTCCAGCCTCCCTGCAGCATTCCTTATTTAATGCATGATTCAAAGGGACAGTGGGACAGAGGCAGACGCCAGAACTCAGGATTCGATAGAAGCAGCCAGTCATTCTTGTCTCAACCAGTGAATGGGAGCACACCACAGGGAATTATCATTACATAGAACCCAGATCTCTCCCAAATATTCATGTCCTCAGACCAATCATCATCTTTGGCACTCTCTGTTCTCTGTCTCTCCTTTTTCTCTTTTAGTTTCTATTTCTCACTTTCTTTGTCACTTTCTGCCCCTTTCATTCTTCACTCAGACCCTTCCCATTGCTTCTGCTCTCTTTCCAATTCCCTCGTCCTCCTCTCTCAAAATTAAAACAAAAAAAGGTTTCCTTGTTTAAAAAAAAAGGATCACTGGATGAAATGATAAGGCATTTCAGACGGAATTGGCTGGGAGTGTTTCCTATTCACGGTGGCTCTCTGTACTGTACTGCATCTGTGAACAAAGACATTGGAATAATTCTGTCTCTAGGAAGTCCTGAGGTGTTTCTATCGAGATGAGACAGAGTCAGTCTCTATTTGGCTTCTCTCTGAGCTACTGTATCACAGGAATTCCCTGACAGATGCAATGCCATACTGTGAGCATCGAACACAGACAGACACAGTCTACTGGGAGGTTGTTGCAGGAATGTGCAGAGAATTAAACCTTAAAGCAGACCCCAATACCCTCAGTAATATAGCTGCCCCCTCCCATCAAACACACTGTCAGCAATGGGAGATCCAGGACCAGAGATATCATGCTCTGATTATCATTACAAATACATCAGGAGCAGATAGAGAGAGAAAAGCTGGCGGAATGTGGCGGGGGGGGGGGGGGGGGGGGGGGGGGGGGGGGGGAGGGAGTGCAGAGGAGAGACACAGACAGAAACACAGAGAGAGAGACAAACACACACAGAGACACATACACACAGAAACACACACAGACGCAGAGAGAAAAAAAAGAAAGAAAAAGGCGTGTGGGGAGAGAGAGAGAGGAGACAGAAGATAAGGTTTACCCTGAATAAAAGCAAAATGAGGGAAGGAGGAGGGAAAACACTGCAACTCACACGTCAGCCACTGAAGTCTCCAATGGACAATGCTTCCTGCATATAGAGGTTACTGGGAATGTCACTTTGAGAATGAAAATGCTGTGGTGATGTTGGCAATCGCATTGCAGAGTGACAGAGATCACGGAGCTCGATGAGCCAGTGTGCTCAGGGGATACAGTGCCTCCACTCCGGGGTGGTCAATAATACAATCAAAACATTACTAAAAATCATCAATAAGACATAAACTAACAAAAATCATCAATCAACAAACAGTTTTAATAGGAAAGGGGAGCAGTGAGAAGGAAGGTTTCCGCTGATCCCATCAAACACTCCCAGGACAGGGACAGCACAGGGTTAGACACAGAGTAAAGCTCCCTCTACACTGTCCCCCATCAAACACTCCCAGGGACAGGGACAGCAGGGGGTTAGATACAGAGTAAAGCTCCCCCTACACTGATTCTCATCAAAAAACAACCAACCAACCAGTGTGGTAACATTAATTAAGAAATGAGCAAGGGAGAACCCAGGCAACTATACAGCCAGTAAATCTAACCTCGGTGAGGGGGAGATTATTGGAAACAATCCTGCACTTGGAGAGGCTGGGTTTCACCAAGAACAGTCAGAACGGTTTTGTTAAGGAGAGGTCATTTCTGACCAACTGGATTAATTTTTCAATAAGATGACCAGAGGGCAATGCAAGTCGATTTGGATTGCAACAAGATTTTTGCTAAGGACCCACACGGGAAGCTGATAGCAAAGGCAAGAATCCATGGGATCCAGAACTAGCTGCATGGCAGGAAGCAGAGGTGATGGTTGTGAGCTGTTTATCTGACTAGGAGAGTAGGACCAGTGGGTTCCACAGGGGTCAGTGCTAGGACTCTAACGGTTTATGATACATTAATGGGACTGAGAGGAAGGAAGTGAATGCACTGCAGCCAAATTTGCAGATGACGAAAAAAAGGCAGGTTGTGAGAGATATACAGACAGTTTACAGAGAGCTATTGATGGGTTAAGTAACTGGGCAAAATGTTGAGAAATGGAGCATAATGTGGGAAAATGTGAAGTTGTGGTTTTTGGAAGGGAAAACAAAAGAACAGCATCATTTAAATGGAGAAAAACTGCAGGAAGCTGCAGCACAAAGGGACTTGGGAAAACGTGCACAAAAACAAAGCGAGCACATAGGGACAGCAGGTAATCAGGAAGGGTACTGGAATGTTGGCCCTTATTTCAAGGGGGTTGGAGTACAAGAGTAGGGAAGCCTCACTGCAACTGTACAAGGTGCTGGGGAGACCACACCCGGAGCGCTGTGAGCAGGTTTAGTCCCTTATTCAAGGAAAGATATTTCACTGGAGGCAGTTCGGAGAAGATTCACAGGGATGATCCCTGGGATGGAGGGATTGTCTTATGAGCAAAGGCTAAATAGGTTGGCACTCTACTCACTGGAGAAAGTGAGGACTGCAGATGCTGGAGATCAGAGTCAAGATTGTGTTGCTGGAAAAGCGCAGCTGGTCAGGCAGCATCCGAGGAGAATCAACATTTCGGGCAAAAGCCCTTCATCAGGAAACCCTTCATAAGTTCTTCTTCAGTATCTGGGATGAGGTGGGGGGTAAGGGTTTGGGGGGGTGGAGATTTGGAAACTGGTGAAATCCACATTGATCCCGTGTGGTTGGAGCTTCACAAGGCAGAAGGTGGGACTCTCTTTCTCCAGGTGTCAGGTGGCTAGAATTTGTCAATGGAGGGGACCCAGGACCTGCATGTCCTTAGCGGAGTGGGAGAGGGGGTGGTGTTGATGTGTTTGGCCACGGGGCAGTGGGGTTGTTTGGTGCACGTGTCCCAGAGATGTTCCCTGAAATGTTTTGCAAGTTGGTGTCCTGTCTCCTCAAAATAGAGGAGAGCACATCAAGAGCAACGGATATAGTGGATGAGGTGTGTGGAGGTGCAGGAAAATCTCTTTCGGATGTGGAATGATCCTATGGGGCCTTGGATGGAGGTCAGGGCGCAGGTTTTACACTTCCTGTAGTGGCGAGGGAAGGTGCTGCGAGTGGAGGGTGGGTTGGCGGGGAACATGGACCTAACGAGGGAATCGCAGAGGGAATGGTCTCTGCGGAACATAGATAGGGGTGGGGAGGGAAATATATCCCTGGTGGTAGGGTCTGCTTGTAGGTGGAAAAAGGTCTGCAGATGCTGGAGATCAGAGCTGAAAATGTGTTGCTGGAAAAGCGCAGCAGGTCAGGCAGCATCTAAGGAACAGGAAATTCGATGTTTCGGGCATAAGCCCTTCATCAGGAATGTTGATGAAGGGCTAATGCCCAAAACGTCGAATTTCCTGTTCCTTAGATACTGCCTGACCTGCTGCGCTTTTCCAGCAACACATTTTCAGCTCTGCTTGTAGGTGGCAGAAATGGTGGAGGATGATGTGTTGTATCTGGAGGTTGATGGGGTGGATGTTAATGACCAATTGGGGGAGGGGGGTGTTGTCCTTATTGCGATTGGAAAGGTGGGGTTTGAGGGTAGAGGTTTAGGAAGTGGAAGAGATGCATTGGAAGGCATCGTTAATCACTTGGGAGGGGAAATTGTGGTCCTTGAGGGAGGAGGCCGTCTGGGGATGATCTATGGTGGGACTGATCCTCCTGGGAGCAGATGCGACAGAGGCGGAGGAATTGGGATGTCGCAATGCGTGTTGAATTCATTGATCCAGGAACGCTGGGGGATGAAGGTGCGGCCTTTACTGAGGACTGATCATTCGTCCTCAGTCAGGGAGAGGTCCGGGGTGGGATGGAGAGGGTGGGGTGTGAATACACGGTAGAGCTGGGAGCTAGTACCTGGAGTGGGGCTCGAGACTGTCTCTGGAGTGAGTGTGGTTATGGGATCATGAGTGATGTTCACCATGGGAGGTCAGGGGCCGTGAGAGGGGGAGGTGGGGAGGCAGTGCCTTTGTTGGCATCAGCAGGGGCAGAAGTGAATGAACAGGTGATGCTCACCATGATGGTGGTGTTCCGGTGAGTGATGTTGGGTGGGTGGGAGTGACATGCCGGTTGGTGGGAGTGGGAGGGACATGCCGGTTGGTGGGAGTGGGAGGGACATGCCAGTAGTCTTTGCTGCAGTTTCGACAGTGGTTTCACTGGCACCACTTTTCCTCCGCTACAACGATTGTATCGACACCTCCTCGTGCTCCCAATTTCAACACCTTTCACTCCGACCTCAAGTTCACCTGGACCATCTCAGACACCCCCCTCCCCTTCCTGGACCTCTCCATCTCCAGCGACCAATTAACCACGGACATCAGCTACAAACCCACCGACTCCCACAGCTACCTGGACAACACCTCCTCCCACACCGCCTCCTGTAAAAACGCTATCCCGTATTCCCAATTCCTCCATCTGCTCCCAGGAGGTCCAATTCCACCACAGAATACACCAGATGGTTTCCTACTTCAAAGACCACAATTTCCCTCCCACATCGTTGATGATGCCCTCCAGCACATCTCCTCCATTTCCTGCACCTCCACCCTCAAACCCCACTCTGCCACCCACAAGGACAGAACCCTCCTGATCCTCACCAACCTCCGTATACAAGACATCATTTTTGCTACTTCCACCACCTACAAATAGATGCTACCACCAGAGACAGATTTCCCTCCCCATCCCTATCTGGATTCCACAGATATCATTTCCTCTGCGACTCTCCTGCCATGTCCACGCCCCCCAACAACCCACCCTCCCCTCCCAGTACCTTCCCCTGCCACCACAGGAATTGCAAAACCTGCGCCCACACCTCCTCCCTCACCTCCATCCAAGGCCCCAAAGGAGCCTTCCACATCCATCAAAGTTTTACCCTCACTTCCACACATCATTTACTGTGTCCATTGCTCCCGATGTGGTCTCCTCTACACTGGGGACACCAACTGTGGAACGTTCCAGAGAACATCTCCGGGACACATGCACGAAGCAACCCATCGCCGTGTAGCTGAACACTAACTCCTCCTCCCATTCAGCCAAGGACACGCAGGTCCTGGGCATCCTCTATTGCCACTCCCTAACCACCCACGCCTCATCTTCTGCCTTGGGACCCTCCAACCACACAGGATCAGTGTGGATTTCACCAATTTCCTCATTTCTCCCTCCCACCACTTTATCCTGGATCCAACCTTCCAGTTCAGCTCTGCCCTCTCGAACTTTCCTACCTGTCCATCTTCCTTCCCATCTATCCGCCCCACTCTCCTCTCTGACCTATAACTATCAACCCCCACCTCCATCTACCTAACACACGTTCAGCTACATTCCATCCAGCCCCTCAGTCCCGTTATCTCCCACCCCACCCCCATTCCCGATGAAGAGCTTATGATCAAAACGTCGACTCTCCTGCTCCGCGGATGCTGCCTGACTGGCTGTGCTTTTCCAGCAACACACTTTTAGACTCTACTCTCTGGAATTTACAAGATGAGAGGTGATCTCATTGAAACATTGAGGATTCTTCAGGGGCTTGACAGGGTCAATACTGAGAGGATGGTTCCCCTCATGGGGGGGTCAGGGACCAGAGGGCACAGTCTCAGAGTAAAGGGGGCACCTGTTTCAGACTGAGATGGGGAGGAATTTCTTCTCTCAGAGAGAAGAGGGTCTTCGGAACTCCTTACCACAGACAGCTGTGGGGGCAGGGTCCATGTGGGTATTTAAGGCTGAGAGCGCGAGAGAGTGAACGAGACAGAGCGAGCGAGAGAGAGATTCTTGATCAGTCAGGGAATCGAGGGGAAAGTGCAGAAAAGGGGACGTGAGGAATGTCAAATCAGCCATGATTCTACTGAAAGGCAGAGCAGGCCCGAGCTCTGTCCCTGTGTTTGACGTCACATTGATGTACAGCACAGAAACAGACCCTTCGGTCCAACCCATCCATGCCGACCAGATATCCCAACCCAATCTAGTCCCACCTGCCAGCACCCGGCCCATATCCCTCCAAACCCTTCCTATTGACATATACATCCAAATGCCTCTTAAATGTTGTAATTGTTCCAGCCACCACCACTTCCTCTGGCAGCTCATTTCTTACCCGTACCACCCTCTGTGTGAAAGAGTTGCCCCTTAGGTCTCTTTATCTCTTTCCCGTCTCACCCTAAACCCATGCCCCCTAGTTCTGGACTCCCACACCCCAGGGAAAAGACTTTGTCTATTTACCCTATCCATGCCCCTCATGACTTTATAAACCTCTATAAGGTCACCCCTCAGCCTCCGACACTCCAGGGAAAACAGCCCCAGCCTGTTCAGCCTCTCCCTGTAGCTCAAATCCTCCAACCCTGGCAACATCCTTGTAAATCTTTTCTGAACCCTTTCAAGTTTCACAACATCTTTCTGATAGGAAGGAGACCAGAATTGCACGCAATATTCCAACAGTGGCTTAACCAATGTCCTGTACAGCCGCAACATGACCTCCCAACTCCTGTACTCAATACTCTGACCAATAAAGGAAAGCATACCAAACACCACCTTCACTATCCTATCTACCTGTGACTCCACTTTCAAGGAGCTATGAACCTGCACTCCAAGGTCTCTTTGTTTAGCAACACTCCCTAAAACCCTATCATCAAGTGTATAAGTTCTGCTAAGATTTGGTTTTCCAAAATGCAGCACCTCATATTAACGTAAATTAAACTCCATCTGCCACTTCTCAGCCGATTGGCCAAGATCCCACTGTAATCTGAGGTAACCTTCTTCGCTGGCCACTACACCTCCACGTTTGGTATCACCTGCAAACTTACTAACTACACTCGACTGGACGTGTGTTCAGTGGAGTTGCACAGAGGTCAGCTTGGGGGTCCTTACCGTTGGTGGTTTGTACAAAATGTTTTAGACTTGAATTTAGGAGGTTGATCATTGTGGGTGACAATGAAAACTGTTCCAAAGGAGGGTCACTGGACTCGAAACATTAACTCTGATTCCTCTCAGATGTTGCCAGACCCATGATTTTTCCATCAATTTCTGCTTTTGTTTCTGATTTCCAGCATCTGTAGTTCTTTTGGGTTTTTTTTAAGTGCGGTGATGCTGGGACTGTATAAAGTGTTGGTCAGGCCGTAGTTAGAGCAGTGTGTGTGTGGTTCTGGAATCCACATTACAGGAGGGGTGTGGGAGCACTGGAGAGGATAGAGAGAGAGATTTCCCTGGCTGGAGGGTTTCAGTGATGCAGCGAGATTGGACAGACTGGGATTAGAGAAGGTTGATGGGGGATGTGACAGAGATGTATAAAATTATGAGGGACACAGACAGGCAGAAACCTTCCTCTTGATGGAGGGATCAGTGACCAGGAAAGTTTTTGGTTTAAGAGAGGGGCAGGAGGTTTTAAGGAGATGTGAGGGTGGTAAGAACCTGGAACTCAGTGTCTCTGTAAGGGCGGAAGATACCCTCAATGTTTAAGTAGTATTTTGATGTGCACTTGCAATGCCAAGGCTATAAGCCAAGTGCTGGAAATTGGGATTGGAATGGTTAGGTGGCTGTTTTTGACTGGCACAGCCACGGTGGGCTAGCTCTACTCTTTTGAACTGAACGTAAAGCTCTCTCTACAAGTCTCCATCAAACACCCCCGAGACAGGGACAGCACGGGTTATAGATGCAGCATAAAGCTCCCTCTATATCATCCCCCCCATCAAAAATAGTTCAGTGGGCTGTGCAAATTAACTGTGGAAAGAAATCTGTATCTTCCCAGTTTGGGATGAGCTGCCCGATGCCCCTCCTGACGCCTGTCACCGGTGGATTGTGTGGATCAATCTGTCCAACCCTTTCCTAACTCCAGCCTCAGCCTGTCTGACCAAGCCATGACCGAGTGGCAGAGCGGATTCAGCGGACTGAATGTCTCTGTTCTGCTGCTATATCTTGTTTTCCTAATGGCTCCAGTCACACTCCCTATCCAAGAATAAAATCATTCGGAACCACTCTGGAAATTTTCTGACTTTTGGCCTGAATAGCCCCAGATTAAAGTTTAAACTTCCCCGGGAGCTGCAGCAAAGTATTTCTCCCCTAGCAATCAAAATTAAAATTTAACATCTTCATCAATGAACTCTCGAAGCTGTGGGCATTCTAATTAATGAGCCTGCCTCTGCCCTTTCCCTACATCCCTGTCAGAGTATCCTTTGTACCATTCTCCAATTCCCTTTTGAAGATTCCGATTGAATCTGCTTCCAATTCCCTTTCAGGCAGCACATTCCAGATCACGGCCACTCACTGGATTCTCCCCATCTCCTCCCACAGTGCTGGTTTTGCAGATTTCCTTCAAATAGTCTCCCTCTGGTCACTGACCACTCCCCTCCCAACAGAAGGCAGCCTCTGTCTCTCTCTCTCTCTCTCTCTCTATTTAGCCAGAAAAAAACCTACTTCATTTTCAACGCCTCCATTCAATCTGCGTAAGGATTCTGAGCAGCACATTCCCACAGACTCTGTACAATCACTGGAGAGTCTTATTCCTGGACCATTTCAGTAAACCAGCTCTACACCCCCTCCAAGACCTCATTACTCTTCCCAGAGTGGGGAGGGGGGGTCAGAACTGAACACAATTCTCAATCCGTGGTCTAACCAGGGATTTATAAAGTTTCACCAAGAACTGTTTAATGCTTGGGGCTACAGCAGAGGGTCCTTTATATGGCTTTTGAACTTCCTTAGAGGAGTCCAGAACTAGAGGGGCATAGGTTTAAGGTGAGAGGGAAAGGGACCTAAGGGGCAACTTTTTCACACAGAGCATGGCGCGTGTAAGGAACGAGCTGCCATAGGAAGTGGAGGAGGCTGGTACAATTTAAAAGGCATCTGGATAGGTATATGAATAGAAAGAGTTTGGAGGGATATGGGTCAAATGCTGATAAACGGGACTAGATTGGGTTGGGATATCTGGTCGGCATGGAGGAGTTGGACCGAAGGGTCTGTTTCCGTGCTGTACATCTCAACGACCCTCTGTGGTCACAGCATCCCCCCAGATCATGGAGCTGCACCCCATTCACAACCATTCAACCGTTCCACAGCTGGCCACACCTCTCCGAAATCTGCTCGGAATCACTGGCTTCAATGCAGGATCGCAGTGGGGGGGAATCTGGCTGATGGCCCCCAGCCTGCATTCAGACAATGAGATGGTACCAGACTCCAATCCCTGACACCATCATCTCACAGACAGCTTCTGTGCTCACCTTTGTCTGAAACCGCGCGAGGAACATACATCTCTCTCAACTCCCACCCTCCCCCCTTCATAGGGACAGGTTACTGAGGGGCTGGGGATGACAAATATGTGGAGGGAGGGAGGGAGAAGGGAATCAAGTGAAGCTTTGGATTGGCATGGGGGGGGTGGGGGGACACTGATCACAGCAAGTGGGCTTTCAGAGAGCAGCCGGATTGACGGGTGGGTGAGGGGGCAAATCCGCACTCTCTGGAATAACCTGAAATGTGTAGAAATGACTTATGGAATGAGCTGCCAGCGGAAGTGGTGGAGGTGAGTACAATTACAACAGCTAAAAGATCTTTGAACAGGTGCATGCATAGGCAAGGTTTAGATGGAAAAGAGCCAAACGCAGGCAAGGGGCACTGGGTTTGTTTCAGGAACCTGGTCAGTGAGGACTGCACGGTCTGCTTCCAGTGACTGAACACCCTGACCCTCAGCTTGTGACAGAAGGCAGTTATTTTGAGGACAGGTGAATGTTTTTTTTTCGGGTGAGACAGCTTTCAACCGAAGAGCTCTTGAAGGAGTGCTCACTGCTTGCTCTTTACCAGCTCTGTCACACTCACTCCCTCATTGTCGAGAAATACACCATCTTAAAGCAGACTTCACCTCCCTCACTGCAGCTCTCTCTCTCTCAGTAAAGCCGGACGATATATTTAGAGGCTGTGTTTATCTCTGAACAAAGCAGTTGCGGCTGAGGCTGGAGTTTGAGGTGAAGGGGGGGTGGGTGGGGGGTGGATGTCGCGGCTGTGTGTGTGTGTGTGCACAGGGTACCCACCTGAATGGAGCTGGACTGAGGAGGATATCATGGTGCAAGATGGGACGGAGATGATTAGAACACACTCAGGCGGTCGCTAGGTTTCAGAAGCAATCCACAAAACACTTGAAGGTGAGCCTAAAAAATCTCATGGAAGCTGGAGACTGGACGGAGAGGGGAGGCTCGGCAGCACAGCGAGAGCGGCGCTAGGGGAATGCAGAGCCGGACCGGGACCGGGACCGGGACCAGGACCAGAACTGCCCGGAACACGCTTCTCCATCAGAGGCTGCAGTGACGGGAGCCGGCTCCTTGCCAGCCCTTACATACAGGGAGCTCCAAGCCAGGGCCCAACCTCCTGCCATCCCATTGGTTGCTCGCAGCCTGGGACCAGCCCCCTCGGACAGCGTCAGCGCAAGAACCCAGGCGCTACCGCAACGCAGTGAGCAAAAGCACGGTCAGAGGCTGGGCGTTGTGATACAACCCCCCCCCCCCCCACACCCCAACAATAACATCTCACCCCCCCCTCCTCCGTCCACACCACCCCCTCCCCATGTACCAACCCGACCCCCTGCATTGATCTAACCTCTTCCAGCCCCGATCCTAAATCTCCATATTTGGAAATACTGGCGCACTCGGTCATTCTGATCCAGAAATTCACATCTTCACAGGACGTGACCGTTTTGTTGATGGGGGGGGGGGGGGGGGAAGAAGGGACCATTCGGCCCATCGAGTCTGCACTGACCCTCTGAACAGCATCCCACCCAGACCCTGGAACTCTGCATTTCCCAAGGCCAATCCACCCTAACCTTTATACTAGCCCAACACGCTGCTCCTGGTGTTTAGACATTATTTGGAGCCTCTATCCCCTAATACTCCTTTCTCTATCATGTTTTTTGTCAGATTCCCCCTTCAACAGCTGTTCCCAACACCAGATGTGCCTCTAGGAATTAAACATTAATCTTCCGAATGCTGCTGGGAACAAAACAGCTGGGGAGCCATATCAGGATGGGAGATATTATTAAAGCACATCACTGTAATCGGAATTAATAGTTTGCCATTTGTGTATTAAAACGGAGAGATAAAAAAATCATGGGGGGCATGGATACGATTTTTTAAAAAGTCTTTTCCCTGGGGTGGGGTAGTCCAGAACTAGAGGGCATAGGTTTAGGGTGAGAGGGGAAAGATATTAAAGAGACCTAAGGGGCAACTTTTTCACGCAGAGGGTGGTACGTGTATGGAATGAGCTGCCAGAGGATGTGGTGGGGGCTGGTACAATTACAACATTTAGGAGGCATCTGGATGGGTACATGAATAGGAAGGGCTTGGAGGGATATGGGCCAGGTGCTGGCAGGTGGGACTCGATTGGGTTGGGATATCTGATGGGTTTGACCGAAGGGTCTGTTTCCATGCTGTACATCTCTATGACTCTATAAGACTCACAGGTGTTTACTGCACAGTAGTAGGCCATTCACTCCACCAGGCCTGACTATACCATTTGCTGGGAGCAATCGACAACCTAATTCACAATCTGAGCTATAAACCTGCTCCAAAATCTCAAATCCAATTCCCATCTCCCAGCTCTTGTTTGATAATCTGGGTGTCACTGGAAATACAAGTGAATATCTAAATACTGCTTACATCTTGTGGACGGGCTGGTGTTGGAGTGAGGTGGACAAAGTCAGAAGTCACGAGACACCAGGTAAATGTCCAACAGATCTATTTCAAATCACAAGCTTTTGACATGCTGCCCTTCTGTTAGTTCACCTGATGAAAGACTTCTGGCTTTGCTTAAATGTTCTGAGAGTTAATGACTCTCACATTTTCAGACACTGAGTTCTAGACTCCTACCACCCTCTGGATGAAAAAAATATTTCCTCAACTCCCCTCATATAACCGTATGGTTATTGAAAAGGTACATTCCTATCCACCCTGCCCACTTCCTTCATAATCTTATACAGGGAGACAGTGAGGGACTGCAGATGCTGGAGATCAGAGTTGAGAGTGTGGTGCTGGAAAAGTACAGCAGGTCAGGCAGCTACCGAGAAGCAGGAGAATCAATGTTTCAGGCATAAGCCCTTCATCATTCTCCTGCTCCTCAGATGCTACCTGATCAGCTGTGCTTTTCCAGCACCACACCCTTCGACTCATAATCTCATCCCCTCTATCAGGCCTCCTTTCAATCCTCTCTGTTCTGAGGAAAACAATCTCAGCTTATCCAGTCTTTTCTCATCATTCAGACCCTCCAGCCCAGAATCTCCTCTGCACTCCCTTCAGTACAATCCCATCCTACCGATAAGCCAGGGATCAGAACAACACCCAGTGCTCCTGCTGTAGCCTGGCCAGTGTTTTATACAATCCCAGCATAATCTCTCTGCTCTTGGATTCCATGCCTCAGCTATTAAAGGGGAGTATCCCAAAGCCTTCATATCCAAGGTCTCTCTGATCTTCAGCAGTTTCCAGGAATGAACCAATCCCTTCCTTTCTAATACACCACATTCCCTCACCCTTTTCTGGGTTGAATGCCGTTGGTCAGTGCTGTGCCCAGCTGACCAGGCCGCTGATACCCTCCTGCAGTGAACAGATACCCTCCTCACTATTTACCCCCACCCCCCGACAGGTTTTCATGACATCTGTGAATTCCTTCACCACACCCGACATTAATCCACAATCATTAATACACCCACAAATAGCAAGGGCCCCAGCCCCAACCCCACTGGAAACAGATTCCCAGTCACAGAAACATCCCGCTCCCATCAGCCTCTGCTTCCTGTCTCTCAGCCCATTTTGGATCCAGTGTATCACCTTGTCTTGGATCCCATTGGCTCTCACTTTCTTCACCATCTGCCACCAGGGACCTTATCAAAAGCTTCACTCAAGTCCATATCAACACATCAAATGCAGTGCCCTCATCAACTGTCCTGGTTACCTCCCTCCTCAACAAATACAATCAAATTTGTCAAACATCACCTTCTCTTCATGGCTCCACACCGACCCTCCCTGATTCATCCAGGTCTCTCCAAATGCAGACACGATCTACCCCTCAGAATTCTTCCTAATAACTTCCCCAACACCAAGGTGAGACTGAATGGCCTGGAATTTCCCAGACTATCCCTTCTGGCCCTGTTTAATCATGGGACAATGTTTACCCCCCCCCCCCAGCTTAACTATCCCAATTAATATTTGATAGTTCAAATCCTTTTCTATCACTGCCTTATTACTATCCCACTTCTCTGAAAAGTGGTTATGAATGTAATCCTCTCCCTCTCCCTGACTGTGCGGGGGTTGGGGGGGGGGGGGGGGGGGGTGCGGGGGGGGGGGGGGGGGGTCTGCAGTACATACTCAGCAGTGTGTTTGCCCTTTTTCTGTCTTTACTTTTACCCATAAGGCCTCATTTAATGCTCTGTGCAATGACTTATCCTCACAGCTGGCATTGGTTCCTTGAGTAAAAAGTGAGGTCTGCAGATGCTGGAGATCAGAGCTGAAAATGTGTTGCTGGTTAAAGCACAGCAGGTCAGGCAGCATCCAAGGAACAGGAAATTCGACGTTTCGGGCCAGAGCCCTTCATCAGGAAGGGTTCATCATTGGTTCCTTGACCAATATCACACCACACCGCTCCTCCGTCTTCTAGGAGAAAGGGAGCGCTGGAGATCAGAGTCAAAGAGTGTGTTGTTGGAAAAGCACAGCAGGTCAGGCATCTTGTAGTCTCCTCTGTACCTTGTCTGAATACCCAGGAAGGTTCAGCTGCCAGTCCTGTCCACCTTTCCATCTCAGTCAGACACAGCTACGTGGTATTATAGCCCCACGTGCCCTAAACTTATTGTCTTATTCCTCAGGCTCTTTGCATTAGAACATATTCCATGTGTCTTTGTTAAACTCACCTTTTCCTTACCTAGTCCTTGCTTCCACTGCTGTCCAGACTCATTTCTTAACGTTTTAACTTTGAACTCCATCTCAGCTTCAGTGCCTCTGAATTCCATGACCGTGCCAATCCATTTTAAACACTCCCACCCCCACAGCATTAACCAACCTCCCCACGAGGCTGTTAGTCATCTCCCTGTTGAGATATAACTCATACAGTTCCTACCGCCTCCCCCCCAGAAACAGTCCCTGTGTCTCAGGAATTAAAAGCTCCTTCCCCCCCACCTCGCCCCACACCAGCCTTTTATTCACACTCTGTCCTGCTATTCCTACATTCACTGCCATCCAGCACTGGCAGTAATCTAGAGACTGTTACCTTTCTAATCATGCTTTTTGATTTCAACTCTAATTCCCAAAATGCTGATTCCAAGAGCTAATTTCTCTTCCTTCCTCTGTCACTGAGCTGTGACCTCATTGGTCAGATTGCTCTGCAGCAAACCGTGACCTCCTTGACCCTGGTACCCAGGAGGCAATATACTCTCCTAGAGTCAGAGAGATTGACAGCGCAGAAACAGACCCTTCGGTCCAACCCATCCATGCCGACCAGATATCCCAACCCAATCTAGTTCCATTTGCCAGCACCCAGCCCATATCCTTCCAAACCCTTCCTATTCATATACCCAAATGCCTCTTAAATGTTGTAATTGTACCAGCCTCCACCACTTCCTCTGGCAGTTCATTCCATACACGCACCACCCTCTGTGTGAAAACGTTGCCCCTTAGGTCTCTTTTATATCTTTCCCCCTCACCCTAAACCTATGCCCTCTAGTTCTGGACTCCCCAACCCCAGGGAAAAGAATTTGTCTATTTATCCTATCCATGCTCCTCATGATATTATAAACACCTATAAAGTCATCCCTCAGCCTCCGACGCTCCAGGGAAAACAGCCCCAGCCTGTTCAGCCTCTCCCTGTAGCTCAAATCCTCCAACCCTGGCAACATCCTTGTAAATCTTTCCTGAACCCTTTCAAGTTTCACAACATCTTTCCGATAGGAAGGAGACCAGAATTGCACGCAATATTCCAACAGTGGCCTAACCAATGTCCTGTACAGCCGCAATATGACCTCCCAACTCCTTAATCAATACACTGACCAATAAAGGAAAGCATACCAAACACCTTCTTCACTATCCTATCTATCTGCGATTCCACTTACTGACTATATCTATATTCACATCCAAATCATTTATATAAAAGACAAAAAGTAGAGGGCCCAGCACCGATCCTTGTGGCACTCCACTGGTCACAGGCCTCCAGTCTGTAAAACAACCCTCCACCACCACCCTCTGTCTTCTACCTTTGAGCCAGTTCTGTGCCCAAATGGCTAGTTCTCCCTGTATTCCATGAGATCTAACCTTGCTAACCAGTCTCCCATGGGGAACCTTGTCGAATGCCTTACTGAAGTCCATATAGATCATGTCCACTTCCTCTATGCCCTTCCTCACAGCCCCTCCCTCACCCAGGCACTGCTGGGGCTTCAGCTCTGGGCAGGAACCAGCACCTTTTCTTTCTCTCTCTCACACACACACTTCCCCTCTCTCCTCCCCCCACCCCCTCACCCACCCATCCCCCACCTCTCTCTCCCCCCACCCTTTGCTTTCCGAGGCTGAAAAACAGTCCCTCAGGGGATTCTCTCACTACCCACCTGATGCCACCTCTGCCTGGTATGGTCCCTCTGCCCGTACCTCCTTAAACTGCGGGGTGAGCCCATCCTGAAACCCCTCGGCCTGGTCACTGCCCCAAGGTTCTCCCAGCAGCTGCTCCCCATCCCAAAACCTGGAGCTGGGGTTGTCCCAGCTGGAGGCAGCTCCTGTACATGGTCATCCAGACCACCAGGGGCGCCAAGTGCAGGCTCTGCAAATCACAGACCTCAGCTTCCCAGACATACCTGAGCTAAATAGAACGTGGATACTTGTGTCTTCTTTACCATAATTACCAGAAAAACCTTATTCTCCGCTCATGTCAGAGAGTTCCCCTCAGATCAGCCGCCAGTCTCTCTGCGGCTCTAGCCTTGCCCAGTCCTGTGTGTAGTTTTCTGTTCTTTTTGGTTAGTTTGGATAGCTTAATTCCAGACAGCCTGGAGACCTGCCTGCCTGCTTCAGTGTATTTTCATGAGGTTTTACATTCTTTGTAATGAAGAAATTAGCTTCACCGTTCCGTGTATTAAAAAACAATAGAATGCAAAACATCCACTGTTGTTTCGTGACAGCGATCCAAGGATACAAAACAATTCGTCTTCTGCTGCAACTGAGCAACAGCAGACACCATCTCCCTGACCCTACACTCACCCCTGGAATATCTGGATAATAAGGATACCTACAACAGGCTCTATTTATTAACGTTTAGATTAGAGTGGTGCTGGAAAAGCACAGCAGGTCAGGCAGCATCCGAGGAGCAGGAAAATCGACATTCCGGGCCCTGATGAAGGACTTTTGCCTGAAACAATGATTTTCCTGCTCCTCGGATGCTGCCTGACCTGCTGTGCTTTTCCAGCACCACTCTAATCTAAACTCTGGTTTCTAGCATCTGCAGACCTCACTTCTGCCTCCTATTTTATTAACTACAGCTCTATCCTCATCATCATAATTCCAACCAACTAGTCTCCAAACTCTGAGCTTTAATCTCTGTTCTCTGTAACTGGATCCTCAGCTTTCTGACCCACAGACCACGATTAGTAAGGATAGACAATAGCACCTCCCCCCAACGATAACACTCAACACGAGCCCCACAAAGATGTGTACTCAGCCTTTTACTGTACTCCCTCTACACTCTCAACCACGTGGCCAAATTGCAGCCGAACGCCATTGACATGTTTGCTGATGACATCGCCATTGTAAGCCACATATCAAACAATGATGAGGCAATGAATACAGGAAAGAGATCTGGCCTGGTGATTGGTGTAAAGATCACAATCTCTACCGTAATGTCAGCAAAGAGTTATCATTGACTTAGAACATAGAACAATACAGTGCAGAACAGGCTGTTGCACTGACCTGTGAACTATTTTCAGCTACACTATACCCCTACACTATCGCACCATCATCCATGTGCTTATCCAAGGATTGCCTAAATCTCTCTAATGTGGCTGAGTTAACTACATTGGCAGGTAGGGCATTCCACACCCTTACCACTCTCTGAGTAAAGAACCTGCCTCTGACATCTGTCTTAAATCTATCACCCCTCATATGTCCCCTCGTACACACTGACGTCATCATCCTCAGAAAAAAATTTTCATTGTCTACCCTATCTAATCCTCTGATCATCTTGTATGTCTCTATCAAATCCCCCCTTAGCCTTCTTCTCTCCAATGAGAACAGACAAGTCTCTCAACCTTTCCTCATAAGACCTTCCCTCCAGACCAGACAACATCCTGGTAAATCTCCTCTGCACCTTTTACAATGCTTCCACATCCTTCCCAAAATATGGGGACCAGAACTGGACACAATATTCCAAGTGTGGCCGCACCAGCGTTTTGTATAGTTGTAGCATGATATTACAGCTCTGGAACCCAATCCCTCTACCAATGAAACCTAACACACCATATGCCTTCTTAACAGCACTATCCACTTGGGTGGCAACTTTCAGGGATCTATGTACATGGACTCCAAAATCTCTCTGTACATCCACACTACCAAGGATCTTGCTATTGACCCAGTACTCTGCCTTCCTGTTATTCTTCCCAAAGTGCATCACCTCACATTTAGCTGCATTGAACTCCATTTGCCACCTCTCAGCCCAATTCTGCAGTTTATCCAAGTCCCCCTGCAACCTGTAACATTCTTCCAAACTGTCCATTACTCCACTGACTTTAGTGTCACCTGCAAATTTACTAATCCATCCACCTATGCCTGCGTCTAAGTCACTTATAAAAATGACAAACAGCAGTGGTCCCAAACCAAATCCTTGTGGCACACCACTAGTAACTGGACTCCAGGCTGAATATTTTCCATCAACCACCACTTGCTGCCTTCTTTCAGAAAGCCAGTTTCTAATCCAAACTGCTAAATCACCCTCAATTCCATGCCTCTGCATTTTCTCCAACAGCCTATCATGTGGAACTTTATCAAAGGCTTTAACTGATGTCCATGTATACCACATCAACTGCCCTACCCTTATCTACATGCTTGGTCACCTTCTCAAAAAACTCAATGAGGTTTATGAGACACTACCTGCCCTTGACAAAACCACGTTGACTATCTGAAATCAAATTGTTGCTTGCTAGATGATCCTTTCCAAAACTTTTCCTACAACAGAAGTAAGGCTCACTGGTGTATAATTACCTGGGTTATCTCTACTGCCCTTCCTGAGCAAGGGCACATTTGCAATTCTCCAGTCCTCTGGTACTAAACCTGTAGACAATGATGAAAGCCAAAAGCTCTAATATCTCCTCCCAAGCTTCCCAGAGAATCCTCGGATAAATCCCAACCAGCCCAGGGAACTGGTCTATTTTCACTCCTAGAATTGATAACACCTCTTCCTTACTAACCTCGATCCTTCCTAGTCTAATATCTCATTCTTCTCCTCTGCAATATTCTCCTTTTCCTGAGTGAAAACTAGTGACAAATATTCGTTTAGCACCTCTCCGATCTCCACAGGGTCCACACACAACTTCCCACTTTTGTCTTTGACTGACCCTATTCCTACCCTAGTCATCCTTTTATTCCTCTCATACCTTTAGGGTTCTCCTTTATTCTACCTGCTAAAGACTGCTCATGTCCTCTCTTTGCTCCTCTCTTTAAATCCTTCTGAGTTAATCTGTAACTCTCTATCATCTCATCTGAACCATCTCGTCTCTCGACTTCAGGAAGCAAGGAAGAGATCTACATCAATGGAGCGGTGGCGGAGAGAGTCACGTTCCTGGGAGTGACGATAACTAACAGTCTGTCCTGGCCCTCCCTGTGACAGGAGATGCGACAGTCAGGAAGTCACAACAATGTCTCTTCCTCAGGAGGATCTGGGAATTCAGCATGTCCATATGGACCCTCACCAACGTCTACAGATACCCCATTGAGAACACACTGTTTGACTGCATAACAGCCTGGTATGGCAACTGCTCTGCCTAGGACTGGAAAAAACTGCAGAGAGTTGTGTGCACAGCCCAGGCCATCATAGAAGCCAACCTCCCACTCATGGGACTCCATTTACATTTCCCATTGCCACGGAATGGCTGACAACATCATGAAAGACCCCTCACGCCCCGATAATGCTCTGTTCCAACCCCTTCCATCAGGCAGGAGATACAGAATCCTGAACACACTTACCAACAGGTAGGAACAGCTCCTTCCCGGCCGGTATTAACGTTGGGTTTTTTTTGTGCACCTTCTTTGCAGCTGCATTCCTCGCTCTGTTCAATCACCCTGTGATCTTTGTGTCTTTATATGTTATGATCTGCCAGTACTGCTTACCAAACAAAACATCTCACTGTACTCAGGTACAGGTGACAAGAATAAATCAAATCAAATACAAAGAGAGACAAACCATCCAGTAGTCAGTCAGTGTGCGTATCAGAAACACTGCTCGACCTGGAGTTTAGGGATGGCCTGCGTTTTCTCTGGTGTTACAGCATTCCTGTTTCTCAGGGAGCGATACCAACTGAAGGAACAAACACTGAATGTGCAGAAGGAGGTCACTCGCAGCTGCATCAGCCTGAACAAGAAACCTGGGTGTGGAGACAGTGCAAACACATCGCGGGCGGTTTGGGGTCAGTCAGGAGATTGCTGGCTTCAAAAGGAAATAGACTCAGTGTCATGGAGATGTACAGCATGGAAACAAACCCTTCGGTCCAACTTGTCCATCCCAACCAGATACTATATTCTATATTAATCTAGTCCTACCTGCCAGCACCCAGCCCATATCCCTCCAAACCCTTCCTATTCATACACCCATCCAAATGCCTCTTAAATGTTGTAATTGTACCAGCCTCCACCACATCCTCTGACAGCTCATTCCATACACGTACCACTCTCTGCGTGAAAAGGTTGCCCCTTGGGTCTCTCTTATATCTTTCCTCTCTCCCTAATCTATGCCTTCTAGTTCTGGACTTCCCCACCCCAGGGAAGAGACTGTCTATTTACCCTATCCATGTCCCTCATGATTTTATAAACATCTATAAGGTCACCCCTCAGCCTCCGATGCTCCAGGGAAAACAGCCCCAGCCTGTTCAGCCTCCCCCTGTAGCTCAGACCCTCCAACCCTGGGAACACCCTTGTAAATCTTTTCTGAACCCTTTCAAGTTTCACAACATCCTTCCAATAGGAAGGAGACCAGAATTGCACAGAATAAAAAACCTCTGCTTTCTCTCCACAGATGCCGCCAGACCTGCTGAGTTTCCCCAGCAATTTCTAATTCTGTTGCCGATCTCCAGCACCTGTAGTTCATTGTTTTATGTTTAAAAAATCCCGTGACCCTTCAGCTCTCTGGAGAAACTGGTTTCTGAATTATAGAAAGTTGCTGATGTGGGAAGGGAAGATACTCAAGGAAAGATTCCTCTGGGATCATGCAGAAATGGTGGCCCCTTTCCTCAGGGGATGGTGAGGTGGGTGGTGGGTGACTGTGTTCGGGACGATTGAATGTTTATGTGAGGAAATCTCCATGGGAGAGTCCGACCAATGGAAGGACAGATGGGGGAAGAGGGCCATGGACCGTAACTGCTGGGTATTCCTATGTCTGCAATCAGTACTGAAGGGGCCATTCCACCCATCACACCTATGTTAGCTCCCTGTAAGAGCAATTGACTGAACGTTCCCTCCTCTTGTTTTCCAGGTCATTTTCTTTCGTATCCCAAGCCTATCCAATTCTGGTCAATGGCCACATTGAAGCCGCCTTTAGCAACACATCCCAGCTCTACTCCACTCTCACAAACATGTCCAACTGAATCTCCAAGATGGTCAAATTAGTTTATTTTTACGGACATTGAGGAGAAACAGAAGACTCCCCCCAAGGTTCATCAACAAACACACAAACTTATTTATTATGAAAAACTTTAATCTTTACCAAGTGGCAAAATAAATTATTAATGACTTTGGTGTCAAACTAAACCATATTCCTATTAAACCCAAACACACCCGATCACACAGACAGGACAAGGCAGGGGGTTCAGGCCGACAGAGTCAGTAAGGGCAGGCGGCACCGAGGAGAAAATGTGGTCTTTCTCTCACTGCACTTTCAGTTTCTGTCGCCAACATCCAGAGTTTGGGCAGCCAGTCAGTTAGACCCGGGACTTCTACTGAGCTAGCATTTCATAATCTTTGTGCATTGTCTTTAATTCACAGAGAGAGTGAGAGAGAGACAGAGAGAGTGAGCACTGTTTCCTTCCCAAACCTTCCACAACAGTCAATGCTTTGATTTTATGGAGGAGCAGACAGAGGTCTGTCCTTACCTCAGGCAGTTGGACACCACTCCCAGGTCCGTGCTGGAACAGAACCGAGCTGTTTGTGGTCATCCTGCAGCCTCATACTCCATCCACCAGTTGGTCTAGAAAAGCTAACAAACCCACCAACACACTGAAACAGCAGCTAATGAACTTGAAAGCCCCATACGGACAACGAGCAAAATTAATATCACTTACAAAATACCACATAAGGACTGTAACAAACACTACATTGGACACTTGCCACCAGGATACATGAACATCAACTAGCCACAAAAAGACATGACCCTCTCTTACTAGTATCCTCACAGACAGATGAGGAAGGACACCACTTCGACTAGGAAAACACATCCATCCTAGGACAAGCCAAACAGAGACATGCACGAGAATTCCTAGAAGCATGACATTCCAACTGGAATTCTAACAACAAACACATCGAATTAGACCCCATCTACCACACCCTGAGAAAAAGAACAGGAAATGACTTCATCACAGGAAATGACATCACCACAGGAAATAACATCACCACAGGAAATGATATCACCAACCCAAAGCAACCCAAACATATAAATAGAAAGCAGGAATTTTCAGCATTGCTTTGTGTGAGGTCCACTGAAGATGTCACCTAGTAAGATAACGAAATGTCTGGAAATAAACCTTCTAGCTCAGTGAGCAAACCTACATCCAAGTCCATCTTATTTCTCTCTAAACAGTCATAACGTCATAGAATTGTACAGCATGGAAACAGACCATTCGGTCCAACTTGTCCCACCTGCCTGCTCCTGACCCATATCCCTCCAAACCATCACTACTCATGAAATTCCGTTCTACTTTTCCAATTGTCACGTGACCTCTTGAAGAGTTCCACTTTTTTCCTTCTAGTTGTTGAAAGTCACCTTTGTGCATCCAAGACATTGATCGAACCTCAGCCAAGCTGTTCCAGTACAGTTACAGCACTGGCAACAACGCCACCATTTCCCAGTTTCACTCTAAGAATAACTAACAGCTGGTTACAACAGACCAGACCCAGCCACTGCTTGGAAGAAATTCCCATGTTCCTGTCAGTTTGTTTGTCAATGACATTGACTCAGTGCTCTCTGGTGCAGAGCTCTTCTGCAAGAGGAACAGCTACTCTGTCCAGGCCCTTGACATTCTGAACAGTCAGACTTCCTCACAGCCTTGTCTACTCCAACAGGAACTGTTACAGCCCCACACACACAACACTCTCATCAATGCTTCCTGCATCATCTTTACTAAACTGAGGTGCTCGTATCAGGCACAGAGCTGAGGCTGAATTCATGTTTTATAAATATTTCTCAGAACCATGAGACTATCAGATATTGGAGCAGAATTAGGTCATTCAGCCCATTGAACCTGCCCCATCATTCCAACATGGCTGATCTGTTTCTCCACCTCATTCTCCCGCCTTCTCCCCATAACCCTTGATTCCCTTACCAATCAGGAACCCATCTATCTCAGCCTTAAACACACTCAATGCCTTGGTCTGCATAGCTCTCAGTGATAATGAGTTCCACAGAGTCTCCACCCTCTAACTGATCTCCTTACAGCCTCATCTCTGAGATACCCACAGCATCGATCCCACCAATTGCAATCTGTGCTCCAGGCTCATTTCCCTTGTTTTGGATTCTGTGTGTGTTTAGGTACAACACCCTCACTCCAGCATTGACTGCCCCCTTCTCATTGTCCCCACTACCTGCTGTGCCTGAGGTGAGATTTCTGGCCCTTCCCTGGCTCTCTGTCCTCTTACTTGTTCTGAAAACTTTCAGACCCTTTGCTGAGCCATCCCCCACCCTTTAACCTTTTCCATAACTTTCTAACTGAACCCCTCATCCATCCACGCACCACCACCACCCTGACAGAACCAAAACTGGGCATCACTGAGCAGGTAATTGCTGAGCATGTGCTGTTGATGAAGCCTTCCATCACTTTACTGAGAGTGAACTGATGGGGCTGTATTTGGCCGGGTTGGATTTGTCCTGTTGTTTGTAGTCAGGACATACCTGGGCAATTGTTGGGGTAGATGCCAGTGTTGTAACTGTAACTGTACTGGAACAGCTTGGCTAGGGGAGTGGCAAGTTCTGGAGAACAAGTCTTCAGTAACATTGCTGGAATGTTGTCAGGGCCCATAGCTTTTGCCTCCAATATCCAGTGCCTCCAATCTTGGCCATGGAAGGGAGGGGGTTAATTTTGAGGTTAGTGGTTTCTACAAAACCCAGTGTCATCAGAAAGAGAGAGGGCAAACTAACAGACTTCAGGAGGAGTCAGAGAGTGTTTGTTGAAAACAGATTCACAGCCAACGCAACTCAACCTGGGGAGAGGTAAAACAGCAGACACACTACTGGGGGGGGAGAACGTGATGATGTAGCTGGATGTGATCAGGGGTCTGAGGGGGAGGAGTGAGAGGAGGAAGACCAGAGGGGTGGGGGAGGGGTCTGTATTCACAAAGTGGAGACAGTGTCAGGGTGAGTTAAGAAGGTAGTGAGATATTGGATTCTGGGGAATAAAACAAAGATCTGACAGCAAACCCCTTCCAATCCACAGTCAGGCCTCAACTGGAGGATCATCTCCCACTCGGGACTTCAGGCAGCAGCTGGGAAATTCCCAGGAGAGAGGCGCCTCAGTGAATGTGGAGAGACAGAGGGAGCTGGGGGATTGTCCTGAGAGCAGACAGGGTGAAGAGGTGACCCTCACTGAGTCAGGAACCAGAGGGGACGGATTTAAAATAAATGGCAAAGGGGAGATGAGGAAACATTTCAGACAGAGGGTGGTGATGCTGCCTGACAGAATGGGGGCTATCAGGGTGTGTCAGGGCTTTGAGGAGGGGATTGGATGGATGTGTGATGTGGGCTAATTTGATGAACAGCACAAGGAGGGGCGAAAATGGCTCATTCAAGGAGACAGCACAGAGCATGATGGTAAACTGTGTTGACAGGTTTGTTAAAACAGCGTCACCTCAATTGAGCTGTTTCTTCAATGATTTACCCAGGTCAGGGTTGGCCATTCTGTTATTACCCCCAGGGACAGGGATGACCTATCTGTTATTGCCCTCCAGGGTGGGGGCTGACCTTTTTGTTATTGCCCCCAGGTGAACATTGACCTTTCTGTTATTCCCCCCAGGGTGGGGGCTGGCCGTTCTGTTATTACCCCCAGGGTGGGGGCTGGCCTTTCTGTTATTACCCCCAGGGTGAGGGCTGGCCTTTCTGTTATTATCCCCAGGGTGGAGTATAACCTTTCTGTTTTGCCCCCAGGGTGGGGTATGACGTTTCTGTTATTGACCGCAGGTGAGGGCTACACTTTCTGTTAATATCCCCAGGGTAAGGGCTGGTCTTTCTGTGATTACCCCAAGAGTGGGGCATGACATTTTTCTTATTACCCCCAGGGTGAGAGCTGGCCTTTCTCTTATTACCCCCAGGTGAGGGCTAAACTTTCTGTTATTAGCCCCAGGGTGGGTTAGACTTTTCTGTTATTACCCCCAGGGTGGGGCATGACCTTTCTGTTATTACCCCCAGGATGTGGTATGACCTTTCTGTTGTTATCCACAGGGTGGAGGCTGATCCTTCTGTGATTACCCCCAGAGTGGGGTATGACCTTTCTGTTTTTGCCCCCAAGTGAAGGCTAAACTTTCTGTTATAACCCCCACGGTGAGAGCTGGCCTTTCTGTTATTACCCCCAGGGTTATTACCTGGGGGTAAAAAATGTGTAGCCAGACCGCAACCTGGGGGTAATAACAGAAATCCAGCCCCCACCCTGAGAGTAATAACACAATGGCCAGCCCTCACTGGGGGTAATAATAGAAAGGTCAACCCTCACCCTAGGGGTAATAACAGAATGGTCATACCCCACCATGGGGTATTAACAGAAAGGTCAGCCCTCACCCTGGTGGTAATAATAGAAAGGTGACACCACCAGGAGAGAACTGGCCTTTCTGTTATTGCCCCCAGGGTGATGGCTGACCTTACTGTTATTACCCCCAGGGTGGGGTATGGCCTTTCTGTTATTGCCCCCAGGGTGATCTTGCCTTAGGAATACAAACAGCCAGAGTTCAGATTCCAAAAGAGCAATTTGGGAATGTCAGTTGAATGTCACCAAAGTTGGATTTAAAATCTGGCCAAGTGACTGGAACGCTGTTGGATATTCATAAAAAGCGACAGGTTCCTTCGTGACCTTTAGTGGTGGAAAACTGCCGTGTGTCCCCCTGCTCTGGGCCTCTATGTGACTCCAGTCCCCACACCAATGTCATTGACTCATCACTGAACTTGTGAAGAATGATTGGTTGTGACACTCATTTGGATCCAGTGAGTCTTTCTCGATGTGGCCTCCTCTATATTGGGGAGACAGGCTGCCTACTTGTGGAATGTTTCAGAGAACACCTCTGGGACACCCAGACCAACCAACCCAACCACCCCGTGGTTCAACACTTCAACTCCCCCTCCCACTCCACCGAGGACATGCAGGTCCTTGGACTCCTCCATCACCAGACCATGGCAACACGATGGCTGGAGGAAGAGCGCCTCATCTTCCGCCTAGGAACCCTCCAACCACAAGGGATGAACTCAGATTTCTCCAGTTTCCTCATTTCCCCTCCCCCCACCTTGTCTCAGTCGATTCCCTCAAACTCAGCACCGCCCTCCTAACCTGCAATCTTCTTCCTGACCTCTCCGCCCCCACCCCACTCCGGCCTATCACCCTCACCTTAAGCTCCTTCCACCTATCACATCTCCATCGCCCCTCCCCCAAGTCCCTCCTCCCTACCTTTTATCTTAGCCTGCTGGACACACTTTCCTCATTCCTGAAGAAGGGCTTATGCCCGAAACGTCGAATTTCCTGTTCCTTGGATGCTGCCTGACCTGCTGCGCTTTTCCAGCAACACATTTTCAGCTCTGATCTCCAGCATCTGCAGACCTCACTTTCTCTGAGAAGTCTTTAAGGTTTATCAGGACCTTGCCACTAACCTCCCCTGGGGCTAAAGCACATCAGTGATGTGGTGTCCCTTCCCATTGTAATAACCTCAGCCACATGGAGACCACAGTCAGACCATCCAGTTAGTACAGTATCTCCGAGAGTAGGATCCAGTCCACCACTCTCTGTCCTGATCTGCTCTCTCCACACAGCCCAGGAACCACCTGCTTCAGTCTTTATGAAAACAAAATTTTGTGAATTAGATCAGATTCACGAAAATAAGTAAGAAAAATTCAAAGGTCCAGACTCACCATTCCGAGGTTAGCTAGAAATGTTAAAGATAGTATCAAACAGAAAGAAAAATCATCAGACTGTACAAAAGCAGATGTGGGAGGGCCAGAACAAAGTTCAAGTAAGAGGAAGTTATCCAGAAATATGAAAGCAGAAAGGAAGAGGTTCTTCAAATATTTAAAACTGAAAAGAATTAACAAAGTGATAGCGAATGGACTGGTTCAATTTTCCAAAGCTCCCTCGATTTGAAGAAGATCCTGTTAGATTGGAAGGTTGTGATTGTGATTCCTTTATTCAGAAAGGGAGACAGACGTGAGAAACTGCTGGTCAGTGAGTTTAACATCCATCCTGGGTAAATATTACAGGTTATTATAATGTGAACGACAGCAGGTCAGCTGGGTGATCAGGGAGGGTCAACATGGTTCTGTGAAAGGGAAAATAATATCCAAACAACAAACCAGAGTTCACGAGGGAGCTACACGTTCTGAGGAGAAACCAGTGGGTGTATGGTACTAGATTTCCAGAAGGTTCCACATTGAAGATTATTACATCAATAATGGCCCGTGGTGTAGGGCTATCAGGGTGGATTGCAGAATGTATAGCTGTCAGGAAGCTGTCGCACAAGTGAGTCTCCTTCAGGCTGGCAAGATGGCACAAGGGGGAAGGTACTAACATCTCAAGTGTTTTGAATTTATTTCAATGATTTGGATAAAGGGACAGAGTTAGGGTTAAACTGAGGAGCATGAGATAGGGAGGAGGAGACAGCAAGAGACAGTCAGTCAGAGAGAGACAGAGAGATAGAGACAGAGAGGGAAAGAGAAAGTAAAGACAGAGACAGAGAGAGAGAGAGAGAGAGGAAGTCAGACAGACAGAGAGAGACAGAGGCAGAGCAGGAGAGAGAGAGAAAGAAACAGTGAGAGAGAGAGAGACAGGGAAAGGCAGACAGGGAAATGTAGACAGACTGAGAGAGACAGGAGAGAGACAGACAGAGACAGAGAAAGGCAGACAGACTGAGGGAGGCAGAGAGAGACAGGGGAGAGAGAGAGAGAGAAAGGCAGACAGAAGGAGAGAGTGTATGAATACACTCACTGACACACACACACTCCCACAGATCTTGACTGAGACAGATTTCTGAATAATTGTCTACGTTCAGAAGTGGGGTCTGTTCAGTACAGCTTCCCTCTGACCTGTGTAGCCACAAGGAACAAATCCTTTGTCACTTCACAATTAGCATTTGTTTGGCAGAGCCATCAATACGGAGAGCTCTGTTGTCATGGTAACGCGCCGGACAGACAAACCTGCATAAATCTTTTGGTTGGCTGCTCTTCTAGTTTATTAAAATTCAAATCCAAATGATAGTCTCTTCAGGTATTTCAGCATAGGCGAGACATTATGGTAACATTGACAAATCAAATGCAGAATCCCTTTCTTCCCAGGCTTGGCCAGTTTAATCCCAGTCCTGCAGGAACCATATTCTTGTAGGTGCCTCTGCCCTACACTGTTCCCTTCAGCTATCTCAGGCTCCAGCGACGAGGTTATGTCTACAATTTGTAAAGTTCAAATTTTCACCTCTTACTGAATAACCACAGTGAGACTGAGGCCAGTGATCCCACACAGATCCTCCAGCTGCCGGTCTTCAGTGATAGTGTAGTGGTGTTGTCACCAAAAATGTAATCGAGAGACCCAGGTTCAAATCCAGCCATGGCAGATGGTGCAAATTGAATTCAATTCAACAAAAATCTCCCATTAAGAGTCTAACGATGGACCATTGTCAATTCTTGAAAAAACCTACCTGGATCTCTGATGGCCTTCAGGGAAGGAAACTGCCATCCTTACCTGGTCTGGCCCACATGTGACCCCCGACCCACAGGAATGGGGTTGAGTCTTAACTGCCCTTTGGGATGGGCAATAAATGCTAGCCTAGCAACCAGACTCCACCATCACCATCCCTGGATATGTCCTATCCCACCCCAGATGGGGCAGCACAGTGGGATACCGTCGGGAGGGAGTGGCCCTGGGAGGCCTCAACATTGACTCCGGACCCTGTGAAGTCTCATGGCTTCGGGTTAAACCTGGGCACAGAAACCTCCTGCTGATTGCCATGTCCCGCCCTCCCTGGACTGATGAGACAGTATCCTCCATGTTGAACAACACTCAGAGGAAGCGCTGAGGGTGCCAAGGGCACAGAGTGTACTCTGGGTGGGGGACATCAATGTCCATCACCAAGGCCGGCTCGGCAGCAGGAATACTGATCGAGCTGGTCGGGTCCTAAAGGACATTGCTGTTAGGCTGGGTCTGTGGCAGGTGGGGAGGGAACCACCAAGAGGGAGAAACATACCTGACCCCATCCTTACCAATCTGCCAGCTGCAGATCCATCTGTCCATGACAGTGAGAGTGAGCACCGCACTGTCCTTGTGGAGACAAAGTCCCACCTTCACATTGAGAATACTCTCCATCGTGTTGTGTGGCAGTATCACTGTGCTCAATGGGACAGACTTCAAACAGATCGAGCAACTCCAGACTGGGCATCCATCAACAGCAGCAGAACTGTACTCCAGCACAACCTGTCACCTCATGGCCCGGCATATCCCCCACTCAACCATCACCATCAAGCCAGGGCATCAACCCTGGTTCAGTGGAGAGTGCAGGAGGGTATACCAGGAACAGCACCAGGCATTCCTGAAGATGAAATGTCAACCTGGTGAAGCCATCAAACAGGAGGACAATCGTCCACATTGCCGTATGATTGTAAGAGTTGTGGATGGACTGGATCCGTTTGGCTAAGGGAGCAGTAAGAGCCCCAACGTGGATCCCTGCAGAACTCCACTGGAGTTGATAGAGCTCGGTGCTGGAAAGGGCACGGCAGGTCAGGCAGCATCCGAGCAGCAAGAGAGTCAACGTTTTGGGCAGGACCCTTCTTTAGGACTGGGGAGGGGGAAAGGGGCTGAGAGAGAAATGGGGGGTGGGATGAGGGGAAAGGAAAGCAATAGCTGGGTCAAGGTAGGAGGTGGTAGTGATCAGTCAGGGGAAGGGGGGGAGCGGCCAGGTGGGAAGGAAGATGGACAGGTCGGAGGTGACGTGGATGGCCAAAGGAAGGTATTCATTCAGAATACAACCTACACCCTCCCACTGCACTGTGCTCCTTAATGAGTCCTACACTTTCCTCAGTTATCCTTACACTTGGAATATAATGAAAACAACGTGGGAATATTTTACACATCATTATCCTTTCATGTCTCTCCTCAGTACTGACCCTCCGACAGTGCGGCACTACCTCAGCACTGACCCTCCGACAGTGCGGCACTCCCTCAGCACTGACCCTCCGACAGTGCGGCACTCCCTCAGCACTGACCCTCCGACAGTGCGGCACTCCCTCAGCACTGACCCTCCGACAGTGCGGCACTCCCTCAGCACTGACCCTCCGACAGTGCGGCACTCCCTCAGCACTGACCCTCCGACAGTGCGGCACTCCCTCAGCACTGACCCTCCGACAGTGCGGCACTCCCTCAGCACTGACCCTCTGACAGTGCGGCACTCCCTCAGCACTGACCCTCCGACAGTGCGGCACTCCCTCAGCACTGACCCTCCGACAGTGCGGCACTCCCTCAGCACTGACCCTCCGACAGTGCGGCACTCCCTCAGCACTGACCCTCCGACAGTGCGGCACTCCCTCAGCACTGACCCTCTGACAGTGCGGCACTCCCTCAGCACTGACCCTCTGACAGTGCGGCACTCCCTCAGCACTGACCCTCCGACAGTGCAGCACTCCCTCAGCACTGACCCTCCGACAGTGCGGCACTCCCTCAGCACTGACCCCCTGACAGTGCGGCACTCCCTCAGCACTGACCCCCTGACAGTGCGGTACTCCCTCAGCACTGACCCCCTGACAGTGCGGTACTCCCTCCGCACTGACCCCCTGACAGTGCGGCACTCCCTCAGCACTGACACTCTGACAGTGCGGTACTCCCTCAGCACTGACCCCCTGACAGTGCGGTACTCCCTCAGCACTGACCCCCTGACAGTGCGGTACTCCCTCCGCACTGACCCTCTGACAGTGCGGCACTCCCTCAGCACTGACCCTCTGACAGTGCGGTACTCCCTCCGCACTGACCCCCTGACAGTGCCGCACTCCCTCAGCACTGACCCCCTGACAGTGCGGTACTCCCTCCGCACTGACCCCCTGACAGTGCCGCACTCCCTCAGCACTGACCCCCTGACAGTGCGGCACTCCCTCAGCACTGACCCCCTGACAGTGCGGCACTCCCTCAGCACTGACTCTCTGACAGTGCAGCACTCCCTCAGCACTGACCCTCTGACAGTGCAGTACTCCCTCAGCACTGACCCTGTGACAGTGCGGCACTCCCACAGCCCTGACCCCCTAACAGTGCGGCACTCCCTCAGCACTGACCCTCCAACAGTGCGGTACACCCTCAGCACTGACCCTCTGACAGTGCGGTACTCCCTCAGCACTGACCCTCCGACAGTACGGCCTTCCTCAGCACTGACCCTCTGACAGTGTGGTACTCCCTCAACACTGACCCTCCGACAGTGCCCACTCCCTCAGCACTGACCCTCTGACAGTGCAGCACACCCTCAGCACTGACCCTCCCACAGTGCCCACTCCCTCAGCACTGACCCTCTGACAGTGCAGCACTTCCTCAGCCCTGACCCCCTAACAGTGCGGTACTCCCTCTGCACTGACCCTCTGACAGTGCGGTACTCCCTCAGCACTGTCCCTCTGACAGTGCAGTACTCCCTCAGCACTGACCCTCTGACAGTGCAGCACGCCCTCAGCACTGACCCTCTGACAGTGCAGCACTCCCTCAGCACTGACCCTCTGACAGTGTGGTTCTCCCTCTGCACTGACCCTCTGACAGTGCGGTACTCCCTCAGCACTGACCCTCTGACAGTGCAGTACTCCTTCAGCACTGACCCTCTGACAGTGCGGCACTCCCTCAGCACTGACCCTCCAACAGTGCGGCACTCCCTCAACACTGACCCTCTGATACCTTGGCGCTCCCTCAGTACTGACCCTCCGACAGTGTGGCACTCCCTCAGTACTGACCCTCTGACAGTGCGACACTCCCTCAGCACTGACCCTCTGACAGTGCAGCACTCTCTCAGCACTGACCCTCCGACAGTGTGTCATTCCCTCAGCACTGACCCTCCGACAGTGCCCGCTCTCTCAGCACTGACCCTCCGACAGTGCCCACTCCCTCAGCACTGACCCTCTGACAGTGCAGCATTCCCTCAGCACTGACCCTCTGACAGTGCGGCACTCCCTCAGTACTGACCCTCCGACAGTGCGGCACTCCCTCAGCACTGACCCTCTGACAGTGCGGCACTCCCTCAGTACTGACCCTCCGACAGTGCGGCACTCCCTCAGTACTGACCCTCCGACAGTGCCCACTCCCTCAGTACTGACCCTCTGACAGTGCCCACTCCCTCAGCACTGACCCTCCGACAGTGCCCACTCCCTCAGCACTGACCCTCCGACAGTGCGGCACTCCCTCAGCACTGACCCTCCGACAGTGCAGCACTCCCTCAGCACTGACCCTCCGACAGTGCTGCACCCCCTCAGCACTGACCCTCCGACAGTGCCCACTCCCTCAGCACTGACCCTCCGACAGTGCGGCACTCCCTCAGCACTGACCCCGTGACAATGCGGCGCTCCCTCAGCACTGACCCTCCGACAGTGCGGCACTCCCTCAGCACTGACCCTCCGACAGTGCCCACTCCCTCAGCACTGACCCTCCGACAGTGCCCACTCCCTCAGCACTGACCCTCCGACAGTGCAGCACACCCTCAGCACTGACCCTCCGACAGTGCTGCACCCCCTCAGCACTGACCCTCCGACAGTGCCCACTCCCTCAGCACTGACCCTCCGACAGTGCCCACTCCCTCAGCACTGACCCTCTGACAGTGCCCACTCCCTCAGCACTGACCCTCCGACAGTGCGGCACTCCCTCAGCACTGACCCTCTGACAGTGCGGCACTCCCTCAGCACTGACCCTCCGACAGTGCGGCACTCCCTCAGCACTGACCCTCCGACAGTGCGGCACTCCCTCAGCACTGACCCTCTGACAGTGCGGCACTCCCTCAGCACTGACCCTATGACAGTGCAGCACTCCCTCAGCACTGACCCTCTGACAGTGCGGCACTCCCTCAGCACTGACCCTCCGACAGTGCAGCACTCCCTCAGCACTGACCCTCCGACAGTGCGGCACCCCCTCAGCACTGACCCCCTGACAGTGCGGCACTCCCTCAGCACTGACCCCCTGACAGTGCGGTACTCCCTCAGCACTGACCCCCTGACAGTGCGGTACTCCCTCCGCACTGACCCCCTGACAGTGCGGCACTCCCTCAGCACTGACACTCTGACAGTGCGGTACTCCCTCAGCACTGACCCCCTGACAGTGCGGTACTCCCTCAGCACTGACCCCCTGACAGTGCGGTACTCCCTCCGCACTGACCCCCTGACAGTGCGGCACTCCCTCAGCACTGACCCTCTGACAGTGCGGTACTCCCTCCGCACTGACCCCCTGACAGTGCCGCACTCCCTCAGCACTGACCCCCTGACAGTGCGGTACTCCCTCCGCACTGACCCCCTGACAGTGCCGCACTCCCTCAGCACTGACCCCCTGACAGTGCGGCACTCCCTCAGCACTGACCCCCTGACAGTGCGGCACTCCCTCAGCACTGACTCTCTGACAGTGCAGCACTCCCTCAGCACTGACCCTCTGACAGTGCAGTACTCCCTCAGCACTGACCCTGTGACAGTGCGGCACTCCCACAGCCCTGACACCCTAACAGTGCGGCACTCCCTCAGCACTGACCCTCCAACAGTGCGGTACACCCTCAGCACTGACCCTCTGACAGTGCGGTACTCCCTCAGCACTGACCCTCCGACAGTACGGCCTTCCTCAGCACTGACCCTCTGACAGTGTGGTACTCCCTCAACACTGACCCTCCGACAGTGCCCACTCCCTCAGCACTGACCCTCTGACAGTGCAGCACACCCTCAGCACTGACCCTCCCACAGTGCCCACTCCCTCAGCACTGACCCTCTGACAGTGCAGCACTTCCTCAGCCCTGACCCCCTAACAGTGCGGTACTCCCTCTGCACTGACCCTCTGACAGTGCGGTACTCCCTCAGCACTGTCCCTCTGACAGTGCAGTACTCCCTCAGCACTGACCCTCTGACAGTGCAGCACGCCCTCAGCACTGACCCTCTGACAGTGCAGCACTCCCTCAGCACTGACCCTCTGACAGTGTGGTTCTCCCTCTGCACTGACCCTCTGACAGTGCGGTACTTCCTCAGCACTGACCCTCTGACAGTGCAGTACTCCTTCAGCACTGACCCTCTGACAGTGCGGCACTCCCTCAGCACTGACCCTCCAACAGTGCGGCACTCCCTCAACACTGACCCTCTGATACCTTGGCGCTCCCTCAGTACTGACCCTCCGACAGTGTGGCACTCCCTCAGTACTGACCCTCTGACAGTGCGACACTCCCTCAGCACTGACCCTCTGACAGTGCAGCACTCTCTCAGCACTGACCCTCCGACAGTGTGTCATTCCCTCAGCACTGACCCTCCGACAGTGCCCGCTCTCTCAGCACTGACCCTCCGACAGTGCCCACTCCCTCAGCACTGACCCTCTGACAGTGCAGCATTCCCTCAGCACTGACCCTCTGACAGTGCGGCACTCCCTCAGTACTGACCCTCCGACAGTGCGGCACTCCCTCAGCACTGACCCTCTGACAGTGCGGCACTCCCTCAGTACTGACCCTCCGACAGTGCGGCACTCCCTCAGTACTGACCCTCCGACAGTGCCCACTCCCTCAGTACTGACCCTCTGACAGTGCCCACTCCCTCAGCACTGACCCTCCGACAGTGCCCACTCCCTCAGCACTGACCCTCCGACAGTGCGGCACTCCCTCAGCACTGACCCTCCGACAGTGCAGCACTCCCTCAGCACTGACCCTCCGACAGTGCTGCACCCCCTCAGCACTGACCCTCCGACAGTGCCCACTCCCTCAGCACTGACCCTCCGACAGTGCGGCACTCCCTCAGCACTGACCCCGTGACAATGCGGCGCTCCCTCAGCACTGACCCTCCGACAGTGCGGCACTCCCTCAGCACTGACACTCCGACAGTGCGGCACTCCCTCAGCACTGACCCTCCGACAGTGCCCACTCCCTCAGCACTGACCCTCCGACAGTGCAGCACTCCCTCAGCACTGACCCTCCGACAGTGCTGCACCCCCTCAGCACTGACCCTCCGACAGTGCCCACTCCCTCAGCACTGACCCTCCGACAGTGCCCACTCCCTCAGCACTGACCCTCTGACAGTGCCCACTCCCTCAGCACTGACCCTCCGACAGTGCGGCACTCCCTCAGCACTGACCCTCTGACAGTGCTGCACTCCCTCAGCACTGACCCTCTGACAGTGCTGCACTCCCTCAGCACTGACCCTGTGACAGTGCTGCACTCCCTCAGCACTGACCCTCCGACAGTGCGGCACTCCCTCAGCACTGACCCTCCGACAGTGCCCACTCCCTCAGCACTGACCCTCCGACAGTGCCCACTCCCTCAGCACTGACCCTCTGACAGTGCCCACTCCCTCAGCACTGACCCTCCGACAGTGCGGCACTCCCTCAGCACTGACCCTCTGACAGTGCTGCACTCCCTCAGCACTGACCCTCTGACAGTGCTGCACTCCCTCAGCACTGACCCTGTGACAGTGCTGCACTCCCTCAGCACTGACCCTCCGACAGTGCGGCACTCCCTCAGCACTGACCCTCTGACAGTGCTGCACTCCCTCAGCACTGACCCTCCGACAGTGCGGCACTCCCTCAGCACTGACCCTCCGACAGTGCTGCACTCCCTCAGCACTGACCCTCCGACAGTGCTGCACTCCCTCAGCACTGACCCTCCGACAGTGCTGCACTCCCTCAGCACTGACCCTCCGACAGTGCGGCACTCCCTCAGCACTGACCCTCTGACAGTGCTGCACTCCCTCAGCACTGACCCTCTGACAGTGCTGCACTCCCTCAGCACTGACCCTCTGACAGTGCTGCACGCCCTCAGCACTGACCCTCTGACAGTGCTGCAGTCTGGAGTGTTGACCTTTAGTTGTTATCGTTTTCTGCGAATTTGCATGAGGAGATCCACCATCAAATAACGTGGAAGACTCACACTGACTGGTTCACGACAGTTTATTGTTGTCCTGAAGGATTGCTCCAGTGTTGTGTCCTTATCCCTGTCACAGTATTTCCCCACCCCCTCCCCCAATGCTGCTGCTCATGACTAATTCCCCAGAAACCCTGCTCAATGCATCTTTGCTGCAGCACTGATGGGAGTGCCCCCTCTGGTGGTGTGAGCAGGGAGTGAGCTGCTGCCCAGCACCGTCTGACCTGTTCAGTTTGGACTGACCACCCAGACAGACAAAGATGGTCAGTGGCTTGACCATCCAGAGACTGGCAGCAGCCAGCACAAAGGTACGGGGAGAATGCACTTCCCTGCTCCTCACCTCTGTCTGTCGTTCTGGGAACAAGCAGAAATCTGGTTCCGCCATCCTCCTTGCTGCGGTGATTTTTAAAATTCCGTTGCAGGGTGAAGTTGGCACTCCGTGAGGTCTGTTGGTGTAGCACTCCCTCAGCACTGACCCTCTGACAGTGCAGCACTCCCTCAGCACTGACCCTCTGACAGTGCAGCACTCCCTCAGCACTGACCCTCTGAAAGTGCGGCACTCTCTCAGCATTGACCCTCTGAAAGTGCAGCACTCCCTCAGCACTGACCCTCTGAAAGTGCAGCACTCCCTCAGCACTGACCCGCCGACAGTGCGGCACTCCCTCAGTACTGACCCGCTGACAGTGTGGTACTCCCTCCGCATGGACCCTCCAACAGTGCAGCTCTCCCTCAGCACTAACCCTCCGACAGTGCTGCACTCCCTCAGCACTGACCCTCTGACAGTACAGCACTCCCTCAGCACTGACCCTCTGACAGTACAGCACTCCCTCAGCACTGACCCTCTGACAGTGCAGCACTCCCTCAGCACTAACCCTTTGACAGTGCGGCACTCCCTCAGCACTGACCCTCCGACAGTGCGGCACACCCTCAGCACTGACCCTCTGATAGGGTGATGTTGGCACTCCGTGAGGTCCGTTGGTGCTAAGCTGTCTGTGTCCTGATGTTGGATTGTTAATTTTGCAGGTCAGACCGAGGTCCCATTAGTGAGAGCACAGCAGGACTGCAGCTCTGCCCACTCCAGGAAGGATGGGACTGCATTGGCAAGGGTGCACAGGAAGCTCACAAAGATGCTGCAGGATGGGAGTGATGCAGTTACAAAGAGGGACTAGATACGCTGGGTGTGTTCTACTTCAAGCAGAGAAGGCTGGTAGGGCAGGGTGGGTGGGGAGGCCTGATTGAGGTACACATGAGAGGTATAGACAGGGTAGATAGGTCATTAACCTTAGCAGAGGGGTCATTAACCATCGAATCACAGAATACAACTGAATCCCCACCATGTTGAAACAGGCCATTCAGTCCATCAAGTTCACATCAACCCTCAGAAGAGCAGTATCCCAGACCCATCCTTGCATTTCCCATGGTCAATCCACCCTGACCTGCACACCTTTGGACTGTGGGAGGAAACCGGAGCACCCGGAGGAAACCCACACAGACAATGTGCTAACTCCACCCAGTTGCCCGAGAGTGGAATTGAACCCGGGTCCCTGGCGCCATGAGGCTGCTGTGCTAACCACTGAGCCATGAGGCCACTCCAGGGGACACTGTTTTATGGTAAGCAGCGGGAGATTGAGAAGTGACTTGAGGGTATTTTTATTCCCTGAAGGACTCACTTCCTGAAATGGTGGTAGAGGTGGGAATCCTCGGGACATTTCTGAGTGAGTATTTGGAAGCCCAGAGCATAAAGGGTCTGGGCCAAGTCAGAGGATGGATCAAATGGCCTTCTGTCAGGCTGTTAAAAACTCAAAACACTCTGTGAATATGTTGTGAAGAGGTGGTGAAGGCCTGACAAGGGAATTTTGATCGGTTAAACGAGGTGGTTTAAAATATTACCAGGATTATCATGTGGGAAAACATGAGGCTATCCATCTGGGCAAGAACAGAAAAACCTTATTGCTTAAATCAAGGAGAGACAAAGAATGTTGCAATCCTCAGGTATCTGGGCGTCCTTAGACATGAATCATTTTGTGTTAGGATTAGATATCACGTGGAATTGGGAAGGCAAATAAAGTAATTATTTTAATTCATTCATGGGTGTGTGTGTGTCATTGGCTGGGCCCAGTATTTATTCCCCGTCCCTAGTTGCCCCCTTGAGAAGATGGGGGTGAGCTGCCTTCTTGACCTACTGCAGTCCATGTGCTGTGGGTAGACCCACAATGCCCTTAGGGAGGAAATTCCAGGATTCTGACTCAGTGACACCGAAGGAGCGGCGATATATTTCCAAGTCAGGGTAGGGAGGAGCTTGGAGGGGAACTTTCAGAGGGTGGACTTCCCATAAATCAGCTGCTCTTGCCCTTCTAGATGGTGTGGTCATAGGTTTGGAAGGTGCTGTCTGAGGATCTTTGAGAGTTTCTGCAGTACATCTTGTAGATGGTACACACTGCTGCTACTGAGTGTCGGTAGGGGGAGAGAGTGGGATGTTTGTGGATGTGGTTTTATCTTTAGGCCACAGGGAGAGGAAAGCCTTGCCCAGAGAGATTTTAACATAATCATTATCCTACGAAAGAGCACCCACCATGGCCAAATCTGAAGATGGCACCAGGAACTGGCTCAAATGTTAACTCATTTCATGTTGAACTCTCTGTCAGAGTGACTCTCTTCCTCTCCCTTGACTGACTTATGCATGATCCACTTGAACAGAGACTTAATGTGTAGGCTGGGATGGGATGGGGAAGGGGTTAGGAAGGGGAAGTGCTGTAGCTGGAATTGGATCGGACAGTCAGCCTCCCACATCCAGATAGCTCTGAACATCAGTACCCTGCCCTCAGGAGTTGCCATGGGCACCCGCATGGGCCCCAGCTATGCCTGCCTCTTTGTAGGATATGTGGAACAGTCCATCTTCCGCAACTACACTGGCACCACCCCCCACCTTTTCCTCCGCTACATCGATGACTGTATCGGCGCTGCCTCGTGCTCCCACGAGGAGGTTGAACAGTTCATCAACTTTACTAACACCTTCCATCCCGACCTGAAATTCACCTGGACTGTCTCAGACTCCTCCCTCCCCTTCCTAGAACTCTCCATTTCTATCTCGGGCGACCGACTCAACACAGACATCTATTATAAACCGACTGACTCCCACAGCTACCTGGACTACACCTCCTCCCACCCTGCCCCCTGTAAAAACGCCATCCCATATTCCCAATTCCTTCGTCTCCGCCGCATCTGCTCCCAGGAGGACCAATTCCAACACCGCACAGCCCAGATGGCCTCCTTCTTCAAGGACCGCAGATTCCCCCCAGACGTGATCGACGATGCCCTCCACCGCATCTCCTCCACTTCCCGCTCCTCCGCCCTTGAGCCCCGCTCCTCCAACCGCCACCAAGACAGAACCCCACTGGTTCTCACCTACCACCCCACCAACCTGCGCATACAACGTATCATCCGCCGCCATTTCCGCCACCTCCAAACGGACCCCACCACCAAGGATATATTTCCCTCCCCTCCCCTATCAGCGTTCCGCAAGGACCACTCCCTTCGTGACTCCCTTGTCAGATCCACACCCCCCACCAACCCAACCTCCACCCCCGGCACCTTCCCCTGCAACCGCAGGAAATGTAAAACTTGCACCCACACCTCCACACTCACTTCCCTCCAAGGCCCCAAGGGATCCTTCCATATCCACCACAAGTTCACCTGTACCTCCACACACATCATCTATTGCATCCGCTGCACCCGATGTGGCCTCCTCTATATTGGTGAGACAGGCCGCTTACTTGCGGAACGCTTCAGAGAACACCTCTGGGCCGCCCGAACCAACCAACCCAATCACCCCGTGGCTCAACACTTTAACTCCCCCTCCCACTCCACCGAGGACATGCAGGTCCTTGGACTCCTCCACCGGCAGAACACAACAACACGACGGCTGGAGGAGGAGCGCCTCATCTTCCGCCTGGGAACCCTCCAACCACAAGGTATGAATTCAGATTTCTCCAGCTTCCTCATTTCCCCTCCCCCCACCTTGTCTCAGTCGGTTCCCTCAACTCAGCACCGCCCTCCTAACCTGCAATCCTCTTCCTGACCTCTCCGCCCCCACCCGACTCCGGCCTATCCCCCTCACCTTGACCTCCTTCCACCTATCCCACCTCCATCGCCCCTCCCCCTAGTCCCTCCTCCCTACCTTTTATCTCAGCCTGCTTGGCTCTCTCTCTCTTATTCCTGATGAAGGGCTTATGCTCGAAACGTCGAATTCTCTATTCCTGAGATGCTGCCTAACCTGCTGTGCTTTGACCAGCAACACATTTGCAGCTGCCCTCAGGGATGGCAATACAGCCAAATCACATAAAGCACAGGGAGGCCATTTGGCCCATCATGCCCATGAGATGCCATAGCTCTTTTAATGTGCTTCCCCTTCAAGTGTTGAACAAAACACTTCAATGGTTATTGAAGTTCACGTGATACCAGGTCAGGGAGGTTCCAGTTACGCTCAGTGCTGATTACAGATGGAAACAAGAAAGAATTACTTAGATAATCATTAGCAGAAAGATTAAATTGAACAGAAAAAGGTCAAATTCTAGGAGGATCGGCAATATGGGAGAGTCTAAGTCTGGCAGTGGTTTGAAGATGTAGACATGGTGTATCACGGGACCAGATTCTCAATCCACTCAGAGCCATCCTGCAGTTCAGGGGGAGAAACTAGATATATGAGCCATACGCAGACAGTGCAGCATCATCTCACAGCCAAAGGGACAGAGAGTTCATTTTCATTTAGTCACAGGATGTGGGTGTTACTGGCTGGGTGAGTGTTTCGTGTCCATTCCTAATAGAGAGGCTTGCTCAGCCATCTCAGAGGGCAGTTAACTCACAAGCACGTTGTTGTGGATCCAGGGTAACATGGAAATCAGAACGGATAAGGGCAGCAGATGTCATTACCTAAAGGACAGGAGTGAATCAGATGGGTTTGTACAATAATTGATAAAGATTACACGGTTGCCATTAGGCAATGAACAGGGAGAGTTTCTCTCTATTCTGTCTAAACCCCTCATGATTTTGAACACCACGATAACTTCTCTCAAACTTTCCTCTCTAAATAGCCCCAACATCTCGAACCTACTCTCAAACCTAAAGCCCCTCAATCCTCTCAACCCTCTCCAATGCTTCCAATCCATCCACACATGAGTCCAGAATCAGACAGAATACTCCAAGCAACATTGAGATCTGGCATCCTGCAGACTTAACAGATCTAGATTTACATAGAACCTAGAACATTACAGCGCAGTACAGGCCCTTCGGCCCTCGATGTTGCACCGACCTGTCATACCAATCTGAAGCCCATCTAACCTACACTATTCCATGTACGTCCATTTGCCTGTCCAATGACGACTTAAATGCACTTAAACTTGGCGAATCTACTACCGTTGCAGGCAAAGCATTCCATACCCTTACTACTCTCTGAGTCAAGAAACTACCTCTAACATCTGTCTTATACATATCTCCCCTCAATTTAAAGCTATGCCCCTCGTGCTCACCATCACCATACTTGGAAAAAGGCTCTCCCTGTCCACCCTATCTAACCCTCTGATTATCTTATACGTCTCTGTTAATCACCTCTCAACCTTCTTCTCTCCAAAAAAAACTGCCCCCAGTTCCCTCAGCCTTTCCTCGTAAGACCTTCCCTCTGGACCAGGCAACATCCTGGTAAATCTCCTCTCCACCCTTTCCAAAGCTTCCACATCCTTCTTATAATGTGGTGACCAGAACTGTACACAATACTCCAAGTGCGGCCGCACCAGAGTTTTGTACAGCTGTAGCATAACCTCATGGTTCCAGAACTCGATCCCTCTATTAATAAAAGCAGTATGCCTTCTTAACCTGTCAACCTGGGTGGCAACTTTCAAGGATCTGTGTACCTGGACACCGAGATCGCTCTGCTCATCTACACTACCAAGAATCTTACCATTAGCCCAGTACTTTGCATTCCAGTTACGAATTTCCAGAAGGTCATTTGAAAAGGTGCTGCTCAAAAGGTTAATAAACAGTAAAATTCCATCGGGTGAGGAGATGGAGGATTGGCGAAACAACAGAAAGAAGACGGTTGGAGTAAATGAGCTTTTGAGTTTGAATTTGATTTATTGCTGTCACGTACTGGGATATAGTGGAAAGTGTTGGCTTGTGTGCTCTTCAGGCTGATCGTATCATACAGAGTGTACCAGAGTGGCAGAATAAAGTGCAGAGTATGGTGTTACAGGTGCACAGAAGGTGCAGAGAGAGACAGATCAGAATTAACAGTTGAGAAACATTTGATAAAAGTGGGGAGAAGCTGTTCTTGAATCTGTTTGTGTGTGTTTTCAAATGTTTGTGTCTTCTGCCCGATGGGCGAGAGTGGAAGAGGACATACCCGGGGTGGGAGGGGTCTTTGATGATGTCGGCTGCTTCCCCAAGGCAGTGGGAAGTGTAGATGGAGTCAGTGGATGGAAGGCTGGTTGGTGTGTTGACGCTGCATTCACGACGCTCTGTAGTTTTTTACAGTCTTAGGAAGAGCAATCACCAAACCAAACATCTGGATAGGATGATTTCTATGGCACATCTATGAACATGAGGAAGACTCCTTGTGGACATGCTGAATTTCCTTACCCTCCTGAGGAAGTAGAGATGTTGTTGTGCTTTCTTGACCATTGCATTGATGTGGATGCACCAGGACAGATTGTTGGTGATGGTCACTCTCAGGAACCTGACGCGTTTGACCCTCTCCCCCTCAGCCCCATCGATACAGACCGGGGCGTGGCCTTCTCTCTGCTTCCTGAAGACAATGACCAGCTCCTTCATTTCACTGCGGTTGGTCTGGGACTCAAGCTGACTTTGATATTGCCACTTGACCTCTCTGATGGCTTTACAAAGGTCATCCCTGGATTTCCTGCATAGGACAGGCTTGCCTGATGGGTAAACCTCAGACCTGACTTCATTAGGAAGTAGATCTCCCAGTTAATCCATGGTTTCCGGTTGGGGACTTTCGGATTAACTTCTTTGGCGCAAAGTCAAATGATGCCTGTAATGATAATGGCGTACTTGCTTAGTTTGGGTGTTGATTCTTGAATATAGTGCATAGAAGCCCTTCCATTGCCTCAGACCAACACTGCACTACTTCCTGTCCTGGGGCCTGAAGCCTCTGTTTCTGGTTGTAAGGCAGGAGGAATGCAGCATTGTGATTTGATTTTTCAAAATAGGTGTAGAGGAGTAGGCATCTTCAATGGCTCCCTGGTCCTTTTTCTGATTGGAAAGATATAACCAATGGCATGCCACAGGATTTAGTCTTTTGGCCCCAACTATTTACAATTGATGTTAATGATGGAGATGCCAGACGGAAAGTAGCAAAACCAAATGTGCAGATGACACTAAAAGAGATGGCAAAGGAGGTTGCAATGAACACATAAGGATTGAGTAATGGATATGGATAGGTCAAGGGAAATAGACTAAAATAAAGCCCATGGATAAGTGAGAGGTTTTCCATTTTTGGTCAGAGGAATAGAAAGGCAACTTTTTATCTCAATGAAGAGAAACTTCAGAGTGCTTTGATGTGCAGGGATCTGGATGTTCCTGTGCTTGAATTAAAGAAACTAGTCTGCAGGTGCAGCAGGTAATAAGGAACGCAAAGAGAATTTTGTCATTAATTGCTAAAGGACACAGCAGTGAATCTGCATAGTTACTGCCTTTGCTGTTTGAGTTCAATTATCTCTGGACATCGGAATACACTTAGGAAAAATTAACAAACAGTGAAATTCACAGCTGATCATGGAGGAACCTGTGTGGGAGAGCTCACAGCACAGGGACAGGTAAGTGCACAGTTTTTAACGTGTAACCTTGCTGTAAGTCTACAATAGTGAATGGAGAGGGTTTTTTTTTTGATTATATGTTTTATTGAGATATGTTTCTTGATTACATTTTAAAAACATAAGCCATAATACTTAAGTTAGCCTGGAGTAGTGCTTTGTAGAGCAATAAGACGGTGCTATTTTCTGGGTCTGTAGGTTGGAAGGAGCAAAAATGGCCTTTAGTAGAGTGATATGTTCTTCCTGTCAGATGTGGGAGTTTAGAGAGAGTTTCCATGTTATTGATGATTATGTCTGCAGGAAGTGTCTTTGGTTGTGAATCTTATCAGATCACATGGAATGGTTGGAGCAGCAGTTAGAGGCAATAAGGAATTTACAAGTGCTGGGGATGTGATGGACAGCAGTTATATGAAGGGAGAAAAGCTGCAGACACAATCAGAGATGAGTTAACTCCAGGAAAGGTAGGAGATGTAGGCAGGTAGTGCAGGAATCTCCTGTGGCTATACCCATTTCAAACAGGCATGCTGTTTTGGAAAATGTCAGGGGTGATGGATTCTCAGAGGAATGTAGCACGAACAGCCAAATTTCTGGTATTGAGACTGGCTCTAATGTAATGAAGGGTACGTCAGGTTCCAAGCGATTGCCTGTGTTAGTGGAATTTTGCCCGAAACATTGATTTTCCTGCTCCTCAGATGCTGCCTGACCTGCTGTGCTTTTCCAGCACCACTCTGATCTAAACTCAGGTTTCCAGCATCTGCAGTCCTCACTTTTGCCCTGTGTTAGGGGACTCTCTAGTCTGAGGCACAGACAGACATTTCTGTGGTCAGCAAAGAAAAATCAGAATGGTGTGTTGTTTCCCTGGTGCCAGGATCAAGGATGTCTCAGAGGGTGCAGAATGTTCTCACGGGGGAGAGTGGCCAGCAAGAGGTCATTGTCCACATTGGAACCAACAACACAGGAAGGGAAAAGGTTGAGATTCTGAAGGGAGATTACAGAGATTTAGGCAAGAATTTAAAAAGGAGATCCTTGAGGGTAGTAATATCTGGATTACTCCCAGTGCTACAAGCGAGTGAGGGCAGGAATAGGAGGATAGAGCGGATGAATGCGTGGCTGAGGAGCTGGTGTATGGGAGAAGGATTCACGTTATTCGATCATTGGAATCTCTTCTGGGGTGGAGGTGACCCGTACAAGAAAGATGGATTGCACGTGAATTGAAAGGGGACTAATAAGCTGGCAGGGATATTTGTTAGAGCTGCTAGGGAGGATTTAAATGAGTAAGGTAGGGGTGGGGACAGGGAAATAGTGAGGAAAGAGATCAATCTGAGACTGGTACAGTTGGGAAATGGAGATAGTCAAACAGTCAGGGCAGGCAGGGACAAGGTAGGACTGATACATTAAACTGCATTTATTTCAATGCAAGGGGCCTAACAGGGAAGGCAGATGAACTCAGGGCATGGTTAGGAACATGGGACTGGGATATCATAGCAGTTACAGAAACATGACTCAGGGATGGGCAGGACTGGCAGCTTAATGTTCCAGGATACAAATGCCACAGGAAGGATAGAAAGGGAGGCAAGAGATGACGGAGTGGCATTTTTGATCGGGATAACATTACAGCTGTACTTTGGGAGAATATATCCAGGGAAATTATTTGGGTGGAACTGAGAAATAAGAAAGGGATGATCACCTAATAGTCAGAGGGAAATTGAGAAACAAACTTGTAAGGAGATCTTAGATATCTGTAAAACTAATAGGGTGGTAATGGTTGAGGATTTTAACTTTCCAAACATAGAATGCCATAGTGTTGCATGTACAAGACAATTTTCTGATTCAGTATGTGGATATACCTACTAGAGAAGGTGCAAAACATGAACTATGCTTGGGAAATAAGGCAGGGCAGGTGACTGAGGTGTCGGTGGGGGAGTACTATGAGGCCAGCGACCATAATTCTATTAGTTTTAAAACAGTGATGGAAAAGGATAGACCAGATCTAAAAGTTGTAGTTCTAAACTGGAGAAAGCCAATTTGATGGTATTAGGCAAGAACTTTCAAAAACTGATTGGGCGCAGATGTTTGCAGGTAAAGGGATGGCTAGAAAATAGGAAGCCTTTAAAAATAAAATAATGAGGGTCCAGAGACAGTATATTCCTGTTAGGGTGAAAGGAAAGGCTGGTAGGTGTAGGAAGTGCTGGATGACTAGAGAAATTGAGGGTTTGGTTAAGAAAAAGGAAGCATGTGTCAGGTACAGACAGGATAGATCGCGGGGATCCTTAGAAGAGTATAAAGTAGGAGAATACTTAAGAGGGAAATCAGGCCGGCAAAAAGGGGACATGAGATAGCTTTGGCAAATAGGGTTAAGGAGAATCCAAAGGGATTTTATAAACATATCAAGGACAAAAGGGTAACTAGGGAGAGAATAGGGCCCCTCAAAGATCAGCAAGGCAGTCTGTGTGTGAACGGCAGGAGATAGGGTAGATACTAAATTAGTATTTTGCATCAGTGTTTACTGTGGAAAAGGATATGGAAGATATAGAATGTAGGGAAATAGATGGTGACATCTTGAAAAATATCCATATTACAGAGGAGGAAGTGCTGAATGTCCTAAAATGCATAAATCCTCAGGACCTGATCAGGTGTAACCTAGGACTTTGTTGGAAGCTAGGGAAGTGATTGCTGGGCCTCTTGCGGAGATATTTATATCATTGATAGTCACAGGTGAGGTGCTAGAAGACTGGAGGTTGGCTAACATAGTGCTAGTATTTAAGAAAGGTGGTAAGGACAAGCCAGGGAACAATAGACCAGTGAGCCTGACACCGGTGGTGGGCAAGTTGTTGGAGGGAATCCTGAGGAACAGGGTGTACATGTTATTTGGAAAGGCAAGAACTGATTCGGGATCGTCAACATGGCTTTGTGCGTGGGAAATCATGTCTCACAAACTTGACTGAGTTTTTTGAAGAAATAACAGAGGATTGATGAGAGCAGAGCGGTGGATGTGATCTATATGGACCTCAGTAAAGCATTCAACAAGTTCCTCATGGTAGATTGGTTAAAAAGGTTAGATCTCATGAAATACAGGGAGAACTTGTCATTTGGATACAGAACTGGCTCAAAGGTAGAAGACAGAGGGTGGTGGCGGAGGGTTGTTTTTCAGACTGGAGGCCTGTGACCAGTGGAGTGCCACAAGAATCGGTGCTGTGTCATTATGAAATGATTTGGATGTGAACATAGGAGGTATAGTAAGCAAGTTTGCAGATGACACCAAAATTGGAGGTGTAGTGAACAGCAAAAGAAGATTACCTCAGAATAGAACAGGATCTGGACCAGATGGGCTGAGAAGTGGCAGATGGAGTTTCATTTAGATAAATGTGAGGTGCTACATTTTAGAAAGGCAAATCAGAACAGGACTTATACACTTAATGGTAAGGTCCTGGGGTGTGTTGCTGAACAAAGAGACCTTGGAGTGCAGGTTCATAGCTCCTTGAAAGTGGAGTCGCAGGTAGATAGGATAGTGAAGAAGGCTTTTGGTATGCTTTCCTTTATTGGTCAGAGTATTGAGTACAGGAGTTGGGAGGTCATGTTGCGGCTGTACAGTATATTGGTTAGGCCACCTTTGGAATATTGTGTGCAGTTCTGGTCTCCCTCCTATCAGAAGGATGTTGTGAAATTTGAAAGAGTTCAGAAAAGATTTACAAAGATGTTGCAATGGTTGGAGCTACAGGGAGAGGCTGAATAGACTGGGGCTGCTTTCCCTGGAGTGTCGGAGGCTGAGGGGTGACCTTATAGAAGTTTATAAAGTCATAAGGGGCATGGATAGGGTAATAGGGTCGGGGAGCACAGAACTGGAGGGCATAGGTTTAAAAGAGAGGGGAAAGATATAAAAGGGACCTAAGGGGCAACTTTTAATGCAGTGTGTGGTGGGTGTATGGAATGAGCTGTCAGAGGAAGTGGTGGAGGATTTTACAATTACAGCATTTAAAAGGAATCTGAATGGGTATATGAATAGGAATAGGAATATGGGCTAAGTGCTGGCAAATGGGACTAGATTAGATTGGGATATCTGGTCGGCGTGGACGAATTGGACTGAAGGGTCTGTTTCCATGCTGTACATCTTGATGACTCTATGAATAGAGTATAAAAGTAGGGAAGCGTTGCTGTAAATGTCCAAAGCATTAGTGACACCATGCCTGGAGTATTGTGTACAGTGGTGGTTCCCTTACTTGAGGAAGTGTTTCGTTATATTGAAGGCAGTTCAGAGGAGCTTCACTGGATTGATTCCAGGGATGAAGGGTTTGTCTTTATAGAGATCAAGCTGTTTAGGACTAAACCCTCTAGAGTTTACAGAATGAGAGATTTAATTAAGGCAAGAAAGATGTTAAAGGGGATTGACAGAGTGGATGTTTTCTCTTGTGGAGCCATCTGGAAAGATGGGGCATAGTTTTAGGATAAGGAGCAGCAGATTTAAAACAAGAGATGAGGAGAAATTAGTTCTGTCAACAGGTCATAAGTCTGTGGAAATCACTCCCTTCAAGTGCATAGTTACCCTTCAATGTCAGCTCTTCCTGTCATCGTGAAGCAGAATTCACAAAGTGTTGAATTGTTCACCCACTAATATGAGCTGAATTTAGACTGTTGAGACACTGGTGGATACTAGCTCACTGATTAAAAATCTACGTCCTCAAATGTAATTAGTATTGGATGAAGGATGAGGGAGAGCCGGGAAAGCATAGTTGAGGTAGAGATGAGATCAGTCATGATCATAATAAATGGTGGAGCAGGCACAAGGGGCTGAATGGCCTCCTCCTGTTCGGAGTTATGTTCCAGGTGAGACTGAGCAGCGTTTTATAAAAGGCTCATCCCAACCTCCTTTAATAACCTCAAAGTCCAAAAGTGCTTACAGCCAACAAACCTCACTGCTATAATGGGTAACAAGAGATCTGCTTTGAGCAGTAGCGACAGGAGACTGGTATTACAGATTGCTGCTGTGCTTCAGAGGGGTCAGGCACGGGTTTAGATTGAAAACCTCGAAGCAGAAAGGAGAGTGTACAATGCAGGCTGATGCTGCAGTGCAGTACTGAAGGAGCCCGGAGCTGGAACAGGAACTGTATTGCTGACCAGATGTTAAATGGAGCCCACCAGATGGATGAAAAATGAAGAGGAGCAAACGATTGAGTTGCCCAGATTTCTAGGACCAGTATTTATCACTTAATGACATGAAATATTAACGTCAACAAGGTCCCACACGGTAGTCTTGTTAGTAAGATTAGATTCCTGTTGAGTATCTTTCTAAAGTCCATGTAGACAACTACTGCCCTGCTTTCATTTGCTACCTTAGTCACCTCTTCAAAAAAAACCTCAAAGTTTGAGAGTTATGATTTCCATGCACAAAGCCATATTGACTGTCCCTAATCAGTTCTTGCCTTTCCAAGTGCATGTAGATCCTGTATCTGAGAATCTCCTCCAACAACTTACCCACCACTGATGTTTGGCTGACCAGTCTGTAGTTCCCAGGCTTTTCTTTGTAGCATTTCTTAAATAAAGACACAACTTGAGCCACCCTCCAGTCTTCCAGCACCTTACCTGTGGATGTAGATGATATTACTATCTCCACTAGGTACCTGCAATTTCTTCAAGGAGAAAGTTCCTGAAGAAGGGCTTATGCCCGAAACGTCGAATTTCCTGATACTTGGATGCTGCCTGACCTGCTGCGCTTTTCCAGCAACACATTTTCAGACCTGCAATTATTTCCCTAGCTTCCCACAATGTCCTGGGATAGGCTTGATCAGGTCCTAGGGATTTATCTACCTTTATGCTTTTTAGGGCTTTCAGAGAAGGTGCAGAGAGATGACTGATTATGAGCTCAGCTTATGATCACCTGATCTCACAGTATGCTTCACTTGGAATACTTCTGTAGTAGGAGCAGGGGCTGTTAGACAGGGGACTGCTGGGAAGGTAAATTATTCCTTTAATAGCTTATCTTGTGAATAGGTGGAACACACACTGAACAGGAGTGACCACAGGACTGCAGAGTAAGTGAGATAATATATTTAGATGGTGGCTTTATCCAAAACACTACTTAGGGTAGTGTCTCCCACCCATCCTCCTCCTCCTCTAACCAAAGAGAAATGTGCTGTGCACCAATTTGGTAAGGTTACTGGCCTTTTCTCAATAGTCTCTTTGGGAATTCAGGACAGTGGCAATGGATGTTAGGGCAGTTGCATGCTCCTCTGTAGGATGAGAGAGGTAAGGGTTACCATTAGTATCCCTACTGACTTCATCTGCAGAAGTGTACATAACTCTAGCTCCTCTGAAACCATGTTAGGGTACTGGAGCTGGATGAGAACTTCAGATCATTTGGGAAGCGGAGGGGGAAATTGGAGTTACAAGGAGGTAGTTTCACCTCAGGTACAGGAAACAGGTAGATGGGTTATAGAAAGGGAACAGGCAGACAGTACAGGCTGTTCCCCTCTAAGTATCCCATTTTGGCTACTGTTGGTGGGGGGGGGGGGAATGACTGACCAGGGGAAATAAGTGGAAAGAAAAATAATCAAAGGAACAGCATTCATAAGTCAACAGGGGGAAAGTGAAACGAGTTGGAAAGGAACAAATCTAATGTAACACAGTATTGAGAAATAGGAAGTATTAAAAAGGTCTGTGTTTTTAATTACATCTAATTATAAACAAAAAGCAGGATTTAGCATTTACAGGCTGGATTATAGAAAAGCTGCACAGAAGCACTGGAAAAGTTTGTTGTTTGGCTTTTGTCTGTTGGGATTTTGCTGCAAAGTCCAGGAATGTGGCTGCTCTGCTTTGTGGGAAAATTAACACCGTAGTCCCTGACAGAGAGCTTATGCCTGAAACGTCGCATTTCCTGTTCCTTGGATGCTGCCTGACCTGATGTGCTTTTCCAGCAACACATTTTCAGCTTCATCCCTGACAGAGGCAGCTTCAGCTTTGCCACAGGCAAATAGCAGTGAAAACTGTGGTAAAGCCTCCTTCCACACACCACCCCACCCCATCCCACCCCCCCATCAATACCTGCACCTCTGGAACGGGTTTTTAAAAATAGTGATAAAACACACAACAAAAACCAACAAAATTCAGCACAGCAGCCAATGAGACAAAAACGAAACTGTCTTGTTTTTAATTCAGGTAAAATTAACAAACTGAAATGCAAACATTTCACTTTCACAACAAATTTGTTTTAAAAGACAGTGACAGAAAACAAAGATTGCAACAAAGTTGGGGCTGGATTTGAGGGGAAATTCGAAATCAGAAGGCATGAGTGGGATGGGTGGAAGATTGAAAACCAGGGAACAGAGTGTAAGTGACAGATTGAAAATGACAGAACAAAAGGTGGCGGGGGTGGGGAGGGTGGCGGGGGGGGATCGTGACAAAGAGAACAAGCACGGGCAGGGGAAACTGATAATAAAAGGCCAGTGGGTGGTGGGGGAGGCAAGAGAGACACAAACCAAGCCCACAAAGTTTCCTTTTCCTTTTCAAAGAACTCAAATTGAAACGTTTAGTTAGTTTTTTTAAAAAAATAGCACTTCAGGAACTGTGTCAGTATTGGCCCAGTCCTTTGCTGTGAACTATCCCCAGTAACTGTCACCTGTCTTCAGGGGAAAAAAAAGGTGCTCTGTAACTGTGATTACAGCAGAACACAAGTGAATGTGCATTTTTAAAAATTAGAACCAAAGGAAAGCAGGTTGCATCTGATTCACTGTCCCTCATTATGAACAAACCACTGAAATGGAGTTCAGCTGGCATTATAACTCCACAGTGACTTACTCCATTCCACCAACCCCACTCTGCCTAGTCATCTGCCCTCTTCCCCCAAAAGCTGCTGCTTCAACATGGATTATTATTCAGGAAGGCTTTCAATGACTAAAAGTGACTTGCAAGGTCAGAGAAATAGGAGAATGGTGATCAAACCACAATGTTTTCACTAAGTTGTCATGTACATGCTGCAGCACACGGAATATTCAGAATGCTTTCCCTAGCTCAGTGGAAAGGGGAGACAGTCATTTCTTGGAACTTCAGGGCTATTGGCACTGTGACAGCACCTTCACCACAGAGTGCAGAGGTTCCGATATCTTCTCCAGGATAGCCCAATGTTGTCAGCATCCTGAGGGGGAGTTGGTGGGAATGGACAAACTCAATATGTGCCACTCACTCAGACTAGTAGAGGTCATGAGCTCTGTACAGATTTATACGGCCCCTCTACCCAATCGATAGCCTCACCAAGTCTCAACTTAAATGGATCCCCTGGCCCCAAGCACCAAGACAGAATGCGCGCACCAACTAGGTCTGAACACTGAGACCGAATCCAAGGCCCCCCACTGGAGTTTCGTATGCAGTATATGTTGGCAAATACATTTCAATCAATCATTCAATAGGAAAGCAACTCAATAAAGCAAGAATTAGGGTCTTTAGAGCAAATAATATCAGAAAAGAAAGAAAAAAATGCCAAATCAGCCTGTGATTCAGCAATTCACACACAAACATTTGCTTAAAGGTGATGTGAACGGTGTACCTTCCAAATGACTGATGAGGTTTTCAATCGAGTCTCTCTCTTTAGCTGAAAGATGAGGCCATACATCCAGGAACTAAACAATGTATTTAGGGATACAAGTACAAGACTGTGCAAAAAAGCTAAACCTTGCCTTAGAGTGAACTTATCAAATGGAGGCTGTCAAGGTCAAATGGTCACCACTGAGAGAAGGATGATGCATATGAGAAAGAGCTGGTCACACACCAACATTTAAAAACAGATCTCATCACGAGCTGCATCCGCGTGGAATCCATGTAGGATATGATGATTATGTTACTATCCAACAAAAGCTACAAAAGATATCTAGCCACAGGTTAAAACATTTTCTCTGTTGAACGGATAATGGGAGTCCTTTCTGACAGTGATTACCAAAACAAAAAAAGAATACAGTTCTGCAGCATATAACAGTTTGCCCGGCACTGATCATTCCTACAATGGAATTTGCTCCAAGCTACAGGGAGCTGCAAGTTGTCAGTGGTGCAATAGGTACATGTGGAGCATTAAGAGAATGGAGTGGGGGAATGAAGGGTTGGGGGACTAGTTTTGCTGCTCCTTGAAAGGTTAATTTATTAGGGACTACTTTTGTCTTTTGACACAATGCCAAAGCTCACCAGTGGATCGAAACCAACCCAAACACCCTCACCCAATACATGCACAAAGTCTAGGAATGTCCCTAGACTTGCCCTCAAGTTAACTATCATCACAATGCACTGATATTAGGGATGTAACATTAGCTATTCCTATTCAGCAACACATCAGATAAATTGGAATTCTGGTGAGAGCCAAACAGCACTGAAAACCTAAGGTGACAGGTGCACCAGGATAGTGAGTAGGTACCCTAATAACAAACCAGGTTTATACCAAACCAGGTTTTATGAACAAGTTTTCAGTTCCTACAACTCTGGATCTGGTAGATGATAGGGTCACAAATTGTAGACAATATCAGAACAGCAAAACGTGCATGCCTGGTTCACCATTTACAATGGATGGCAAAGCTGAGTTCTGTAGCTGTGATCTGCTGCATTAGGTGATTAAGCCCAACAGGTACTTGTTGATTAAGTGTGAAATAATGAGACTGCCAGTTAGGGTGAGAAGTAAGCAGTGTAAACCTGAATAATTGTCACTTTTGAGATGCTGACTGTTCACACTGGGGCTACCATCACATTACCTGACTACAGCTCACAATACTGTGGTTGACCTAATTGTCGGTCTCCTTATGAGCAGGTGGTGGTTTAGAAATGTGAATACAGTAGAATGCCAGCTTAAATGAAAAGTCTACCTGTAAAAGATGAAAAATCCATGATAAATTTGAAGATTAGCCACTTTTCTCTCCACAGACACTGTCAGACCAGCTAAGTATCAGATTTACAGTATCTGGAATATTTGCAGGTTTGCAGTATCTGGTGTCAGATTCGATCTTGTACTAGATTTATTCCCTGTCTCAGGATTTCCTGATTGCTCCCCTCTAGTAATTCTGCCAACTACTTCAACTGTAGGTTATGAGAAATAAATCAAAGTTAATGGTTAATCACAAGGACAAAGTTTATTGCTACCAACAAAAAAAAAGAAACCTCAGTGACACTCCACCTTCTACCGAAGGTAAAATGGTTCAGCTTGATCTATCTTTACAAGGTATGTCTCATCAGCCAAAGTTTAACCCGTTCCTTACCATCAAATGGATTGCAATGAATGACGTGCATGCACCATGAGAGGTATTGTTCATTGCTTTGGGGAGAATGCAGTGGTGTGTGGGTTTAACTGGCTTTGTCTGAGGGTTAGAGAGGGCATTAGCTCCTAATACCCTCAAACACGTTTCCTGCTCAAGTCTAATCTTGAATGCAATGACATTGGATTGACAATCAAGTGTGCAAAAATTGAAGAACTATTGAACCTGTTGCCTTTGTGGAGGCAAAAGGTTCATTCCATTCCTAATCTTCCAAACAGCTGAGACTAAAATTTACAAAGAATTTGTATAGCTGCAGCTTTCAATCAAGTACATTTCGCACCCTCTAATCACAACCTGAGGCATTCCAGAAATGAATTTCCAACTTCTAGCAAGGATCTTTAAAACACTAGACACAATAAATTCAATTTTCTGGGTAATTTCACTGCAAGAAATCTTTAAATGATCCAGCTTGAATTTTCACGTTTTACAGTAATCGTCATTCTTTGTTGTAACATGCAGGAATTAGCATGAGGGTATGTGCAGATACAGAGCCCACTCTGTTGTGGGCACCTAAAAATCCATTTTTTAATCCCAAATGCAGCAGAGGAAAAACATGTACGCATACAAAGCCCAGTGCCCCCAACAAGAGAGATTCCTGGGACCAAACAAAGGTGGGAGCCTTGAAGGAAGCTTTGGACAAAATTTCAATTTTCCAAAGAAAGGATTTGCTTTTATGTGAAACATAACTGCTTGCAGAACAGAGGCCAAAAACAAAACCCACTCCACTATTCTCACCCAAAAGACCATTCAATTCATACATCCTCTCATCATCATCCTCCGCTTCAGAAACAGGATTTGGCTCATCAAGCATATTATTCCAGAGAGGAGTCCAGTGGTTCTCACAGACGCTGATGAGCACCATGAAACTTCTGGCACAGCTCCTCCTCCATTACTTACCACCTTAACATGCAATCGACACAAAAACAATTCCCCATTGCTTTTTTTTTAAGGTTCAGAATATCATGCTGCACACATCCAAGGACATTTTTTCTATATGCATAAAGTGGATTTGGAGAGAGATTTTAAAATCAAAAGAAGAGGTACAACTGCAAACAGGGTGATGCAGGATGTTCTTGCCACAACTGAGTGTGCATCCATGTGCTTGATGATCCATAATATGCACAATGGCAGCAGAACCGTCATCACATACATTTGTTCACATCACCTTTAAAAACCCATTTCAGCAGCATCTTCAGCTCAGAATGGCATCAACAATACAAAAGCACCAAGACAAATCAATCCTCGTTTCTACGGGCTACAATTCAGGGACCCAAAGGGGGAGAGGGGAGGAAGGTGTGGTGTGGGGGAGGAAGGGGCGGAGAATAAATTAGTTTTATGAGTTGGGGGTTGTACAGATTTTTTTTGTGTCCAAAGTGCCAGGCCTCTTGCTGCGACATGCAGTTTATACACAGTCCCCATGATCAGACCAATCATCAGTCTACTTCTTCCACGTTTCCATAGGCTGGAGTGCAGTGGTCCGCAGGACGTGTGAACAAGTCAGACACCGAGTCCGGACTCAGCTGGGGAGCTTCTTCGGGCTCCTGCTCTGCTCCCCGTGCTGCCTGACTAGAAGCCTGCAAATATATCGATGCCAAGATTTAGGACAAAAAAAAAGTCGAGAGTGTTGTGCAACTCAAAATCGGCTGAAAAAGTACAATAAAAATTTATTATATTTCTTTTTTAAAACTACACCAGCAAATTTTGCAAATCATACTTAAATCTCAAGGTGATGTATTCAAGTGTCAGTATGATAAAATGAATCTTCAAAATTGCAAATGAGCTTAAATTCTCCAGCTTTACATCTCAAATATTAACATTACAATGCTTTCAATTTTAAAAGAAATGTACAATGTGGTGGGGAATCCCTTCATCACTTCCACTTTTAGTGACAAAATAATACATTCAGCCTTTGTGAAATCATCATCTCAGGTACAATCTTAGAAAAATTTTTATAAAGCAACAGAACATGAACAAACACAGGATTTATAATCCTAATCAAGTCTCAGATTTGCAACATTGTAAAGATAAAGTCAACAAATTTCAATTGTGAAGGGTAATATGGAATTACATGGGTGATGCTAACTTGCTATGCAGAAACATTGTACAATCAAATTGCAAACATTTTAAAATGTTTGGCCTCTTCATTTTCAGATGATTTTTCTCCCTGCCCATTGTCCTGGTTTGGAGAGAGAGTGAGGAACAGAAAGACAGGGATACCACTTGCATGACTTCTTGCTGCCAGTATGAGCTTGAAGCCAACTCGAGTCATCTTTCCCTGTAACATTCCTCCCTCTCCAGAAATTAAACAGGTTTGGTAAGTTTCAGCTGCACAAGAGAGATTTGGATCACCCCATACTTGCATCATAGATCTCTGCAGCAGAAACAAACCAGCTTGCTGACTGCGTTTGTCATATTTCCAAAAGCAAAATGGTGCACTGCTTTTGAGGGCTTATTTAAGAATTAACTAGAAATTCTTCATAAATAAATAATTTATAATTAAAGAGACACTAAGATCAAACAACAGCCAGAGGTCCAAGACTACCAGTATTAAACTTTTATTTTTCATTTGTTAAGAGTGAAAATGAAAGTAGGTTTAACGAGCAATTAAAAAAAGTTATCACTACCTGGAACTATTCAGTTTTAAATAGCCCATAGATGGAACATACAATCTGAGGTTTATCCCTTGCTTTATTGCTTTTAAAAAATTAATAATTTGTCAGATATGCTCCAAAGTATGGAGTACTTTCAGGGCAAGTTTGTCACATTCTATAAAAGGAAATGGTTACACCATGGGGAATCATTTTGGGCAGTAATGAAGGACGGGTGTTGCGATTAGCTGTGTACACTAACAGTTCTGTCCTCTGCTGTTGTCTTCCGTGTACCCTAGATGATCAGAGGGTACAGGACATTTACAAAGAGAGCTAGTATTGCAGCTAAAGTGCTGAGAACAAAATAGCGGATGCAGTCTTGGTCTGAGTAGTCTGTAAGCTGAGTTCCTGAGAAATCCTCGTGGATCCGAGACTGCAGAGGCCTAAGTCCCTGATTATGCCTGCCTGGTGTGCGTGGTCCCTCTTCCCCAGTCTCTTCTGCCTCCAGCTCCTGCCATATTAGAGAAGCCTGCGATTTGTGGAAACTCCCATCAGCTTCTCGCAAAAGAACAATGCAATACAGGCCTTCTCTAACTCAAGCTCCTAATAAAACATAAAACTGCCTTTGGTGCAGTAATCTAGAGATGTGCAAGAGGTTCTGGGACAGTAAGAGTAGAACAAAACAATAGGTTGAATACTTGCGTTTTAGGAAAAGCTGGTAAAAATGTCCGTATTTATGAAATGATAGTGATGCATGCAAATGAGCAGATGGCAATACATGTGGAGCTGGCTCCATTTTTGTGGTGTGTTTGCAGTAGATATGTGCAGTGCGTATGCATCTATACGTGCATTTGACATGTTTGGAGGGATGTATTTCTTCGGGGGGGGGGGGGGTGCAGGAGGGAATGGGTGTGTTTATGCACTCATGGAGTGTACATTCCAGAGGGCTGCAGGTGTGGTGTGCAAGACTACCCAAAAGATTTAACACTTGAGCCAAATGGAGGGGAATAGTGAGGAAAGGCAATGCCCAAGTCTGCTTAGGATAACACTGTGAATGGTGTAATAGTAAGTCGTGCAATCAGCTCCTGCTTTCATCCCTAGCCTGTGCTTAAATAGCACCTCTGACCTACAGAGAGGCAGCTGGCAGGATGTTTAATCAGACCGTTCCTGATCAGGCACCTCTGAAAAACCATCCTAAAGCACACCACATGCATTGAATTACTTTATAGTTGTACAAGCTAAATATCAAGCAAATCTATTCCTAACCACCATTCCATGTCAGGGGGGGTACTACATAAGAGGGGGCAATAGGAAGGGTCTCAGGTTGGACAATTCATAATTACAGTGTAGGCTTGAGTATTAGTGTGTGTTAGCTTTGACAGAGATTAAGTGAAAATAGGAAGAGAAAATAATGGCTTCCTGAAAGAATAGTTTTGAAATAGCCCATACTAAATGGATGGGAATGTTTTGAACCAGGGAGTCCATGTAAGTTGCTACCCCAGAACATTTTGCACATTCCAAGTTGCAATTGATGAACTCGGAGCACGTACTTGGACTAAGTTTGAGACAAACACACTTGAGAATAGTCTCTTGTAATGAAGAAAGCAAATAAAACATTCCAGGTTAATGCTGTAAATTTACTTTGTAACAGTTGGGTTTGGACTCTCCCCACCACAACCCACACAAATTTGAACAGTTTAAAAAGCAGCACGACTCTCAAGTTAGCTTGTCTAAGTTATCACATGAGACAATGCATTAAAACAGAGAAACAGAACAGTGCAAACACAACAGGAAAGATACATTCAACAATCACTGCAATTAAGTTAACATGAACTATATAGTATATAAAAACATTAAACACATGCTTTAATGGGCCATTGAAAGATCTTGTGCTTGCCTGCTAATCTCAGAGGTAAATTAAGTAGGGTGATCAATGGGGTGGGGAGGGGGGGGGGGGGGTGCAGTTCTGTGCTTGAATATAACACCCTATCTTCCAATAACCACACAGTGTTCATTCTCTAGACAGTGACTTGCCAGGTGCCAGAAGGAAATGACTACCTATGCAATATTGCCCAAATCAGGATGCTTGTGAGAATGGCCTGTCCTCTTCCTATTCTGTATTTCTCATTTGCATTCATAAAGGAAAGGGATAATGTGATACAGAATCCAAGAGGGGCAATGTGAATCCTTGAAAGTGGATAAGTTGTCAGACCCAAATGGACTGGCCCTAGGATGTTGGGGATGGTCAGGGAGAAATCAAAGCAGCTCTTGGCATTATTTTCAAATCTTCACTTGACACGGGTGAAGTGTTGGAGGACTGGAGGAATGCAAATGTAATTCCGATATTTAAAAAGAAAATTAGCCTTACTTCTGTGGTGTGAAATTGTTAGAATAAATCCTGAGGATCAGAAAACAGCATGGCTTTATTAAGAGATGATCATGCCTTAAAAATTTGATTGGATTCTTTGAGGAAATGAAGAGGAGGATTGATGTGGATAGTGCAGTGTATGCTGTCTACATGGATTTAAGTAATGCATTTGACAATGTCCCACCTTCAAAATATAAAAGCCATGGGATACAGGGGAATGTGTAGAATTGAAGCCAGAGTTGGCTTAGTAACAGAAAACAAGGGGTAATAGTTGATGCCTGCCCCTGAAAATGGAATGCTATTTCAGAAGGTGTTCTGCAGGACTTGGTGTTGGGATCCCTGCTATCAGGGATCCAGTAACAGTTTACTAACAGTGGATCATTGCTATTGGGGATGTGGATAAAGGAAGATGGAAGTAGGTTAACATATTAGGTGTTCCGTTAGAAGTCTGATGAAGTTTCTTAACTTCTTTTTAAAAGGAAGTTGAAAGACTGACCTCTTGTAGCATTTTGTGTTCTCATTTTTTTTGGTTCAACATTCAAGTAGCCTCCCCCCCGGGGGGTGTGATGAAGTATTTCACACTACCCTCACAGAGATTGGAGCAGAAATAGCAGACAGCTGGAGCACTGCTGACAGTGAAACTAATGAAACAGGTCAAAGAGAAGCAGGAATCATGGGTTGGATGTGTGTCAGATGGGGTGGGTGACTGAGTTATGAAAAGCAAGGTCATTTTTCAAAACAATCTTAGGATGTGAACATGGAATTTCCCTGGAAAAACCAAGACAATTTAATTTTTTTCTCTTTTTAAAAAAAACCAACACACAAAGGGGACAGTGGCACATATTATCACAGAACAGGATCAGACAGTCTTCACTAAACTAGCCAGCAAGATCTCATTGGTCTAGGGGTATGATGCTCACTTACGACTTTGTACATTGTAGACATGCGAGGGGTCCTGGGTTCAAATCCCAGCCGAACCCTCATTTCTTGGGGCAGCACAGTGCCTCACAGCACCAGGGACTCCGGTTCAATTTGACCCTTGGGTGACTGTGTGAAATTTGCACATTCTCCCAGTGTCTGCATGGGCACTCAGGTTTCCTTCTGAAGATGTGCAGGTTGGGTGGATTAACCATGGAAAATGCAGGAAATAGATAGAGGAGTGGGTCTTGGTTGGAGGCCCTTCGGAGGATCAGTGTGAACTCGACGGGCTGAATGGCCTGCTTCCATACTAAGAATCCTATGATCCATGCCTTTCCCACCTGAACATGAATTAGCAGCAGCTTTGAAGAACCAGAGGTAATATAATGGAGTTATTCCCGGTACAGGGGCAGAATTTGGGCTTTGAAAGCACGAATGTGAAATCTCAACAGTTTGGGGCTGCTGGCCATTGCTGGGAGAAAATGTTGCAAACTTTGTATATCCCAGGCTACTCATGCTTTAAAGAGAAAAGCAAACCGAGTGAGAACAGGTTCCGGGTTCACAGGAAAGTCAGGGCATGGGTGTAGTTGATTCTTGTGTGACTTAGGGTTAAGGGGAGGCATTGGGCTAATGGTACTAATGCTAGACCATTATTCCAGAAACCCAAGTAACCTTCTGGGGATACCTGTTTGAATTCTGCCACTGCAGGTTTTGAAATTTTAATTCAATAAAATAAAAAGGAAGTCGGGAATTAAAAGTCTATTGATGACCATGAAGCCATTGACAATTGGTGGAAAACCTCATCTGGTTCACTCGTGTCTGTCAGGGAAGGAAACTGCCATCCTTGTGTGGACTGGTCTATATGTGACTGCAGACGCAGAGCATCATGATTGGATCTTAATTGTTTTCTGACAATTAATGGCAGCTTAGCCCACATCCCCTGAATGAATTTTCTAAAAATCCCACCAGCCCCAAGTCTGTGGCACAACCCACAAAACCTGGTCGTTTTTGGGCAGATATCTTGTCCTTCCCACTCAGATTCCACTGTGGAATTCACAGACCAGAACTAGTTAAGTATCATGGAAATTAAAATTAACAGAAAAAAGGTGCAGATACCGAGAATCTCAAACAAAAACACAATATCTTATGAAAGGCAATAGACCTGAAACATTAATTTTGTTTCTCTCTCCAAAGATGCTGAGACATCAGTTGAGTATTTTCTGACTTTATTCCTGGAAGGTATTACTGTTGTGTGGCCCAACTGTTAATCACTGACTGAAGAAATGCACTGTAGTAGTCAGAATTAGAATGTTATAGATGAGGTTTGGGCTGTTTCCTGAAACGTCGATTCTCCTGCTCCTTGGATGCTGCCTGACCTGCTGTGTTTTTCCAGCACCACACTCAGTTACCACCTCCATATGTTGCATTGTAAAAACAGGAACAGCCTGTTACCTTTCCAAAGCAAGTCTACATTAGTTGGTGTCCATTCAAACATTTGTTTTGGGTGATGTGGACAACAATATCTTCCAGATTTCCTGAAGTCAATTCCACAACTAAACATTTCTGAACCCAAGACCAGAAGATTTTAATGAGATGTTCTGAAGCGTCACCAGACACAAAATGTTAACTCTGCTTTCCCCCCACAGATACTGACAGGCATGCTGAGCTTCTCCAACAATTTCTGTTTTGTACCAGAAGACTTTTATTGGGCAAAGAATGTACAGCTATGGAGACTACAGATCAGTTAAGTGAATGGCAGAACAGGTTCAAGGAGCTGAATGTTTCTAACATACCATAGCAGGATTTCACTAGGAATCCTGTAAGCTTGTGGAGCAGGATAACTTCTTTCCTTTTTGGGGAGGACCTCAGGATTGAAGGTCACTTGCTTTCACTCTAGCTTTGGAGATGGCTGATCTGCAGATTCTGCCACACAAGGGCTCGTGGTGCTCAGAGGGTCGACTATTTGAATTATTGGGAGGTTTGTGCACTTTTAGATTCTCAACTTTACCTCATCACAGAATCCCCACAGTTCAGGAAGTGCCATTCAGCCCAGTGAGTCTGCACTGACCCTCCAAAGATCCTTATAACCCTGCACCGACCATGGCTAATCTACCTAGCGTGCACAACCCTGGACACTATGGGACAATTTAGCACGGCCAATCCACCTACGCTAGACACCTTTGGATTGTGGGAGGAAATTGGAGCACCAGGCAGAAAGGGGGAGAATGTGCAAACTCTACTGAGTCACCCAAGGATGGAAGTGAACCTAAGTCCCTGACACAGCAGCACTAACCACTGAACCACTGTGCCAAGCTTAAGGTGGACAAAGGCTGTCAATGTCACAGGCACCAATCTGATTGAATCATCTCCATTTTGGTTAGAGGACATTTTTAAAACATTACACAATTATCCCCCTAATGGTTAGAGATCGTATAGCACAGATACAACCCATTAGTGACTGTGGACTGAAGAAGTCTGCCAATACTTCCCAATTCCTGGTCCACTGCCTTGAAGGTTACAGCAATTAACTGCACATCTGAGTTTTTTTTGAATGCAAAGAAGGCTTCTGCCTCTAGTACTCTTTCAGGCAGTATGTTCCAGATGCCTATCATGCTTTAGGTGGAAGGATCGCTCAATCCCCCGATGATCCTTCAAGCAATTACATTAAAGTCTCTGCCTTTAGTTATTGACCTCATGGAGGGAAATAGTTGTCTACTACCCACCCTAATCTCAGGCCACAAATTTTATATACTTCAAATAAATCTCCCCTTGGCCTCCCCTTTCTAAAGAAATCAGCACCAACCTAACCAATCTCCCTTCATAACAAATTCTCTACCAGGGACACATCGTCACAAATCTCTGCTGTAATCTCTTTAGTGGAGTCATATCTCTTCTACAATTTCCTGAACGGGCCTGTACTTAAAATTTTACAAAATTGGATGTGGGCATCACTGGCTGAGCCAATATTTAATGCCTGCCCCTAGTTGCCCTGGAAGTGGGGGTGAGCTGCCTTCTTGAACCGCTGCAGTCCATTTGGTGCCAAGACTGCCACAATGCCACTGGTGAGGGAGTTCCAGAATTTTGGTCCAGCAACATTGAAGGACTGATGATATATTTTCAAGTCAGGTTGGTAAGGGTTTTGGAGGGAGACTTGAAGATGGTGGTGTTCCCATGTATCTGATGCCCTTGTCTTTCTAGACGGTAGAGGGTGTGGGTTTGGAAGTTGTTAGGAAGCCTTGGTGAATTTCTAAAGTACACCTTGTAGCTGGTACACAATGCTGCTCCTGAGCATTGATGATTGAAGGAGTGGATGCTTGCATCCAGCAGCTGCTTTATCCTGGATGATGTCGGGCTTCTCGAGTGTTGGTGGAGCTGCCCCCATCCAGGCAAATGGGGAGCAAGCCACTGAATTCCTGCCTTGTACAGTGGACAGGCTTTGGGATGTCAGGTGGTGAGTCACTCACTGTAGGATTCCTAACCAGTTTTACATGCTCTCATAGCCAGTATGGCTAGTTAGTTTCTGGTCATGGCATACAATATTCTAGTTGAGATTGAACTACTGAATGTTCCAATTCTTAGCATGATCTCCCTGGTCTTAAATAATATGCCACAGCCAAGAAAAGAAAATATTCCAAGTATTAACAGTCTTGTCTACTTGCCCTGCAACCTTCTGGAATCTGTGGACATGCACTCCAAGGACCCCCTGCCTCTCTACATGTTTCAGTATCGAATCATTCTTTTCTCCTGCTTACTCTTAGCTGTACAGGTTGAAGGTAATTTGCAACTGTGCTGTCACCTGAGTAATTCATGAATAACTTCTTACAATTGCAATGGTGCACAACTCCAATCTGTCACACTTAATGCCCATAACGGAATAAGAAACGTATGATAAATGTTGCTTTGTAGTTACATTCCCCCGAACCCCCACCACCAGAATAAAAATCTATCATCTTTGCTCTCACTGTTGAAATCAAAAGTCAGTCATAGAGATATACAGCACGGAAACAGACCCTTCGGTCCAACCTGTCCACGCCGACCAGATATACCAACCCAATCTAGTCCCACCTGCCAGCACCCAGCCCATATCCCTCCAAACCCTTCCTATTCATATACCCATCCAAATGCCTTTTAAATGTTGCAATTGTACCAGCCTCCACCACATCCTCTGGCACCTCATTCCATACACACACCACCCTCTGCCTGAATAAGTTACCCCTTAGGTCTCTTTTATTCTTTGCCCTCTCACCCTAAACCTATGCTCTCTAGCTCTGGACTCCCCCAGCTCCCCCCACTCCCCCGCCCATCCACCCCAGGGAAAAGACTTTGCCTATTTATCCTATCCATGCCCCTCAGGATTTTATAAACCTCTATAAGGTCACCCCTCAACCTCCGATGCTCCAGGGAAAACAGTCCCAGCCTATTCAACCTCTCCCTGTAGCTCAAATCCTCCAACCCTGGCAACATCCTTGTAAATCTTTTCTGAACCCTTTCAAGTTTCACAACATCTTTCCGATAGGAAGGAGACCAGAATTGCATGCAATATTCCAACAGTGGCCTAACCAATGTCCTCCCAACTCCTGTACTCAATACTCTGACCAATAAAGGAAAGCATACCAAACGCCTCTTCACTATCCTATCTACCTGTGACTCCACTTTCAAGGATCTATCAACCTGCACTCCAAGGTCTTTTTATTCAGCAACACTCCTTTGAACCTTACCATTAAGTGTATAAATCCTGCTAAGATTGGCTTTCCCAAAATGCATCACCTCACATTTATCTAAACTAAGCTCCATCTGCCATTTCTCAGCCCATTGGCCCATCTAATTAAGATCCTGTTGTAATTTGAGGTAACCCTCTTCGCTGTCCACTATACCTCCAATTTTGGTGTCATCTGCAAACTTACTAACAATACCTCTTATGCTCACATCCAAATCATTTACATAAATGATGAAAAGTAGTGGACCCAGCACCGATCCTTGTGGCACTCCACTGGTCACAGGCCTCCAGTCTGAAAAACAACCCTCCACCACCACCCTGTCTTCTACCTTTGAGCCAGTTCTGTATCTAAATGGCTAGTTCTCCCTGTATTCCATGGGATCTAACCTTGCTAACCAGTCTCCCATAGGGAACCTTGTTGAATGCCTTACTGAAGTCCATATATATCACGTCCATTGCTCTGCCCTCATCAATCCTCTTTGTTACTTCTTAAAATAATTCAATCAAGTTTGTGAGACATGATTTCCCACGCACAAAGCCATGCTGACTACCCCTAATCAGTTCTTGCCTTTGCAAAAACATGTAAATCCTGTCCCTCAGGATTTCCCCCAACAACTTGCCCACCAACGATGTCAGGCTCACTGGTCTATAGTTCCCTGGTTGTCCCGACCACCCTTCTTAAACAGTGGCACCATGTTAGCCATCCTCCAGTCTTCAGGCACCTTATCTGTGACTATTGATGATACAAATATCTCAGTAAGAGGCCCAGCAATTACTTCCCAGAGCTTCCCTAACTTCCCAGAGTTAGTCTGCACAGTTTATTTCTTGAATTAAATTTCCCAGCACCTCCTCAAAACTTCAGTCTCCCCTGCCCCCCAAGAACCCACAAACTCCACTCAACTATCATGTCACTAAAACCCAAAGTCTTCTAATTTTCATATCTAAGAGTTTTGCTGCACTATAGGTCCTGGAACTTTCAGCCATTCTAAAATAATGCAATCAAAACAATCCCTTCACAGGCTAGTATGAGAATGGAAATGATACAAAGCTGAGGTGGAATAGCAAGTTATAATCAGGAGAATAATTTCAGAATAAGACAAAGATCCCTTGCACAACTGGGAGGCCAGCCAAGTCATTTGAATTTTAAGGTCAAGATAATTTCAAGGCTTTATCTTGGAGTATTCCTTCAAAGTAACAAGTGGTGAACCCAAGGATTGGGAGAAAGGACCATGGAAATGAAACAATTTCTCACTGAAAGTAAAGCAGATTTGTAGACAATGTTGGTTCAGTTTCCACACACAAAACATACTTTATTAATTGTGTCAACCTTGCAAAACTGACTTTGAGTTTTATATTAATCACATACATGCTACATTACACACTAGCCCAGATTAGCTGATGGATTAAGCACAACACCACAGGGTATACAAAGGAAACAGTATTAACGTAATGCCTATTTGACTGTCAAAATCCCTAAAAACTGGAAAGATTTTAGCCATGCAAGGTTGCTTCAAAGCAGTAATAAAAAGCATGATGATTTAGACAAATAATACAGAGCCACAGATGCAAGTTTGCTGGTGAGAATTAGGTGGCACACTAGGTGATGAAGATAAGAGCAAAAAGTTACAAGGGAGCAGCAGAACTGTGACAGAGGGAGTTCAATCCATTTTAGGTCCAAGAAATATCAATATTTCTAAATTGAGAGAAGTGAGGAACCCAGGATAAGCAGAGATGTGGAGGTCCCAACACAGAAATAATCAAAAACAAATCAATTAAAAGGCTCAAAAAACAGAAATTGCTGGGAAAGTTCAGTGGGTCTAGCAGCATCTGTGGAGAGAGATCAGAGTTAAAGTTTGGGCTGAGAATGACACAAAGACCCCTTGCTCAAGTGGGAAGCCAGCTAAGTTACTGTTAAAGCTTATAAATCAAAATTTTAATGCCGGGATTTTTAAAAGTTAAAAGACCAGTTGAAATAGGCCTTTACTTCAAAGATCGAATACAAGGATATGAGACATATGCTCAGGTGGCATAGGGCTCTGCTTGACCTTGATGTAGGAACTGGGCTCAGTTCTGAGTACTGTACCTCCACAAGGATACAGGGGTCTTAGAAAGGCCCTATCACAGATCCACCCACTCTGAGACTGAAAGGATTAAGTGATGAGGGCTGGTTACATACACAAACACACACACAATGGACTCACATACCCTGAGTATAACAGTGTGTTCTGATGTTTAAAATGAAAAAAGAAATTGACACGGTTGACAAAAATAAATTATTTCCTGTTTTTCTCGATAGATCTTTGTGAGGCGAAGGTCCTATGAATTATGAAATAAGACAGGGAGTGAAGCTAAAAGCAGTTATGATTTAATTGAATGTGAAACAACCATGAGGTGCTGAAAGGAATCCTCCAGCCCAAGGACAGGACGAAGCAGAGAGCTGCAGTTTCCAGATTCTAGCAGGTGTCTCTTTGCCCATTGATTTGTTACAGAAAAATTGTAGAAATACTCAGCAAGTGACCTCTATCAGCACTCTCATTAACCAGTATTTGATTTTTTTAAAATTTCAGATTTCTAGCATCAGCAGTATTTCCCTTTTGTAGCAATCATGCTCAAAGCTGAAATGCAAATCTGGTCTTTGCTTTTCAACACCTATATATGATTTTTATTTTGATCCTAATTAAGAGACACTAGTGTTGGGGAATGGAGACTTCTCTTTTGAAGCATCAAGCATTGTCAGGTTAGGTTTGGCACAATAGTTGTCCCACTAACATGCTTCCAACCTACAACTTGCAACTTGCCTGAAGTTTAGGGTGTAGGTTTGCTCGCTGAGCTGTAGGTTTGATATCCAGACGTTTCATTACCTGGCTCGGTAACATCATCAGTGGTGACCTCCAAGTGAAGCGTAGCTGTTGTCTCCTACTTTCTATTTATATCTTTCTCCTGGATGGGGTTCCAGGGATTTGTGGTGATGTCATTTCCTGTTTGTTTTCTGAAGGGTTGCTGAAGTTTAGTCAGAGACGGAGGATTGTTTGATGACTAAGTCACCTAGTGAATCTCAAAAGCTCACCCACCATCTACAAGGCACACTTCATAATGCGTTACTGCACAAGTGCAGCTCCAATAACACCACAAACCTAATGTTCACTGTAACATACCAGCCTGCTTGATCAGCATCCCAATGAGTACCTTCAACAGTCACTCTACCCTTACATACACCAGGCAGTGACAACAGCATACTCCACTTCCATGATGTACTGCAGCAACTCATGCTCAGCAACACCTAACAAACCATCTAGGAGGACAAGAGCAGCAGATACATGGGATACAGAAAACAGAAAGGAGTAAGCAGATCATTCTCGGGATGGCAGGGGAGTGGGACACTGCAAGGGTCAGTGCTATGTTCACAAGTGCTCACGCTCTATATCAATGATTAGGATACAGCGAGCACTTGTAACATTTCCACATTTGGTCATTACACCAAACTGAATGGGAACTGGTTCAAGGAGGCTTACTTGGACAGGTTAAGTGAATGGGCTAGAACACAGCACGTTGGATACAATGCAAACAGATGTGAAGTCATTCACTTTGGTTAAAAATAACAAAGGCAGCATATTCCTTAAATGCTCGGAGGGTGACAAGGACAGGTGTTGAAAGAAACCTGGAAGTCCTTGTTTGTGAATCACAAGCAGCTAACACATAGGTGCAGCAAGTAATCACAAAGGCAAATGGTATGCTGACCTTCATTGACCAATGGAAGTTGAGCCCAGTTGCACACAGCATTGGCGAGACTTCACCTAGAGTACTATGCTCTGTTCTTACCTTCTCAAAGGAAGGATATATTTGCCGTAGACGGGTGTAACGAGGGATTTATCAGATTAATCCCATGATGGTGGGATCATTTTGAGAGATTGAGGAAAATGCTAGAAAATGGGATTAAAATAGTTAAGATGGTTGCTTTTGACTGGTGTGGGCACAATGGGCCGAAGGGCCTTTTTCTGTGCAGCTGATTTCTTTGGCTTAATAAACTGGGTCTGTGTTCTCTGGAGTTTTGGAGAATGAGGCATGATCCCATTGAAACTCTCAAAATTCTTATAAGTCATGGCATGGTGATGTATAAAGGATGTTTCTTCTGGTTTGTGTCCAGAATTAGAGGACAATCACAGGATAAAGTGCAAACCATTTAAGACTAAGATGAGAAAACATTCCTTCACTCTCAGGGTGGTGAATCTTTAGAATTCTCTGACCCAGAAGCTTTGGAAGCTCAATCATGGAGCTGGTTTAAATCAGAAGTCGATAGGTTTCTGAAGATCAACAAAAAGTTGTTGAGGCCAATTCGTTAGATTTATTCAAGAGGCAGCTGGACATGACCGTTCCAGCTAAAGGGAACAAGAGGTGTGAAGAGAAAGTGGGAATGGGATACTGAAATTGCATGACCATATTGAATGGTGTGCAGTCTCGAAGGGCTGAATGGCCTACCCCTGTAGCCATGTGCTACATTTCTATTAAGGGATATGAAAACAGTGTGGAAAATTACTCCAAGGAGATGATCAGCCGTGACCAAGTGGCAGGGCAGACTCAATAAGTTGAATGGTGTATTCCTGTTCCTATGTTTCTGCTCAGGTAGGATACAAAACTGAAAAAAAGGCAAGGATGGCTCCATTAATTAATGATAGCATCAGCACAACAGAGTGATAATCTAATTATACAAAACCAGGAAGTAGAAATAATTTGGATCAAACAGAAAAGTTAAAAAGGTAAGGAGTGACTTCTGGCAGTGGTGTACATACCCTCCCAACAGCAACCACATGGTAGGCTGGTGTATAAACTAAACATTAAACATGAGTTCTTCACAAAGGCACAGTATTGCATGGAATTTTAATTCACATAGACTGGAAAAATCTAATGGGCAAAGGTAGAGGAGTTCATATGTTTTGGGACAGTTACTTCAAACAGCATGTTCTGCAGTCTGTCAGAAAGCAGACTATACTAGACTTGGCATTGTGCAATGAGATAGGATTAATTAATGGTCTCATAATGAGAGTGTCACTTGATTGCAATGATCACAATCTGAGTGAATTCACTCTCAGTTTGAGGGAGATGGGCAGTTGGGTCCAGGTCTCATATTTTTAACTTTAAGGACAACTATGAGAGCATGAAAGCAGAACTAGCTGAAGTGACCTGGAAAATTAGATTATGGGAAAGATCAAGGGAGATGCAGTTGTGGATATTTAAGGGCATATTTCAGAACGTAGAACAGATACATTCTGACAGGAAAGGAAAATGCCAAAGGGAGGACAGACCATTCCTCATTAACTAAAAGTTAAAGATACACGTTAGGAATGCTTTATCCGAAAACTCCAGGACCAGCTGGTTTTCAGACAAATGACATGTTCAGTTCTTTTCAGTCCACTATAGTTATTTCAAGGCCTTCAGAAAAAACACTTTGCTTGACCTAAATGAACCTAAAAGCAAACACGTTTTCCCTCTATCAGACCTGTGGACGTGCTGAGTTTTGTCCCCAAAGATTCAAAGTCAGCACGCCTACAGGTCTGTTTGAGTTTACTTCTGAAAAGACCTTCAGTTTTTAGGGCTTTACAGTTTTCAGATGTATGGAGAATAGATAGCCAACCTGCACTTCAAGAAAAATTGAAGAAAAAATAATTGCATAAAGCTAGGTGACAGGTCAAATGATAGGACAGAATACAAATACAAAAAAGTAATAGAGGAGCAAAGTTAGTGTAAGGGGACGCTCACTTGTAAGGGGAAATATAGAAAAATGTTAAGAGTGTTGACAGATATTTAAAAGGGGGAAAACAGTGTTAAAATGAATTTGGTCCCATGAAAAGCAAATCTGCTGAATTAGTAATGAAAACCAAGGAGATGGTTTCTGAACTGAACAGGTATTTTACATCAGTCTTCATTTACAGGATACAAACAACACCCCAGATACAGCTGCAAATCAGGAAATGGAAAGGAGGAAGAAATTAATGAGTTAAAATAAAAGTTTGACTTCATCTTGGTTTTAAATAGCATCCCATTTATTGTCAAATTGTAAGCCTAGTTCTAGACACAACCAGGGAAAATAAAACTTGCCTATATTTAGCCTATTTAAGTATTTAAAAAATTTCAATGAGATCATCTCTCATTCTTCAAAACTCTAGAGAACCCAGGCCCAGTTTGACAATCTCTCTTCGTAAGTCAGTCAAATTATTCTAGGAACAAGTCTGATGAACCTTCATTGCACTCTATGGCAATAATATCTTTCCAGGGATAAGGAGACCAAAACTGCACACACTACTCCAGCTGCAGCTTCTATATAAATGTAGCAAGATTTCACTACTCCTGTACTCAAATCTTCTTGGGATAGGGCTAACATCCCATTAACTTGCCTAATAGCTTGCGACATCAGTATGTTAGCCTTCAGTGAGTAACAGACAAAGGACAAAGGGCAATAAGTCACTGATTCCTGCAGGACACCACTGGCCACAGACCTTCAACCAGAAAAAACACTCCTCTGCTACTCTGCCACTTAGGATACAGCACTGGCTTCATTATCACCAGCTCAGCAATAATTCCTCTATCACTCATGGAAGGGTCAATGGCCTATAATTTCCCAGATTCTCTGTTGCCTTCTTACGCAAAGGAACAATGGCTATCCTCTAGTCTCTGGGACCTCTTGTGACTAAAAAGGACACAAAGATTTCGTACAAGGCCCAGCAATTTTCCTCAACTGCCTTTCTCAGCATTCTATCAAGTTCTGGGGACTTGTCTACCTTAACCGCTTTTCAAAACCTCCACCACCTTTTTTTAGATTGACATGCCCTAGGATATCAACATTGCCCTCCCAAAACTTCTCACCCACCATGTTTTTCTCCTTTGAGAGTACCCCTGGAAAGTATTCATGAAGGACCACACCCACTTCCTCCAACTCCATGCATAAACTCCCTCCTTTACCCTTGAGTGCACTTACCTTTTTGCTAATGTTCAAAATGCCTTACATTTCATGGCCATCTTTATCCCTAACCGCTTGTTCGACTTTTTTCCTATTTTTGTATTCTTCAAGGTATCTACCTTCAGTTTCCTAAGCTTTACATATACCTTTTTCACTAAGCTCTCAATTTCTCTTGTCATCCTAATGCTGGTCCTAAACTCTAATCAACTGGCCTTTAAAGGATTCCCACATGCCAGGTGTGGATTTACCCTCAAACAGCTACCCCTAATCTACAACCCCCAGTTCATGCCTAATGTTGTGGTTGCTAGCCTTCCTCCAGTTTACTGCTTTCACTAGAGGACTACTCTTAGCTTTATCCATAAGTAACTTATAACTTGCAGAATTATGATCAATTGCAAAAGGTTAGCATGTGGGTACAGCAACTAATTAAGAAAGTGAACATAATGTTATCATTCATTGCACAGGAACTGAATACAAAAGTAGCGAGGTAATGCTTCAGTTTTTTTTCAAATCAACAGTGTGGAAACAGGCCCTTCGGCCTAACAAGTACACATTGACCCTCTGAAAAGTAACCCACCCAGACCCATTCCCCTAATACTCTATGTTGACCCCAGACTAATGTACCTAACCTCCACAACCCTGAACACGATGGGCAATTTAGCATGGCCAATTCACCTTACCTGCATACCTTTGGAATGAAGGAGGGAACGGGAGCACCCGAAGGAAACCCATGCACACACAGGGAGCACATGCAAACTCCACACAGACAGTTGCCTCAAGAGGGAATTGAACCTGGGTTCCTGGCACTGTGAGGCAGCAGTGCTGACCACTGAGCCACCATGCTGCTATGAAACAAGGAACTGGTATTTGGAGCACTGTCTTACAGGATTGGTCTCTTTAGTTAAGGATACAACATTGGCTACTGTTAACAAAGGCTTTCTGGGCCAATACCTGGAATGGGTAGCTTGTCTGATCAGGAAAGCTTGGGCAGACTGGGCTTGCATTTGCTAAATGTAACAGGCGAATTGAGTGAAACATAAGAGTCGAGTCATACAGCATAGAAACAGGTCTTTCAGCCCACCATGTCTATCCTGACCAACAAACACCAAACTAATCCCAGTTACCTGCACTTGTTGCATAGCCTACTATGCCCCAGCATTTTAAGTGCTCATTCAGATATTGCTTAAATGTTACGAGTACCTGACCCCACCATTCTCTCAGGCAAGTTCTATATTTTTACCACTCTCTAGCTACAATGTTTTTCAGATCTCCTCTTAACCACTTGCTCTCCACCTTAAAATGTATATCATCTGGTCTTAGACACATCTGCCATGGTGAAGAGAATGCCACAAACTACTCTCTCTCTCATAAGTTTGTATACTTTAATCAGATCCCCTCCTCTTCTCCAATGAAAACAAACCCCAGTCTTAGTGATGATGTTACCTAGCATGGTGACAAAACATCTGAAAACAAACCTTCAATTTCAGCCAGCTAACTTACATACGTACTGTCTCTCTTCATGAGATCCTGAGGGGACTGGACAGTATGAGTGTGGAAAGGATGCTTCCTCTTGCAGGAGCTTTGAGAACTCGTGCTCCGTGTTTAAAAAAAAGAAGCTGCCTATTTAAGAGAAAGGTATATTTCCTGAGGGTCAAGTGTCTTTGGAACTCTCTTTCTGAAAGAATACTTTGAATATTTTTAAGGCAATGGTCGATAGATTGGTGAGCAAGGAGGGGAAAGGTTATTGAAGTAGATGGGAATGATTTTCAGATTACAATTAGAACAGCCAATACTGTATTAAATGGCCGACAAAGCTCAAGAGATCAAAAGCCCTGCTCCCACTCCTAACTTGTATGTTTCTACACAAAATCAGTTCTTGTCATAAAGAGGCATGGTTCCTCAGAATGCTAAGCAGGTTAAGGAAAAATATGTTAAGGAGAAATAATTCTCAGGATAAGATCCGTAGGAAGTGCAGGTGTTCCTTAGGGAGATGTATGCATTTCATACTACTTCAGTGATGGGGTTACTAAAAATGTTGATCTGGCAATTTCAGAAGCAGACCTTGAGCAACAATTTGTGGACAGTGTAACTTGTAATTGATTTTGTCGCTGCCAGCACCTCAGCGAAGTCAAGGAAAAAAATGTTTTATCTTAAGGGAGAGTTCGGGCTATAAACTTGCACAATACATATCTATTAACTGGCAAGTCAAATGACATGGCAATTGGATATCTGCACATTCCTGAATGCAGTGGGGGAGAGAGGGAGAGCGCTAAGTGATTGCACCAAAAGCTTTGGTAACTTTTCTATCAGTCCAGAGATAGCAACAAACAATACTTGGTTTCTCTGTTACAAAAGATTGAAGAGCTAGGGATGAGAATCTCCCCCCTTATTACAAACCTGGCTGGCTGTTCCTTCTGCTTCAGCTGTGCACTCTGTTCCACGGGTGGCAGCTCTCGTTCGCGATGGCCTTACCACTGGAGAATTACGGCGACGGTAGAACAGCACATACGCATGCCGTGCAACCACCTGACTTTCATCAACTGTGGTGACAGTGCTGTCATCAAAAAGACGCCAACCTGCACAAGAACAAAACCGTCACCACAATGGAAGCTTGAAGACAAGTCTCAGTTTAAGACAGTGAACTCAGGGGCGCACACCTGAATAGCTGGTGCAGTTGGGTGGAGCATGTAAATTGTCACATATTACAACATTGATGTGATAATAAACTTGGTCTTAGGCTAGTATTTCAGGGAAAGGCTCAATAACATATTTTGAACAAGGATTCTATCTGACTAGAAATAGTAAGAGGAAATTTTCAACTCTTCATTTACACGCAAAGAAAATGCATCCTTATCACAATGCAAACACTATGAAATTTCCTTTGTTTCAGTAATTAATGAAGGATAAAATAAAGACATTATTCATTATTAACAATATACCTAGTGGTAGAAAATTTTTCTATTTTCTAAAACCTCGCTCCAGAGAAGTTCCACAAATCAGAAATCCTCTTTTTGGCTGTCACTGGCTGGGTCCAGTATTCATTCCCCATCCCTAGTTGCCCCTTGAGAAGGTGGGGATGAGCTGCCTTCCTGAACCGCTGCAGTCCATGTGCTGTAGGTAGACCCCCAATGCCCTAAGGGAGGGAATTCCAGGATTTGGACCCACTGACACTGAATATATTTCCAAGTTAGGATGGGGAGTGGCTTGGAGGGGAACTTGCAGTGGATGGTTTCCCATGTATCTGCTGCTTTTGTCCTTCTAGTTGGAAGTGGTTGTGGATTTGGAAGGTGCTATCTGAGGATCTTTGGTGAATTTCTGCAGTGAATCTTGTAGATGGTTCACTGACTCTCAGTAGCAGTTGTGTGTTTGTGGGAATGGATGCTTGTGGAAATGGTGCCTATCAAGTGGGCTGCTTTTTCTTGGATAGCGTCACAAGCTCCTTGAATATTGTTGGAGCTGCACCCATCCAGGCAAGTGGGGAGTAATCCATCACATTCCTGACTTGGGCCATGTGAATGGACAGACTTTGGTGAGTCAGGAGATGAGTATTCCTAGCCTCTGACATGCTCTTGTAGCCAGTATTTATATAGCGTCAGAGATGTACAGCATGGAAACAGACCCTTCGGTCCAACCCGTCCATGCCGACCAGATATCCCAACCCAAACTAGTCCCACCTGCCAGCACCCAGCCCATATCCCTCCAAACCCTTCCTATTCATATACCCATCCAAATGTCTCTTAAATGTTGTAATTGTACCAGCCTCCACCACATCCTCTGGCAGCTCATTCCATACATGTAGCACCCTCTGTGTGAAAAAGTTGCCACTTTGGTCTCTATTTTATCTTTCCCCTCTCACCCTAAATCTATGCCCTCCAGTTCTAGACTCCCTGACTCCAGGGAAAAGATTTTGCCTATTTATCTTATCCATGCCCCTCATTATTTTGTAAACCTCTATAAGGTCACCCCTCAGCCTCCGATGCTCCAGCCTCAGCCTCTCCCTGTAGCTCAGATCCTCCACCCTGGCAACATCCTTGTAAATCTTTTCTGAACCCTTTCAAGTTTCACAACATCTTTCCAACAGGAAGGAGATCAGAATTGCACGCAATATTCCAACAGTGGCCTAACCAATGTCCTGTACAACCGCAACATGACCTCCCAACTCCTTACTCAATACTCTGATCAATAAAGGAAAGCATACCAAACGTCTTCTTCACTATCCTACCTACCTGCGACTCCACTTTCAAGGAGCTATGAACTTGCACTCCAAGGTCTCTTTGTTCAGCAACACTCCCTAGGACCTTACCATTCAGTGTATAAATCCTGCGAAGATTTGCTTTCCCAAAATGCAGCAGCTCGCATTTATCTGAATTAAACTCCATCTGGCACCTCTCAGCCCATTGGCCCATCTGGTCCAGATTCTGTTGTAATCTGAGGTAACCCTCATTGCTGTCCACTACACCTCCAATTTTGGTGTCATCTGCAAACTTACTACCTGTACCTCTTATGCTCGCATCCAAATCATTTATGTAAATGACAAGTAGAAGGCCCAGCACCGATCCTTGTGGCACTCCACTGGTCACAGGCCTCCAGTCTGAAAAACAACCCTCCATCACCACCCTCTGTCTTCTACCTTTGAGCCAGTTCTGTATCCAAATGGCTAGTTCTCCCTGTATTCCATGAGATCTAACCTTGCTAATCAGTCTCCCATGAGGAACCTTGTCGAAAGCCTTACTGAAGGCCATATAAATCACATCTGCTCTGCCCTCATCACTCTTCTTTGTTACTTCTTCAAAAAACTCAATCAAGTTTGTGAGACATGATTCCTCACGCACAAAGCCATGTTGACTATCCCGAATCAGTCCTTGCCTTTCCAAATACATGTACTTCCTATCCCTCAGGATTCCCTCCAACAACTTGCCCACCACCGAGGTCAGGCTCGCTGGTCTATAGTTCCCTGGCTTGTCTTTACTGCCCTTCTTAAACAGTGGCACCACGTTTGCCAACCTCCAGTCTTCCAGTACCTCACCTGTGACTATTGATGATACAAATACCTCAGCAAGAGGCCCAGCAATCACTTCTCTAGCTTCCCACAGATTTCTCGGGTACACCCGATCAGGTCCTGGGGATTTATCCACCTTTATCAGTTTCAGGACATCCAGCACTTCCTCCTCTGTAATCTGGACATTTTGCAAGATGTCACCATCTATTTCCCTACAGTCTATATCTTCCATATCCTTTTCCACAGTAAATACTGATGCAAAATATTCATTTAGTATCTCCCCATTTTCTGTGGCTCCACACAAAGGCCACCTTGCTGATCTTTGAGGGGCCCTATTCTCTCCCTACTTACCTTTTGTCCTTAATATATTTGTAAAACCCTTTTGTATTCTCCTTAATTCTATTTGCCAAAGCTATCTCATGTCCCCGTTTTGCCCTCCTGATTTCCCTCTTAAGTATACTCCTACTTCCTTTATACTCTAAGGATTCACTCGATCTATCCTGTCTATACCTGACATATGCTTCCTTCTTTTTCTTAACCAAACCCTCAATTTCTTTAGTCATCCAGCATTCCCTATACCTACCAGCCTTCCCTTTCATCCTGACAAGAATATACTTTCTCTGGATTTTTGTTATCTCATGTCTGAAGACTTCCCATTTTCCAGCCGTCCCTTTACCTGCGAACATCTGCCACCAATCAGCTTTTGAAAGTTTTTGCTAATACTGTCAAAATTGGCCTTTCTCAAATTTAGAACTTCAACTTTTAGATCTGGTCTATCCTTTTCCATCACTATTTTAAAAGAAATAGAACTATGGTCGCTGGCCCCAAAGTGCTCTCCTGCTGACACTCAGTCACCTGCCCTGCCTTATTTCCCCAAGAGTAGGTCAAGTTTTGCACTCTCTCTAGTCGGTACATCCACATACTGAATCAGGAAATTGCCTTGTACACACTTAAGAAATTCCTCTCCATCTAAACCTTTAACACTATGGCAGTCCCAGTCGATGCTTGGAAAGTTAAAGTCCCCTACTCTATTATTCTTACAGATAGCTGAGATCTCCTTCCAAGTTTGTTTCTCAATTTCCCTCTGACTATTAGGGGGTCTATAATACAATCCCAATAAGATGATCATCCCTTTCTTATTTCTCAGTTCCACCCAAATAACTTCCCTGGATGTATTTCCTGGAATATCCTCCCTCAGCACAGCTGGAATGCTATCCCTTATCAAAAATGCCACTCCCTCCTCTTTTATATGGTGAATCCAGTTGAGTTTCTAGTCAATGGTAATCCATAGGATGTTGACAGTGACACTGATGGTCATGACTGCACTTTTCCTCGAGTGGTTGAATGCTTGCACTCGTGGCCGTATGAGAGAATCATCGCAGACTCCTCCTTTATCCATATAACTGCACATTTGCAGCAATAATTCAGAGAGGGAAATTGAGCTGGTTATATTCTGAATGGTAATGAATGATCATCGGAGGAGGGGTAGAATGGTTTTGGAGCCCAAGTGCATAAATGATTAAAAGCAAGTCACAAAAGCAATCAAGAGAGGTTAATGAAATGTTGGTCTTTATTTCAAGGAGATAAAGACAAAGGGAAGGAAGTGATGCTTCAGTAATTCAGATCCTTTGTTGGATGTCATCTGGAGTCCTGCACTGTCATAGTAAAGTTCAGTTAAATTATGAAACTAGACTTCATAGATCTACCCTGTATTCCCTGGAATATACAAGTTTGATAGGTCACTTAATTGAGATGTTTAAAATAGATTTAAGGAGAATCTATTTCCCAGGAACTGGGGGGACAGAAGACAGAGTGAGTCCAGAAAGAGGGGCATAAACTTAAAACTGGAGCCAGACTGTTGAGGTCATGTTATGAAGAAGCACTACATAGTGTGTAAATCTGGAACTCTCTCCCAAAAGCCTATGGATTCTGGAGGTCAATTGAAGTTTTCATAACAGAGATAAATAATTTGTTGGGTCAGAATATTGGGGGAAATTGAGAACAGTTAGAAAACTGGAGTCAAGGTATAGGTCAGCCCTGATCCAACAGACCAGGATCGAAAACCTAAAAGGCTTCCTCCTGTTTTTCTATAATGGGTTTGCTGGAGCTGAACACTTCGCTCCTGCTATTAATCCTCTCCCTAGCCCAAACACAGCAAGATCAAGGCTAGCAATCCTAAATAGAAAGTTCTTGGGAAAAAAAAAGGTCCAGGTTATTTATCTGTGAATAATCTGAAATTGGAATCTATTGATACATATATTACAGCTGCATACATGCTGCTGGACCTGATGAGTTTCTCCAGCAATTTCTGTTTTCCTTCTGCACTTCTTAGGTTTATTATCCAGAGATATCCCTGGGTCCTAGATGTAAGCAGGCAATAAGAATTGAACAAGGTCCTCAACTGGGTTCAAGTCACACTACAGAACTGCAGAATTACATTTTACTTTGCTCAAAAACTGCATGAATCCATGTAAGATTCTGTAAATCTGGCTTTTAGATGAGAATCAGCCTGCCCATTGTGGCACAGCCAGTATCACACAGGGCACCCTCACACCTTCAATACATTATCTGGGCCGACATGACACCAATTGTTAAAGTTCACTTGAGAATGTAACTTTAATGTTCTGCGATTTACATAAGATTACATAAGAACAAACTGAAACCAACATAATTATTCTAAAAGATGAGAGGCTCAACAAAAAAACTAGGACTTTTTCAATATATAACTTCAGTTACATCACACTGTGAACTTTTGCTCCAAATTCTGTGTCTTACAATCCTATACTCCACAATCACCTGATAAAGGAGCAGTGCTCTGAAAGCTAGTGCTTCCAAATAAACCTGTTGGACTATAACCTGACGTTGTTTGATTTTTAACTTTGAACAAAATACCTTTTCAACTTTTTGTATTTGTGGTCCTTTAGCTTTACCTGGGACAAAGCTTGATAACAATTTACATCAAACCAAATGAGCCTTCACTTGAAGATAAAATTCATTCCTGGAATGAGTGTGTTGCAAGTATGGTTACTGCTATTGTTCTTCCCGAAGGTGTTTCTAAGGTGCTTTTGGGCCATCACGTTGAATAGCTGGTACCGGTTTTGTCACAAGTAAAAGACCAGTTCACAACAAAGTTAAGGAACAACCATATTGCTGGGGAAATAATCACAAACCCAGAGCAGGCAAGAATAGCACATTTCCTTCTCTAAAGGAACCAGCTGTGTTTTTGCAACAATTTGAAACTTTGTGGTTTACTTACCAGTCTTTATTTCTGATTTTCAAAAACCACATACAAATTCTCCAAAGTGACACAGTGGAATCTGAACTCATTTTCTGAATTATTAGCTCATTGAAATCAACACTAGGCTACCAAACATTCATGGCCAGAAGTTAGGAAACAGCTGGTCTCGGCCAGTGATACACAGCGCAGTTCTAAGTTGGTTTAGCAGTTCTTTTTTGAGAAAGGAGATAAGTATGACAGGCAACAGCCCCTCCTTTATTAGCTCTTGTACACAGACAGATAAAGACTATACAAAGCCAGAAGCAATTAGTGTGTTTGGTGAATATTAACTCACCGACGTCACTGCGTTGGCTGTTCTTGTCATTGGGTAGACGTGCATAGGCGGTGTAGTGCCCCCCAATCATCCCACCGTAGTGGTTAATTACTGCATAGAGATCATAAACAGGGGGCTGTCGGACGTCCTTCACACCAATGCAGAACTTGCTCAGGTCCAGATTTCTTTGAAAGGAAAAGTGGTTGATACAAAATATTAAACAAAAACTTCTCATGCCCAAGTAATCACAGCTCTGAACTTTCTGCACATGCCCAAAGTAGGGATTTCTCAAAAATACTCCTAGGACAGATATAGGACAGGGGTTAGATACAAGTTAAAGCGTTCTCTGTAAGAGGATTGATGAGGGCAGAGCAGATGTGATTTATATGGTCTTCAGTAAGGCTTTCGACAAGGTTCCTCATGGGAGGCTGGTTAGCAGGGTTGGATCTCATGGAATACAGGGAGAACTAGCCATTTGGGTACAGAACTGGCTCAAAGGTAGGAGACAGAGGGTGGTGGTGAGAGGGTGCTGGGTCCACTACTTTTTGACATTTACATAAATGATTTGGTTGTGAGCATAAGAGGTATACTTAGTAAGTGTGCTGATGACACTAAAATTGGAGGTGTAGTGGACAGCGAACAAGGTTAACTCAGATTACAACAGGTTCTTGATCAGATGGGCAAATGGGCTGAGGGGTAGCAGATGGAGTTTGATTTAGATAAATGCGAGATGCTGCATTTTGGGAAAGCAAATCTTCGCAGGATTTATACACTTAATGGTAAGTTCCTGGGGAGTTTTGTTGAACAAAGAGACCTTGGAGTGCAGGTAGAGAGCTGGTTCTGAGTCGCAGGTAGATAGGATAGCGAAGGTGGCGTTTGGTATGCTTTCCTTTATTGGTCAGAGTACTGAGTACAGGAGTTGGGAGGTCATGATGCGGCTGTACAGGACATTGGTGAGGCCACTGTTCGAATATTGCGTGCAATTCTGGTCTCCTGCCAATTGGAAGAATGTTGTGAAACTTGCGAGGGTTCAGAAAAGATTTACAAGGATGTTGCCAAGGTTGGAAGATTTGAGCGACAGGGAGAGGCTGAACAGGCTGGGGCTACTTTTCTCTGAAGCGTCAGAGGCTGAGGGATGACCTTAGAGGTTTATAAAATCATGAGGGGCATAGATAGGGTAAATAGACAAGGTCTTTTCCCTGGGGTGGGGCAAGTCCAAAACTAGGGGGCATAGGTTTAGGGTGAGAGGGGAAAGATATAAAAGAGACCCAAGGGGCAATTTTTTCATGCAGAGAATGCTACGTGTATAGAATGAGCTGCCAGAGGAAGTGGTGGAGGCTGGTACAATTACAACATTTGGATGGGTATATGAATCGGAAGGGTTTGGAGTGAATTGGGCCAAGTGCCAGCAGGTAGGACTAAATCAGTTTGGAATACCAGGTCGGCATGGATGAGTTGGACCGAAGGGTCTGTATCTGTGCTGTACATCTCTACGAATCTACATGGCACAAGGTTAGATACAAATCAAAGCTCTCTCTGCACTCTAGTAGACTGTCGTGGGCATCTAATTCAAACACACACCTCCTCCCACCCTACTTCCTGTAAAAATGTCATCCCTTATTCCCAATTTCTCCGCCTCCACCACATATGTTCCCAGAATGACCAATTCCATCTTAGAAAATCCCAGACGGCCTCCTCCTTCCAAGATTGCAATTTCCCTTGTCACGTGGTTGACGGTGCCCTCCAGCACATCTCTTCCACGTCCCACACCGCTGCCCTCAAACACCACCCCTCCCAAGGACAGAACCCCCAGTCCTCCCCTTCATAGGGGATACAGAGCATCGTTCTCCGCCACCTACAAATAGACTCCACCACCAGGGATATACTTCCCTCCCCACCCCTATCAGCATTTCGGAGTGACCATTCCTTCTGCAACTCCTTAGTCAGATCCACACACACCCTACAAACCCACTCCCCCCTCTCAGCACCTTCCCCTGCCACCGCAGGAAGTGCAAAACCTGCGCCCACACCTCCCCCCTCACCTCCATCCAAGGCCCCAAAGGATCTTTCCACATCCATCAAAAATTTACCTGTACCTCTACCAATGTCATCCACTGTCTCCGTTGCACCTGATGTGGTCTCCTCTGCATTGGGGAAGACAGGACGCCAACTTGTGGAACATTCCAGAGAACATCTCTGGGACACCCGCACCAACCAAACCCAGTGCCCTGTGGCTGAACACAAACTCCCCCTCCCATGCCACCAAGGATATGCAGGTCCTGGACCTCCTCCATTGCCAAACCCTGACCACCCAATGCTTGGAGGAAAAACGCCTCATATTCTGCCTTGAGACCCTGCAACCACACAAGATCAATGTGAATTTCACCAATTCTCTCATTTCCCCTCCCCCGACATTATCCCAGTCCCAGCCCTCTAACTCGGCACTGCCCTCTTGATCTGTCCTTCACATTTCCCATCTATCCACTCCACCTTCCTCTCTGACCTATCACCTTTGCCCGGGCCTTCACAGCTACATTCCGCCCCCCCCCCCCCCAAAACCCCAATTCCCTCCCATCTATCTCTCAGCCCCCTGGCCCACAAGCCTCATTCCTGATGAAGGGCTTATGCCTGAAATGTTGATTCTCCTGTCCCTTGGTTGATGCCTGACCTGCCTGGTCTGTCCAGCACCACACTCTCGACTCTGATCGCCAGTATCTGCAGTCCTCACTTTCTCCTATGGCACTACACTGTCCCCAAACACTCCCAGCATGGGATTAGATAACGTTCCCTCTGCACTATCACACACTCCGAGAACAGATAAAGTACAGCTCAGATTCAGAGTAAAGCTTCCTCCACACTATCAAACTGTCCTGGGATAGATGCAGCACAGGGTTAGATACAGAGTAAAGCTCCCTCTACACTGCCCCAAACACTCGCAGGACATCACAATATGAGGTCAGATACGGAGTAAAAACCCCTCTAAACAGTCCCACGTCATGACTCTGAAGCACCTTTACAGGTAGACAGTTGTTTCCACTCATCTGGGAGTGAAGATCATGGGAATACAATCTCAGGATAAGGGGTCAATCATGCACAACTCAGATGAGGAAAATATACTTCACTCTCAATGTTGTAAATCTTTGACATCTTATGCCCCAGATGGATGCTCCAACGTTGTATATATTTGACGGAGAGTTGGATACATTTCTTGGGGAAGGATGGAAATATAATGTTGAGCAGGTTCAAAGTACTGCAGGATTTACTTCACCAGCTCCTTTTTTGTATTTTGTCATCAAATATCCCTGGGACAGGTACAGAGCACAGCTTTCAGTACACCGTCTCTATTCCGTGCAAGTGCCACTATCAAGTTCACCCCAATGACATGAATGATATATTTTCCCCTCACCAGCAAGGCAAATGCAATGCTGAAGCAGAGAACAGTTTTGAAGTGATAGCCCATGACATAGTGTCCAATTTTACCTGGTGGACTGAGACTCCCATCACCTATGGTACAGGTGGAGATGATTTCCTACCATGGTTTGCAGAGTCAGAATTTACCTGCCTCATTATATTTTCTTCCCCAAAGACCTGAAAATGTCTCAATGGGTTGATGGCCCCCTTCTGCAGTGTATGATTTTAGGGTTATAGAGATTTGCAGCACAGAAAAAAAGTCCTTTAACCTTTTGCATTTATGCCAGTCAAAAAGCACCACATAACTATTTTAATCCCACTTTCCAGGACTTGGCCCATAGCCTTGTAATTACAAGTGCACATCTAAATACTTGTTCAACGTTGTGCCCTCTATCACCCTTACAGGCAGTGATTTCCAGATTCCCACCATCCTCTGTGTGAAAACATTCTTTCTCATATCCCCTCTAAACCTTCTGCCCTTTACCTTAAATATCTGCCCCCAGGTCACCGAACCCTCCATCAAGGGTGTCTATGATGTCTATACCTCTTATAATTTTACACACGTCAATCAAGTTCCCCCTAGGCTCCTCTGCTGCAAGGAAAATAACCCCGGTCTCTCTCTTCATAACGGAGTAAAGAGAGAGATTCAGTATGAGGAGGTGATAGGGTTTCTGTATGGCACACCTAATAGGGAACTCCACCATGTCATTGATCTTGTCTCTCCAGATGAAGTTGCGGAAGGAGAAACGCTTCAATTGGATGATGAGTACATTCGGGAGCCACCACAGCATCAACTGCTTGGATGCCTCTCTGTGCTGTTTACATTTAGGACAATACCTGCAATGGATCAGAAGCAGCTGTCAGTGTTAATCCTCTCTCTGCCTGAATGCACATAAAACCCACTGCTCAAGCTCAAAGAAACAGGGGAGGCCCAAGGAAATCTCACTGGCTGTTCAGCTCTTGAATTTCACAGAGACCACAACTCAAAACAAACTGAAACAAATTTGCACACCATAGCACATAGAATATAGAACAATACAGTGCAGAACAGGCCCTTCAGCCCTCCATGTTACGCCGACCTGTGAACTATTCCCAGCTCGTCCCCCCTGTATCCCATCATCATCCATGTGCTTATCCAAGGATTGTTTAAATCTCCCTAATGTGGCTGAGTTGACTACATTGGTAGGCAGAGCATTCCACGCCCTTACCACTCTGAGTAAAGAACCTGCGTCTGACATTTGTCTTAACTCTATCACCCCTCAATTTGTACTTATGGCCTCTCGTACAAGCTGACATTATCATCCTAGGAAAAAGACTCTCACTGTCCACCTTATCTAATCCTCTGACCATCTTGTATGTCTCTATCAAATCCCCTCTTAGCTTCTTCTTGCCAATGAGAACAGACCCAAGTCCCTCAGCCTTTCCTCATAAGACCTTCCCTCCAGACCAGGCAACATCCTGGTAAATCTCCTCTGCACCTTTTCCAATGCTTCCACATCCTTCCCAAAATATGGCAACCAGAGCTGTACACCATATTCCAAGTCGGCCGCACTAGCGTGTTGTATAGTTGCAGCATGACATTATGGCTCCAGAACTCAATCCCTCTACGAATGAAACCGAACACACCATATGCCTTCTTAACAGCACTATCAACCTGGGTGGCAACTTTCAGGGATCTATGTACATGGACTCCAAGATCCCACTTCACATACATACCACCAAGACTCTTTCCATTGACTCTGCCTTCCTGTTATTCTTCCCAAAGTGAATCACCTCACATTTAGCTGCATTGAACTCCATTTGCCACCCCTCAGCCCAATTTTGCAGTTTACCCAAGTCCCCCTGCAACCTGTAACATTCTTCCAAACTGTCCACTACTCCACCGACTTTAGTGTCATCTGCAAATTTACTAACCCATCCACCTATGCCTGTATCTAAGTCATTTATAGAAATGACAAACAGCAGTGGTCCCAAACCAGATCCTTGTGGCACACCACTAGTAACCGGATTCCAGGCTGAATATTTTCCATCAACCACCACTCACTGCCTTCTTTCAGAAAGCCAGTTTCTAATCCAAACTGCTAAATCACCCTCAGTTCCATGTCTCTGCATTTTCTCCAGCAGCCTATCATGTGGAACCTTATCAAAGGCTTTACTGAAGTCCATGTATACCACGTCAACTGCCCTATTCTCATTTACATGCTTGGTCACCCTCTCAAAAAACTCTGAGGTTTGTGAGACACGACCTGCCCTTGATGAAACCATGTTGACTATCTGAAATCAAACTGTTGCTTGCTAGACGATTATAAATCTATTCTCTTATAATCCTTCCAAAACCTTTCCTACAACAGAACGAAGGCTCACTGGTCTATAACCAAAGACTAACTTCTTCAAAAATAGATTAAATCTCGAGATCTTGGCATTGTTGGCAGGACCCACATCTTGTATCTATTTTCATTTACATGTCAAAGGTTATGGACAGCCACTTTTTTAAATTAGTTGGATGTGGGCGTCACTGGCTGGGCCCAGCATTTATTATCCATTCCTAGTTGCCACTTTGAGAAGGTGGGAGTGAGCTGCCTTTTTGTACTGCTGCAGTCCATGTATTGTGGATGGACGCACAATATCATTAAGGAGGGAATTCTAGGATTTTGACCCAGCAACACTGAAGGAACGGCGATATAATTCAAAGTCAGGATGGTACGAGGCTGGAGGGGAACTTGAGGGGTATCTGCTGCCATTGTCCTTCTAGATGGAAGTGACTGTGGGTTTGGAAAGTGCTGTCTGAACAGCCTTAGTGAATTTCTGCTGTGCATCTTGCAGATGGTACACATTTCTGCTACTGAATGTCTGTGGTGGAGGAAGTAAGCCCATAAGACATAGGAGTGGAAATAAGGCCATTCGGCCCATCGAGTCCACTCCGCTATTCAATCATGGCTGATGGGCATTTCAACTCCACTTACCCACATTCTCGCCGTAGCCCTTAATTCCTTGTGACATCAAGTATTTATCAATCTCTGCCTTGAAGACATTTAGTGTCCCGGCCTCCACTGCACTCTGCAGCAATGAATACCACAGGCCCACCACTCTCTGGCTGAAGAAATATCTCTGCATTTCTGTAGATGTGGATGTGACACTAATCAAGTGGGCTGCTTTGTTCTGGATGGTATCAAGCTTCTTGAGTGTTGGTGGGAGCTACATCCACCCAGTCAAGTGGAGTATTCCATCACACTCCTGACTTGGGCCTTGCAGATGGTGGACAGGATTTGCAGCTTTGGGCAGCAAGCGACTTGCTGCACCATTCCTAGCCTTTAATCTACTCTTAAAGCCACAAGATTTATATGGCTAGATCAGTTTGTGGTTAATGGTAACCCTCCAGGATATTGATGGGGGGGGGGGCCTTCAAAAATAGTAACACCATTGAATGTCTGTGGGACAGTGATTAGGTTCTCTCCTGGAGGTGGTCATAACCAGGCATTATTGTGGGATAAATGTTACTTAGCAAGCCTGGATACTGTCCAGGTCTGGATGCATTTGGACATGGGCCTCCTCAGTATCTGAGCACCTTCTGGAGTTTCAGGAATTCTCTAGCGTTACAGCTAATTAGGTTCCCTGCTGAAACGTAGTCACTGTTGATAAGCAGGAAACATGCACACATCACAATCCCTACAAACAGCACTGAGAAACCAATTGAGAATTGTTGTGATACTCGTTAAGAAATAAACATTAGCCAGGGCACTGAGAAAATTTTCTCAACTCCTCTTTGAAATTGTGGTCATGGGATCCTTCACTTCAAACTGAAAGTGAAGACCAGGCATTATTCACCAGTGTCTCTGACAGATCACACCTCTAACAGCACCTCCCTTAGTACCACACACTCCACAGTTCAGCTTGGGTGACATGCTCAAAACTCCAGAACAGAAAATGAAATTACAACCTCCGGACACGGAGATGAGACACCTATGATTAATACCCATGGTCTAGTAGGAAAAGATAAAAACCAGGGCAAGGAATCTTACCAAGCTTCCTCAGGCGCCAGCACCTCAGGTTTGGTGAAAAGATTCAGGCACTGTTCGAGTGTGAAGTAGCCAGCTCTGGCTGCCTCATTGGCTGAACTGGGATCTTCAACATACTCCAACTCCTTGGATTCCACTAACACATATTCCTTCTGTCTCTCATTATTTTTCCATACCATTGCCAGAGAGATGCTGTCTGGCAACTCCAATGGAGCATCACCTATAAAGAAGAGAAGCCAGATTGACAAGGTGAGACATGAAGCACAAATCAGGAAGATTACTGCAAATAACGCTGTCAATGCTGGCATCCTGATGGAAACCACATCAATAAACGGGAGTGGTTCAACACTGGATACACTACAATTTAAAATCTAGGGTTCAACCTTGGGTTGATTGAGGGACAAAAATTAGTCAACAATCCAGGGAAAACGGTGTCTTCCTTCCCTCAAAATCTGTTACGTTCCTCTGTGGTGGTGGTTGGAGCCTGGTTTAAAAATATGCCCTCCGATAGAGCAACACTCCCTTAGTACTGACCCACTGATAGCCCAGCATCCCTTCGTACTGACCCACTGATAGCCCAGCATCCCTTCACACTGACCCACTGATAGCCCAGCCTCCCTTAGTACTGACCCACTGATAGCCCAGCCTCCCTTAGTACTGACCCACTGATAGCCCAGCCTCCCTTAGTATTGCCATGATCCTGATGGTATTATTGGAAAGGTCAGATCCCAGAATGAAAGCTTGTCTAAACGATCATATGTTTAATTTTTCTCTTTTTGTTAGTTTACATTAGTCTCTGAAATATACACACTAGTCTTCAGAGATCCTTGAACAGCAGAACACAAGTTTATTATATTACATGAAAGAAAAATAAACCATGCCCTATATACATTCCAGTTAGGAATATTTCAATATACTGATTAAAATTTCAACCTTTATCCCCAACACAGTCTTCACAGAGACTCAAGTGCAGAGAAATTATATTCCTCCTTCAATTCCACATTTCTACTTAAATGGACTCCTTGCAGTTTTTCTTCTTTGAACTGTAGAGAAAATTTTACTATTCCTCTAAACCTGATGAAGAATGCTTTGAATTCCAATAACTGGTCGAGTTTTGTCCCAAGCTCAAGCTGGTTTGGAAATCTCAAGCTGAAAGTACTGCTGCTTCAATGACTGGTTCCCCCTGAACTCAAAAATGCTTGCTAGGTCAGAAACTAAAAAAAACTTGCTTCTGAACTCAACTCATGAATCTTTGCTAAATGTGCATATGGTCATAAACCCAGAAGTATAGATGTCTCACTCCATCAACACTCCAATGGTTCTCCCAAACTCAATTGTAGTCACATACCTTCCCACCTCAGGCGACTCTGTGTGGAGTTTGCACATTCTCCCCGTGTCTGTGTGGGTTTCCTCCGGGTGCTCCGGTTTCCTCCCACAATCCAAAAATGTGCACGTTAAGTGAATTGGCCATGCTAAATTGCCCGTAGTGTTAGGTGAAGGAGTAAATGTAGGAGAATGGGTCTGGGTGGGTTACGCTTCGACGGGTCGGTGTGGACTTGTTGGGTCGAAGGGCCTGTTTCCACACTGTAAGTAATCTCATCTAAACCTTCTTTGAACTGATACATTTAGGTAACTGTTGCAGAATGACTGACCGGTTTTGAAAACCTCAACACCACTATACCACATCTAAATGCCTCCCCTTTTAAAAATAAAAAAAAAAGGTCACATGGTATTTTGCGCACCTTTCAGCTTGGGGCCTGTGCTACTTAACAGCATGACCACCCTAGTTCTGTTATATATGACGCCACTGTGATTAGGTTCAAGCTGAACTGTTATTTCTTGTTCTGTTTGCAGTCGCTGATACATTTCAGCATTCCACTGCGTGAGTAGCCTGCCCATTGGAACACAAGCACTTGCCAGCAAGTGGGTGGACGGCAAAGCGTGCACACACATGCCGGGGGCAGGGGAGCAGTGCAGGATTGCAGGGGCACACAGCACCGAAGTAAAACAGGAGTCAGAATGCAGATATCAATATGCAGCGATTGATTTTCTTTTTCCCCCTTGCCAGAGTTTCCTTGTCCATCAATTCTGATGAGACACTGCTTACTCAAACAAACGTGTTGGAATTAAATGGATTACACTTTGTCAGAAACAGCCCTCTTCAGTTCACAGATGGTCAAACCCTTTGAGACTCTATTTAGCACGTTTGCCTTGCAGAAGAGTTGGATTGAAGAACTCAAGGCTGTTCCCTTAGCTCTGGCAGTGATTGTTACAGCAGGTGTCACTGACTGTTTGCAAGCTCCACTTTATTTCTTGAATGTGTTTTTCCAACAGTAGGCCCAACCCTAAACCCCACCTTTGATCACTCACAACATGCTCAACAACAAGTGATAGTGGAAGTACATTCCCCAGTGCTACCTACCCCCTCCACCATTACAGATACTAAACCCACAGCTGGGCAGAAGCTGACACAGAATCATAAACATAAAGTCATGGAGCATGGAAACAGACCCTTTGGTCCAACTTGCCCATGGTGACCAGATATCTGTTAAACCAGAGGCCGTGTTTAGAAAAGATTGCGCTGGATTCACTAGCTGCAGCTGCTGTGTAGTAGCAATCTGTATGAGTTTTTCAAAGCAACCAAATTAAACCAGAGATAGAAATGCTCAGTGACCGATGGCCCCAAAGAGCTGCAGCTGCCCTACATTTAAAACAGAGGCATTTGCTTTTCTTTCACAAACTGGTTTAGCACAGCAGCTGGCAAAGAGCTTAACAATAATCCACATTTAATAAAAAACGCTTGTTGGCCTCACCTTTGTCTTCCATTTTCTGCTCTTTGTTTGAAGCGTCAATGATTTTGATGTAAAACTGTGGTGTGTGGAAGCGCACAGACTCAACTGGCTGCTGGTAACCAGGGATTGCAGCTATTTGGGGGGGGTCGGGGGGGAAGAAAAGGACATTGTAAACTGTTTTTATGCGCGCAGAAAGTATTACATACAGAATTGCTTAACTGAAGAGCATCAAAAAGAAGCTGCCCGCCTGATAGTCTCCTCAGCTTCAAACATTTCACATGGAGTTGACAGTGAAACTATCTAGGACATAGTTTTAAACTTTCAGAAAAATGTCACACACTTCCTAAAGTTCCCAAGGGAAGGCTTCTAGACAAAGTAAAGGTTACAGAAAGCGAGAGTTATTTGTCTAATTGTGGAGATAAGGTGCATAGTTAAGGTTCCAAGGGCAAGTACATGTGGCCTTCATTTTCATATCTATTTTCACTATCAGGATGCAGCAGTCAAACTTGGCCAAATATGCATATCTAGAATAATAATGGCAGCAGTGTATGTGAAAATAAAAGTAACACAAGATTTGTAAAAAGAAATATCTAATTGAACAGATGACCAATGGAGCTTTTCATTATGGTAGAATATTACAGATAGGTTTTAAAAATAGATAACATTCGGGATTTAACAAGCAGAAGAATTTCATCAGTTCCAGATGAAAGATCTTGACATGAAACGTGAACTCGGTCTCTCTTTCTCCACTCATGCTGCCGTTTCCAATACTTTTTAATTTATTCCGACAGTAGGGTACTGAGAATGAAGACAGGTTGATAATCTTCAATATTCAGTACACTTTAAAATAAAGTTAATAACATGAAAGATCTATATCCAGAAGATAGCATAATACGCCTACACTGAGGGTTTGCAAGGTTCAGATCACAATGAAACTGTGATGGGCAAAGTGCAGAGAAAGGTCATTGATCAAGTTTCATACAGCCTGATCTTGCCGTCTCCCAGTTTAGTTGTGAGAGCACTCAAGCCCTTCAGTCAGAGGGGGATGCAGAGCAGTGATCTATTCTCACTTGGGTTTCAGTTGCCTGTTTCCACAGTGTGCCTAATTATACTGCTGTGATAATACAAATAACGCAGTGACTGAGTCCCAAATGTATGGCAGGTTGTTAACTAGAGGGGAGAATTTCACCCAGGCTTGAAAATTTCCTGACAGTATCCCACCATGTGCGGGATAACCAGATACAGTTCATCTTTCACACAAACGCTCCAAGTTCATATAGGGAAGCTTCATATAGCTAAGATCAATAAACCCATAATAGTGCAAAGTTCTACGTGGATAACATGTGCCGTGGATAATAAGTTGATGTATTGGTGGTATAGTAAGCTGCATGCCACAATTAGTTTCATGTCAGTACAACCACCATTGTGCAGTAATATGAGGCACTCTTGCGACGCAATGATAGCGTTGCTACTTTTGAGCTAGAGAGCTCGGGTTCAAATCCTACTCGACCAAAGGTGTGTTATAACATGTCTGCACAGGTTGAATGGAAAATTATTTCAGCAGCAACATGGGCTGGTTCTGATACAAGGATATTACGGTAAAACAACCACTTACTCTCCAAAGATGGCTCCTAATCAGTTAAGCATTTTCGGTTTTCTATTCACTCATTAAAACCTTGCTTTCTTAATGGTGTGCTAAAATCACAATTCAAGATAACTACAGCACCTAGATTCAGGGAAAGACAACATTGTTAAAGCTGCAGACCATTGCTGCAGCTAAAAGATGAGATTTGACGCTTGAAAAGACTTTTCTTGTGCTCTTGGTTCTTATTGAAGAGGTACACTGTAGACCAGATGTCTCAGATACTCAAACTAGGATTTATTTACTATACTGCCTTATCAAGACGGATTTGTGAAGACTGAAAAAAAATCACCACCTTCGGGCTTCGGAGCTTTCTCGTAAGAGGTTTCCTTCTCACATCCGGTGTCTTCCTGTGACAATGGCTGCATTTCTGAGAATCCAGAGTCGTAGCTGTGAATGGAATCTTTGTCTCTACCTGGCATACTCATCCCCTTTGAGAAAGCAGAAGCCAGCAGGGGCTCAGAAACAGAGCTGGTTAAATAAGCACGGTGCACGGGCCTGAAATCTCTCTGCTGAAGCTCCTGGGATATCTTTCCATCACCTATCTCAGAGGTGGTAGTAGTTCCAGGGCTGGGCTGTACATTCTCCACTTTACAAGGTGGTGGGTCTGGCGAGATCCGGCCTGGCTGGAATGGGGGCTGGAACACATTTACCGAATACCTGCCAAAGAATACAAAATTATTAATCTGACCATGTACAGCAAGACAAGCATAGAATCCTACAAAGGAATTGTAATTCAGTTGCATCAGTGGTTTTAAAGTATTTATTCAATTTCTTCTTGAATTGTATTAGATTAGATTACTTAATGTGGAAACAGGCCCTTCGGCCCAACAAGTCCACCCCAACCCGCCAAAGCACAATCCACCCATACCCCAACATTTGCCCCTTACCTAACACTATGGGCAATTTAGCATGGCCAATTCACCTGACCCGTACATCTTTGTGACTGTGGGAGGAAACCGGAACACCCGGAGGAAACCCACACAGACACGGGGAGAACGTGCAAACTCCACACAGTCAGTCGCCTGAGGTGGGAATTGAACCCGGGTCTCAGGCGCTGTGAGGCAGCAGTGCTAACCACTGTGCCACTGTGCTGTTCAACCATTGCATTCCAGATCATTATTCACCTGAAGGAATTCTTATCAACTCTGGCTCTTTTGTCAATTGTGGTAAAACTGTGACCTCTAGTCATCAACTCTAATAGTGGAAAGCTTCTCATTTACTCCATTGTGACATTTTCCCAAGCAGTGAGAGAGAGTCCTGTTGCCAGGGTCGGGGTGAAGTGCCCATGGGTTAAAAATGATATAATATTCATAACAGAGCACTTAGCATGCAAAAGGTAGGATTGTGTCAGGGATTTGCAAAGTCTGGGTAAATCAGTCTGCCACATGGTGGAACCTGGTCAGTGCATAACATTTCAGCATCCTACATAAACAGGGAACTTGAAACCAAGTACAAGGATTTGGCATAGCTCATATTGCATTGCACTGAGGATTTGAGTGGCTTATCTACAATTAATAAATTAGATACTTTCAATAAAGTTTAAGGCACTTTGGACAAATTTGGCTGGTGTTTATGCTGCACATGAACCTTCTTTCACACCCCGCCAACTTCATCTCAACTAGCTATTCCTTTCTCCCTAATGTCTTCACTTAGATTACTGGAAATACTTCCTGTCCATTCATCTCAAATACTTCTTGTGCTAGCAAGCTTCACTTTCCAACTTCCCTTGCTCGAGTTCCCTCTTGGATTTATTGATTACTATCTGGTACAGATGGCTGCTAACGGAAGACTCTTCAAACACTCACACCTCAACAAAACCATTTTCTCGTACCTCGCAGTAAATATGACCACACTTTAAATGTTCAGAATGCTGTGGAAAAAGCCTGGAGGGCAGGGTCCTCACTTGCACCTCAGAGCCTAAGAAAACTTGTTGGGGGAGGGGGTGGGATGTTTTCCTTTGTAGGCGAGACTGGAAAAGGGGACTAGAGCTCAAAAATTCAAGACAGAAATTAATGGAAAATTTGTTCCTTCAGTTGGCCATGAGTTTGAAACTCACTTCTGAGAAAGGGATAGAGCTGAGGTCATTCAATATTTTTACAGCAGAGGCACATAGTTTCTTGATGAACATGGGAGTCAAAAGGTTATTGGGGGAAGGCAGGAATGTGGAGTTAGGCAACAATCAGATCAGCAATGACCTTAATCTTACTGAATGATGGAATAGGTTCAAAGGACCGCATGGGCCTACTCCTGCATTGATTACGATCAGCTAACGCAGCACAAGCTGCACATACTTGGAGGGGCATTTAAAATTCACACCACAAAGCCCACACATTGGTGGAACAATGCAACAGCATTTAGCCATATGACTCGTAGGTCAAAGAAAAACACATCCCAATGACTAAAAGCCTTCTTGTAATGTCACTATCTGAACATTTCATAAAACTCCTCAGTAATGTTGAAATAATGTGAAAGGCATGCGGGTGGTACAACTTTTGTTTCCGGAGACAGTGAGAGTAAGGGCAGCTGTTATTTTGATCCAGCGAGGGGTTAATTTATACAGTTCTTTATTAACTTATCCTTAAAATCACAGTACCTCGAATATCCCTCCAGCAGCTGCGCGAGTCTGGAATATGTGAGCCGGGACTCGGGAACGCTAATTATGAAGGGACAACCAATATTCTCTGCCCTGCACTGGTTTTTATGATCTGACCAATGGTTCATTTGACAAGTCCTGGAAACATGGAAAGAGATTTCATTGAACATGCATTACACAGACTTCTGCTAATGGTCAATTCCAAAAACGCACTGAAAAGGCAGACAGTTTCAGACATTCTGCATAACCTAGCTCTTTTACAGTTGCGAAAAGTAATAAACATTCTAACAAAGGGATCCGTTCTCTGTGAACATTAAGCGAAAGATTCAAACCTTGTGCCTTTTTTGAATTACCTGAGAGTTTGGGGAGGCTTATTGCTCGGTTACTTTCTTCATGATAATATCTCAGCTAGTCAACTTGCCAACCAAATCATAAACAAATTGTTGCAATTGTTGGAAACGTGGCATTCTTGCATTCAGCCTGAATATCATATAAATGTCACTTCAGTAAAGTTCAAGCTCTGAATGACCGAGCAACTGTCCAAAAATTGCTTTGCAGTTTTGAAATAACTTTCCTTCAAGAAACACTGCTTTTGTTGGAAAACTAATGACATGGTTTATTCACATGGTATTTTGATTCATGCAGTAAACCATCAGTGAGAGGTACTGTGGTTATCCAATGACTCTAGATTGCTAATGCAGTGAACAGGAGTTCAATTCCCACTGCGTAGTTTGAAAATCTAAATTCAGTTCTAAAATTAAAATCTGAAAATAACTTGAGAAATCCACATAAATTGACCAAGAAACTGTTGAATTATTTAGTCAGTCAATTGATTTTCTTTTCAATAAAAACCCAATGAACTGTGGATACTGGAAATCAGCAACAAAAACAGAAATTGTTGGAAAAACCCAGCAGTCTGACAACAGCAGCAGCAAAGTGAACGCGAGGTAACATTGCAGGTTGAGTGACCCTTCTTCAGAACTGATTGTAACTAGGAAAAGGTTGGTATATACTCTGAAGATGAGGAGGAGTAAAGAAAGGTGGAGATGGAGGCCAGCGAGAGAGCGCGCGAGAGAGAGCAGCAGTTGGATAGACAAAGGGATCAGCATAGGTCAGCCCGAAAGAATCAATAACTGCTAATGAGATCATTAATTGTTGAAAACCGATGTGATGATAGGGCCTGGAGTCTGGGAGCAAGGGTAAGGCAAGGGCCTGGGTGAAGGTGCTCAAGTCTTAAAATTATTGAACTCAGTATTGAATCCTGAAAGTTGCAGGGTCCTCAAGTAGAAAATGAGATGCTGTTCTTCCAGATTGCACTAAGCTTGGGGAGCACTGCTGCAAGCTTAAGGTAAAGATGCTAGCCATGGAAGAATGCGGTGCGTTGAAGTGGCAGGTAACCGGAAGCTTTGTCAGCACTTGATCTGCTACCAAGATCAACCCATTTTCAGCTTCTATTGGTCTCAATTAGCAGGTATTGGTAAGCCTTCTTAACCTGCTGGACCTGCATGCTGTCAGACTTTTACACTTTCCAACCTCCTACTATTTAAGTAATAATCTGCACGTTTTGTTTCTCCTACCAGAAGTAGATAACTTGACATTTAAGTGAGCTCCATGTGATGTGCCAAGTGTTACCAGGGTTGGAGGGTTTGAGCTTTATGGAGAAGTTGAATAAGCTGGGGCTATTTGCCCTGGAATGTCAGAGGCTGAGGAGTTACCTTATAGACACTTATAAAATCATGAGGGGCATGGATAGGATAAATAGACAAGGTCTTTTACCTTGGGTGGGAAGAGTCTAGAACTAGAGGGCATAGGTTTAGGGTGAGAGGGGAAAGATTTAAAAGAGACCTAAGGGGCAACTTTTTCACACAGAGGGTGGTGCGTGTGGGGAATGAACTGCAAGAGGAAGTGGTGGAGGCTGGTACAATTACAACATTTAAGAGGCATTTGGATAGGTATATGAATAGGAAGGGTTTGGAGGGATATGGGCTGGGTGCTGGTGGGTGGGACTAGATTGGGTTGGGATAACTGGTCAGCATGGAAGAATTGGACTGAAGAGTCTGTTTCCGTGTTGTACATCTCTACGACTATGTTACGCTAACTATTCAACATCAGTTTGAAGGAAAATAAATGCCAACTTTGCAAGCAATACTCTCAGGGATAAATAGGAAGACATTTTATGCCATTCTAGAATGCCATTTTGGGCGGCACGGTGGCACAGTGGTTAGCACTGCTGCCTCACAGCGCCTGTAGACCCGGGTTCAATTCCCGACTCAGGCGACTGACTGTGTGGAGTTTGCACGTTCTCCCCGTGTCTGCGTGGGTTTCCTCCGGGTGCTCCGGTTTCCTCCCACAGTCACAAAGATGTGCGGGTTAGGTGAATTGGCCATGCTAAATTGCCCATAGTGTTAGGTAAGGGGTAAATGTAGGGGTATGGGTGGGTTGCGCTTCGGCGGGTCGGTGTGGACTTGTTGGGCCGAAGGGCCTGTTTCCACACTGTAAGTAATCTAAAAAAAGAACATTAGCACCCCCTAGTGTAGGAGCATTGCACTAAAGAAACAATCATTTGGATGATGTATTTTTTAAAAATACTGTATTCATTTTTGGGATGAGGGTGTCACTGACCAGACCAGCATTTATTATCCAGTCCTACTTGCCCACAGGGCAGTTAAGAGCCAACCACATTGCTGGAGGTTTGGAGTCACACGCAGGCCAGGCGAAGACGGTAGTTCCCCTCCCTAAAGAACATTAGTGAACTAGATGGGTTTTTCTGACAATTGATTCACGGTCATCATGAGACTCTTAATTCCAGATTTTTATTGAATTTTCATTTCACCCTCTGCAATGGTGGGATTTGAACCTGGATCCCCAGAACACCATGTGGGTCTCTGGATTAACATTCCAGGGAATAATACCACTTGGAAGGACAGATACTTGATCAGATAGATTATTTTTGTCTCGTGTCACTGTTTGCCTGATGATGGTTATTCTGCTATGATACAATTTCACATGCAGCCAACAATGTCACACCAAATTCAACAGAACAAACTGAATTCAATAAATTGCTTTATCAAACATAACTGCTTGCAAGAAGCATGGGAGAAGATACTGAAACAGAGGTATCATCTTAACACTTATCAGCCAGTCAATCCAACCAGCACCCTTCTTCCATCTGTGTACCGTGAGCAGACATGAAAATGAGAAAGAAAACCAATGCCTACTGTTGATATTTATGGCAGTAATGTATGGATTTAAAGATCTGACTCACTGGTTGCAGTAGGCGACTCGGTAGCAACTAGTACATCGCCGCAACTTTTCATCAGGCTGCTGTGGTTTCTGACAGGCAGCACATTTGTTGATTGGGATGTTAGGGATTAACAGTCGCTATAAACAGAGAGGCAGCAAATTAGACATATCTACCAGCTGGGAGAGTCAGTTACAGCATGAAACACTCAACATACAAAGAGTCTAAATAACAGAACAGTGAATACAGCTAATGTGTTTAAAGGTCATTACGAGGGGAGATTAAAAAATACGTTACATTCAACAATTATGAAACATGGCCAACAGACAACACCAGTATCAATCAGCTTGACATTTTAACGTAACTGAAGGACAAGCCTGGAAGGTTTGTAGCTGTGGAGGATGAGAAATGAATTTTCTCCACAACTTTACAACTATTCAGTTAATAGGAAAATCTACTATTCTAATGGTGTCAGTCAAATAGTAAACAAGCTGTAACAGAGGCACATGTCTCACAGTGAGAAGTAGTCTCTATAGATATGGGCTCGGATCCTTTTTTTTTACAAAATGGGATTTAGACATTACTGCCCATCTCCGATTGTCAACTTTTCACAGGCAATGAGCTGCCTTCGTTGACTGCTGCTGTCCTCAGGATGTAGTTCAAGAAACCAGCTTACCATCACTTCCTTAAGTGCAATAAGTGCTGGCTGAGCCAGCAATGCCCACTTCCTATGAATGAAGTAATCATTTCCACACTGCACGTGGACACCTGAATACATTTGAGGGGGGGGACAGAATTTTAATTAGCAACAGGTAATGGGGAGCAGGCAGGAAAAGTGGTGTGATGCTGACGTGAGATCAGCCATAATCCGATTAAGTGGAGGTGCAGTTTTGAGGGACTCAATAGCTGCGACTCCTTCTAGTTCTTAGGAATACAAAACAATACTTGGGATGGTTATTAAGTGCAAGCCTGTTCGTGTTGTACATATCATGAATAAAAATAACAGATGACTACAATCTAGTGCTCACCTGATGTTTAGAATACTGCATTTTCCATAGGAACGTAGAGGGAATCTCCTCCCCCTGAGTGTGAGGAGATGAAGTGCAGCACATCTACCTTCACCAGTCAGAGAATAATTAACCCAGGACGGCACTGGCACCTTCCATACTGCTCATGTGAATCACCATCTGCTGAGCTAATCTGAGATTGCATCTGCAACATGGGCACAGCTTCCAGTGGTGGAAATCCGCAAAACTAGACAGTGGTTTGATTGAGTGTGGGAGAATGACTGACAGCGTGTGGGAAGAATGTGGTGCTGGCTCCACCAATATTTACTATCTATCCCAGGCTGTTCTGAGGTGGTGGGGGTGGTGAGCTTTCTTGTGCTGTACCTAGCTGGTTTACTATAACTGAGCAACTCACTGGGTCACTTCAGGGAGCAGTTAAGAGCCAAACACACTGCTGAAATATTAGTGTGTTATAAAAATGCCCAAGCTGGGCAAAGACTCAGGCTTTCTTTCCTAAAGAACATTGTGAAACAATGCGTTTTAAAAACAACCCTACAACTCCATTTTTACTGACACCAGGTCTTTATTTAAAACTGAACCCTCAAACAGCCACTGGGGATTTTGAAGTGTCATTCTCCCAGTTACTAGTTTAGACTCCAGATAATTTGTCTACGAATAACCATGACATGGAATTGCCGACACAGCATCCTCAGCCTGCTGTCCAAGCAACCCAGGAAGGGATAGCAATGACAGACAAAGTGCAAACATTCCAGAACTGAGAGCCATTTCATGTATAATGACTAGTCTATATTCAGAGCTAGAATCAGGTAAACAGCAAAAGTAGGTACCTGTTGTACATTCAGTTCGAGCACCCTCTCCTTTGCAAGATCCTTAGTCAACACTTCAAAGCAGAAGAGTGTGTCACTGGGGGAAACTGTATCCAGGGACTGAGACGTTTGAAACACCCGATGGAACCTATTCCTTGCAACCTACAGGGATGCCAGTAAGTCAAAAATGAGAGATTAGTGGATAATCCAGCCTTTTCATAAATAATTAGGAGTTGGGGGTTCGTAGGTTATTCAATCCTGTAAGTGCAGAGTTAAATAAAGTAAAACACCCTCTACACCGTCCCCATCAAACACTTGCATAGAATCCCAATAGTAGAGGGGCTATTTGGCCCACTGAGCTCAGTGACCTTCCAAAGAACTGATCACCCAGATCCACTCTCTTACCCTATCCCCATGGCCCTACTCCTCTCACGGCTAATCCACCTAACCTGCACATCTTTGGACTCTGGAAGGAACTAGAGCACCTGGTGGAAACCTATGCAAGCATGGGGAGAACGTCTGTGTGGAGTTTATGCAGTCACCCAAGGTTGGAATTGAACAGAGGTCCCTAGTGCTGAGAGGCAGCAGGGCAGGGATTGCAAAGGTCTCGAAAGAAAATGAAATTCTCTCTATTTTACTGAGTGTGTCTCAACTCCAATGACTTAATTACTCAATTCCTTCCTGTGGCATCAGTAAGACTATAAATACAACACTTTGTTGCTACCTCATTCTCATTAGCTCGAGGACATTATTAAAAGTAATTTCATTCAGACTTTTAGGTCATCTCTACTCTAAGGGAGAAAGTGAGGACTGCAAATACTGGAGATCAGAACTGAGAGAGTGTGGTGCTAGAAAAGCACAGCAGGTCAGGCAGCATCGGAGGAGCAGGAGAATCAATGCTTCGGGCATAAGCCCTTCATCAGGAATGAGGCTTATGGGCTGGGGCTAAGAGAGAAATGGGAGGGGGCTGGGATTTGGGGGAAGGTAGATGAGAAAGCGATAGGTGAATGAAGGTGAGGGAGAAGGTTATAGGTCAGAGGGGGAGTGATGGACAGGTTCGGAGGGCGGTACCGAGTTGGAGGCTTGGAACGGGGAAAATGCATGTGTTGGGGGTGGTGATGGTGGGAGAGGAGGAGGAGAAATGAGGAAACTGTTGTAATCCACATTTATCCTGTGCAGTTGCAGAGTCCCGGGGGGAATATGGGCATTCTTCCTCCAGGCATCGGGTGGTAACGGTTTGGCGATGGAGTTGGAGCTACATGTCCTTGACAGACTGGGAGGGGGAGTTGAAGTGTTCAGCTACAGGGCGGTGGGGTTGGTGGACGCTGATGTCCCAGAGATGTTCTAGGAAATGATCCACAAGAAGGCATCCTGTCTCCCTGACATAGAGGAGACCACACCGGGTGCAACAGATGCAGGAGATGACATTGGTAGAGGTGCAGGTAAATATCTGATGGATGTGGAAGAATCCCTTGGAGCCTTGGATGGAGGTGAAGAGTGTGGTGCGGGCGCAGGTTTGGCACTACCTGCGGTGGTAGGGAAAGGTGCTAGGAGTGGGGCATGGGTTGGTGGGGGCATGGACCTGATGAGGGAGTCGCGGAGGGAAGGGTCTTTTTGAAATGCTGATAGGAATGGGGAAGGAAATACATCTCTAGTGGTGGGGTCCGTTTGTAGGTGGCGGATGTGGCAGAGGATAATGCATTGTATGCGGAAGTTCGTGAGGAGCAAGGTGAGGTTGAGGGGGGTTCTGTCCTTGTTGCATTGGGAGGGGTGGGGTTCAAGGGCAGTGATGCGGGAGGTTGAGGAGATGTGCTGGAGGGTATCGTCAAGCATGTGGGAAGGGAAGTTGCGATCATGGAAGAAGGGGACCATCCGGGACTTTGAAGTGGAATTGGTCATCCTGGGAACAGATGTGGCAGAGGCAGACGAATTTTGGGAATAAGGGATGGCGTTTTTACAGGATGTAGGGTGGGAGGAGGTGTAGTCTAGGTAGCTGTGGGAATCATTGAGTCTGTGGTTAGTCAGTTGCCAGAAATGGTGATGGAGACGTCCAGGAAGGGGAGGGAGGTGTCCGAAATGGTCCAGGTGAATTTGAGGTTGGGGTGAAAGGTGTTGGTAAATACAGTCTTAGAGATGTACAGCATGGAAACAGACCCTTCAGTCCAACTCGTCTGTGCCGACCAGATATCCCAACCCAATCTCGTCCCACCTGCCAGCACCTGGCCCATATCCCTCCAAACTCTTCCTATTCATATACCCATCCAAATGCCTTTTAAATGTTGTAATTGTATCAGCCTCCACCATTTCCTCTGGCAGCTCATTCCATACACGTACCACCCTCTGTGTGAAAAAGTTGCCCCTTAGGTCTCCTTTATATCTTTTCCCACTCACCCTAAACTTATGTCCTCTAGTTCTGGACTCCCTTACCTCAAGGAAAAGACTTTGTCTATTTATCCTATCCATGCCCCTCATAATTTTGTAAACCTCCATAAAGGTCACCCATCAGCCTCCGACCCTCCAGGGAAAACAGCCCCAGCCTGTTCAGCCTCTCCCTGTATCTCAAATCCTCCAACCCTGGCAACATCCTTGTAAATCTTTTCTGAACCCTTTCAAGTTTCACAACATCTTTGCATAGGAAGGAGACCAGAATTGCACGCAATATTCCAACAGTGGCCTAACCAATGACCTGTACAGCCGCAACATGACCTCCCAACTCCTGTACTCAATACTCTGACCGATAAAGGAAAGCATACCAAACACCTTCTTCACTATCCTATCTATCCGCAACTCTACATTGCTATGAACCTGCACTCCAAAGTCTCTGCTCAGTAACACTCCCTATGATTTTACCATTGAAGTGTATAAGTCCTACTAATATTTGCTTTCCCAAAATACAGCAGCTCACATTTATCTGAATTAAACTCCATCTGCCACCTCTCAGCCCATTGGCCCATCTGGTCAAGATCCTGTTGTAATCTGAGGTAACCCTCTTCGCTGTCCACTACACCTCCAATTTTGGTGCCATCTGCACACTTACTAACTATACCTCTTATGTTGACATCCAAACCATTTATGTAAATGACAAAAAGTAGTGGACCCAGCACCAATCCTTGTGGCACTCCACTGGTCACAGGCCTCCAGTCTGAAAAACAACCCTCCACACCATGCTCTGTCTTCTATCTTTTTGAGTCAGTTCTGTATCCAAATGGTTAGTTCTGCCTATATTCCATTAGATCTAACCTTGCTAACCAGTCTCCCATGGGGAACCTTGTTGAACGCCTTCCTGAAGTCCATATAGATCACATCTACTGCTCTGCCCTCATCAATCGTCTTTATTACTTCTTCAAAAAACTCAATCAAGTTTGTGAGACATGATTTCCCACGCACAAAGCAATGATGACTATCCCTAATCAGTCCTTGCCTTTCCAAAACATGTACATCCTGTCCCTCAGGATTCCCTCCAACAACTTGCCCACCACCAAAGTGAGGCTCACTGGTCTATAGTTCCCTAGCTTGTCCTTACCGCCCTTCTTAAACAGTGGCACCACGTTAGCCAACCTCCAGTCTTTCAGCATCTCACCTCTGACTATTGATGATACAAATATCTCAGCAAGAGGCCCAGCATTCACTTCTGTAAGTTCCCAGAGTTCTCAGGTACACCTGATCAGGTCCAGGGGATTTGTCCACTTTTATGCGTTTCAAGACATCCAGCACCACCTCCTCTGTAATATGGACATTTTACAAGGTGTCACCATATATTTCCCTACATTCTATATCTTCCATATCAGTCATCGATGTAGAGGAGGAACAGGTGGGAGGTGGTGTCGACGTAACTGCGAAAGATGGACTGTTCCACATATCCGACAAACAGGCAGGCATAGCTGGGTCCACTCTACTTCATCTCTGGTTCAACACATTTTTCACAGTTTCACTGCTATTCATTCCCTTCTCCCCATTCCGTCAAATCCAACAGCCATTTTCTCAACTCTAAATCTTTTGTCGACATTAGTCTCCAAAGAAAATGCAAAGACCGTTTGATCTGGAGATTAATCTTTTATTTCTGGAGACTGGAGGACAATTCTAGCAGATTCATGCTGCATATGAAGCTTGGTGAAAGGCTAGTGTCAAAGCCAGTGTCACAGTGGGCTCTCCCTGCTGGCGTTTTAGTCTTGTCACCTGCTGAGTTTGAGGAACTCACCTCCGTCAGTCGTAGTGTGTCAGCTTTCACTTTCATATTGCGGGAGATCGTGTCAAGGACATCGGCTGCACTCGCATTCTCCTTACTCACACTCACCAAGACCTGGCAGCAGGAAAGGAGACAATTAACTCAGCAACCTATATTCAGACAGAGTCCTTTAAATTGTCCCAAGGTGCTTTGCAAAAGCAATAACAAAACTAAATCTGACACTCAAAAGTACATAGCAAGAAGCTGGTCAAAAAGTTCTGTTTGAAGAGGGTCTGATAGGAAAGAGGTTGAGAGATGGAGGGGGTTAGGGAGGGACTGCCAGAGCTTAGTGCTTCGATAGGTGAAGACACAGCCACCAATAATGGAGGGACCAAAATCAGGGACACTCGCAAGGCCTTAATCAGGGTAGTGCTGAGATCTCAGGAGACTCCAAGACCGGAGGAGATTCGAACGGATAAATTTTGGCACAAGTGTTATCAGACTGGAAGTCTATATCTACTATTTTAAAAATCACAACATCAGGTTATGGTCCAACAGGTCTATTTGGAAGCACTCCCAAGGTGCTTGGACTATAACCTGTTGTTGAGTGATTTTTAACTTTGTCCACCCCAGCCCAACACCGGCATCTCCAAATAATATCTACTGTATAAAAGTGAATGAGTCACGTGTGAAAGTGAGGGGATTTATTTTTGTGGAGCCCTACTGGAATTTTCTGATGTGGAGTGTGACATACCAAACTGATCACCATGCTGCTTTGAGTTTATTAGGCTAATTAATATTCAGCTACCATTATCCTACAGAGAGAGACAGAAGGTTGAAGAGCATTGAAACAGCAGACTGGAAATAAAACAGTTCCATGTTTCTGCATGTCAGGAGATGTTACACATGAGGAAGTGGTCAGTCTCGGTGATGGAGAGGATATGGGGTCAGCTGCATGGTGGGGTTAATATCATAATAAGGATCAAATGCTTGAAATATTACGTTCTCCCCAAAATGACATCTTACCCAAAGAGAAAACAGCCAACATTCTGTGGTTTTTCTGAAGCGTGGAAATTTCCAGCTGGCAGGATCATTTTCACCATCAATCTTACAGGGAGTGGGCTGAATGAGCTGAATGATATACGCTGCTCCTGTGGGGGTTTGACCAATAACACAAACTACCAGAAACTGGCAGGCCTTACCTTTACTGGCTTCTTATGAGGCTCCTTGGCAAAAAAATAAACAGTCAGCAACTTCTGCTTCTGCGGCAGGGGAACGGACAGGTAGAGGAACGGGTCAAATGTGATCGACACCTGGAAAACAAAATTTTCAACCAAGATAGCAACAGTGTAGAGGGTGTCGACAAGAATCAAAAGCACAACTAAAATAGGAAGATAAGGCAGAGAATAGCAAAGGGAGAGAGGAGAGAGAAAGGAAAGTGCAAATGGAAAAAGTATGACACAGTTGTCTCCTTCCTGATGTGCAGTCATCAGCCACATCTCCTCTACAGGGAGCAGGTGAAACGGCATTCAGCGACACCCTGAGCTTGAGAATGCCAGTAGAGGAGTGTCAGGGACTCAGTCAGGGACTGCATGGTGCTCTAACAGTCTCAGGGCTCCAGGAAAGCTGTGCTCAAAGCAAGCAATGACTGTGTAGGCCATGGATGTGTTTGCAACGCTGTCACCACCAGGTGCTCCCTAGTACAAGATAAAAGATAATGCAAAGAAAAAGATTCCTTTCTGAGATGCCAATGCTCAGGTCCACAGCATGTGCACAATATTCTGAATCTTCAGATGAGCATACTCAATGCAACCCTCAGCAAACCAGGGTCACAGTTGGTGCCAGGCTTGTCCTTTAGGCTCTCTGTCACAAACACCGCCCTTGTGCACTGCACCCGAATGCACATAGCCCACAGGCAGGCAGCTCGTAACGTCTAGTCTGGGGTGAATGCACAACCCAGAGGAAAGAAAAGTGCCTTTGTGCCATTATTCTTATACTGGTTATTCTCTTTTGGATTTATTTTAACACTTGACCCCATCATCCAGGAGTTGCTCAGTCTTCTGAGAAAGTGCTGTAGCACCAGGTTGTCACCTACAGGTGCCGATGCAAAACCAAGGTTCTGTCTACCATCCTAGATGGATGTAAAAGACCCAGTGGCACTAAGAAAAGAACAGGGAACCCTGAAAATTATAATACAATTGTAATATCTTCCGATATCAAAATTTTGAACTTAATTTCTAATTCTGTCCCTAGCCTTGGCGCAGCCCATCTCTAATCACCTCCACGATCTCTGCACTGCTCCAATTCTGATCTCCCAAAAGGTCACAGTTTTAACTGCTTCACTATTGGTGGTCACACACCTTCAGGTGTCTGGGCCCCCAGAGTTCTGGAAAACTCCTTCCATGTTCGAGCTTCTGCCCCAATATCTCTTTACATGATTTGGTATCATTTTGTTTTATGACGCAACTAGTAAATACCTTGAGACATTTTATGATAAAGGCTCTCTATAAGTATAAATTGTTGTTTAAATTCTATCCACATTTAAAACAGTATTGAGGAATGCTGCCACCTAGTGTTTTAAGAACAAAAAGGTTTTCCCTAAACTTGAACATCAAGTCCAGCTGCATCTTCCAACAAGTGCATGCATTAATTCAGTTTCTTATTAATGTCTGTGCTGTTGAGTTCAGAGTGAGTGCAGGTTCTCAGTGCCAAGACTGCTCCTGCCATTTATACATGTGTAGGCGACATTAGGAAAATGTGCTGAAAAATGTGTTGCTGGAAAAGCACAGGATGTCAGGCAGCATTCAAGGAGCAGGAGAATCGATGTTTCGGGCATAAGCCTTTCTGCAGGAATTATGCTCGAAACGTCGATTCTCCTGCTCCATGGATGCTGCCTGACCTGCTGCGCTTTTCCAGCAACACATTTTTCAGCTCTGATCTGCAGTCCTCACTTTCTCCACATTAGGAAAATGATCAAGTGCTCTGACACTTCTGTAGGTAGCAGCTGTGCTTGCATATCCTTTACAGCATTTACAAGGTATGAAGTAATAGGATTGATGCAGTTGATCCAATTACCTCCATGGACTGTCTAAATGACCATAGTTTGTTTTTGGTGGAGGTTGAATTCTGGGGGCACAGACTCTGCCACAGGTTCGGTAGGTGGTGTTGCAGTTCACAGCCAGTCAGTCAAGGCTCCTGCTCACTACACAATGAACAAAACTGGATGGCAGTCTAAGTTTCCTCAGGGTGGAGATGGATTAACCTCAGTTTGTGCAGCCTGCCAGGCAGCTAACACTCGGGGTTTGATTCCAAACTGCAGTCAGGTTAAACAGGTCGGTCAGATCTGTGTCCACGGCACATGTGGTGATGTTGCACTGCAAAGCTGTTTATATGCACACTGTGGAAGTGACAATAAATGCTGCCAGACTTTAAACTCCTCCAGAAACACTTTCTTCAAATACTTTACTCAAGCTATTGAATTCGCTATTGTGACCTTTCAAACTCTCAGAACAACACTTGCAAGGTTCAGTAGCCTCTATGTTGAAACATAATTTATAGGATAGGCACATCACAGATTCACAAGGCAGTGACAATGCGTGGTTTCCAAGATCCAGGAATTTATAAATCCTATTTTTAAAAATCAAACCAGAATCCTGCAACTTTGGGCATTTCCTTGCCCATATCTAACTTGTGCTAGGTTCAAAGCTGTGTTTTGTCACTCCTTTTGCAAAATCTCCTAAAACATGTAATCATTTGTGATAGTTCATGATTTCTGCACCCTATTGGTGTTGCGTTGTAATGTGGGAACTGGCCAGACAAATGATACACAGTGAAGTGGCAGGAAGATCAAGATAATGGTCACACATTGCCTGCTTTCAGTGATGTTAGCGAATAGTACAGGATAGATGGGAGGATTCACAAACTCTTAGCAGAGCAGCAGGAGTAGTGAACGAAATCATTGCTGATCACCAGTTTAACTGTTTGCCAGCCCTGTTGGACTATTCCAGTATTTTTTCATTTTCACTTGATGGCCTCCAGACCCCACTGTTAGCTTCAGGCTTCTGGAGAGGCCTGTGTTTTAGATTTGAGTTTCCCTTTGTGTGAAGTGGTACCCTTGACATTACTCCTGAATGGCAGCTTGCTCTAGACTTGATCAAACCAAAGGAAAGTGTTTCACACTGACCAACTATTTAAATCTTAAAATAGTACATTGAATCTTTTACATCCACCTGACAAGGGCCTCAGTTTAATGTCTCACCTGAAAAAAAAAGATATAGGCCTTACCCTCCAGATACAATTTGAGGGATTGAGTCACTTATACTGCACACACAATTAGATTTACCCAGTCAGTCTCTCACCTTGTAACATATGGGGCACACCAACTTTGACTTGTACTGACCCTGGAAGAGATCCACGATAAAGGAATCGTTTCGCATCTTGTGACGTTCCCAGGCCTCCTCTGCCACCACCTGAGAGACATGTCAATCTGTCAAAGAACTGGAGACCTTGAAACTATAGAATAACTTAAACTACATCGTTAAACTACATCTTGAAAGGTCATGACCTGAAACAGCTTCTCTCAACAGATGAGTCCAGACTTGCCGTGTCTTTTCAACACGGTTTATATTGTAGAATTTTTTAAAATCTGCATCACACCAGATGACAATTCAGTTCATATCATTACCATTTAATTGTGCCTGTGGGTTATTTGTACAAAAAAAAAATCGAAGGAGAATACAGGCCATACAAATTGAAGCAAGTAGACATGTTTACTTGCAGTATGTTACACAACAGATTGTAGTGTGTTAACAGGGTGGGGCTGGGAACAGATTCTCACACACAAATCAAACAGCTCAGTCAGGTTCATTATTTGTGCTTTCCTCAGTAGTGTTATTTTAAGGTTGGATAGAATGAAGTCCAAATTGAAGCTAACCTTTATCCAAGATCACAACTTCCCAAATCAAGAAACAGAACTAGAGGAATGGGACTAATGGCATTAGCTTTCCAATGAATCAGAACAGACACCATGGGTTGAATGGCTTATGTCTACACTGCATTATTCCATTTTTAGTTCTTAGCTTATTACCACTCTCTGGGATTCTCCAGTCAGTCTCTCAGCCCCCAGCCTGACTTGGCACTGCTTGAAATTGATCAGGACCTCACGGGTAGATGTTTTTAGATCAGGAGCAGGTGTGCCCTGAAACCAAAACCACAAGTATCACAGGTATCACAACTCTAACAAGAATCTGCTGGTTATCAAGCATAGGTTTAGCACTGTCACCCGACAGATGAGACAGTATTACAATTATTTAATGTAAAGAAAATGAACATTCACAAGCAGTACACACAGAGGTCATGAACACATGGAGCATTTGCCATCTTTTCCAGCAACACTAGATTGACAGTATCACAGGTGACAGGTCAATCAATGTATGGCCAAGTAGTATCGGAACAAGATGGTCACATAGTTAAAAAAAATGGGATTCTTAAGCTTTATAAATAGAAAACAGAAGATCTGATTCAAAACTTTTCTAAGCTCGCAAGGGTATTTTGTCCACATCTGGGCACCGCACCGTACAATGTTAAGGACTTAGTGGTTAGCACTGCTGCCTCTCAGCGCCAGGGACCCAGGTTCAATTCCTGCCTCAGGCAACTGTCTGTGTGGAGTTTGTACGTTCTCCCTGTGTCTGCGTGGGTTTCCTCCAGGTGCTCCGGTTTCCTCCCACAATCCAAAGATGTGCAGGTTCGGTGAACTGGCCATACTAAATTGACCATTGTGTTCAGGGATGTGTAGGTTAGGTGCATTGGTTAGTGGTAAATGTAGAGTAATAACATAGGGGAATAGGTCTGGTTGGATTAATCTTCTGAGGGTTAGTGTGGACTTTTGTTGGGCCAAATGTTGTTGCGCCTGTTTCCACACTGTAGAGATTCTGTGACAAGATGGTGCAGTAATTTACTCAAATAGCACCACGGATGAGTGAATTACAGCCATGAGAAAGAGGATGGAGAAGCTGGGATTGTTTTCCTGAGAACAGGAAAGGTTTAATGGAGACTATTAGAAATCAATGTTTTTAATAGGGAGTAGGTAGTCAGAAAAGTCACAGAGTAAAGGACACATTGTCATTTAATTGGCAGAACAGTGGAGGCCACTTCCCTTCTAATCTTCTGTTTTAATTGGAACATGAAAGGCCTTTCCACACTTTAACCAGTTGATCAATTTACACTGTGCATTTAATGCTATTCCCAGAAAAATGTGCCCAAAACTACAAATTCTCTGGGACCCAATTACAGAGAAGGGACAGCACCACAGTTTTTAAAAAATGTACTGTTAAGGGATATGCCTGCAAAACAAAAAACATGCCCGTTTAATATGGAGTATTTGTATAGCAGTCAGCCAACAACTGGAGTTCCAGGTCAGTGCCACCAGGCACCACGATGTACCTCATCTGGGCGCCCATCAGAATCCACTGTCTCGGTGTATGGTTTATTCTGTATTCTATTGAGGTCCTCATGGAGGCCATCCAACAGAAACGCCATGAATTCCTGAGCATCGTGTTGAGCGTAACCAGTGAATTGGCTTGCTTTACTCGCTACAATAGCCTAGGAGGAAGGAAAACCATCATGTAGCAAGCACATATTTGGAATCAGAAATAAAACTTTTAGCATTTGGGTCAGACAAGTTTGAAGCAATATCTAACAAAGATGGTTCCTTTCCTCTCCCAGTAACTTCCTTTGCAGTGGGCTCTCTCTTCACTTTACCTCACTAATGAGCACCTATAAAGAATGGGCCCTATTTGACCATTCTTTCAGCCAGGTTACCCACAGTTCCACCCCAACTCCGACCCAACCAAATGTACTCTCGTATGAAGAACAATGCAGCACAGGAACAGGCCTTTCAGCCCGCCAAGCATGTACCAACATGTTTTGCCCTTCCACACTTGCGCTGTCTGCACTTTCAAGATGCGTACCCGTCTATTCCCTTCCTATTCATGTATTCATCCAGGTGTTTCTTGAATGCTGATATCGTTTCTGCTTTCACCAACTCCTCCGGCAGCACATCCCAGGCAATCACCACCCTTTATGAAAAGCTCACCTCATACACCTCTTAATTCCATCCCCCATGCCCCCAATCAGCCCCTCCACCCTGAGAAAAAGCCTCATACCTTCCACTCTATCCATGCCATTCGCAATCTTATAAACTTCCATCAGGTTGTCCCAAGCCTCTTTCGTTCCAGTGAAAACAAACCCAGTCTATCCAACCTCCTTAGCTAAAATCCCCCATACCAGGTAACTTTCTGATAAACCTTTGCTGTACCCTGTCCAAAGAATCCACATCCTTCTGGCAGTGCACTAACCAGAAATGTACACAAGTTTCCAAACGTGGCCTAACTAAAGTTCTATAAAGCTGCAGAATGACTTGTCTATCCTTATACTCAATGCCTGTTCCAATGAAGGCAAGCATGCCATAGGTCTTTGTTACTATCTTATCTACCTGCACTGTCACCTTCAGTGATCTATGGACCTGCACAGCCAGATCCCTCTGCATATCGATACTCCTAAGGGTTCTGCCATTCACTATATAATTTCCACCTGTACTTGACTTTTCAAAATGCTTCACCTCACATTTGTCTGGAGTAAATTCCATCTGACATTTTTCTGCCCATGCCTCCAACCGATCTATATCCTGCTGTATCCTCTGGACAATCCTCATAATCCAGAACTCCAATCAAACCAGCTTTGTTTTCCTCCAAATCATTTATGCGGATCACGAACAGAGGCCCTAGCACTGATCCCTGTGGATCATCACTAGTCACAACCTTCCATTCCAAAAAGCATCCTTCCATGGCTACCCTCTGTCTCTGGTGACTGAGCGAGTTGAGTATCCATCTTGCCAGCTCACCCCTGAAACTATGTGACTTTATCTTTTGGACCAGTCTGCCATGAGGGACCTTGTCAAAGGCTTTACTGAAGTCCACATAGACAAAATCAACTGCTTTTCTTTCAGTCATCTTTATCACCTCCTCAAAAAACTCAATCAAGTTAGTGAGGCACAACCTTCACAAGACTATGCTGTCTATCGCTAATAAGTCCATTTGCTTCTAAATGCATATAGATCTTGTCCCTGAGAATCTTTTCCAATAATTTCCCTCCCACTGATGTGAGGTTCACAAGCCTGTCATTCCCAGGATTACCTCTACTACCCTCCTTAAACAATGGACAACATTGGCTACTCTCCAGTTTTCTGGGACCTCACCTGTGGCCAAAGAGGACACAAAGGTGTCTGTCAATACTCAGCAATTTGTTCTCTTTCCTCTCTCAATATTCTGGAATAGAACCCATCAGCAACCGGGGACGTATTTACCTGAATATTTTTTAACCCCATGTTAAGAAATATCTAATGGAATTCACATAAAGTGGGTCTGAGAGAATGAGTACTAAGCAAGGAGGTGAACAGTTGACTAAAAGCTATAGAAGCAAAAAAACTTCTAAACAAAAACCTAGAGTTTTATTGGACAGAGCTGAACAAACCAAAACAGTTAAGATGTAGGTCGGCCAGATCAACGTTCCCTCAACTCTAGAACAGACTTGAGGGGCTGAATATCCACTCTGCTCCAATACTTGTGGTAATGTTTGGTATGGAGGTTTCTAACATTTGATGCCTAACTCCATGTATGAGACAATCTCCATTTCAGCTAACATTCGAAGGGACACTGCACTCACTACCCAAATCACCAAACCGGTTCCACAAATATATCTTCAGGAAAAGAAAGCCATCCACCCAATACCTCCCCTTATACAAACTGTGTGCCTTTAGTCTTTCCATGGCATAACCATTTCAATACTTTTCTGACTAGATTTCACGTAAGCCTTGGTGGAACAGGTTTAACGCCATCTGCATGACCATCTGTTTCCAACACACTCAAGATGTGACTAGTTTGTCTATTTAATTGGAAGGCCAACAGAGGGTTTGACATGGATCCTGAATTGGTGCTCACTCACCTTTAGCTTCGATGGCTGGTAGGCATGGTGCGTTCCTTTCCACAGGGCCCGCAGCAGCACCGCAAAGCCAATGGCCAGGCGGCCACCAGTTCCCAGAGGGTTGTTGTAATTTAATTCAGACTCAAAACATCGATCTGATCAAATTTAGAGTGAGAGATGTTCAGATTTAACTTGCAATGAGGGCTTCATCTTTCTACAGCAAAAGTTCATATTTGAAAAGTCAAATTAATAAACAATCACTTCTTTTACATCATATCAAAGCTTAAAGAAACTAGTTGAACTGAACGAATTACTTTGAGGTGCTAGGAGTTACACAGTTATTCTGAGACACATCACCAGGCCATGAAGAACACACCTAATTGATTAACTGATTTGATTTTTTTGTGTAGCTGAAAGAGCTTGCTTAATTTAGCACTTTCCACATGCTTTTGAATGAAGCCAATGAAGCACTAGCAAATGGCACACTCAAAGATCCCAGAAACAGCAGCGATGTTGACATAGTAATCTGTTTAAGTGATGCTGGTTAAGCCTGGGACAGTGGGAAGAACTCCCATGACCGTTCTCTAAAACAGTACCATATTTTACATCCACCCAACAGGCACACAAAGCCTTGAATATCATCTCAGGTGAAAGGTGGTACCACTGACTGTGTCATGAGATATGGTGCTGGAAAAGTACAGCAGGTGAAGCAGCATCTGAGGGGCAGGAGAGTTGACCCTTCAGGCATAAGCCCTTCATCAGGAGTGTGTGTGTGTGTGTGTGTGTGTGTGAGAGAGAGGGAGAGCGGGAGAGCGGGAGAGAGAGAGAGCGAGAGCGCGAGAGAGAGAGATTGGGCTGGGTGAAAGGTAGCTTGGAAGGCAATAACTGGATGCAGGAGGAATGTGATGGTGGTAGGTTGGGAAGGAAGATAGACAGGTGGGATAGTTCAAGAAGGTGGTGCCAAGTTGGAGGATGAGGTGGTGAGGAAACTGGTGCAATCAACGTTGATACGTGTGGTTGGAGAGTCGAAGGCTGAAGATGGGGTGTTCTTCCTCCAGATGTCGGGTGGCTTGGATTTGGCAGTGGAGGAGGCCCAGGACTTGCATGTCCTTGGAGGAGGGGGGGGTGGGGGTGGGGGGCGTGGGGTGGGGTGGGGGTTGAAGTGGTCAGCCACAGGATGGTGGGGCTGTTTGGTGCCTGTGTCCCAGAGATGATCTCAAATATTCTGTAAGTTGACCATGTCTCCTCAACGTACAGGAGACGATAGAGAGCAATGGACACAGTAGATGACATGGATGTTCAGGAAAATTTCTGCTGGATGCGAAAGGATTTTTGGGGCTGTGGGTAGAGGTGAGAGGGGAGGTTGTACACCTCTTGTGGTGGCAAGGGAAGGTGCCAGGAGTGCAGGGTGAGGTGGTGGTGGTGGGGTCAGTTCTGGTGGAGACATGTCTGTCACTGTACAACACTGTGGTACAGTACTGGTGGGGGCAGGTCTGTTACTGTACAATACTGGCAGGGTGGGGGTGGGTTAGTACTGGTGGGGTAAATGGCGGATGATGGTGCATTGTATCCAGAGATTGGTGGGGCAGAAGGTGAGGACCAGGAGGGTTCTATCCTTGTTGTGGTTGGAGCTCAAGGGTGGAGGTGCAGGAAGTGAAGGAGATTGCATTGGAGGGCATTGTTCATAATGTGGGAGGGGAAACCTGGTCACAGATGTACAGCACGGAAACAGACCCTTCGGTTAAATCGCCCATGCCGATCAGATATCCTAAACTAATCTAGTCCCATTTGCCACAATTGGCCCACATCCCACGAAACCCTTCGTATTCATATACCCATCTAGATAGATGCCTTTTAAATGCTGTAATTGTACCAGCCTCCACCAGTTCCTGTTGCAGCTCATTTCACACACACACCACCCTCTGCGTGAAAAAGTTACCCCTTAGGTTCTTTTTATAACGTGCCCTCTAGTTCTGGATTCCCCCACCCCAGGGAAGAGAATTAGTCTATTTATCCTATCCAGGTCCCTCATGATTGTATAAACCTCCATAAAGTCACCCCTCAGCCTCCAACGCTCCAGGGAAAACAGCCCCAGCCTATTTAGCCTCTCCCTATAGCTCAAATCCTCCAACCCTGGCAACATCCTTGTAAGTCTTTTCTGCATCCTTTCAAGTTTTACAACATCCTTCTGATAGGAAGGAGACCAGAATTGCATGCAATATTCCAAAAGTGGCCTAACCAATTTCCTATACAGCCACAATATGACCTTCCAACTCCTTTACTCAATGCTCTGACCAAACATCATCTTCACCATCCTTTCTATCTGTGACTAGCCTTCCAAATGGCTATTTCTCCCTGTATTCCATGAGATCTAACCTTACTAATGAGTGTCCCATGGGGAACCTTGTCAAACTCCTGACTGAAGTCCATATACATCATGTCCAAGGCTCTGCTCACATCAGTCCTCCTTGTTACTTCTTCAAAAAGCTCAATCAAGTTTGAGAGACATGATTTCCCATGGGGTTGAGCGCGTGGAAAAGCACAGGTAAAGCAGCATCCGCGGAACAGGAAAAATCGACGTTTCGGGCATAAGCCCTTCATCAGAAATGCTGCCTGACCTGCTGTGCTTTACCAGCACCACAGTCTTGACTCTGATCTCCAGCATCTGCAGTCCTCACTTTCTCCTCGATGATTTCCCACGCACAAAGCCATGTTGATATACCTAATCAGTCTGCGCCTTTCCAAATATATGTAAATCCTGTTCCACAGGATTCCCTCCAACAACTTACCCACCACTCCCTGGCTTTTCCACGTTAGCCAACCTCCCATCTTCCTGCATCTCACCTGTGACTATCGATGACACAAATATCTCAGCAAGGGTCCAGTAATCACTTCCCTAGCTTCCCACAAAGTTCTAGGGTTAGGGTTAGGGTTAGGCCTTGAAATAGGAAGCCATCGTGGATGTTCTGGAGTGAAATTGCTTCTCTTTGGAGCAGATACAGCAGAGGAGGAGGAATTGGAAATAAGGGATAGCGTTTTTATGAGGAGGGAGTAGCTGAGAGAGTCAGGGTGTTTGAAGTAAATGTCTGTGTCGATTCAGTCATTCGAAATACAGATGGAGGGGGTAGAGGGGAGGAAGTTGTCTGAGATGGTCCAGATGAACTTAAGGTCAGTGTGGAATGTGTTGGCGAAGTTGATGAACTGTTCAATGACCTTGAAGGAACACGAGGTGGTGCCAATACAGTCATCGATGTAGTGGTGGAAAAGGTCAGGAATAGTAAAACTGCAAAAGATGGACTGTTCCACGTAACCAAAGAAGAGGCAGGCATAGCTGAGGCCCATGCGGGTGCCCATGGTTACCCCCTTTGGTCTGAAGGAAGTGGGAGGATTCAAAAGCGAAGTTGTTAACGGTGAGGACCAGTTCAGCCAATCAATCAGTTTCATCAACTTCATGAACACCTTCCGTCCTGACCTCAAGTTCACCTGGACCTTCTCGGACACCACCCCCCTTGCATTCCTGGACTTCGCCCCACCCCACAATTCTGATGAAGAGTTTATGCCCGAAACATCGATCCTTCTGCCCCTTGGATGCTTCCTGACCTGCTGTGCTTTTCCAGCACCACACTTTTTGACTCCGATCTCCAGCATCTGCATTGCTCACTTTCTTCTACCAGTGAGTGTGTGTCAGGTCTGAGGGAGCACATTAGCTACCCTACACGGTCAACACAACCAACAAGGTTTCTTTCGAAGAAGTGAACTCAACATTTCTGCACTCACCATGGAAGTAATCACGGAGCTCTCGTGTATTGGACAGTGACTGGATCACGCTGTTCATGAAGCAAGTGTTGCCCAGGTTAACCAGTCCTGTGAAGCCTGGCAGGCAGACCTTCTTCTCCTCCTCCTCTTCTTCCTCTTCAGTGTGTTCAGTGTTGGAGATGCCATGAGTCATTGGGGTCACCATGCAGGTGGGCTTGGGCTGTAGTACACAACACAGGGTTAAGGTTTAACACTTCCTTCATACAAAATACAGAAAAGGCAAGGAAAACTTACCAATTAAGACATTACTTAACCAGGAGCAAATGAAGGTCAGCAAACATCAGTGTATGAAGCTTGCTGGGATTTAAGACGTGGGCTGAGTTTTGGATGATGAAGTTTAAGGAGGTTAGAATGTGGATGAGCAGTCAGGAGTGCACTGCGATAGCCATTCCTGATGAAAGGCTTATGCCCGAAACTTTGATTCTCCTGCTCCTCGAATGCTTTTCTAGCACCACACGCTCGACTGGGATAGTCAAGGGAAATAAAAGTGGTGGGGATGAAGTTTTCAGCAGCTAATGGGCTGATCACTGGCAAAGTTGAACAATATGATGGAGGTGGAAACAGACAGTTTTTAGGTGATGAGACAATTGGTTTTGGCAGTTCATTTCAGTAATGTCACATCAAGGTTCCAAAGAGACTGACTTGATCTCAGATTGCTGCCAGGGAGAGGACAGAGTTTGGAACAGGAAATGAAAACCATGGCTGTAATCTTCCCAACATTTCACTGGAGCAATTTTTTGCTCATTCTATATTAGAAGTCTGATAGTTTACCAAAAGTGGAGCAATCAAGGGGTGTTATGGTGACTTGGAACTGAGTGGCGTCAGTATGTGAAAATACTTCTCAAAAATAATTCCTTTGAACCTCTTTCTGATGCTGCAGCTTTGCAATGATGCTGCCAAGGAACAGCACACAGATGAGAAATAGGAGGGGCTGGGTAGATCCTTGGGGCACAAGATAGCAGCAAAGCAGGAGCAGAATAGAAGGCAAGCAATGATCCTCAGGCAATAATAAGTTAGACAGTAATGGAACCAGACAAGAGTAGTCCCCCTAGTTGGATGACAGTGAAGTTCCTGGAGGACAATGTCATCAATCCTGACAAAGACTGCAGACAGGTCAAGGAGGACAACATGGGGAAGTTTATCGTTGGTACAGTTACATGGGGTGACACTTGCAACATTGACTGCAACTGCTTTGTTACCAATGCAGGTTTGAACACCTAACTCGAAGATTTAATCATGGACTTCCAGGAAGAGTTTTGTAAACTGACAACACTTACCAGCCCTTGAGGAGAAAAGCAAGTGTAACAACTGCAGGTTGGTCTGGAGGCCAACTAGAGAAAATTATGGCACTGAAAAATATCTAAGCTCTATAATGTGACCCAATCCTTAGTTGATTGAAGAGCCCATCTCCCACTTTATGAGAAGAATGTAAAGAACAAGTTTCAATTTAGAATTCTACAAAAACAATCATTTTCAGCTCCTCTGAAATGGAAATGCCAATCGCTCTGACTGAAGTCAGATTCCCAACTTGTTCACTAATTCACTATAGTGAAGGACATCTGACCCTACATGTGAATCCAGTCCATGCCAAATGTGACCGATACTCAAATCCCTCTGTAATGGGCCAGCAAGCCCCTCAACTGCATCAAGTATGAACAGCAGACCAACTCCGTGGCTCACCACAAAAATCCCATCCCAGGGTAACCAGGAATAAAAGTATCAGCCTTTCCAGCGACACACATCAAGTAAAAGTGAGTTTTAATCACACTATTAGGAGGAAAGTGAACTTTAAACGTTAGTTACTCACCGACGTTACAAGAGGGTCCTGCTTAATCTGCACAGTGTCGGGTGTCGATCTGATTGCCACCGACTCGAGGCTGGCCTCCTCTGTGCGCATTTTCTCTTTCTCATTAGAACGTGGCTCCTCCTTGGGAGGAAGTGTGTGCTGGCTGCTCCCAGGCTGTGCCTTGTCCAGCGAAGGTGGGCCTGCGGGCACAGCTACTTTCGCACCCCCCACTGCACCTTAAACAGGGGAGCACAAGGCCTGTGTTTAGAAGGTCCAGTGAAAACACACACAGGCTTATGCATTCTTATAAACAACCACCACAAAAGTTTGAGTTCTTACCTTTCTCCCCTGTGTATGATACAGAGTAAATCTCTTTCTGCACTGTCCCATCAAACACCCCCAGGAATGGGACAGCTCAGGGTTAGACAGAGTACAGTTCCCTCTACATTGTCGCATTTGTGTTGTATATGCATTCAATTATAATTTAAAAAAAAGCTCAGTAAAGAGTCTGCTCGGTTGACCATGTCGAGCTGTGCTACACTGTGGAATAGGCCAGCCGGGCTGTGTACAGAGTTTTAACTTGGGAAATGGGTTTACAGATTACCAACAACTCTGGCTGAATGCCAATAACTCTCACGTCCGTGGCAGCAGTGTACAAGGATATTAAATTTGAAACTCTACTTCTTCTGTATTTGAAGGGGACGCCATGGCCTGTGGCATTATCGCTGGGCTGTTAATTCAGAGATCCAGATAACATTCTGGGACCTGGGTTCAAATCCTGCCTGCCATCTGGTGGAATTTGAATTCAATCACAATCTGAACTTAAGAGTTTAATGATGACTATGAATCCATTGTCGATTGTTGGAAAAGAACTTTCTGGATTACTGTTAGGGAAAAAAACTGCCATCCTTATTTGGCCTGGTCTGGTCTGGCCTACGTAACTGCTGATCCACAGCAATGTAGTTGACTCTTAAGTGCCCTCTGGGCAATCAGAGATGGGCGATAAATGTTCCCCTAGCCAGCAAGACCCTTCCTCCTGTGAATGAATATTAAAATAAAAATTGAAATGGTGTTCTATCCACTATAACAGCCCAGGGAACTGTAGAGGCAAACACAGACAATCTTTACAAACTTTATGATAAGGATATGTTCAGGTAACCAGAAATTCCTGAACAGAAAAATGCCAAGTTAAACTCTCCCAGCAGTCTTAGAGGAAATGATGAATCAGCGAAGGGGAAAGATTCACGTAATTTTACAGTGCATCTTAAGAGTGGTTTTTATGCAACATTCTATTGATCGCACTGCACTCTTTTTCCCATAGCCCTGTAAATTCCTCCCCTTCTGATAAAGGTCAGAGTTGTACTGTGCTGTTCATAATTGTTCACAGTTCAGGAGAGGCCATGGATATTCACTGTTATTCTACATGCAGCTATTATTCTTCTCAATGTTCAGTTTCTGATAGTGTTTACCTATCTCTCTAAATAACATGATAACATTTCTAGTGGAGCTGTCCCTGCATGGCAATGGTTGGGAGGGGGGGGTGGGTTCACTACTGGTGGGAACAGGTCTGTCATTGTATAAGTGTATAACACTGGGGTTCAGTACTGGTGGGGACAGGTCTGTCTCTGTATAACACTGGGGTACAGTACTGGTGGGCACAGATCTCTACCTGTATAACACTGGGGTTCAGTAGTGGTGGGGACAGTTCTGATACTGTAGAACACTGGGCACAATACTGGTGGGGACAGGTCTGTCACTGTATAACACTGGGTGGGGGGCAGGAGGGATGGCATTCTGATGGGGACAGGTCTACCACTGCATCTATACTGTGTCAGACCTACCCTGTGAATGCTAGACCACTGTTATGCAATGACAGACATAGGTCCCCTTCTATTGAGGCATTGTAATAGCATCCCAACCTCTGGGCTTGGAGGCCCAGTTTCAGATTTTACCTCTTCCAGGGATGTGTCATAACATTTCTGAACAGGTTGATTACAAAATATCACCTGTCTCCACCAATATTGTACCCCAGTGTTACACTATGATAGAACTATCCCCACCAGTACTGTACCCCAGTGTCATAGTGATAGACCCCTCTCTTCCATTTCTGTATCCAAGTGCTATATAGTGACAGACCAGTATTCACCAGCCCAGTACCTCAGGATTATGTAGTGATAGACTTGTCCCCACCAGCATTGTACCCGGTGTTATACTGTGACAGATGTGCCCCCTCCTGTACTGCACCCGTGATTTACAGTGATAAACATGTTACCATCAGGATTACACCAGTGTTAAACAGCGATAGATCTCCCTGCAAGTAAAGTAACCTTGTGTTATATAGCAACAAGCCTGTCCTCCACCAGTATTATATCCAAGACTTATACATTTTAAATTGCTCTTTCCATTCAATAGAGGTTGATGGTCAGAACTGGCAATGACACAACTGGTTGTTTTCTAGTTTAAAAAAAAATTCCAAGTAACCATAATTCTAGAACTCTTGTAGTATTATTGCACAGCATGTATACCAAGGTGATTATTCATGCAGTGTAGTTAGTGGGCAAGATCAGTCATACCAACCATTGTGTATGCTGGTTTAGTCCCCACCACAGTGTGACAGAATAAGAACAGGAAAACACTAAAAATAGCCAGCAGGCCAGTCAGCATCTGGAGAAAATGAGGTATGGTGACGCCAGTGAGATAGCTCATTTATCACCAAGTGCCAACTGACCCGCCTGCAATTAATCACGTTGAATTATTCGGATGTCACTCTGCAGACCTTGTGTTGCTAGAGCTTCAAGTCCTCCCCAACGCTGATTCTGTCTTTTCTTCAAACTGATATCGATGCGCGAGGTTGTAAAGGTGTACTGGCACTGCTCTGGATTAATGAGATTCCTGAGAGAAAAAAATAAATTCAGTCATCATAGATTGTAGGGAGTATCTCAGAATCACAAACCCTCATGCTTCCATGCCTTGTTCAATGACTGACTCATATTGTAGTCTATAGCTGTGTCACCTGATATATAACTTCAGAGACGGAGGTGAACGTGGATAACAATAAGACAACAGAGGCCAAGGTGCTATTTTATTTCCACTTCATTTGTGGGGAGGCAGTGGCACAGTTGCAATGTCACTGAACTAGAAACCCAAGTTCATTCCTGGTGGAGGGGGTTCAACTCTCATCATAGAACTCTGGAAGAAAAAGCTGGTCGAATGGCTATATATAGCTTTAACTCGCCCAACAATGAACCTATTCAGTTCATTCAGGTCCCCCAGACTACGATTTCTGCTATCCTTACTTGGTCTGGTCTACATGTGCCTACAGACATCAGAGCAATAACATCAGAGCTAGGAGCAGAAGGAGGCCATCTAGCCCCTTCGAGCCTTCTCCACCATTCAATAAGATCATGGACTCAGCTTCACTTACCCGCCCGCTCACTGTATCCCTTAATTCTTTTACTGTTCGAAAAAAACTTTAGCTGCAAAACCATTTACTGCCAAACCCCTTCACTGGGCAGGGAATTCCACAGATTCACAACCCCACGGGTGAAGAAATTCCTTCTCAATTCAGTTCTAAATCTGCTTCCTCCTAATTTTGAGGCTATGCCCTCTTCTCCTAGTTTCACCACCCAGTAGAAATATCTTCTCTATCTATTCCCTTCATAATTTTATATGTTTCTATAAGAACCCCTATCATTCTTCTAAATTCCAATGAATATAATCCCAGTCTACTCAGTCTGCCCTCATAAGCCAACCCCTTTAATTCTGAAATCAGCCTCGTGAACCTCTTCTGCAACCCCTCCAGTGCCAATACATCCTCTCTCAAATAAGGAGACAAAAACTGCATGCAGTACTCCAGGTGTGGCCTCACCAGCATCCTATAGAACATAACCTCTCTGCTTTTAAACTTAATCCCTTTAGCAATAAAGGACAAAATTCCATTTGCTTTCTTAACTACCTGCTGCATCTGCAGACCAACCTTCTGTGATTCGAAGTTAAAAATCACACAGGTTATAGTCCAACAGGTTTAATTGGAAGCGCACTAGCTTTTCGAGCGATGCTCCTTCATCAGGTGATAGTGGAAGACTCGATCGTAACACAGAATTTATAGCAAAAATTTGCAGTGTGATGTAACTGAAATTATACATTGAAAAATTGATTGTATGTTACGCCTTTCATCTGTTAGAATACAGTGACAGTTTCACTTCTTTCATGTGTAAATCACAAAACCTTTTTTTACAAGTTGCATTCTCGGGTTAGCTGCTAACAATGGTGATAGCTCGACAATATGTTGAAGGTGTTAGCGCCCTGTGTTCTCTGTCTGTGATCTGATGTTTAGATTGATTCTAATCTAAAAAGTGAGATAACTGTGTTTTACATAAATTCCTGCAGTTTTTGAGCTCAGAGTTCTACATGAATGTACTTTGGTCAAAAACTGCATACAATGTAACTCTGCAAGTACAAATTCACCCCACACAATATATGTGTGTATGTGGGTCGAGAGTGAGAGAAAAAGTGTGCGCGCATTTGTGTGGGTAGTGAGTGCAGAGTGTCTTAAGTCTGCATGGGGGTGCATGTGTGAGCATGGGAGTGTGTGTGTGGGTGTCTGTGCACGTCTGTGTGTACGTCTGTCTGTGTAGTGCAATGGTGATCACCTGTAATGTGACATGAACCCAAGGTCCCGGTTGAGGCCCTCCCTATGGGTACCGAACTTAGCTATCAGCCTCTGCTCGGCCACTTTCCTCTGCTGCCTGTCCTGAAGTCCACCTTGGAGGATGGTCACCCGAAGGTCCGAGGCTGAATGTCCTGGACCACTGAAGTGTTCCCCAACTGGGAGGGAACCCTCCTGTCTGTTGATTGTTGTGTGGTGCCCATTCATTGGTTGTCGTAGCCTTTGCTCGGTTTCCCCAATGTACCATGCCCCCGGGCAACCTTGCCTGCAACGTATAAGATAGACAATGTTGGCTGAGTACCAACGCGTGGGGACACCTCCCACCTTGTACATGGCAGGTACTCATGAGACTCAGCCAACATTGTCTATCTTATACATTGCAGGCAAGGATGCCCGGAGGCATGGTACATTGGGGAAACCGAGCAAAGGCTACGACAACGGATGAATGGGCACCGCACAACAATCAACAGACAGGAGGGTTCCCTCCCAGTTGGGGAACACTTCAGTGGTCCAGGACATTCAGCCTCGGACCTTCAGGTGACCATCCTCCAAGATGGACTTCGGGACAGGCAGCAGAGGAAAATGGCCGAGCAGAGGCTGATAGCTAAGTTCGGTACCCATAGGGAGGGCCTCAACCGGGACCTTGGGTTCATGTCACATTACAGGTGATCACCATTGCACTACACACACACTCTCACAGGTACACACAGACGCGTACACAGACATCTACACACACCCTTATAGACAGACACACACTCCCACATGCACCCCCTCACAGACTTAAGACACTCTGCACTCACTACACACACACACACACACACACACACACACACACACACACACACACACTCTCAACCCCCACCCCAGACAGACACACAGACAAAGACCCACATGCACACATATTTTGTGGGATGAATCTGTACTTGCAGATCTATATTGCACTTTGCTCAAACACTGCATACATTCATGTAGAACTCTGAGCTCAAAAACTGCAGGAATTTGTGTAAAACTCTTATCTCACTTTTTAGAGTAGAATCAATCTGAACATCAGGTCACAGACAGAGATCACAGGGGCTAACACCTTCAACATATTGTCTAGCTATCACCATTGTTAACAGCTAGCCCGAGAATGCAACGTTTAAAAAAAGTTTTGTGATTTACACATGAAAGAAGTGAAACTATCACTATATTCTAACAGATGAAAGGCTTAACAGAAAATCAATTTTTCAATGTATAATTTCAGTTACATTACACTGTAAATTTTTTGCTATAAATTCTGTGTTATGATCGAGCCCTCCACTATCACCTGATGAAGGAGCGTCGCTCCAAAAGCTAGTGTGCTTCCAATTAAACTTGTTGGACTATAACTTGGTGTTGTGTGATTTTTAACTTTGTACACCCCAGTCCAACACCGGCATCTCCACATCATGACTTCTGTGATTCATGCACAAGGACACCCAGGTCCCTCTGCACAGCAGTGTGCTGTAATTTCTTACCATTCAAGTAAAAGTCCTTTTTACTGTTATTCTTACTGAAATGGAGGACTTCACATTTATTAACACTGTACTCCATCTACCAGACATTTGCTTGCTCATTCAAACTATGTCCCCTTGCAAGGTTTCACAATCTTTTGCACACTTGCTGTACCACTCATCTTAGTGTCATCTGCAAACTTTGACACACAACACATGGTTCCTAACTCCAAATCATCCATGTGAATGGTGAATAATTGCAGTCCTAACACTGATCCCTGGGGTACACCACTAGTCACTAATTGCTATTCTGGTTGGCAAACTCTTATTGCTAGTGACTCTTAACTGACCTTGGAGCCATTAGAGATTGGCAATAAATACTGTTCTACCAATAATGTTCTTACACGGTGAATAATTTAAAAAAACCATGTTTTGTGAGCAATTGAGATGGTACTAAGATAACACAGCTGAAGTTTAAAAAGCAGTGGATAGAAAGGAGAGTAGAGAAAATCAGATTGGTTATAGAACACCTCAAATACTTTACCAGACATTGTGATGGGGTGAATGGTGGAGACAAGGATGGATAAATGCTTTAAAGTTGTGTTTTATTACAGTTAGGGATGAAACTAATATAAATACATGGCTTTCTCTCAGGGCTGAGTTAGAAGGAAAGACAGCATAATCTTGGGATTAATTGTGAAAAAAAAAGGTAAAAGGCAATCCTATACATTTAAAGTTGCTCTGCTTAATGTTGTTGTGATTCAAAGTAGAGTAAGTTGATGGGGCTTGTAATCTTGTTGAGCACCTCAAAATAAATTTGTCTTCACATGAGCAATCTAATGAGCATGTCTGCCACTCTACAGGATGTGGTATCAATGAGTAGGGGCAGAGATTTAAGGTAAGGGCAGGTGGTTCAGAGGGGAGGGGGGGAAATATTCTTTTTCACCCAGAGTGCAGTACAGGCAGTAACCCTAAACATTTATGAAGTATTTGGATGTGCACTTGTGATACCAAGGCATACAAGGTTATGGGGCTAAGTGCTGGAAAATGGGATTAGAAACTTCGGTGCTTGTACATGACTGCACAAACTTGATAGTTCACAGAGCTGTCTTCTGTGCTACAGACTTTTATGCCTCTATGATGAGTGCAACTAGTGTGTTTGCACACTACTTTATTTGCAAAACCTGAATTTCAATCTCAAGGCAATCTCTTATTGCGGTTTCGAGATTTCATCTCAAGGGACTAAATCATAAAATTACTGATTAATTCAACAATCAAAATTTCACACAAGGAAGAAAATAAACGGAAACATTTGCATAATGAGCATTGATAGAAGTTTAATTGATTTGTAGCAAGTGCTGGGATCTGAGTCATGGACTTGACATTGTGTGAAATCACATGCAGCAGATATGTAGTGGGAAACTTGATCAGAAGGACTTAATCAGAAAAACTTTGCCAACAAATAGTCTGTTATATACTGGACCTTATTTTAACAAAATAAAGGATTTAAATCAGAGATGACATCACATTTGACTTTGATCAAGAACTGGTCATGCTGGAAAGCATTGCCTTGATACCACACATCTCAATGAAAATAAAAGTTAGTGTCATTTAGTGAGTGCGCGCACTGGTGGTGAAATACGAATGTAGAAATTAGGAGCAGGAACAGGTAACTAAGATTTTCAAGTCTACTCCATCATTCAAATTGATCCTGGCCAATCCAATGAGTCTATATCCCTGCCTGTCTGATAACTTTTCACCCTCGTGCTTACAAGAATCTATCCACAACTGCCTTAAAAATACTCAAAGACTCTCTTTCCATGTCCAAAGACTTATGACCCTCAAAGTTTTCTCCACCTCAATCCTTAAATGGGTTACCCATCTTTAAATAGTAATCACGAATTCATAAGAGGAAACATTCTTTCCACATACTGACTAATGAGGTCCTGAAAGATCTTGTGCATTTCAACTGTTACCACTTGCCCTTATGAACTCCTGAAAATACAGTTGCATCCTGCCCAACCTTTCTTCATAAAACAAACTGCTCATTTTGGGTATTAGTACAGCAAAGGTTCTCGAAACCTCTTTCGATGCATTTACACCCTTCCTTAAATAACTAACCGGGTACACAGTGATGAGATCTCACCAACCATATAACTGAAGCACAAGCTTCCTTACTTGGTATTTCATCCCTCTTGCAATAAGTAATAACATTGTTAGCTTTCTTACTTACTTCACCTATATAATAACCTTTTGCAATTCATGCAGTAAGGTGACCACACCTCTCTTCATTTCAAATCTGTAATCTCACATGTTTCAGACAATAGGCTCCATTTCTTTTGTTCCTGGCAAAATGAACAAATTCACATATTCCCACATAATGTTTATTTTGCCATATCTTTGTCCACTCACAACCCATTTATATCCCTTTGCAGTCTCATATCCTCTTCACAGGATATTTTCCTACCTTTGTGCTGTCAGAAAATTTAGCAAGAAACCTTTATTCAAGTCATTTACATAAACTATAAACAGTTGAGGCCTCAGCACTCATTTCCACAGCATCATTCGCTACAACTTGTCGAACAGAAAATAACCAACAGAAACCAACAAACAGTACTGCCAGTGGTTCTCCTTTAGCCTGTTACTTCCTCTCAGTACTCCTGTCAGTTAAACATAATTGCCCTTTCATAAAGCCATTTGGACTCTGTCCAATTATTGTAAACTTTTCTAAGCATCCTATTGCTGCGTCTTTAATAACAGCTTCCAACATCATACTGATGGACAGCTAACCAGCCTGTAGTTTTCTACTTTCTGCTTCTCCCTTTTCAGTGAGATTTTCAATTGAATGGAACATTCCCCAGACTTGAGAATTTTGGAAAGTTAAGACTAAAGTATCAACTATCTTAGTATTTCTTTTATGGTGACTCTATGATGAAAACATTTACCAGCTCCTTGGCTTTATTAGCCTACAGCTCCGGTAATATACTTCCACTTTCTTGGTGCTTATCATTGAGTTCCTTCCACCCTTCCATTTCCTCATGCTATTCTGGGAATTTTGTTTTCCTCTAAAGTGAAGTCCGATTAAAAAAAGGGTTGTTAAATTCACCTGCCACCTCCCTATTTTCTATTAATAATTCCTCAGTCTCATTTTCTTTATTTAGGGCCATTTAAAATGAATAGAGTTATCAATATTAAAATGAATAGAGTTATCAATATTAATATTGATAACTCTATTCCTATTTGGTTTTGTATTTCTAGCTAGCTTTCTCTTGTACTTTTTCTTCCTTTGTTATTAGTTTTTTTTTCAATATTTTATTCAGTCTTCTGACCTGCCACTCATCTTTGCACCAATTATATGTTTTGTTCTTTAAACTGTTTTAGTTAACAAATGGCCCTTTCCTTGGAAAGGATCTATTTTGTGCATTCTATGTTCTCTAAAATTAAGGGTAATGCTTTTAAAAATAAGGGCTTTTGCATTTATGACTGAGAAAACATGTCTCATCTGAGGACACAATGCAATTGGAACACATTTCCTCAAAATGTAGAGTAATCAGACCAGACACAATCTTATTGAAGTTACTGCGCCATTCAATGAGACCAGTGGTATACATTCGCTCCTAATCTGTATGTGCATGCACTTAACTGTCCTTATTTCAGATTAAAATACCAGTCTTGGTACCATTCTCCTTTTTTTCAAACAGAAAGAAAAGTTTAATCATATGACCTCTGCTACCTTGGGATGCTTTAACGGAGACTGTTAATTAACCCTATCTTGTCCAGTACAGCCTGCTTTCTAGTTGGCTCCACAACGTGCTGCCCAAAAAGGCTTACCTGAAACCATGAACTACCCAATCAGGTCATCTTTGCCCATCTGATTCTTTCATTCTTTACATAAATTAGAAGTCCCCCCACTTTATTGCTGCATTTTGCTACCCAGCTTTTGTACTGCAGCTTGTATAGTTATTGTTAGACAGACTGCATACCATTCCCACACATGACCTATACCTTTATGATTTCTTATCTCTACCCCAATTACTTTGACATCCTTGCATTCCTAAACCTAGTTAATCCCTTTAGTTGTGCTAAAACCATAATTCATAAACAGAGCCACCCTTCCACTTTTTCAGAGTTTCCTGTCCTTTCAAAATGATATATACTCTTGAATATTCAGGTCTTAATCTATATCAGCTTGCACTCATACATCAGCTACTAGACTGTACTTAATTATTTCCCTTTACACTCTCTTCATCGGTTTTGTTTTGAATGTGTGTGCATCCAATAGCAATGTGCTGAAACCACCTCAAACCATTCAAAAGAACAAAATTGTAAAAAATGCCACGTTTATTCAAAGCTCTCGTACTGATTCTGAGAATTACCAAGAGTTCTATCCTGAATATCTTCTCTTTGTGGTGTGGTTTATACCTTTTTAATTTAGCCTTTCTTAAAAGGAATGCAATACGTAGTAAAAGCTGAAAAGATTCACTGCAGTTCTTACCGAACTTTCACCTGCCATTTGAAGATGGTGTTTGGTCCGCACTCAGGGTGGATACGCAGAAATGGCTCATGGCTTTGTAAAACAAAATCAGAACAGTAATCGGAATAATTCCACCTACTTAACAGTCAATTCATATTAATATTACAATGCATTATTAGCAATTTAAATAAAAAGGTACAAACTGCTGAAAAAAACATTATAGTCCAAAGTAGACAATTCAAAAGAAAATCATCTTAAACTCAATCCCAGTCCCAAATCAGAGTACACAATGATCATCAGACATCAGGTAACCACAAGATATTTTACCAGTGGCCTACAAAAATAATTAGGCCTTGAAAGCTTTCATTGAACTGCTCAGCTAGCTAGGATCCAACTCCTGACTTCCTGCTCAGCTCAAACAACTGCTAAAGATAACTGGCTCCCCAAGATGGGATCATTAGCACACATGGGACAGGTACATTGTCATTGTGCTACCTGACTCATTAGCATACGCAGCTGATGCACTGGGTAAAATCCTTCCTTACTGCCCAAGAAAGCCTAATGGAATTCAGAATTCTGATACTGCAGGGCCATTGATGCTCTCCTTTATTCATCGTTTCTTGCTTTCAAGGTATATGGCCTTAATAGGAGTCACACCAACACTCAGTTGGTGGGTTCCACACAAGCCTCTCAGGGTACAACTCAGTTGCCCAGGAGCTTTCTGCCACATGGTATCATGTCATAGGACACGAGAAAAGAGGAGCAGATAGTGTCCATCGACAGAAAATAGCTGGAGCCTTGTTTTCACTCCATTGCTCAGTTCTGCAATTAGAAACCCATCCTTATTGTATCTGGCCCAATTGTTAAACTATTCAGGACAGGTGAAGACTAGCAATACAGTTCTGAGGGCCTTGACACATGCTCACCCCACAGAACCTTATACTTCTACCCAACAGCTGATAATATATTAAGTTTTAAGGTCTCATCTGAAAGGAAGCACCTTCAATACAGCAACTCTCTCAGCACTGCACTGAATTGCCAGCCTGAATTACATGCTTAAAACTTATGGGCAACACATCGGCTCAGTGGTAAGCACTGCTGCCTCTCAGCACCAGGGACCCAGGTTCAATTCCAGCCTCAAGGCGACTGGGTGGAGTTTGCACATTCTCCCCGTGTCTGCACGGGTTTCCTTCCACAATCCAAAGATGTGCAGGTTAGGTGAATTGGCCATGCTAAACTGCCCACAATGTTAAGGGGTGTGTGGGTTCGGCGCATTAGTTAGGTGTAAATGTAGGGTAATAGGGTAGGGGAATGGGTCTGGGAAGGTTACTCTTCGGAGGGTCAGTGTGAACTTGTTGGGCTTAATGGCCTGTTTCCACACTGTAGAGATTCTATGAGACTTTGAAATATGGGTTTAACCACCAAACTGAGATGAGGATGTTACCTGCTGAAGCAACACATGTAACAGTTCCTCACAAAATTCCCCAGTGTCAGCCTGTCCACTTCCTGTGCTCATGTAGGTACTTCTCTCCCTCTGGCAAAAATTATCTGTGCTCTCACCTTGTTTGAAAAATAAGTGTGAAATCCTGTTCTCGGAAAAGCACCTTGGATACAGATTTGCAGATCTCCTTCACGTATACATGCACCACCATAGCATCTGTGCCTTTCTCATAGGAGTCATATTTAACAAAGTTCAGATTCACATAATTATCTGGAACTGCAGGACATCAGAAAGAATTACTGTTAATGCAATTTCAGGTCACACACAAGGCATCAGTACAATACATCCCACCCATCAGAGCAATCTGTACTCAGCAAAATTTGAGGTACATCTTTCAGGAACAATCCAGGAACCACCTACAGTCCATTCACCGCAACAGTACCCAACTGCACCTTAAAAGATTGCTGTTCTTGAGTTTTAAATCTGTACAATGTCATTGTGAAACCCGGTCCAAGTAAAGATCACTATGTGTAGGAAAACTTTCAGAGATGAGACAGATTTAGGTTGACCTTTTACTAGCTTGAATCTCTTCTCCTATGCTCAATATTAAAGTATTCTAGATTTACTGCTTTCCATTTCAACAACCAACTTTTAAACTTTCCAAAAGTTATGACACATACATCTCCATTCCACGGAAAATCAGTCTCCTGACACTCAGAGATTTGCTTTCTTTCTTATTCTTTTATATTTCTCTTTGTTTCCTACTGAGCAGATGGGATCTAGCATTCACAATCAAGTCTGACCCCTGCCTTGCTGAAGATTTTAAACTTATTTTGGCTTCTACTGGGTTAAAGCAGGAAGGATACTTTCTTTGGCTGAAGGGGCAAGTCAGGACGCTGGGGCCACAGCTACAGAATAAGTCCCTGTAGTATGCAATTTAGGACTGAGACAGAGGAACTGCTTCACCTAGAAGTTGAAGAACCTTTGGATTTTCTTTACCCCAGAGAACTGTGAAAGATCAGTCATTAAGCCACAAATTGACAGATAGCTAGATATTAAAGGCAAAGTGATATGTATTACAAATTATTGCTTGGTCACACAGAAAATAAACTTGTTTAAAATTGTTGCCGTTTTTTGCAATTGGTTTAAGATATGCAGATTATACAGGAAAATGCATTTAGATAGAAAGTCAGCCATAATGTTGTTAAATGACAGAGAAGACTTGCAGGGATGAAAGTCCTACCCCTCTCCAATGTACTGAGGATTGCTGTTCTGCAGTGTTTGGGGATGTTAACTTTAGTGTATCTTGGCCCCTAGTTCAACCCAGATTGTGACCATGTTGCCGTTGTCCTTTCAATGCTTAGTACAAAGTGAAATTAAATTTCAGCTCTCTTCTATCCAGCCTACACATTTACTTAACTTATTCTGTAACTTCTGATCATAGAAACATAGAAAATAGGAGCAGGAGTAGGCCATACGGCCTTTCAAGCCTGCACCACCATTCAATAGGATCATGGCTGATCATCCAATCTCAGATTGCCATTCTTGCCCTCGCCCCATATCCCTTGATCCCTTTAACCGCAAGGGCCACATCCAGCCCCCTCTTGGATATACCTAACTAACTGACCCCATCAGCTTTCTGTGGGAGAGAATTCTTCCTCATCTCAGTCCTGAATGGCTCACCCCTTACTCTTAGACTGTGAGCTCTAGTTCTGGAATCCCTCACATTGGGAGCAGTCTTCCCACATCTAGCCTTTCTGGTCCTATCAAGATTTTACGTTTCTATGAAATCCTCTGCCACTATTCTCAACTCCAGTGAGTATATGCCCAGTCGATCCGGCCTTTCTTCATGCCATCCCAGGAATTAGTCTGATGAACCTTTCCTGGACTCCCTCAATAGAAGAAATGTCCTTCCTCAGACTAGGAAACCAAAACTGCGCACAATACTCAAGGTGTGGCCTCACCAAGGCCCTGTATACCTGCAGCAAGACATCCAAACACTTTTACTCAAATCCTCTTGCGATGGAGGCCAGCATGCCATTAGCTTTCCTCACTGCCTGGTGCACCTTCATGCTAAACTTCAGCAACTGTTCCACCACGACAACCAGGTCTCATTGCACCTCACCTTTTCTTAAATTGGCACCATTTTAGATAATAACCTGCTTTCTTGCTTTTGCAACCAAAAGGTGGATAACCTCACACTTATCTCCCAATTCTACTTATACACCACTCCACACGCATTTGAAAATGTCTGCAAATCTAATCACTTTGTGAAACTAATTTGATGATGTGAATTAGCACATCCTTCTGCTCGTCCTTCACCATGAATATTTCTACAACCTTGCAATATAAAACCAGTTGCCAATAAACTATGTATGCCACATCCTGAACAAGCTCCAAATCCAATTATTCTGCAACTGCATGAAAGAGGAAAGGTGAGTGCCCAGGCTATTGCCCTTGAAGAACATCATACACAAAGGAAATAACTCTGTCAGTTCTTCACACGAACACTGGTCATGTGCTTGATGTCTTGTGACCATGCCCTTGAGATCCATTACACACAATGTACTTGGAATTAGCTGACACAAAATTACTGCCTCTAGTTTGGTTTCACAGGATCTAGTAACTGAAGCCTTCCTGTTCTTTTTTTCAATTGCAACTTAGAACCCTTTAACCCTCTACCTGTTCTCAGAAGGAAATATCTGATTAATTTGAAAGCTTCTCTGAAGGATCTAAAATGCCACTCAAAGTCAAGAGCAACATTATTTTGAGCCAGTTTACCACAGGGTCCTCATTAAAATTTGTGCTGAAATAGGCCATAAACGTTTGGACCCAAGGATTCCACCACTGGATCTTACAGCACAGAAAGAGACAATTGGTCCCACTGCTTCTGCACTGGTTCTTTGAGAGCTCTCCGATTAGTCCCTCACCCCTGTTCATCCCCTATGCACTGCAAATTTAGGCTATTCAAATATTTGTTCAAATTCCTTTCAAGGTCCTGGCTTTTTGGCTTATTAAGAAATCTGTTCCCTCTGGGTTCCATGACTGCCTTCCAATAAAAGTGGACTTTTCACGGTTACACTACCAGAACCAAATCAACTTTGATCATAAATTAAATCCTTGAATCTCCTTAATCTCGGATTAGACACAAAGTACACAACAGATTTCAAAAATTTGGGCTCACAGGTTACAACAGGACATGTGTGATACCCAGGTGATGGTGAACATTGCAGAGTGCCAAGGACACACTGATCCCAGCAAACAGCATCCTACTGTTTTCCATTTGTATACATAACGCAGGAAAATATAAACTTGTCTACCTGGGAAGAATGGGAAAGCAGTATTCTATTTAAAAGAGAAAAGATACAAAGGGATCTAAGTGCCCTGGTATATGAATCACCATGAAAGAGCCGACAGATTCTGAAGGGTCGCTGGACTCTAGTTTGTCCATCAATTTCTGTTCTTGTTTCAGATTTCCAGCACCTGCACTTCTTCATTTTATTTAAGATATAGTCTACAAGTTTGGTAAGTAATTAGGAAGGCAAATAGAATGTTATTTATTATGCTAGGCATGGAATATCGAAAATTGAATTTTATTGACGCTTTACAAAGAATTGGTGAGAACACAGCTGAAGCAGTGTGCCGTTTTGGTCTTATTTGAAAAAAGGAGACAGCCGTCTTTCAAGACATTTTAGAGAAGATTTACTCAACCCATTGCAGAGGCAAAAAGATTATAATATGATACAATTGAAAAGGTTGGGACTTTTCCCGTGATGAACGGGATGAATCCAGATTTATCCAGCTTCCTCATTTTCCCTCCCTCCACCTTATCTCAGTCCCAACCCCTGGATTCAGCACTGCCCTCTTGACCTGCACTCTTCTTCCTGACCTCTCCGCCCCCACCCCCTCTTCGGCCTATCACCCTCACCTCCTTCCACCTATCGCATTCCCAACGCCCCTCCTCCAAATTCCCTCCCCCTCATCCCTTATCTCAGCCTGCTTGGCACACCAGCCTCATTCCTGAAGAAGGGCTTATGCCTGAAACGTCGATTCTCCTGCTCCTCTTCGGATGCTGCCTGGCCTGCTGCGTTTTTCCAGCACCACATTTTCAACTCTGGTCTCCAGCATCTGCAGTCCTCACTTTCTCCTAGTATTATTGAAACATACAAGATCCAGAGGGGACATAACAGGAGGATGATATCCTGAGAGGATATTCCTTTTTGGAGGAAAGACTAAATTAGAACAGGTATTTTAAAGGCCTCACTTTTAAGATGAAAATGACAGAAATCCTTTCGCAGAGGGTTGTTAGTCTGTGGAATTCTTTTTCCCAGAAAACAACAGAAGCTGGATCATTGAATTTATTCAAGGCCAAGACAGATTTTTGATAGACAATGAAGTCATAGAAACAGAATATGGAGAAGGCCATTCTATCCATCAAGCCTGCTCCACCATTCAATATCATGGCTGATCAACCAACAGGTCTTGCTTTCACCCAATACCCTTTGAACTCTTTAGCCCTATGAATATTTTCCTAGATATAGTTCCATGTTTTGACTTCAACTGCTTTCTGTGACAGGCAATTCCATAAGCTCACCACTCTGGGGGAAGGACTTTCTCCTCATCTCAGTCCTAAGTGAACTACGACATATCTTTACATGATGACCCCCAAGATCGGGGGCCCAAGCACTTGAGCTTCAACTGAGCAAAGGGAGGGGAGTAACAAAACTGGAGTATTGGAGAAACATAGCAGGTTTGGCAGCACCTCCAGAAAGAAAAACTGAGTTAGTTAATATTAGAGCCCAGTGACCCTTTGTCAGAACGGGGAATCGGGGGGGATTGCGGGGGTGTGGATGGGGCGCGAGGGGTGGAGAGCGAGAGCAAGGGGTGGAGAAAGGGGAGGGAGGAGGGGGTGAGGGGAGGGAGGGGGTGAGGGGAGGGGGGGGGATGAGGGGAGAGAGGAGAGAGGGGGTGAGGGGAAGAGGATGGTTTTTATACTGTTGACAGGGGAAAGAAGACTGCGTAGAAGAGATGGTGAAAAAAGCCTGAGTAAAATATAAGGGGAGGGCTGACAAACCAAAACATTAACTGTACTTCTCATTCCACAGATGATGCCAGATATGCTTAGTTTCTCCTGTATTTCATTTCAGATTTCCAGCTTTTTAATCAGATTTTAACAGTTACTCACTTATTTACAATATATGGAGAAAGTTAGGACTGCAGATGCTGGAGACCAGAGTTGAAAAGTGTGGTGCTGGAAAAGCACAGCAGGCCAGGAGAAGGGCTTATGCCCGAAACGTTGAGTCTCCTGCCCCTCAGATGCTACCTGGCCTGCTGCGCTTTTCTAGCGCCACACTATTTACAATATATGCACAATAGATGAAATCAAAAATCCAGAATTAATTGTCCTTGCAAAACATTAGATGGTTTCAGTTACACTATCTGATGACTCAAGAACACTATCCAGCGTGACTCTTAAAGATGTGAGAACAGAGGTTATCCAGTTTCAATGTTAGGTCTGTGCCAAGGCAGCTGATCTCAGCCTGAATATCAACTGAGGAGTAACATTTGGAATCAGTGTCCTTGGAAAGAAACCAAAATCAGCCATGGCTCCTTGTTCTGGTCAGCATATAGTGGTCCTAGCTGGAAAGCCACTGTATTTAAATGTTGGCTAAATGGTGAAATTTGAGTTGCTTCTCAAAGTGGTAGCCATTAGGAAGGAATGAACAGGCTGGGATTCCCTCCTTAAAACAAAAGGCTTGGGTGGGGGGGGGGGGGGGGGGCATTGAACCTACCGTGCCTGCCTCTACCACCTCTGCTGGCAACGTGTTCCAGATGCCCACCACCCTCTGTGTGAAGCACTTGCCACATGGATCTCCCTTAAACTTTCCACCTCTCACCTTGAAAGTGTGACCTCTTGTTATTGAATCCTTCACCCTGGGAAAAAGCTTGTCTCTACCCACCCTGTCTATATCCTTCATGATTTTGTAAACCTCAATCAGGTCCCCCCTCAATCTCCTTTTTTCTAATGAAAATAAACCTAACTTACTCAACCTCTCTTCATAGCTAGCACCTTCCATACCAGGCAACATCCTCGTAAACCTTCTCTGCACCCTCTCCAAAGCGTCCACATCCTTTTGGTAATGTGGCGACCAGAACTGTGCACGGTATTCTAAATGCAGCTGAACCAATGTCTTGTACAATTTTAACATGACCTGCCAGCTCTTATACTCAATACCTTGTCCGATGAAGGTAAGCATACCATATGCCTGCTTGACCACTCTATCCTCCTGTGCAGCAACTTTCAGGGTACAATGGACCTGCACTCCCAGATCTCTCTGCTCATCAACTTTTCCCAAGGCCCTTCCGTTCATTTGCTCTAGATTTAGTCTTGCCGAAATGCATCATCTCACATTTGTCTGGATTGAAAACCATATGTCACTTTTCCACCCAACTCTCCAGTCTATCTATATCCTCCTGTATTTTCTGACAGTCCCTTATGCTTTCTGCTACTCCATCAATCTTTGTGCCATCTGCAAACTTACTGATTATACCAACAATGCCCTCTTCCAGATCATTTATGTATATTACAAACAACAGTGGCCCCAGCACTGACCCTTGTGCAACACCACTGGTCACCTTTCTTCATTTCGAGAAACTCCCTTCAACTACTACTGTTTCCTGTTGCTCAACCAGTTCTTTATCCACATAGCTAGAACACCCTGCACACCATGTGACTTCACTTTCTCCAGTAGTCTACCATGGGAACCTTATCAAACGCCTTATTAAAGTCCATGTAGATGACATCAACAGCCCTTCCTTCATCTATCAACTTGGTCACTTTCTCAAAGAATTCTATTAAGTTGGTAAGGCACGATCGCCCCCGCACAAAACCATATCGCCTATCATTGATAAGCCCATTCTTTTCTAAACATAAATAGATCCTATCCCTCCATACCCTCTCCAGCAACTTTCCTATCACTGACGTCAGCCTCACTTGTCTGTAGTTACCCAGAATATCCCTACTACCCTTCTTGTACAGGGGGAGCAACCTTCCAGTCCTCCGGCATCTCACCTGTATTTAAGGATGCCACAAAGATATCTGTCAGGGCTCCAGCTATTTCCTCTCTCACCTCCCTCAGCAACCTGGGATAGATCCCATCCAGTACTAGGGATTTGTCCACCTAAACTTCTAGCCTATCCAACACATCTTCTCTACTTATGTCAACGTGATCCAGACTATTCACACTTCTACCTCCAATCTCAAGATTCATCATGCTCCTCACTTCCGAGAACACTGATGCAAAGTAATCATTCAGGATCTCACTCATTATCTCAGGTGTGACACACAGCCTTCCTTCATTATCCTTTAGTGGACCAATCCTTTCTCTAGTTACCCACTTGCTTCTTACACAAGAATAAAATGCTTTGGGATTCTCCTTAACTCTGCTCACTAAAGCTATTTCATGACCCCTTTTAGCCAATTTGAATCCTCATTTAAGATTTGTCCTGCTCTTCCAATATTCTTCCATGCCTAGACATTATGTATGCTTCCCTTTTCCTCTTGGCTAGTCGTACAATTTCTCCTGTCATCCACGGTTCACAAATCTTGCCCTTCCTATCCTTTGCCTTCAATGGCATATGTCTATCCTGCACTATCTTTGAAAGTCTCCCGCATCACAAATGTCGACTTCCTTTCAAATAGCTGTGTCCAATCCACATTTCCCAGCTCCTGTCTAATTTTGATATAATTGGCCTTGACCCAGTTTAGTACTCTTCCCTTAGGACCACTCGCATCTTTATCTACGAGTATTCTAAAGCGTACAGAATTGTGGTCACGGTTCCCAAAGAAATCCCCCACCGTAACTTCTACCACCTGTCCTGGCTCGTTCCCTAGTACCAGGTCCAAATGGCCCCTTCCCTCGGATTATTAACATACTGCTCTAGAAAACTTTCCTGGATGCTTCTTAGAAATTCAACCCCATCCAGACTTCTGACGAGCAGTGCCTGCCACGGTGCCATGACCTTGACAACTGCTGCCCTCCCCTGGTGAGCGATCTCCCCCAACAGTATCCAAAACGGTATACCTGTATTGGAGGGAGATGACCGCAGGGGACACCTGCACTGCCTTCCTACTCTTTTTCTGTCTTTTGGTCACCCATTCACTGTCTTCTTCAGCAATCCTAACCTGCGGTGTGACCAATTCACTAAACGTGCTATCCACAACCTCCTCAGCATGGCGGATGCTCCACAGTGAGTCCACCCGCAGCTCCAGAGCCATCATGCTGCCAAACAAGAGCTGCAGCTGGACATACTTCTTGTAAGTGTAAGAATCAGGAACGTCAGACACATTCCTAAGCTCTCACCATCAAACAAGAGGCACATGCCTCTTTCACTTGCAGGAAACACCAAAACCGTAGCCTGTAACATCAATACATTTAAGAAAGCAGCTAAGTACAAGAGGAACAGTACCAGAAAGATGTTTTGATGGAGTTAGATGAAGTTGGAGGAAGTTCATGTGAAGCCTAGCATCTCAAATTATTTGGGTTGATTAGCTCGTTTTTGATTTATGTTCATTCCTTGCATCAGGATTTAACAGAAAGAAGAAAACTGGCAAAAAGTGAAGTGTTTCCATTCCAGTTTTCTGTATAAAATATTTTAAGATGTGCAAAAACATAATTACCTTCAACTTGTTCCTTGGCATGCTCCTTTTTCTGACTGGCATTGCCCACAGCTGAGCTAGGCGGTACAGCAGCATCTTCCACAGGTCTTTTCATTGGAAGGATTTCTCCAGTTATTTCTTCAACAGAGTTCACCTGCTTTCCAAAAGATGTTCCAATAGTGTTCTTGTGCTGAGAAGGGCTCTGAGTCGTAGGTTCCTCCAACACGGTTTCAGAAACCCCAATCCTGTCTCCAGCAGTTTCCAGAGTTTCAACCTCTGCTGCATTCACTATCTGTTCCATAGGAACACCTACATCAGCTGAAGCCTTTGCTACAGCCTCACAGAGAAAACCAGTTGTTATAGCATTGACATCCTGTTTCTTGGGCAGCAGTTTCTCTTTCTCAGTCACATCGATCTTTGGAAAGAAAATACAGGCATTATTGTCACTGTCGATTTAACTAGTGTTTGACTCAACACTTCTAGGCCAGTTCTTCATGAGACCAGGTCAGGAAGACACAGACACTTTGACGACTTCTTTCCTGAATGTAAACCCATTTTCCACAAGGTGCATTTATATACCATTATTATAAGGCTACATCTCAAGGCACTACAGACATGCTGGGTGACAGAGATAGGAAGGTTTGTGTGAAGATTTGTAACTCGGGTGCTCGTTGTTGTGGTTCTGTTCGCCGAGCTGGAATTTTTGTTGCAAACGTTTCGTCCCCTGGCTAGGCGACATCATCAGTGCTCTGGAGCCTCCTGCGAAGCGCTTCTTTGATGTTTCTTCCGGTATTTATAGTGGTCTGTCCTTGCTGCTTCCGGGTGTCAGTTTCAGCTGTCCGCTGTAGTGGTTGGTATATTGGGTCCAGGTCGATGTGTTTGTTGATGGAGTTTGTGGATGAATGCCATGCCTCTAGGAATTCCCTGGCTGTTCTCTGTCTGGCTTGCCCTATGATAGTAGTGTTTTCCAGTCGAATTCATGTTGCTTGTTGTCTGAGTGTGTGGCTACTAGGGATAGCTGGTCGTGTCGTTTCGTGGCTAGTTGATGTTCATGGATGCGGATTGTTAGCTGTCTTCCTGTTTGTCCTATGTAGTGTTTTATGCAGTCCTTGCATGGGATTTTGTAAACTACATTAGTTTTGCTCATCAACTAGCCACGAAACGACACGACCAGCTATCCCTAGTAGCCACACACTCAGACAAGCAACATGAATTCGACTGGGAAAACACTACTATCATAGGGCAAGCCAGACAGAAAACAGCCAGGGAATTCCTAGAGGCATGGCATTCATCCACAAACTCCATCAACAAACACATCGACCTGGACCCAATATACCAACCACTACAGCGGACAGCTGAAACTGACACCCGGAAGCGGCAAGGACAGACCACTATAAATACCGGAAGAAACATCAAAGAAGCGCTTCGCAGGAGGCTCCAAAGCACTGATGATGTCGCCTAGCCAGGGGACAAAACGTTTGCAACAAAAACTTCCAGCTCGGCGAACAGAACTACAACAGAGATAGGAAGGCAGGGAATCTTTCATTCCTGCAACAGCTGCTCACTGCATTCATTTACCCACCCTGATAAAACTGTCTACCTGTCATTTACCTTATCCTTTGTTTAAAATAAATCCTGGACTTTTGAACCAACTCTGTCCAAGTATGGTTTAGTTTCACCTTTTTGATGCTGCTTAGCATGTTGTATAACTTGCCTATGGCCAATCAGAAATCTCTTTTGATGGAGCAGGCGTTCTCTCCTGTAAGATCTCCTCTCTGACAACTGGGAGCAGCCTCATTTGATTTCTTCTGCAATCTCACTAGGGCACGGATATCCTTTTACATTTTTATACCCATGTCTGCACCCAGTAATTTATGTGCACCTTCCCAGGGTTTTGCACAACTTTAGCACATTTCCCAGCCATTCACTATCCTATCTGCTTTATTTACTGGCAACTCTCTTCAGAAAAGCTGGAAAAATCAAATCTCTCTAATTCTCTTTCAACATCATAGCTGGGCCAGTTCTGTCCTGGCCATCGAGAACTTTAGTCCCAACACACAGCTTTTTATGAAAAAAATTTCATTGATCATTACAAATCTAATGACAACCAATGGGACTACTGCAGCAAATCGTCCAGATATTGGATCAAGAGGCTAAATTCAGATCCTGACAAGTGCGAGACTGTAAGAATATAATTGGCTTACAACACAAAAGCGATACTGATTCACCAACATGACTCTACTATTTGTGCACTCTTGAGACTTTAGGCCACACAGCAGTTAAGATACTGCCCTCTGATGTGACCACCTTTGCAGAACAATTAGAAATGGGCAAAGAACATGGTCACAGCAACACTGTCCAGAATCCAGATTTATACCCAAATTCCAGTCACCATCTCTGTAACTGGCACTTTTAATTAGGGATGCAAATACTAATGCATCCATTTAAACTTTTAAAATTATATCCTGTTAGCTGTTTAAATGTTAATAGATGTGCTTAATGATAAAAATTCCTTGAAGCCCTTTATTTTAGAACAATCCAGTGGTTCCATATTGGAAGATGCAGGTCTGGTTCCACTGAACCAATCCTAATCCTAATCGCAGCTTTAAAAGGCTTGACGTCTGTATCATGAGAAGTTGTACAAAGTGTATTTAGGGCAAGATGCCTCACAACTATTCTGAGGAAGGTTCACTGGACTTGAAATGTTAACTTTGATTTGTCTTTAAAGATGCTGCCACACCCGCTGAGCTTTTCCAGCATCTTCTATTCTTGCCTCACAACTATGCTAGGTGGAAATTGCTGCGAATGGGCATTGAAGAGAGAGTGTAAAATGGTTAGAGTCCAGCATCCATTACACTAGTGGGATGGTCAAGAGGTGGCTGCTGCCTAACTCCCTCGGTAAAAGTGGAAACCACGTTTAGATCCCCATGAATCAATGGCCCAACAGGTGCAGTAACTTGCCAGACATGAACGCTCCACAGGGTAAACCAGGCCAATTGTGTATTTCAAAAAGCACTCCTGTTCAATTTTCCATTTGCAGAATACAGGTGTACTTCCTAATCTGAAAACAACGCACAAAATCCCAATACGCTTGCTGCATTTTTTCCATGTGGCAGTACGTCTCAAAATATTTAAAGCCAGTGAACGAAATTAAGTGCAAAACATTAATTGGAAGATCAACACTTATTGCTTAACCATTTACTACTTTATATTTCTGCTGCTAACAGTCCAACTGTATTAATTGTTAAGAAGCCAATTGACAACAGGAAATAAAGGCAAATCCCTACGGTTAACTACTGATGGTCAAACTGAGCAAAAAAGAAGAATCAGGGAGAGTCAACACAATCAATCGGAAAAATCTCCATCTAAAACACAGAAATGGAGTATAAAAACATAGAAGTTTTGTTAAAACTATACAAGGCACGGGTCAGATCACAGTTAGAACACGGAGCAGTTTGGGTCCCCTCTCCAAGGGTAGATAAATTGGCATTTGAAAGAGCTTGAAGAAAGTTCACTAGGTTGATTCTGCGTATGCAGGGATTTTATGCGGAGACGAGGAGAGGCTGAGTACGTTGGGCCTACGCTCAGTGAAGTTTAGAATGGGAGGAAACTTTACCAAAACAAAACAGAGGGAATAGTCTCTGAATAAGGGGTTGCATATTTAAAATAGAGATAAAGCATAAATTCCTTTTCTCTCTTAGAAGTAGTCAACCTGTGGAATTCCTTACCATGAAGGTATGTAGATGCTGGGCTAGTAAGTATAGTCAAGGTCAAGGCAGATTTTTAATCAGCAAGAGAATCCAGGGTTATGGGGAGAAGGCTGAAAACTGGAGTTGAGATTATCAGATCAGCCGTGATCTCAGGGTCTACCTCTTTCTATTTTTATGATCTTATAGAAGTAACCAAATTGTTTTTGGTTGAGTATAAACAAGTGATTGAATAAGAACTGAAATGATATATAATCACATCAGAAAGCAATAAAAACAAAGGAATGTGACTGTCAATTGAGGTGGTGCAACAGACAATAGAACCTGAACTACAGCAAGAGGCAACGTAGGAAAAAGAATGGTGTTTGTTGTGCCGTTGCCATGACTGTGAATTTATGAAATGTCCCACAGAGACCAAGTCCCTGTATCATCATTAACAGAATGACTATTATTTAGCTATTTCCTCCAGTACCTGAAGAAACACACGATGACAGTGCACATTAGCTTAAAAAACAATATAGTCTGCCAACTCAATGGTTTTGTTATGCAGATCAAGGAATAATCTCCACTCCTTTTCCTAATCTGAGAAAATTAAAACCAGTTTTACCTTTCTATCTTCAATACAGAATTTTTTCAGACTTATTTTCCAAGTCTACATGCAGCAGTCTGCAGGAGGTCAGCCATCCTACCCCACCCAGGCAGAAGCGTGCTTTGAACATAGTGGCAAGTATTGGTTTGAGGGTAAACCTGGTAAAGAAGCTTCTCCCGATTTTAAAAAGAAAAAACAAATTGTATCTTGTACTTAACATCCCAACACTTACAATAATTCTACGTTCTTGTTAGGACTGGAAAAATCACTAACATGCCACTGCTGTTTAAAAAGGGGAGTATAGCAAAAGACAGAAAATTACAGACCACCCAACGCAGTAGAGGGTAAGATTTTGGAATCCATTGTGAAGGATGAGATTTCTGAATAGTTGGATATGTATGATAAAATAGGTTAAAGTTAGCATGGTTTCGTCAAGGGAGGTCATGCCTGACAAATCTGTTAGAATTCTGTGAGGAAGGATTGAACAGGAGAGCCAATGGATGTTATCTCCCTGGACTTCAAGAAGGCCTTTGACAAAGTGCCACACGGGAGGCTACTGAGTACAATAAAGGCCCATGGTGTTAGAGGCAAGGCGATGGCATGGATAGAAGTTTGGCTGTCTGGCAGAAAGCAGAGAGTGGGATAAAAGGGTCCATCTCAGGATAGCAGCCCGTGACTAGTGGTGTTCTGCAAGGCTCAGTGTTAGGACCACAACTTTCGACTTTACACATTAACAATCTGGATGAAAGACCCGAGGGCATTCTGGTTAGGTTTGCAGCTGATACAAAAGATCGAGGGCCGAAGGGCCTGTACTGCGTTGTAATGTTCTATGCAAGATAGGTCAGGTCAGGAGGTATTGAGGAGGCTGCAGAAGGATTTGGACAGGTTAGGAGAGTGGGCAAAGTGACAGTATATGGATAAGTGAGGTCATGCACCTTGGTGGGAGAACAGAGGCATGGACTGTTTTCTAAATGGGGAGAAAATCCAGAAGTCTGAGGTGCAAAGAGACTTGGGAGTTCTAGTCCAGGATTCTCTCAAGGTAAACTTGCAGGTTGAGTCAGTAGTTAGGAAGGCAAACGCAATGATGGTGTTTACTTTGAAAGCACTTGAATATAAAAGCAGGGATGGACATCTGAGGCTTTCTAAGACCCTGGTCTGGCCACATTTGGAGTATCGTGAGCAACTTTGGGCCCCATATTCAGAAAGGATGTACTGGCCCTAGAGCCAGTTCAGAGGAGGTTCATAAGAATGATCCCAGCAATGAAAAACTTAACACAGGAGGAACGTTTGAGGACTCTGGGTTTATACTTGATGGAATTTGAGGAGAAGGGGAGATCTAATTGAAATATACAGAATACTGAATGGCTGGACAGAGTAGATGTTGTTAAGATATTTTCAGTGGTCGAAGAGACTAAAATCCGAGGGCATAGCCTTAGAGCAAAGGGAAGACCTTTTAGAATGGAGATAAGGAGAACTTCTTCAGTGGGAGAGTGGGGAATCTATGGAATTCACTGCCACAGTAAGCTGAGGAGGTCGGGTCTTGAGCATATGTAAGCCTGAGATAGCTAGGTTCTTGAGTATCAAGGGGATTAAGGGTTACGGGGAGAAATCTGGAAATGGGGTTGAGAAACTGATCAGCCATGATTGAATGACAGAGCAGACTCAAATGGGCTAAATGACCTAACTTCTGCTCCTGTGTCTTATGGTCTTATTTAGGAGACACTGGTAAGTCCTCATTTATTTGTAATCTCAAGTTGCTGAGTGAAAGTGATGGGCTTCAACTCCCAGACCTTACAGAAATGCTGGTCATATTTAGGCAAGCAGTCAGTGAATTAACTAACACCTACACTTCTAACACTGAACATTTTATAATTAAAATGAAATCAGTACAAATCCAACTGTCAGTGTCCTTGGGTTATTTGCACTTTTAAAGTTATGACTGTAGAACAGAATTTTCCAGCAAATATGTCATAGGTCAAACATCAAGCACCATGAAAGTAGGAGAATGCTTGATGTGGTCCAACTAGACATGAAATGTCCGCTTGTTAAGCTCAGACATTTGAAGACATTGTCTGACTCCAACCACAATAGATGTCACTGATCCTAGCCAAGGCCTTCTCGGATTGAAAAGCATTAATGCGACATTTTGAATGTCGATTAAAACCTCAGGGTCCCTTCCAACTCAACCCACAGCTATCTTGTCACATTGAGTATTTGTGACCTTTTTTCTCTTCCCAACTACAACTCTTGGCAAACGGTAATGATGAATTGCATTGGCCACTGTATGTTTAATTAACATACTTGACAGCAAAAGAAATTCAAACACAAAGGGACTAATTTTAAGCATTTTGATTAAACCCACTTAAAGCAAATTCCCAGGATGTAGGAGTCACTGGACAGGCCAGCATTTATTCTCATCTCTAGTTGACTGTGGCATTGGCGACAGGACTGCTAAAACAACTGGCAATGGTTTGGATACTACAGTGTATTGCTCAGCCAATTCTGAGGACAATTCACATTTCAGTAAATTGGTATGGGTCACAAAAACTACAGTAAGAATAGCAGGTTTGGTTACCTAAACTGCCATCTACTTAAGTCTGCTGGATTGTCACTTTAAGAATCCAAACACATGATATAATGACATCAGCAGCCATTTTGGGCCAGAAAGTGCTCTAGTCTAACCTTGTTGCCTGCAGACTGAACACCAGCTTAATAAAGCTCCTGCTGTTTAACACTTCGGTTTCCTGGTCCTTGGAATTTAAAGGACATTAGTGAAAGAATTCAGGCTTTAAACATAATCAGGCAGCTTCATACTGACTTTTACTGATCTAACCATTTTGTTCCAGATATTGCTTATACCAAAATTAACTTTGTTTGCACACACCGCAGGGAGATGTGGACACACATTCTGCTGGATTATTAAGCAAGATGTGTAATTCAGTGACATGATCCGTATACTATCAGATTCACATCTAATACGAAAAGATCACCATTCGATTAAAAATTGAAGTGCAACTGTCTCAGGCAACATACCTCAGCTTTTTCAGCCGATGCTCTGGCAGCATTTACCGTACCACTTTTATCCTCCATGTGCCAGTCTCCCTGGGGACCACGGCCATTTCTCTTCACTTTATTCTCAGCCAAGGGGTCAGTCAGTCCTCCATCAGTATCACTGGCACTCAGTTCACTTGTATGACTTTGTGGACATACTGCAGACTTTATGTCCTGTTCAAGACAAACAGTATCCACTCCTTCTGTGGACTTCACTAAAACAGTTTGTGTTGGAACTGGCTCAGGGATGGGTGGAGTGTTGCCCGGATCCTTGCATTGGATGGTACGCTTCACCCCAGGTTCAGGAGGCGATTCCATCTTTCCCGACACCTTCACGTTGATTGGACGTTTCAGCCTGCGCTCAGCTTTTGCTTTCCGCTTCTCAATGCTGTCAGAAGATCCTCCTGGTTTCACTTCTTCAGTGGCTTCTTCACTGAACAAAGCCTTCTCCTTCCCAGTGTTTCTGGGCAGAATCACAGCAGTCTGTTCTTTACCCTTCTTCTGTAAAATGCAATCAAAGGGGGCAAATTTAAAACATGCATTCACCTATTACATTTCAAAGAACTAGAATCTTTCTGCATGTTAGGTCCATCATACCTGTGAAGAACTATCCAATTTGTCTCACTCCCCTGTTTTTCCCCCAAATTGTTTCCCTCTACAAGTATTGACCCAATTCTCACTTGATGTTTACAACTACATCAGCTTCCAACATCCTTTCCGGCAGTGTCTTTCTCAGCATGATCTGGTGCTTAAAAAACAAGTACAGTACCTAATTTCTCCTCTGGTACATTGGCCAGATGTTTTGGCAAACCAACTGCTACAGAGATATCTGCATGTTACATAGCTGACTCTGACTGCCAGGTGTTTGGATGGGAACAGCCTCGTGTGATTAAAGCAATCTAAAAACAAGACAAGATAGAAAACACATCCTTGGAGCTGCAAACAATGACAATCGTAATCACTTGTCTCTGATTATTGAGATCCCATTTCTACATGAAGTGCCTTGGGGCAAATTGGACTGCAACAGTAGTTGCAGAACTTGGCTCAAATGAAATAAACTGGCATGCAAATTCCTTGTAAAATTCCCATTGCAACTCCAAGGGGCCAACTTGGGGATAGCCAATGACTGCATCACCATCATGCAGTACTGAAGGAGCCCAATTTGTGGTTCTGCCATTACTTACAGACCTATCCAATTAGCTCCACCACCTCTGCCCTTTCCCTGCCTTTTCAAAATTTTCTCCATTTTAGTTAGAAAATTCTGGTTTCCACCATCCAGACCGTAACTTATTTTCTTTATATGTTCTTGGGATGAGAGTATAACCAGCCATGGCAGCGTTTATTGTCCTCCCCTAAATGCCATGAGATGTCAAAAAAAATTCACATCAGCTGATCAGTCTCAGGTAGTAACAAGTTTGAAGACATGTAATTTTCATTCTATATTTAGGAGCTTAGCAGCAACGGAGGCTCGTTTAGGTACAAAAAAAAATACAGAAAATCATTTGATTGTAGGAAAGAGCAAAGTCCCAGATTAAAACATAAATCAAATGCATCCATTATCCCATATTAACTGGTCATCATCACTCCTGATCCTTTGTTTCTTCCCTGCATTACTTTTTTTCCTGGCTGTAAGTTTGATTAAAAACTTTAAACTTCTTCCAGTTCTGATGAAAAGTTACTGATCAGAAATGCTTTTCTCCCTTTGGCTGCTACTTGAACCTGCGTGCGCCTGCAACACGTTCTGTTTTCACTACAAGAGGGATTTGAAGGATCACGTAGAAGTCAACTGTACCACCCAGAACACAGTGTGAAAACAAACATGATAATACTTGGTAATATTCAGTATCAGAGTTAACACGGGGCTGTGTGTTAAGTCATTAAACTACCCAGTCACAGTGAGGAGAATTACTACACCACCCAGCTCCAACGTGCAGAAGGACGCGGTACCAAGACCATTAATAAATAATTTTGGTAACAGAGTTTCAATTTCTTTTGTTTCATGAGAGCAGAACTGGAGGCTGGCCAGTTAGATTCTACTCAAACAAGTGGTAATGATTAGTATTTTGAACTGGTGCCCAGAGCATGACATGGATGTAGCCAAATACTTTATAACCAAGTGCTAATTTGCCACGGATTACTGAAACATGTTTCTAAACTTGTATTAGTTGTTTTTTTCAGCCTTTCTACAATTTAATATTCAAATCAAATGTCATTCACGTTGCCTGTATTTGAAATAAAACTATACAGATTAATGGGTTTCCAGAAGATAACTCAAGTCACCTCCTCCACTGCATAAACAAATGCCAATAAAGTTTCTCTTTTGCTTCAAAATTTTCTTCCAGATTCTGATTAACAATGTCCACTCAGACCTGAAGTGCTATGCAATCCTGACTGTACTTTTAATTTCTAACTTCAGTCCCTGCCGTGGAATTTTTCTTTTAAGCTCCCAACGCGTACTCTATTTAACCAAATTTAAACCTGTTTCAGAGTGCCCAGATCATGTCTAGATTTCACCTTTGTTAAATTTGTGCACCAAAACATTCCTTTCCTGCAGTTTAGAAGCCATCAGCCTTAATTTAACGATCTCTGAATCAGAGGTCGTAGAGTCAATTCCCACTCCCAAGTTTGACTTCCATTATCCAGGTTGACAAGAGCCAGGACACGGGAGTGTACTACATGGTCAGAGGTGCCAAATAGGGGCCCTATCATTCACAGGTTAATTAGAGAGATCCCAAGGCACTACCTAAAGGGGAGCAAGGAAGTTCTTCTCCTGCTAGCTACTATTTATCAACCAACATCTGCAAAACAGATTGTGTGCTCATTTTTCCCATGTAGGTTGTGGGATCATGCTGTACGGAAATTGATTACTGTAATTCTTACATAAAATGCAGACTACACTTTAAAAAAACTTTTGAGGCATTCAGATGCGATGTTCAGTCGTAGATAATGACATACAGCCTGGAAAGAGACCCTTCAGTCCAACATATCCATGCCAACCAGACATCCCAACCTGACCTGGTCCCATTTGTCAGCATTTGACCCATATTCCTCTAAACCCTACTTATTCATATACCCATACCTTTTAAATGTTTTAGCTGTACTAATATCCCCATTTCCTCTGATGGCTCATTCCATACATGGACCATTCTCTGCGTGAACCATTCTCTGCGTGAAAACGTCACCCCTCAGGTCCTTTTTTAATCTCTCCTGTCTCACCTGAAACCCCACCCCAGGAAAAAGACTTCGGCTATTCACCTTAGCTACTGTCATGATCTTATAAACCTCTATAAGGCCATCTCTCAGCCTCTGACACTCAGGGAAATAAGCCTCAGCCTACTCAGCCTTTCCCTATAACTCAAATCTTCCAGTCTTGGCAATATGCTTGTACAGGGTATATCCTTTCTGCACCCTCTCAAGTTTAACATCAACCTTCTGATGTAAGGACGACCAGAACTGTACACAGTATTCTATAAGTGGTTTCGCCAATATCCTGTACAGCCAGAACACAACATCCTAAACCCTATACTCAAGTGTTCTGACCAATGAAGGCAAGTGAACCAAACACCATCTTCACTATCCTATTGACTCCACTTTCAAGGAACTATGCACCTGCACTCCCAGGGATTGACCATTAACTGTACAAGTCGAGAGTGCGATGCTGGAAAAGCACAGATCAGGCAGCATCCAAGGAGCAGGAGAATCGATGTTTTGGGCAAAAGCCCTTCATCAGGAATGAGGCTTGAGCGCCAAGGGGGTGGAGAGATAAATTGGTGGTGGTGGTGTGGGGTGAGGCTGGGTGAAGGTAGCTGAGAGTGCAATAGGTAGATGGAGGTGAGGGTAATGGTGATAGGTCAAAGAGAAGTGAAGTGTGGAGTGGATAGATGGGAAGGAAGATGAACAGGTAGGACAGGTCATGAGGGCGGTCATGAGGAACATTTTTGCTCCTCTTTAGGTAGTGCCATGAAATGTCTTTAATTAACCAGTGAATTACAGGGCTCCTAGTAAAAAGTGAGGTCTGCAGATGCTGGAGATGAGAGCTGAAAATGTTTTGCTGGTTAAAGCGCAGGTTAGGCAGCATCCAAGGAACAGGAAATTCGACGCTTGTGCCCGAAACGTCAAATTTCCTGTTCCTTGGATGCTGCCTGACCTGCTGCACTTTAACCAGCAACACATTTTCAGCAATTACAGGGCTCCTGTTTGGCACCTCTGACTACAGATGTAGGTTTACTTGCTGAGCTGCAAGGTTCATTTCCAGATGTTTAGTTACCCTACTTCCTGCTTTCTATTTATATGTTTGGGTTGGTGATGCCATTTCCTGTGATGAAGTCACTTCCGGTTCCTTTTTCTTAGGGGGTGGTAGATGGGCTCTAACTTGATGCGTTTGTTGATAGATTTCCAGTTGAATACCATGCTTCTAGGAATTCTCGTGCATGAGTTGGTTTGGTTTGACCTAGGATGGATGTGTTGTCTCAATCGAAGTGGTGTCTGTCCTCATCCATCTGTGAGGATACTAGTGAGAGAGGGTCATGTCTTTTTGTGGCTAGTTGACATTCATGTATCCTGGTGGCTAGTTTTCTGCCTGTTTGTCCAATGTGGTGTTTGTTACAGTCCTTATGTGGTATTTTATAAATGACATTACTTTTGCTGGTTCTCTCTATAGGGTCTTTCAAGTTCATTAGCTGCTGTTTCAGCGTGTTGGTGGGTTTGTGGGCTACCATGACGCCAAGGGGTCAGAGTAGTCTGACAGTCATTGCCAAGTTGTCTTTGATGCAGGGGAGAGTGGCTAGGGTTTCTGGGCGTGTTTTGTCTGCTTGTTTGGGTTTGTTGCTGAGAAATCGACGGACCTAGAAGCATGGCATTCCAACCAGAATTCTCAGCATTGCTTTGCCTGCGGCCCACTGAAGATGTTATCTAGTAGGGTGACGAAATGTCTGGAAATGAACCTTGCAGCTCAGTGAGCAAACCTACATCCAAAATCTCAATCTGAGAACAAATCTTCTCAAAACTCGCTAACCTCTGACCATGTAGTACTCTCCCATGCTATAAGGTGGGGAAATGAGGAAACTGGTCAAATCCACATTGATCCCATGTGGTTGGAGGGTCCCAAGGCAGCAGATTAGACGTTCTTCCCCCGAATGTGAGGTGGTTAAGGTTTGGCAACAGGGGCAGCCCAGGACCTGCACGTCCTTGGCAGAGGGGGAGGGGGAGTTGAAGTGTTCGGCCATGGTGGGGTTGGTTGGTGCAGGTGCCCCAAAGATGTTCTTTGAAGCATTCTGCAAGTAGGTGCCTGGTCTCCCCAATGTAGAGGAGACCGCATCGGGAGTAACAGATACAGCAAATGACGTGTGGAAATGCAGATAAAACTTTGACAGATGTGGAAGGCTCCTTTGAAGCCTTGGACGGAGGGGAGGGGGGAGGTGTGAGTGCAGGTTTTGCAATTCCTGCGGTGGCAAGGGAAGGTGCTGGGAGGGAAGGATGGGTTGGTGGGGGACATGGACGTGACAAGAGAGTCGCAGAGGTAATGAACTTTATGGAATGCAGATTGACGTGGGGAGGGAAATATATCTCTGGTAGTGGGGTGCATTGTAGGTGGTGGAAATTGTGGAGGAAACGCCTCATCCTCCACCTTGTGACCCTCCAACCATACAGGATCAATGTGGATGCCACCAGTTTCCTCATTTCCCTCCCCCTATTTTATCCCAGATCCAACCTTCCAAATTGGCCCCTCCCTCATGACCTATCCTATACTTGTCCATCTTCCTTCCCACCTACCCGCTCCATCCTCCTCTCCGACCTATCACCATTACCCCCACCTCCATCGATCCATTGCACTCTTAGCCACCTTACCCCCCCCACCAAAGTCCCACTCTCCTCCTATTTGTCTCTCCACCCCTCATTTGCAATGAAAGACTTTTGCCTGTAACGTCAATTCCCCTGTTCCTCGGATACTGCCTGACTGGCAGTGCTTTTCCAGTACCACTTTCTCGAGTCTGATCTCCAGCATCTGCACTCTTCATTTTCTCCATTAACTGTGCAAGTCCAGCCTTGATTTGCCTTACTAAAAGGCAAGGCCCCTTACATTTATCTAAATTAAACTCCATCTGCCACTCCTCGACCCATTCGCCTGTCTGATCAAAGTTCCATTGCACTCTGAGGTAACCTTCTTCACTGTCCACTACACCAACTCTTTTGGTGTCATCTGCAACTTTAGTAATCAAACCTTCTTTATTCACATCCAAATCATTTATATAAATAACAAAAAGCAGTGGACCCAGCACCAGATCTTGTGGTGCATTGCTGGTCACAGTCAGAAAAGCATTGATCTAGCACCACCTCCTTTCTCCTATCTTCAAACTAATTTTGTATCCAATTGGCTAGTTCCCCCAATTCTAGGTCGTCTTTGAAAGTCAGTCTTCCTGCTTTCCAGTCAATATGTATCCAGTCATTCAGTCAGTTCTTCCTTCTCAAAACCTTGATATTTCTTTGCCTCCCCTTTCTCCTCTAAGCATTAAGCTTTTAAAATCCAAGTGTAGTGCCACCCAATCAATGCACTCTGATATGATTTATTTTAACTCTTTAACCCAAGCTGATGTCAGCCTTTTAAGTTAGGCATATCAGCTGTAAAACACTTTGGTGATCACTGTACCATGAGGGATGACCATGTGTGCAGAGGAATCTTCTTTGGCATGATAAGCTGGAGGAAGTTGCCCTTCTCCTTGTACTGCAGTTTGCTGCATGAACTCTCAATCTCTTCATGGAAGTGACAACTCCACTGGCGTCCATCTACAACGTGGGAAACAAAATTGAACTTTAAAAAAAGATGCAGAATAGAAGAGTACAGGTATCGCCACAAGTTTATATAACTGACTATAATAAAATATAAAATTAGATTACATTCACAAAGAATTTTAAATTTATAATGGATACCAAATTATATCTGAGCATCCTACTTGGATGGTATTTTGTCCTCCTTACTCCCATTACCCCAAGGTTATAATTGGCCCCTGTTCCATCTTAATGTCAAAGGACACTACCTCATCATTATGAAGTGTTAGTGTGTAAATCTCAGGATATTTCTTGACCACCACAATTAAGTACTGCAATTTACAATTAATTAAGCATGACATGTTTTAGAGTCTCCGGATACAATTTATTATGTGTAAAATCATAATAGCCAATGCTTGAGATCAAATACATATTTCTCTCACACAACGATGAAATTCTATCACCAAAGCATTAAAATTTAAGAAATTAAATCTGGTTGTCTCAATATAGGAAGGAAGTAGATACTTCAGAAAGGGTACAGCGGAGATTTACCAGAATGCTGCCTGGATTGGAGGGCTTGTCTCACAAAGAAAGGTTGAGTGAGCTGGGGCTATTCATGCTGGAGGGGAGGAGGAAGAGAGGTGACTTGATAGAGGTGTACAAGGTAATGAGAGACATAGAGGAGATAGCCAGAAACTTTTCCCCAGGGCAGAAATGGCTGTCAAGAGGGGTCATAATTTCAAGGTGATTGAAGGAAGGTATAGGGGAAATGTCAAGCAGTAGGTTCTTTACACAGGATGTGGTGGGTGCATGGAATACACTGCCAGTGGTAGTTGTAGAGTCAGAGACATTAGGAACTTTTAAGTGACTGCTGGACAAGCACATGGACGGCAGTAAATTGAGGGGTGTGTAGGTAAGGTTGACCTTAGGTTAAGATAAATGCTCAGCATAACAGTGGGCTGAAGGGCCTGTACTGTGCTGTACTGTTCTATATTCTAGATGTAAAAGAGACAGTATAACGTATGCAGTCACCACAAACTTTAATCATAATTCAAACTACTAGGTGGCTAATGAACATGTGTAATAAAATGCAAGATGACAAAGATGGTAACAGGATCACACTGCAGTATGTCAAATAGTACAAGATCTGAATTTTTGCCAAATGCTATATTATTGTCAGTTCAAAAACTTTGCTCAGTCATGTTGTGGAATGGCGCAGCATCATATATTCCAAACTCTAATCACCAATACTGTTTTTATAAACGGTCAAGGGGTTGGCTGAAAATTTGTAGTATCTTTCTAGTTGGTAGCAACTGGATAAAGGAAAAGAAGAACATGAAGACAAGAGTGAACTAGTTCAACTGTATAGGGAGAACAAGTCCACTGATTGAATCCCGCATTGAGCAGTTTGGGGAGGATTTTGGGGAATGAAAACAATGAAGAATTAGATTACTTACAGTGTGGAAGCAGGCCCTTCGGCCCAACAAGTCCACACCGACCCGCCGAAGCGCAACCCACCCATACCCCAACATTTACCCCTTACCTAACACTACGGGCAGTTTAGAATGGCCAATTCACCTGACCCGCACATCTTTGTGACTGTGGGAGGAAACTGGAGCACCCGGAGGAAACCCACGCAGATACGGGGAGAACGTGCAAACTCCACACAGACAGTCGCCTGAGTTGGGAATTGAACCCAGGTCTCAGGCGATGTGAGACAGCAGTGCTGACCACTGTGCCACCCTCTAAAAGAAATCAATGAGTCACAAAATGAATGGTTTATTAATTGCCATAGCTCAGTGGGAAGTTAGCAGTAGTCAGAGAATCTGTATTAGCTCCATGAAAATTCAGGTCTGTTCCTACAGCCAACAGCAACACTGTTGCTATGCAACATGATAACCTTATAGGAAGACAGATTTAACTGAATAGTGAAAGTACAGGAAACAAGAGGATCCATACCACAGCAGTTTTCTCAGCTAAAACAAAAAGAACATGAGAAAAGAGGCCAGGATCTGGGTGTATACAGCTAGATACAGAATTAAAAAGGGGACAGGTACACATGAAGGACCAATAAATAAGCTACAGAAGGTAAGGCGCCAGATGAGTTTGGCCTCATACAGACACAACCTGGATACTGCTCCTCTCCGTACAAGATCAATTACGATCAGCCACAATTTCTTGGTTGTTCTCACCTGGCAGTGTAACCACACAGCCTGTGTCTGTGAAAGCTGCATCAACTTCATCAACTTGCAGGTTCCCCTCTCCTGGCTTCAGCTTCACTATGACCTCATCTGCATTCTGCTTCCAGTCTATGAACAGCTCTGAAGGAAGAAGCACAGTTCCAGAGTTAATGTGACATACCAATAGATCTGGAAACAAGAGTTTGAGATTGGTTGAAAAAATGTTCATTGACTATTACTTTGAAAATGGACACTTTAATGGATACTAGCAATTGAATGTTATTGGAGTATGTTTAAAACAACAATATGACTATTTGTCAGGCTTACCTTTACATTTTATAATAATCTTATGGAAACCAAGCTGTTGAATCTGTTTAAAGAAACGGCTAAACCCTCCACATTAGTATGATTCTGAACTAGAACTACTTAAAACAAAATCTGAATCAAATCCAGCAACGTCACAAGATGCTTCACAAATTCACACTGCGCTTCAAAATGGATGATTTGGAGCAAATTATAAAAACTAAATCTAGAGTTCAACAGATAAATTAGCCAGTTACATTGAAATGGAGATTATTGGTGTGCAAGATGGAAACTACACATGGGTAAATATTTCTAAACTAATAACTTCAAACAGAGCAAAGCAGAAAATGCAAATTGTTTGTTGGCAAACTCCAAAATGGTAACTGGAGTCAGTTTGTCTGCGAACACAAGCCAATTATTGGATCTGGATGAAGGAGCTTATTGCTCGAAGATCAAATTGTTAGGGCTCTGAACAAAAACGGTACTTTATAAAGAGAAATGCAATCCTAGACTAGCCTGAACTGCTAGCATAGGAGAATAGTGTGACGCTGTTGAAGGATTCATTGACCGATCAGTAGCCTGGCACTGTTGGTACTCTCATGTCTTCATGGTCTTCTCTGGTGTAGACCAGAGAAGTGTGGAACACACTACCCTGCTGTATATTAGATCTAGAATTGTGAACTAAAGTTCAATTTTTTAATGCTAGGACTAACTGGAGTGAAACTCATTCAGGACCTCCTGAATCAAATGAAACAAAAAGCGCTCAAAATATTAGTGTAGTATTTTGTGCTCATATTTCAGATTTCTAGCATTGACAGTACTGTCCTTTTGATTCACAATGTGGACACATTGCTGTTAAGGCAAACATTTATGCTGTTAAAGAGTTGAAAGTAAGCAAGTTTACAGAGGAGCTCTCTAATTTAACAGATGAATCAAAGAAGTTGTTATCAAGAGGCAAGGTTTGGCTTCAACAGCCAAAAAAAACATGAGAGACCAGAGTGATCAATATGAGACACAGTTCCTCCAGTCTCTCATTTTTGCGATTAGCATTGTCTACCATGTGAGCTGCCAAGCAGTATCAATGCAAGTTCATTGAAGGTGGAGTTAAAAACATTAAGACCACAATGATGTTGAACAGGCAGGAGATTTCACCAAAGAACAGAACCTGTGCAGGTACGATGGGTCAAATGGACACCTGCACCTGAAAATTCTGTGCTTCTGTGATTATGTTTTAATCCTTATGAATTTTGTTATGGACCAGGCCAGAACCCCAACACAAACCCCAGGAACCCCATCCAAGACAAGCATATAAATAGAAAGCAGGAGACAACAGCTTCGCTTCACTTGGAGATCGCCACTGATGATGTCACCTAGCCAGGTAATGAAACGTCTGGGTATCAAACCTACAGCTCAGCGAGCAAACCTACACCCTAGATCAATTGTGTCACAGGATTCTCTAATCGAGGCACAGACAGACGTTTCTGTGGCCAGCACAAAATATCAAAATGGTGCGTTGCTTCCCTGGTGCTAGGATCAAAGATGTCTCAGAGAGGGTGCAGAATGTTCTCAAGGGGGAGAGGGGCCAGCAGGAGGAATTAACGACATAGGAAGAGAAAAGGTTGAGATTCTGAAGGGAGATTAGAGAGTTAGGCAGGAATTTAAAAAGGAGATTCTTGAGAGTGGTAATATCTGAATTACTTCTAGTGCTGTGAGCGAGTGAGGCTAGGAATAGGAGGATATAGCAGATGAATGCATGGCTAAGGAGCTGGTGTATGGGAAAAGGATTCACAGTTTGGATCATTGGAACCTCTTCTGGGATAGAAGTGGCCTGTACAAGAAAGACAGATTGCACCTAAATTGGAAGAGGACTAATACACTGGCAGGGAGATTTGCTAGAGCTGCTCGGGAGGATTTAAACTATTAAGGTGGGGGGTTGGGACCCAGGGAGATAGTGAGGAAAGAGATCAACCTGAGACTGGCACAGTTGTCAAAAGAAGCGAGTCAAACAGTCAGGGCAGGCAGGGACAAAGCAGAGACAAGGTACGACTGATAAACTGCATTTATTTCAATGCAAGAGGCCTAACAGGGAAGGCAGATGAACTCAGGGCATGGTAAGGAAGATGGGACTGGGATATCATAGCAATTACAGAAATGTGGCTCAGCGACGGATAGGACTGGCAACTTAATGTTCCAGGATACAATTGCTACAGAAAGGACAGAAAGAGAGGCAAGACAGGAGGGAGAGTGTCGTTTTTGATAAGGGATAGCATTACAATTGTACTGAGGGAGGATGTTATTTAGGTTGAATTGAGAAATAAGAAAGGGATGATCACCTTATTGGGTTGTATTATGGACCCCCTAATAGTCAGAGGGAAATTGAAAAACAAATTTGTAAGGAGATCTCAGTTATCTGTAAGAATAATAGGGTGGTTATGATAGGGGATTTTAACTTTCCAAACATAGACTGGGACTACCATAGTGTTAAGGGTTTAGATGGAGAGGAATTTGTTAAGTGCACCAATGGTGTACATGTCTATGACTCTATGCACCCAGGAAATGTTTCTGATTCAGTATGTGGATGTGCCTACGAGAGAAGGTGCAAAACCTGACCTACTCTTGAGAAATAAGGCAGGGCAGGTGACTGAGGTGTCAGTGGGGAAGCACTTTGGGGCCAGCGACCATAATTCTATTAGATTTAAAATAATGATGGAAAAAGATAGACCAGATCTAAAAGATTAGATTACTTGCAGTGTAGAAACAGGCCCTTTGGCCCAACAAGTCCACACCGACCCGCCAAAGAGCAACCCACCCAGAACCATTCCCCTACATTTACCCCTTCACCTAACACTACGGGCAATTAAGCACAGCCAATTCACCTAACCTGCACATCTTTTCAGACTGTGGGAGGAAACTGGAGCACCGGGAGCAAACCCACGCAGACACGGGGATAATGTGCAAACTCCACACAGATAGTTGCCCGAGGCGGGAATTGAACCTGGGTCTCTGGCGCTGTGAGGCAGCAGTGCTAGCCACGGTGCCACCCCCAAAAGTTGAAGTTCTAAATTGGAGGAAGGCCAATTTTGACGGTATTAGGCAAAAACTTTCAAAAGCTGATTGGGGACAGATGTTCTCAGGTAAAGGAACACCTGGAAAATGGGAAGCCTTCAGAGCTAAGATGACGAGAGTCCAGAGACAGTATATTCCTGTTAGGGTGAAAGGAAAGGCTGGTAGGTAGAAGGAATGGTGGATGACTAGAGAAGTTTAGGGTTTGGTTAAGAAAAATGAAGCATATGTCAGGTATAGACAGGATAGATCGAGTGAATCCTTAGAAGAGTATAAAGGCAGTAGGAGTAAACTTAAGAGGGAAATCAGGAGGGCAAAAAGGGGACATGAGATAGCTTTCGCAAATAGAGTTAAGGAGAATCCAAAGAGTTTTTACAAATACATAAAGGACAAAAGGGTAACTAGGGAGAGAATAGGGCCCCTCAAAGATCAGCAAGGTGACCTTTGTGTGGAGCCGCAGGAGATGGTGGAGATACTAAATGAGTGTTTTGCATCAGTGTTTACTGTGGAAAAGGACATGGAATATATAGAATGTAGGGAAATAGATGGTGACATCCTGAAAAATGTCCAGATTACAGCGGAGGAAGTGCTGGATATCTTGAAACACATAAAAGTGGAAAAATCCCCAGGACCTGATCAGGTGTACCTTAGAACTCTATGGGAAGCTAGGGAAGTGATTGCCGGGCCTTGTACAGAGATAGTTGAATCATCGATAGTCACAGGTGAGGTGTTGGAAGACTGGAGGTTGGCTAATGTGGTGCCACTGTTTAAGAAGGGTGGTAACGACAAGCCAGGGAACTATAGACCGGTGAGTCTGATGTCAACGGTGGGCAAGGTGTTGGACGGAATGCTGAGGGACAGGATGTACATGTATTTGGAAAGGCAAGAATTGATTTGGGATAGTCAACATGGCTTTGTGCTTGGGAAATCATGTCTCTCAAACCTGATTGAGGTTTTTGAAGAAGAAGTAACAAAGAAGAGTGATGAGGGCAGAGCGGTAGATGTGATCTACATGGACTTCAGTAAGGCATTCAACAAGGTACCCCATTGGGAGACTGGTTAACAAGGTTAGGTCTCACGGAATACAGGGAGAACTAGCCATTTGGATACAGAACTGGCTCAAAGGTAGAAGACAGAGGGTGGTGGAGGAGGGTTGTTTTTCAGACTGGAGGCCTGTGACCAGTAGAATGCCACAAGGATTGGTGCTGGGTCCACTACCTTTTGTCATTTATATGACTGCAATGTGAACACAGAAGGTATAATTAGTAAGTTTGCAGATGACACAAAATTGGAGGTGTAGTGGACAGCGAAGAAGGTTACCTCAGAGTACAACAGGATCTTAATTAGATGGGCCAACGGGTTGAGAAGTAGCAGATGGAGTTTAATTCAGATAAATGCCAAGTGCTGCATTTTGGGAAAGCAAATCTTAGAAGGATCTATACACTTAATGGTAAGGTCCTGGGGAGTGTTGCTGAACAAAGAGACCTTGGAGTGCAGGTTCATAGCTCCTTGAAAGTGGAGCCTCAGGTAGACAGGATAGTGAAGGCGGCGTTCGGTATGCTTTCTTTTATTGGTCAGAGTAATGAGTACAAGAGTTGGGAGGTCATGTTGTGGCTGTACAGGACATTGGTTTGGCCATTGTTGGAATGTTGCATGCAATTCTGGTCTCCTTTCTATCGGAAAGATCTTGTGAAACTTGAAAGGGTTCAGAAAAGATTTACAAGGATGTTGCCAGGGTTGGAGGATTTGAGCGAGAGGGATAGGCTGAACAGGCTGGGGTTGTTTTCCCTGGAGCATCAGAAGCTGAGGGGTGACCTTATAGAGGTTTACAAAATCATGGGGGCATGGAGAGGATAAATAGACAAAGTCTCTTCCCTGGGGTGGGGGGGAGTCCTGAACTAGAGGGCATAGGTTTAAGGTGAGATGGCAACATATTAAATAGACCTAAGGGGCAACTTTTTCCACACAGAGGGTGGTACGTGTATGGAATGAGCTGTCAGAGAAACTGGTGGAGGCTGGTACAATTGCAACATTGAAAAGACATCTGGATGGGCATATGAATAGGAAGGGTTTGGAGGGATATGGGCTGGGTGCCGGCAGGTGGGACTGAAGGGTCTGTTTCCGTGCTGTACATCTCTACTACTCTAATTGCATTCGCGCAGCAGCTGGATAGTTTTCCAATGCAATAAAAGGATTGAGGGATAGGATCAGGAGGTCAAGTCAAATGATTAAAAAAAGGGCAAGGTCACTTTGCCCAAGAGAATTTTAGTGGCCTCCAAAATCCAAGAAATTTGTTTGTAAAAGGATACAGTAAATGATTGGCTTCCAGCAACAGCAAAGCTGACTCCAGGTTCTTTCATAGGTTAGCAGTGTCTACCTTGTACTTAAGAAGGTAACCTGCCCACTTAAGTACTTTAATTTGATGAATTACATGAACAGCAACACAATGAGATGGAAGGATAATTACATGCAAAAACTGTGGATGCTGTAAATCAGAAATAAAAATAGAAATTGCTCGAAAACCTCAGCAGATCTAGCAGCATCTGGAGAGAAACTGGAGTTAATGTTTCAGGTCAAGTGACCCTTCTTCAGAGCTCAACACCTTTTGATTGTTGAAATTTTATCAGGCCACCTCCATGTCTGTTAAAAAGTACAATATGAACCTCCTGGATCGACTTCAAATATTTTGTGCAGCTATTCTTTCACTCCCAACTCCCCCCATCCCCACTGCACCTTCCCTTGCAACTGCTGAAGGTTTAACACCTGCCCATTTGTCTCCTCCCTCCTCAGTATCCAAGGGACCAAACACACCTTCCAGCTGAAGCTACACTGTACCTGCACTGTCCACAATCTATTCTACTGCATTTGCTGCTCATACTGTGGTCTTCTCTACAGTAGGGAAAGTGTAGTCTGGGTGAATGCTTCGTAAAACATCTACGCTCTGCCCACAAAAGCTACCTGAGCATTCCAGTTGCTTGCCACTTTAACACCCCACTCCGTTCCTAGGTTAACATCTCCTGTAGTCTCAGGCTTGCTGCAATGACGAGTTGGACTGAAGGGTCTGTTTCCCTCCAGAACAGCACCTCATTTTCCACTTGGGGACCCTGCAACCCTCCGGACTCAATATCGATTTTAATACTTTTAGGGCCTGAACCACCCATGTCCTAGCCCTCTATCCCACACATCAGGCCCTAATCACAAAGCCTGCCAACACCACCTAGAGATGGAGAGGCCAACATGTCCAATATTAATCCTTCTTCAGGGTCCTGAAGGGTTAACACCCAAAACACTGGCTTCTCCACCTCCTGATGCTGCCTGGCTTGTTGTGTTCTTCCAGCTTCCTGTTTGTCCACTGTGGATTCTATCATCTGCAGTTTTTTTGTCTCATTACATACTACCTTTTGGTGGTCACTAACAGTCTCCATTCACCCTTGTAGCCAGATCATTATCACCTATTTTGTCTGTCCAACTGTCCTTTCTTCTCTTTGGTCTCTATCCCCACCTATTGTTTACTCCTTAACCCCCTTCCCCCCCCACCCTATCATTTATATATAAATTGATATTTTCCTAGCTACCATCAGTTGTGGAAGGGGGTAACTGCACACGAAAAGCTAAGTAATTTTTTTCCTCAGATGCTGAACTTGCCGAACTTCTCCAGCAACTTTTGTCTTTGCTTCTGATTTACACTATCTGTAGATCTTTTGGCTTCTATTTACTATACAAATGGAGTCAGTTTATGCATGGCCTGCAAATTCCCAGTTACAGAAACCAACAACAGTTTTTCAAACAGAACCAATTGCCAGTTCCTGCATAAAGAGAGGCTGAGTTCCTTTATAAGAAAACTGGAGTCAAACATTGTCTGAATTTGACAAAGGAAGATCTGAAGGTTTACAATGAAGCTGTTCAATCTTACTAACAACACTGGAGGGATCGGAAGGAATCAAGAACAAAGTAAATAGCATTTATAACACAAATTTGGAGTACTGTTCACAGTTTGGAATGGTGCACCTTGAATATATATTGACATTGACAATACCAGAATATTAACAGGGCGCAGAGTCAGATTTAAGATTAAACTGGGCTTTATGATTACAGTTTAAGGTAAAACTGGATAAGACCGATTCCAGAGGAAACACGGTATAAGGAAAAAGGTAAATGAGCTTGTGGTGCAGGACGAAATTGGCAGGTATGACGTGGCGGGCCAAGATTAGAGTGGTGCTGGAAAAGCACGGCAGGTCAGACAGCATCCGAGGAGTAAGAAAATAGATGTTTTGAGCAGGAGTCCTTCATCAGGAGGCATGGCATCATAGAGACATGGCTGCAAGGGGATTAGGATTGGGAGCTGAATATTCAAGGATATACATCCTACCAAAAAGATAGGCAGGTGGGCAGAGGGGGTAGGGTTGCCTTATTAGTAAGAAATGAAACTAAATCAACAGTAAGAAACAAAGTAGGGTCAGATGGTATAGAATCTGTGTGGGTAGAATTGGAGAACTACATAAGATTTAAAAAAAAACAGTTGGAGTTATGTACAAGCCTCCCAATAGAATTCAGAAGCTGAGGCACGAGATATGTAGAAAAGGCAAAGTTATAGTGATCACAGCACATTTCAATATGCACGTGGACAGGGAAAATCGGGTTGGTAGTGGATTGCAATGAAAGGAATTTGTGGAATGTCTACAAGGTGGCGTTTTGGAGCAGCTTGTGGGGGAACTCACTAGGGAACAGGCAATACTGGTTTTAGTGTTGTGCAAAGAGGCAGACTTGATAAGAATGTTTCAGGTGATGGGATCCTTAGGAGGTAGTGATCATAATACGATTGAATTTACTCTGCAATTCGAGAGGGTGAAGATAGAATCAGAGGCAACCGTTTTTGGTTGATAAATGCAACTACAAAAGCATTTATATAAATGATTTGGATGCGAGCATAAGAGATACAGTAAGTTTGCAGATGACACCAGAATTGGAGGTGTAGTGGACAGCGAAGAGGGTTACCTCAGATTACAAAAAGATCTTGACCAGCTGGGCCAATGGGCTGAGAAGTGGCAGATGGAGTTCAATTCAGATAAATGCAAGGTACTGCATTTTGGGAAAGCAAATCTTAGCAGGACTTATACACTTAATGGTAAGGTTCCAGGGTTTAAATGTTTTAGTAGGGTCAGAGATGGGGGTAAAAGAGGGGGAGGTGTGGCATTGCTTGTCAAGGATAGTATTACAGCAGTGGAAAGGACGATGGAGGAAGACTCGCCATCTGAGGTAGTTTGGGCTGAGGTTAGAAATAGGAAAGGTGAGGTCACCCTGTTAGGAGTTTTCTACAGGCCTCCTAATAGTCCGAGAGGTAGAGGAAAGTATTGCGAGGATGATTCAGGAGAAGAGTGAAAGTAGCAGGGTGGTTGTTATGTGGGACTTTAACTTCCCAGATATTGACTGGGAAAGCTATAGCTCGAGTTCGTTAGATTGGTCAGTGTTTGTCCAATGTGTGCAGGAGGGTTTCCTGACACAATATGTAGACAGGCCAACAAGAGGTGAGGCCATACTGGATTTGGTTCTAGGTAATGAACCAGGCCAGGTGTTAGACTTGGAGGTAGGTGAGCACTTCAGGGACAGTGACCACAACTCGGTGACTTTTACTCTAGTGATGGAGAGGGATAAGTGTGCACTGCAGGGCAAGAGTTATAGCTGGGGGCAGGGAAATTATGATGCGGTGAGGCATGACTTAGGATGCGTGGATTGGAAAAATAGGCTTCAAGGGAAGAACACAAATGATATGTGGAGATTGTTCAAGGAACAGCTAATGGGTGTCCTTGATAAGTATGTACCAGTCAGGCAGGGAGTAAAGGGTCTTGTGAGGGAGCCGTGGTTTAATAAGGAATTGGAATCCCTTGTGAAAGGGAAGAGGGCGGCCTATGTAAAGATGAGGCGTGAAGGTTCAGTTGGGGGCGATTGAGAGTTATAAGGTAGCCAGGAAGGATCTAAAGAGAGAGCTAAGAGCAGCGAGAAGGGGACATGAAAAGTCCTTAGTTGGTAGGATTAGGGAAAACCCAAAGGCTTTCTATAGGTATGTCAGGAATAAAAGGATGACTAGGGTAGGAATAGGTCCAGTCAAGGATAGTAGTGGGAAGTTGTGCGTGGAGGCGGAGGAGATTGGAGAGACACTAAATCAATACTTTTCGTCAGTATTCACTCAGGAACAGGACACTGTTGCTGATGCGAATATTGAGTCACAAGTGATTAGAATGGATGGCTTTGAGGTATGTAGGGAAGAGGTCTGGGGAATACTGGAAAGGATGAAAATAGATAAGTCCCCTGGGCCTGATGGCATTTACCCTAGGATCCTCTGGGAAACTAGGGAGGAGATAGCAGAGCCATTGGCCTTGATTTTTATGTCGTCATTGTCAACGGGAATAGTACCAGAAGACTGGAGGATAGCGAATGTGGTCCCCTTGTTCAAGAAGGGGAGTAGGGACAGCCCGAGTAACTATAGGCCAGTGAGTCTCACTTCTGTTGTGGGCAAAGTCTTAGAGAGAATTGTAAGGGATAGGATTTATGAACATCTGGATAGGAATAATGTGATCAAGGATAGTCAGCATGGTTTTGTGAAGGGCAGGTCGTGCCTCACAAACCTTATTGAGTTCTTTGAGAAGGTGACTAAGGAAGTGGACGAGGGTAAAGCAGTAGATGTGGTGTATATGGATTTTAGCAAGGCGTTCGATAAGGTACCCCATGGCAGGCTAATGCAAAAACTACGGAGGTATGGCATTGAGGGTGCATTAGAGGTTTGGATTAGGAATTGGCTGGCTGGAAGGAGACAGAGGGTAGTAGTTGATGGTATAGGTTCATCTTGGAGTGCAGTTACTAGCAGTGTTCCACAAGGATCTGTTTTGGGACCATTGCTGTTTGTCATTTTATAAATGACCTAGAGGAGGGGCTTGAAGGCTGTGTGAGCAAGTTTGCGGATGACACGAAAGTCAGTGGAGTTGTGGACAGCGAAGGAGGATGTGGCAGGTTACAGCGGGATATAGATAAGTTGCAGAGCTGGGCAGAAAGGTGGCAAATGGAGTTCAATGTAGCTAAGTGTGAAGTCATTCACTTTGGTAGGAGTAACAAGATGATGGATTACTGGGCTAATGGTAGGCTATTTGGTAGTGTGGATGAGCAGAGGGATCTTGGTGTCCATGTACACAGATCTCTGAAAGTTGCCACCCAGGTAAATAGTGCTGTGAAGAAGGCATATGGTGTACTGGGCTTTATTGGTAGAGGAATTGAGTTCCAGAGTCCTGAGGTCATGTTGCAGTTGTATAAGACTCTGGTGCGGCCTCATCTGGAGTATTGTGCGCAGTTTTGGTCGCCATACTATAGGAAGGACGTGGAGGCATTGGAACGAGTGCAGAGGTGGTTTACAGGATGTTGCCTGGCATGGTAGGAAGATCATATGAGGAAAGGCTGAGGCACTTGGGCCTGTTCTCATTGGAGAAAAGAAGGTTTAGGGGAGATTTGATAGAGGTGTACAAGATGATTAGGGGTTTAGATAGGGTTGACAGTGAGAACCTTTTTCCGCTAATGGAGTCAGCTGTTACTAGGGGACACAGCTTAAAATTAAGGGATGGAAGCTATAGGACAGATGTTAGGGGTAGATTCTTTACTCAGCGGGTTGAGAGTTCATGGAATGCCCTGCCAGTAGCAGTGGTGGACTCTCCCTCTTTATGGTCATTTAAGCGGGCATTGGATAAGCATATGGAGGTTATTGGGCTAGCGTAGGTTAGGTAGGCTTCGGTCGGCGCAACATCGAGGGCCGAAGGGCCTGTACTGCACTGTATTTTTCTATGTTCTATGTCCTAGGGAGTGTTGCTGAACAAAGACCTTGGAGTGCAGGTTCACAGCTGCTTGAAAGTGGAATCACAGGTAGATAGGGTAGTGAAGGTGGCGTTTGGTATGCTTTCCTTTATTGGTCAGAGTATGGTCAGAGTATTGAGTACAGGAGTTGGGAGGTCATGTTGCGGCTGTACAGGGCATTGCCACTGTTGGAATATTGCGTGCAATTCTGGTCTCCTTCCTATCGGAAAGATGTTGTGAAACTTGAAAGGGTTCAGAAAAGATTTACAAGGATGTTGCCGGGGTTGGAGGATCTGAGCTACAGGGAGAGGCTGAACAGGCTGGGGCTGTTTTCCCTGGAGAGTCGGAGGCTGAGGGGTGACCTTATAGAGGTTTACAAAATCATGAGGGGCATGGATAGGATAAACAGACAAAGTCTTTTCCCTGGGGTCGGGGAGTCCAGAACTAGAGGGCATAGGTTTAGGGTGAGGGGAAAGATAAAGGAGAGACCTAAGGGGCAACATTTTCACGCAGAGGGTGGTACGTGTATGGAATGAGCTGCCAGAGGATGTGGTGGAGGCTGGTACAATTGCAACATTTAAAAGGCATTTGGATGGGTGTATGAATAGGAAGGGTTTGGAGGTATATGGGCCGGGTGCTGGCAGGTTGGACTAGATTGGGTTGGGATATCTGGTTGGCATGGACGAGTTGGACCGAAGGGTCTGTTTCCATGCTGTACATCTCTAGGACTCTATGAGGGAGGAGCTGGATAGAACTGACCAGGAGAGAAGCATAGCAGGAAAGTCAGAGGAACAGCAATAGCAGGGGTTTCTGGGAGTAATTCAAGAGACACAGCAGAGATTCATCCTGAGGAAAAAGAAGCATGGTACAGGAAGGATGAGGCAACCATGGCTGACTGGGGAAGTCAGGGATAACAAAAGCAAAAGAGAAAACATACAAACATGGCAAAGGGCAGGGCTAAACCAGAGGATTGGGAAGCTTACAAAGAACAAATAAATAAATAAATAAATGAGGGAAAAGATTATATTTGAAGGTTAGCTGGCCAAGATTTATCGAGGAAGACCAAAAATTTCTTTAGCTATATAAAGAGCAAGAGGCAAAAATGGATATTGGGCCACTGGAAAATGATGCTGAGAGATAGAAGTCGGGAACAAGGAAATGGCTGAAGAACAGAATAATTGCTTGGTGTGGAAAACACGAGTAATATCGCAAAAATTCAAGAGAGAGAGGGGGCAGACCTGAGTATGGTGGCCATCACCAAGAAGTTGCAAGAAAACCCGAATGGCCTGAACATGGATGAATCACCTGGACCAAATGGACGACAGATCTAAGGGAGACAGCTGAAGAGATAGTGGAGGCTTCAGTGGTGATCTTTCAGGAATCAGTAGAATCAGGGACGGTTCCTGAGGACTGGAAAATAATTAACATCACACTCCTGTTTAAAAAGGGAATAAGGCAAAAAGAACAGTAAGAAAAACTATAGGCCAATTAGCCTAACCTCGGTTGTGGGTAAGATTTTGGGGTCTATTGTGAAGGATGAGATTTCTGAATACTTGGAAGTGTCTAGCAAAATAGGGCAAAGGTCATCAGAGGCAGGTCATGCCTGACAAACCTGCTAGAGTTCTTTGAGAAAGTAATGAGCAGGTTAGACCAAGGAAAGCCAATCAATGCGACATATCTCGACTTCAAGAAGGCCTTTGACAAGGTGCCAGAGAGGAAGCTACTGAGTAAGATAAGGGCCCGTGGTGTTAGAGGCAAAGTGCCAGCATGGTGATAGAAGCTTGGCTGTCTGGCAGAAAGCAGGGATAAAGGCGTCCTTCTCAGAATGGCAACCAGTGACAAATGGTGTTCCACAGGGTCAGTGTTGAGACCACAACTTTTCACTTTATACATTAATGATTTGGATGAAGGAACTGACAGCCTTCTGGCTACGTTTTGAAATGATACAAGGATAGGTAGAGGGACAGGTAGCACTGAGGCAGCAGAAGGATTTGGACAGGTTAGGAGAGTGGGAAAAGAAGTGGCTGATGGAGTACAATGTGGGCAAGTGTGAGGTCATGCACTTTGGGAGGAAGAATAGAGGCACGGACTGTTTCCTAAATGTGGAGAAAATTCAGATGACTGAAGCTCAAAGAGACTTGGGAGTTCTAGTCCAGGATTCCCTCAAGGTAAATGTGCAGGTTGAGTCAGTCATTAGGAAGACAAATGCAACGCTGACATTTATTTTGAGAGGACTTGAATATAAAAGCAGGGACGTGCTTCGGAGGCTCCACAGGGGGTCAGACCAGGTTTGGAGTATTGTGTGCAGTTTTGGTCCCCATACCTCAGGAAGGATGTACTGGCCCTAGAGCCGGTTCTGAAGAGGTTCATGAGAATGGTCCTAGGAATGAAAAATAATATATATGAAGAATGTTTGAGGATTCTGGGTTTATACCTGATGGAGTTTAGAAGGATGAGGGGGGGTTCTGATTGAAACTTACAGAATACTGAATGGCCTGGACAGGGCAGATGTTGGGAAGATGTTTTTATTGGTGGGAGAGACAAAGACCTGAGGCCATAGCCTGAGAGTAAAGGGAAGGCCCTTTGGAACAGAGATAAGGAGAAAATTCTTCAAAGAGTGGGGAGTCTGTGGAATTCATTGCCACAGAAGGCTGCGGAGGCCAGGTCATTGAGCATATGTAAGACTGAGATAGACAGATCTCCTGATTAGTCCTTTCCTGATGAAGGGCTTATGCCTAAAACGTCAATTCTCCTGCTCCTCAGATACTGCCTTACCTGCTGTGCTTTTCCAGCACCACACACTCGACTAAGAAAGATAGATTCTTAATTATCAAGGGGACCATGTGTTACAGGGAGAATGAGGATGAGAAACTTATCAGCCATGATTGAATGGGGGAACAGACTCGATAGGGGCAGAAATTAGGCCATTCAGCCCGCATCGTATGGTCTTAAAACCTGATTTTATAGATCAAAAAGGAAGGGTTATTTTTGCAATGTTGCTTCTGTATCGGTCAGTCAATATATTCATGACATTGTCAGTATATTTTTAACAAAGGAAGATCACACAAAGGGAAAAAATAAAGCTCAAGTTTTTTCAAAAGATTTCACCATAAACAGCAAAACGATAGCTTCAACGCTTTCTCACCTGCGTTTCCTTTTAATCCCCTTTCTGCATGTTCACCAGATGGGATTCTCTGTTTTTCCCCAAAGTAGAGACAGGTCAACTCAGTGGCTTTTCTCATTTTTGACTACTTTGAGGCTTTGAAAAGGTCAAGACTCCTTTCCAGCCTTATTGGCCTGGAGATTGTCAATATCTTAAACGGCCCTTCAGCTGGTATGGACCTTTTCTCCCGAACTGAACCTGCTTCACGCTCCCAGCCACCCGTCTCTTTTTGTAGATCACAAAATATTGACTTTGTAAATACTTCAGCAATTATTTCACCAGACAGCTTGCTAGTTAATTAGTTTAAGCCACATGCCTTCTTAGAAAGGATTTAAAAGCAGCGTGTATTCCTGAAAGCGTGCTGAATGATTGGAGGTTTTTAGTGTTCTGGAAGAGACTGATAGGATGGATAGAGACACAACCTTAAAATCAAAGATAGGCCATTCAGTAAAGAAATCAGGAAACACATTTCATATTCGTGAATTTGAATTCTGAATTCCTCCAAATGGAAATATTTGCTATGTACCTTGTCAAACACTATTCTAATGAAAATGCATTACATTACAGCAACCTGTAAAGTTTGTGCATTGTACTTGAAAGACAGAAGTCAACACGGCCTGTTTTCAGTTTCGGGTTTCAGGAGTGGAGCAGACAGCAACCCAACAGTAACTTCTCATTGGCAGCACAGCAACCACAACACTAAAATAACATTTGTATGCAAAAACCAAAGCAAATATAAGACAGCATAAAAATAAGCAACTGCACCAGTAAGGCACAATAAAAGGTAACATTTTAGTTTTACCTTCACCAGAATCTGCAATCGTGCTAAAAGATTTTCTATATACTTCTAAAATTTACGGCTTTTTGTTTGAGCAGTCAACACTTCTGACTGCTATCTTTTCAAAGACTTTAGTTTGAAATGTGAAATGCTCAGGCTTGTCAAATTGCTGTCCTTGAAATATAAAACCATACCCATTTCCCAAGACTACAGATGTCTATAAAAGGAACTTAGTTTATAAACTTGGATCAGGGACCAGATTACCGCTCAGATATTACATACTTTGCCCAATATGGTGAAGAAAATTACCGTAGCTCAAGTAATATCATAGCAAACTTTTTATTAACCAGCCCCTATGAGATCACAAGTGTATGAGTTGATCAAATATTCCAGTTGATTGAAGTCCATATAATCAATATTAAAACACACATTAAGGAATAAAAAATAATGCAGGGTGTACACACATGCCACATACATATTTACAGTATAATTTACTTTAAAAATGCAAATTTACCATAAATAAAACTTACTAGCAGAGAACCTTCTCTCTCACACTATCAACTGACCACTCACATCTCAAATACTGTGATGGTATAGTAAACCTTCTGCATCTGAGGTACATACGTTTTGCTGGTTTATTAAGACAGCCAATTCATAAGATGCTGGTTAAAACAAAGTTTGCTGTAGCTACAGCAAAAATGAGATAGCTTTGAATTGTTGTGATCCCAACTAATATTAGTACCAGTTCAATCAGATCCTAGACAGGAATCTGCATTCATAGACCACATTTTAATTGTTTTGGTTTGAAGAAAGTGGCCTCTCACTAAGAAGTACGTAAACAATGCTGCAGACTTCATTTTTAAAAAAGCAGTTTTATTACAAAAGAATGTTTTGTTTGTAAAAACATAAATTTACTTATAGTACAAATTGAAAGAGGTTTAAAAACACAAAAATATAATACCAGTAACCTCAAAACTCTACAGCAAAAAGAGCAACTAGGGAGAGAATTGAGCCCCTTGACGATCAATGACGTCATCTATGTATCAAAACACATTAAACCAATATCTTGCATCAGTTTTTGCTGTGGAAAAGGATATGGAGGCCAGGGAACATTGGGAAATAAATAGAGGTCTTGAAAACAGTCCACATTACAGAAACGGAGGTGCTGGACATCTTAAACAACACAGGGATAGATAAATCACCAGGACCTGATCAAGTGTATCCCAAGATGTTGAGGGACGCTAGGGAAGAAATTGCAGGGCCTTAAATACATATTTGTATCATCTACAATCACAGATGAGGTGGAGGGTTGCTAATATTGTATCTTTATTTAAGAAATGCTATAAGGAGAAACCTGAGAACCAAGGACTGGTGAGACTGACATCAATGGGCAAGTTGTTGAAAGGGATTTTGAGAGCGAGGTAGGATTTACATGCATTTGAAGAGGCAAGGACTGGTTAGGGATAGTCAACATAGTTTTGTGCATGGGGATTCAAGCTCGAGTTTGGTTTTGAATAGAAAAGATCACGGCCAAGCAATAGATGTTGTCTACATGGACTTTACTGAAGCGTTTGACAAGGTTCTGCAGAGTAGATGGATTAGTAAGGTTAGATCACATGGGAATCAGAGACAACTTGCCAATTGGATACAAAATTGGTTGGACTGCAGGAGACACAGGGTGGTTGTTTTTCAGACTGAAGGCCTGTGACCTGCCATGTTCCAGAGGTATCACACACTGCAACACAGACGAACTGCGGAAAACAGAGGAGAACCACCTATACAATGTATTCCAGAAGAACGGATACTCAAATAATGCAGTGCGCAGATTTCTCAAGGAACAAACCACGACAAGCAGACCAAACACAGCCAGAAACCCTAACTACCTTACCATACATCAAAGAAGTTTCAGAAATGACAGCCAGACTACTAAGACCCCTCGGAATCCTAGTAGCACACAAACCCACCAACACTCTCAAACAAAAACTAACAAACTTAAAAGACCCAGTATAACCCATGGACAAAACCAACGTCATCTACAAAATTCCATGCAAGGACCGCCCCAAACACTACGTAGGACAAACAGGAAGAAAGTTAGCCACCAGGATACACGAACACCAGCTAGCCACAAAAAGACACGACCCCCTCTCCCTCTTGGCCCTACACACGGATGAAAAAAAACGCACCATTTTGCCTGGGCAACACATCTATCCTGGGACAGGCTAAGCAAAGACATGCCAGAGAATTCCTAGAGGCCTGACACTCCAACCACAACTCCATAAACAAATGCACAGATCTAGATACCATCTATCAACCCCTCAGAAAACGAACAGGAAATGACATCACCACAAACCCCAGGAACCCCATCCAGGAGAAAGATACAAATGGAAAGCAGGAGACAACAGCTTCGCTTCACTTGGAGGTCGCCACTGATGATGTTACCTAGTCAAGTAATGAAACATCTGGATATCAAACCTACAGCTCAGTGAGCAAACCTACACCCTAAAGTGGGTGTAATTTAGTGGGACTAATTTAGTTTGGGAAACTTAGTTGGCGTGGATGAGTTGGACCAAATAGTCTGTTTCTGTACTGTATAACTATAAACCGGAAAGAAACAAAACAACTTTTGTATAATATCCAAAACACACCCTTGATGGAGTCTCCATAACATGACTAATGCTGATACTAGAGTCACTGTATGTATCACTTTGGCAGGATTAAATGACTGGAGATTTCAACAAGAACCAGGAATTGCTATAGCTTCTTCCTGGAGCTGCCATACACTCAAACATTACTGTTCTCAGTTTGAAGTAACCTCTTCAACATTTTTAACCCAACACTTCTGGTCCGGACTAACAATAACTCTTGACGCCAAGATAATCTAATGCATTATACCCGTCATTCCCTTCTCAGGAGCACTGTGCTATACAGACATCCTGTTCCAAGGGCTTGACAGGACTACCAGAGTCAAGTGAAATCTAAAGTCTCTCTCAGCTATGGACATTTGCCGTAAACGTTTTTTTAAAAAATTCAAATTCCAGAACACTACCAAACCCTTGAAGCCCCATTATTTATTATGCTGGATAGCAAAACAATTTAAAATAACCAAAAGTCTGTTAGTGCACAAAACTGTTCACTCCAGAGTCAAACTTCAACAACTGCTTTTAAAAAGAAATCACCATAGTTGCAGAAATATACAAGCTAATTATTAACTTCAGACACTTCAAAACCAGAACCCCAAACTCATACCAAATAACATTAAAAATAACATACAAGTCCTATAGTTTACATCACATTGGGGCAACACATTGCAAAATAAACATAAAATGGAGCAAGGTACCAGTGAAACAATGATCATTATCTTCATCCCAACCAGCTTAAAGCACTTACCTACCCAGAGTCCAGCTTATCACAACCAGATCCGCAGTAATATCTTACCAATATAAGCAGAGGGGAATATAGGCTTAGAGTTCAATCTGCGTCTTCTACTTATAGTTAAAGAATACTTTGCAAGAAAGGCAAACTTCCTTTTTTCATTTACCATCAATGCAATCAGGAGCAGGAAGAGATTGTGATCACATGAGATATTTAAAAATAAGTGCATTCATCTGTCAATTCTTCGCAAAAAGCTTTAATGGTTACAGGTCACTCCATGGCACTGTGTTACCATGTATTTGCAGCAGAGTGATTGTGTCACTCCACATCATAATCTATAGGCTTGGATTAATGATTCAGAGACACAAGCTCAAATCCCACAGTAACAGCTGAGGAAGTGATATTTAATTAATTGAATAAATAAAATGAAGTAACAAGTTAGTATCACGGACATCATTAAACTATTGGATTTGTTAATTAATTCTCTTTAGGGAAAGGGATCGGCCATCATGACCTTCCTGACCTGAGAGATTTCGAATCCACAACAATGTGGTAGATTACATGCCCTCTGAAAATATTTCACAAAGCCATTTGTTGTATTCAAGGTGACTCACCAGCACCTTCTCAAAAGCAATAAACATTGGGTTCACCAACCATGCTTACATTCTGTGAACACATTAAAAGAATCTCAAAAATTTCAAAGAAAGTTTTTCCTAGTTTTGAACTAGATAGGATGTAACTGTGATGTGTTTTGGATGTCCTCCATGTGTACATGCAGGACGGCATCCCACCTAATATTTGAAAGCCTGAGGCACTTAGCTTCAGGGAGGCAAACACAACAAAATCTGTTTGATGATCAGCTTCTTTCCAACAGTACAAAAGGATTAGCTAAAGACCAGTGCTCTTATACAGAAGCACACTTTATTCCGGTACGTGTAAGAGAAAGTGCTTTGAACAACCTGGTCTGAAATTAGTCTCGTGTCCAACAGTTCACCTGGACTACAGCCAGAGACCAAGAATAGTCAACTTTACAAAAACATTAACCACTTAGTGCTTTCAAACTTAAAGTGTTGCTCCACATGTCATCACCGCAGAGTTGAGCCTCAACTGAATTGATGCCATGCATACAAAACCATCAGCACATCAGCTGGCCGTCTGGCTCCTCCATGTTCAGATGGTAAAGAAAAACCAAAGAATTATTACAAACGGAAACAAGTGTTTTGCAGGAAAATAACTCCATTACCACCACTTTTGTACTTTGATATTAGCAGAGTTTTCCTCCAACTCTGCTATAAAAATTTGCAGGCTTTAACTATTGTACTCATTACCAAATTCATCAGCCCGCCCATGTACCATTACAAATGTGCAATATTTTAACTTCAAGGTCAAGCATTGTACAAATTCTAATGCACATATTCAACATTAATAATCTACTTTTATGCGACAACAGATTGACTTTTCGAGCATTAGTGCATAATGTCTGAAGTGAGAAGCGATATTTTGAGTTGTAAATGGTTTTCCAGTTTGTTCCCAATATGTTGATGCTTTGCATCTTGTGCATGGGTGGAGAAAGTTAGCATGCTTCCCATTTGTGTGCACTAACTGCATCTCATTTCTAGCTTACACTGACAGCTAGCAGAAATCCAAAGAAAAGCAGCGTGCAAGTCAGCATGCAGCCTCTCCACTGGCCTGTCCTCAGCTGGACTTACCTGTGGCAACAATTAAAAACTGGATCATTTACTATTCCAGCCAGGCTGAAACCTCACAGGAACTGGGAGAGTACTTGGTCCCCAAAGTGCAGTGTGCAGGCCCAGTGGCATGCTGATACACCTCAACATTATGAACAAACTCCCAGCATTGAGTAAATAGCTCCATAGTCTGCAGGTACCTTCATTTGAGTTGGGTTGAGGTTACAATTGAGCTAAAGCTTATGGGAGTAAATTGTGAGGAAAGAATTCTGGAGTGGAGCCCAAAAAAGTTGAAAGTCACCATAAATTCCAGAGGACCATAGGCTGCCTTTTCATGTGTGTGAGAGACAGAGAGAGATGACAGATTGAGCATTTAACTAAGGATCACCAAGCCTCAGACAAGGGGCAAGGGGGAGGAGGCAGAAAGGGAACTGAACCTGCTTTGTTGGGACCACTCTGCATCTCAACCCAACTGTGCCAAACGATGGCAAACTGGCATCTAAGTAGGTCAGCTTTGTGGCAACCTACAACTAAGCTGGCTAACATCAGCACCCCTTTGTAGTCAATCCAGGAGACTCAGATGGTGGCCCTGACATTTAGGCAGCCCAGGATCTCCAAACATCTTGCTCTTCCCCTGGCCAGTACATTCCAGTTTCACTGCAGAGTGTTATCATGATAGGAGAGGCAGCAGTTGGATAAGTCCAACTAGACTGATGTATAGAATGGGTATAACGGGTTGTGTCAGACTGTAGGAGAGGACATCATCTCCACCTAAACAGTCAGTGCTCCTCTTAACGTCCGACTTGTAAGATACTGACCTGCCACAGTCCTTCTATTTCATTGTGTGGTAAGAGCCGAGACATTTCCGCTCAACAAGTGGATGGAATCCATTGCATGAGTCAAACAAACCAATAGTAAGATGCCAACTCTTCAACCCTCATGTTGAAATATCAGGACGACGTGTATAGGACCAATGGACGACTTGTAGCTGCTCGATAACATATGAACATACAGATTAGGAGAAGACAACAAGAGTCCACTCCACCATTCAAAAAATGACCATCGGCTGATCGTTTGTTTCAAATTTCATATTCCCATATTCTTCAATGATCTTTTATGGTCATGCCCAATAAGAAAATACCTTGGCCTTAAAAATATTCAATCATCTTACTGTCACCATCTCGAGGTAGCATTCAAAACATGCATAATATGAAGAATAAACTATTTTCTCTGTTCTAAAAGAACCACCCTAATATTTAAAGCGTCTCATAGTCCTCCAGATGTCCTCTTCACAACATACCTTCCTATCTGCCTTTGTAGCTAAAATGACTTTGCCCCCCTTTATCTAAGTCAGTGACAGAAAACGTAAAAAGCTGAGGCCCATGCAGAGACCCGGAAGTACTCCACTCATCATACCCTGCCAATAAGAAAAAGATTGTGGGTAAGCACTACTACCTCTCAGCGCCAGAGACCTGGGTTCAATTCCCACCTTGGGCAACTGTGTGTGGAGTTTGCACATTCTCCCAGTGCCTGCTTGGGTTTCCTCCGGGTCCTCTGGTTTCCTCCCACAGTTCAAAAATGTGCAGGCTAGGTGAATTGGCCATGCTAAATTGCCTGTAGTATTTGGTGAAGAGGTAAATGTAGGGAATGTGTCTGGGTGGGCTGCTCTTCAGAGGGTGGGTGTTGGGCCGAAGGGCCTGTTTCCACACTAAGTAATCTAATCTGTTGACATTTACTCTGTTTTCTGGCTAATTTTCTATCCATGTTAACATGTTATCCACTCCACCTGAACTCCTACTTCACACAAACTTGTGGCATCTTGGAGGGACTTGTTAGAGCAATGATACTGAACCCTATCTCTGGGCTGGTTGGCCTGGGTGCAGATTCCACTTAGTCCAGAGGTTTGTCTTAACATTTCTGAACAGGTTGGTTAAAATTATGCATGTGGCATCTTTTTAAACGTCTCTCTTTTATCCACAATACACATTAGTCCTTTCAAGAACTCCAATAACTTGGTTAAATATGATTTAATTGATCCAAAAAGAGTGAGAATAAGTAGTTCACAGATAATAAAGAAAGTGCAGATGAAAGGAACAAATATTTTATTTTGACTTCACAACAGAATGCTTCACAAAAAAGATTCTTGTAATAGCTGCAAATGAACTTCAATGGAAAGTGGAGGAGGAGAATGCTAGGGACAGCACCAGGCATACCTGAAGGTGAGGGGTCAACCGGGTGAAACCACCAAACAGGACTACTTGCACACCAAACAGCATACACAAGTGGTAGAGCTAAGCAATCCCAGAACCAACAAATCAGATCAAAGCTTTACAGTCCTGCCACATCCAGTCACGAGTGGTAGTGGATGATTAAACAACTCACTGAAGGAGAGGCTTCAATGATGGACGAGCTTAGCACATAAGGGCAAAAGATTAGGCTGAAACTTCTGCAGCAATCTGCACCCAAAAATGCCAAGTGAATGATCCATCTCTGTCTCCTACAGCAGTCCTTAGCATTACAGATACCAGTCTTCAGTCAATTCAATTCACTCTACCTGATATCAAATTATGGCTTGAAACACAATATTGCAAAGACTGCAGGTCCTGACAACATTCTGGCTGAAGACTTGAGCTCCAGAACCTGTCACTCCCTGAGCCAAGCTGTTCCAATATAGTTACAACACTGGCACCTACCAAACAAACAATGTGGAAAATTGCCCAAGTATGTCCTGTATACAAAAAGCAGGATAAGGCCAACCTGGCCAATTACCGCCGTCAGTCCATGCTCCATCATCAGTCAAGGAAGGGCTCATCAACAGTGTTATCAAGCAGCACCTGCTCAGCAACAACCTGCTCAGTGACACTCAGTTTGGGTTCTGCCAGGATCAGTCAGCTCCTGACCTTATCATAGCCTTGGTTCAAACATGGACAAGAGAGCTGAATTTCTGAGGTGTGTGAGACAGCCCTTGACATCAAGGCTGCATTTGACAGTGTGTGGCCTCAAGGAGCCCTGGCAAAAATGGAATCAATGGGCATCAGTGGGCAAACTCTGCTGGTCACTCATACCTGACACATAGGAAGATGGTTTTAGTTGTTTCAGACCAGACATCTCAGCTCCACAACACCTCTGCAGGAGTTCAAGGTAGTGTCCTAGGCCCAACCACCTTCAGCTGCTTCACCAATGACCTTCCCTCCATTATAACGTCAGACATTGGGATGTTTGCCGATGATTGCACAATGTTCAGCACCATTCATGACTCCTCAGATACTGAAGTAATCCATGTTCCAATACGACAAGATCTGGATAGTTTCCAGTAACATTCACGCAACACAAATACCACACTACAATCATCATCAAGAGGAGACAATCTAACCACTGCACCATGACATTCAATGGTGTTACTATCATTGAATCCCGACTATCAACATCCTGGTGGTTATTACTGACCAGAAACTCAACTGGACTCACCACACAAACACCTGCTGCAAGAGCAGGTCAGTGGCTAGGAATACTGTGGCAAATAACTCACCTCCGGACTCCCCAAAGCCTGTCCACTATCCACAAAGCACAAGACATACGTGTGATGGTGTACTCCCATTTGCCTGGTTGGGTGCAGCTCCAACAACACTGAAGATGTTTGACACCATCCAGGACAAAGCAGTCCACTTGATTGGCACTGCATCCACAAACATTCACTCCCTCCACCACTAATGCTCAGTATAGCGTCAGTGTGAATTATCCACAAGAGGTACCACAGAAATTCACCGAAGATCCTCATGCAGTACCTTCCAAATCCACAACCACTTCCACCTAGAAGGACAAGGGCAGCAGATACATAGGAACACTACCCTCTACAAGTTCCCCTCCAAGCCACTCACTATCCTGACTTGGAGTCAAAATTCTCGAATTCCCTCCCAAAGGGCATTGTGGGTCAACCCACAGCAGATGTACTGCAGTTCACCTCTCACCTTCTCAAGGCTAATCGGGATGGACAATAAATGCTGGGCCCAGCCAGCAATGCCCACGTCTCACAGAGAAAAAAATAATTTTAAAAAATCAGGAGATGAAAGAAGAAAGGAACCAGCTGAAATAGCAAATCATTATGGAAATGGTGATAAGCAAATTTATGGAGCTGCAGGCTGGCAAACCTCTGTCAGACTTCATTCTATGGTCTGAAAAGGTGGTTAATCGAGGTAGATGTGGTGCTCATTTTCCTAAAAATTCCTACAGTCTGTAAAGGTTCCATCAGATTAGAAAAAGTAGCAAATATAATCTCTTCTCTCAGAGATAAACAGAAAACAGGAAACAATAGGCCAGTTAGTGTGACATCTATTGTGGGGAAGCTATGCAAAATGATCATAGGTGACACAAAAATGCGAGCAGTTGTGAAGTTTGTGAACACACCCAAGACAGCGTAATCAACATGCAATTCGATTGACTGATCATTGACACAGTTTGACTATTAGAGACCAGGCTTGCTGAGAGCTCACTGAATGAAAAACATTTCACGCTCATCTGGCAGGACAGAATTCTAAGGAGTGAATGAGCAATGTTTAGACTTTGCTACTCTTAACAATAGAAGCCCCCCTCAAATCAAAGTAGAATTAGACTTTATTTTCACAGATACTCCAGTATAGAAATAGTTTAGCATGTGTTCTTTGTCTGATTTGCAAATAACTGGGCCAGTTAACTCCATGATTATCTATGCTCCAACAGTATGCTTCACTACAAAGACAAAAGACTTAAGAGATTGGTTTTGCTATCAGCAGAATCCTCAGGTTAGAATATATTTACCTACAGGGGGATATCAACACCAGATTGGATGTGGGATGAGGTATTAGTCTTCTGCCTCACATTATGTGAAAGATAGAGACTACTCTTGTTTTTTGGAACATCAAGTTTTGTGTAACTAATGCATACAGTGGCAGTGTGATTGGACAAGTAATGCAGAACCTCAGGCTAATCTTTTTTGGGGCCAAATCCCACTATGGCAGGTGAGGAAAGGGGAATTCATTAAAAATTCTGAATGAAAACCTGGCCTAATGGCAATCATGTAACTAATGTGCATTGTCTTAAAAACTGACCGAATTCAGTCACATCCTTCAGCAAAGGAAATCCATCCTTATCTGGCCTGGCTTACGAGAATCCAGACCTGTAGCAATGTGAGTGACCCTTATTTATTCTCTGGGCAATTACGAATGTATAACAGATATTGCTTTGCAAATGATACTGATATCCCACAATTGAATTTAAAAAATGCTTCTTTTAGAACAAGCCATACCAAAGGTGTGCTGGGACTATCCAAGATCAGGGCACTAGGCACCAGCTAAATCTGACCACTACCATGTATCTGACTGTGGCAGAGAGCACTCACTGACGTGCACCAGGTTTAGAAAACAATCCTTTGATGTTTTGCACTCAAAACAGAAACAGCAGTAGTCGAGTGTGTGGTGCTGGAAAAGCACAACTGATCAGGCAGCATCCGAGAAACAGGAGTATTGACGTTTCAGGCATAAGCCTCATTCCTGATGAAGGGATTATGCCCAAAATATCAATTCTGCTGTTCCTTGGATGCTGCCCGACTGGCTGTGCTTTTCCAGCACCACACTCTCGACTCGGTTCTCCACCATATGCAGTCCTCACATTTTTCTAAAGAAACAGCAGCAGCCACACTGCTGACTTTGTCAACACAATTGAACCGGAGCTGTCTAGCATTCTCAGAGAGCACAGCTGACAGAGTCATGCGCCAAGACATCATCGACCACAACTGAGGAACTGAAGTACATCCACACTGTGACGAGTTTAAATGAAGTACATTAGCTTTGCCATCATGAGGAGGATTTTCTTCAGCTAAGGGTGAAGAACTCATTGCCACAGAAGGCAATGGAAGAAAGTAATTAAGCATATTTATGACAGAGATAGACAAGTTCTAGATATGTGGGTTAATTACCTTGCAGTAAGGGAATCAAATGTTACAGGGAGAAGGCAGAGGAATGGGATTAAGAAACATATGAGCAACGATCGAATGGCAGAGTAGACTCACTGAGCCAAGTCGTTTAATTCTGCTCCTAAATTATGGTTTTATGAAGCACATTAATTTGACTAAAAGCAAAGATCTCTTATTTGCATCTAGCAGCACACCTGACTAAAGTAATGAGGAAATGTTTATCGATTTGTGCTTTGAAGTGCACTGACCTATTAATGCTAATACCTATTTTCTTAAAAGAAAGAAATTTAAATAATCTGGCTGGTCCTACTGTAGAATAGATTAGTTTATCACTGCAAACTGCTCTTAGCATCAGTAACTGGTCTAAAATATTACTACTTCACTACTTGTGCACAAAGCTCAATAATAGTCCCTCCAGATATAACTTAGAAAGATAGAATCTATGAATGCGGTGTCTAGTAATGGTCAAAAGCTCCTGCAAATTAATTTTGCACCCTGTCCACCCATACTTCACCAATTTGCCCAAACCTTAAACTAGTCCACTGTTCAATTGTCTTTCAATATTTCTTGCTATTCCAATAATTCCAATCAAATACAAACACAATTTGCTGTAAAAGCAATTTAATGTATTTGGGTTACAGATAGTAACATTCAGGCCAAAAATGGGGAGCACTCCCTTAAGTTTCACACTCATCATTAAATGCATTCAGCTGCAGGACAATTAAAGCACAGGCAAGCTTTGAGACTTACCGTTACTGTCTATCTCTTGCAATGCATCCTCATTGCTTGGCAAATCTAACAATCACAATATACAGAAACAGATTCAATAGATAGGTAGGTTCAGAAGGCAAAATATTTCTATATCCTCACATTAATTAAAGTCTACATTTTCCAAATTGGTCACAGCTTTTTTTATTAGTGGCCAAACTCATAGCATTTCATGGCCAGTGAATTGATTAGCATGCAATAGCCTCCATCCCATCACAACAGCCCCTTTTCCCTATCCTCGACAGGTCAATCAGTAACTGTTCACTGGTCATGGGTCTGGGCATCTTAGAGAAACAAAATTAAAAGGATTTCATTTCTTGAGAATCATCAACAATCATGTTCAAGAAAATGACAACCAATCTACACAAGCTCCTGAAACCATCACTTCAAATACATCAGTTGCTTTGTACCTCAAAATTTAAAAAGTAAATCAACTAATCTTTCTGGTCTTCAGAATGTTTTGCTTTCTGCTCCTCAGCCTTTACCAACAGAGCTGTGAAACAGGCTGCAGCAAGGCAGTAGAAAATACTGACAGCTGCTCTCTTAGTCTCCCCCATCTCTCCAACATTGTGAGAAGGTACAGAAGGGGTGGTGGGTGGGTGGCAGGCATAAGCTGTGATCAAAATGGCTCCAGAATACTTAAGACAAGACCACAATACACAAGGTCACTTATTACAAAAAATGAGATTCTGGGTGGAGAAGAGGAACAAAAAGGTACCTCTGTGTACAAACACAATCACTAAACATCATGCTACTGGTGAATATGGTCATAAAAGACTAAATCAAGACTCTATTTTAAGTGGGGTAAGAATAGCAAATTGGGGAAGGTATATTACACCTTTGGTTCAACCACAACTGGAGCATTTCATAAAATGGCTGTCAAAATTGTATAAAAAGGACAGAGCAGAAAAGATTTATAAGGCTGACACCAGGAATACAGGGTCTCCACATCAGGAAAGGATTGACAGTCTGGGACTTTTTGCTTGGAAGACGACAGAGATGTGACTAGAGAGGTCTTTAAATCAACGAAAGGCTTTGATTAAATGGATAACGAGAGATAAGTTTTCACCCACAAGATAAAATTAACAAAAGTCCACTGGTGTGACAGAGTCATTAAGGAATCCAATATGGAATTCAGAAAAAGTATAAAACCTCTCTCTACAGTTTGAGAGAAGGGTACTGTTGGAATTCAATCTTAATTTTACTTCTCTCTCCACAGATACTGCCAAATCTGCCGAGTTCCTCCAGCACTTCGATTTTATTTCAGCAGTATATAGACATTTAAGGGAAACTAAATACTCATTTGAGGGAGTAGGGAATAAATGACATGATCACAGATTTAGATAAGAAAAGACAGGAGGAAGTTGAAGAAGAGTGTCAGCTTCTGTAATGATTAGTTGGGTCAAATGGTTTGTAGCTACATTAAACGCGACTCAGTTTGGTCAACCTCATGCTGTTATTCGCTTCATAATTCTGAGAAGTGAGATAGAACATGTATTAATATCTCACCTCACCATTTCTCAGAAGCAGGATAACATTTTTCACTATTCAATCCAAAACTGATAACTTCCCAATCCTGCACAGGAGAAGTTGCTGCAAGGATTCTCAGGTCATCTTTCTCATGCACAATAAAATTACTTAGTTTAAAGTCAGAGAGGACAAACTAATAAAGTAAAAATGCAGACATAAATAGATTGCTATATTGATCTGAAGTTACAGCCAGGCCAGTTGTGCATGTTTTGCAGACCTACATAGCTGCTAGTCTAGCAATGTCAATTTTAGATTTCTCATCCATCTTCAAACCCTTTCATAGCCATTTCACATCTGTACCATCTTCTCCAGGCCCTGTACTGTTCTGTACTCTTTGAAACCATTGGGATCTATGCTCCAACTATTCTGACATTTAGTCAATTCCCCAATTTTCAAGTCTTGCTACTTAAAAACATGCTTTTAGTATTCTAGACTCCAGTCTTTGGAAATCCCCCTTCAGCCTCTTACTATCTTTGTGGTCTGATTAAAACCAACCTTTGGCCAAGTTGTTGACTCCTTTTCCAAAACATTCTCTTCTGCTTTGAATCGCTTTGTTCCTTTTATCATGGTACAGATACTATATAAATGCAAGTTAGAATCATAAACATTCACAGCACAGAAAACGGGTCTATTCCTCCATTCTTGCTCTGGCCAAAAGACGAGCCATCCAGATTATCCCATGTTCCCTGCATCCAGTATTTGGTCCAGAACCATATGTTATGAAGCTGTAGGTGTGTACTGTACCTTTAAGAGAGTTGAAAAGCTAGCAAGGACTGACTGAAAGCACACAGTCCGGAACAAAGTAAAAATGTAACACTCGGTTGAAACAAATATCTGGGTTTGTGTTGCTATGAAACAAAAATAAATTCAAATTCAGACAGTTTAAATTATGCCCCAAGATACTATATTTCAAATTAGATTGGATTTTAATGTTTTTGATGACATTGAAACCAATTAAATGATACAATGTGTTGGAGTATCAAACCAGACATTTGAACATCACTCATCAAAGTTGGGGAGAACTACCAAGAACACCAACAAAATACAGACTCCTAGCTCTCTGAAAGGTACCTATCTATAAGAAGTTTGCGCAACAGTTCATCGAAGCCAACCTAGAAAAAAATTTAGAGAAAAAGCTACAAAGGCAAATCAACAAAGCTGACTGGTTTTGAAACATGCTCTTTTTGTAAATCTTAATAGGGGCATAATTTTTTATTTGGATCAGAATTGTAGAGTGGGAGGTAAAATATACGTTTAAGAGAAAGGAGTGGTACAAAGCTGGTATTTTAATGTTCTCTGTTGGACTTAAAAGAATAAAATTGTTAATTTTTACTTTAAATAGCGACCTCTGGGATAGTTCTTTGCCTCTCGAATATAAACAGATTACAGTATGAGGTGAGCTTCTCTGTGTGTTGGGTTTAAATTAGTAGAGGGGTCTACCCGCATCGTAACACCTGGAATAAAAGGCTAACATTCTATTAGCTTTCCTAATAGTTTGCTGAACCTACATGGTGGCCTTTAATCACTTATCAAAGACACTTAGGTGCCTTCATACACCTATACTTGCTAACCTTTTTCCATTTAAGAAATATTCTGCACATCTGTTTCTCTTACCAAAGTCAACAACCACATATTTGACCACACTGCATTGTATGCCAGACATTTGCCCATTTCACAAATCTGTCCAAATTCTCCTTAAGGATACATATTTCCACTTAGCTTTATATCATCTGAAAATTTGGAAATATAAAACTTGGTTTCCACACCCAAATAGCTGATTCAAATTCTGAATAGCTAGCACTAAAAGGTCCACTAAAGGATAAAAGGAAGTAAGGTTGTGTGTCAAACCTGAGAAAATGGGTGAGATTCTCAATGATTACTTTGCATCAGTGTTCACCGAGGAGAGGCACGTGATGAATGCTGAGATTAGAGATAGAAGTTTGTTTATTCTGGGTCACGTTGACATAAGGAGAGAAGATGCGTTGGGTAGTCTAAAGGATATTAAGGTGGACAAATCCCCAGGACTGGATGGGACCTATCCCAGGTTGCTGAGGGAAGTGAGAGAGAAAATAGCTGGGGCGCTGACAGATATCTTTGTAGTACCCTTGAACACAGAGGAGGTGACAGAGGACTGGAGGTTGCTCATGTTGCCCACCTGTACATGAAGGGTAGTAGGGATATCCCAGGTAACTACAGAGCAGTCTGCCTGACATCAGTGGTGAGAAAGTTGCTGGAGAAGGTATTGAGGGATAAAATCTATTTATATTTGGAAAAGAATGGGCTTATCAGTGATAGGCAACATGGTTTTGTGCGAGGGAGATCGTGCCTTACCAACTCAAAAGAGTTCTTTGAGGAAGTGACCAAGTTGATAGATGAAGGAAGCGCTGTAGATGTCATATACATGGATTTTAATAAGGCGTTTGATAAGGATCCCCGTGGTAGACTAATGGAGAAAGTGAAGTCACATGGTGTGCAGGGTGTTCTAGCTCGGTGGATAAAGAACTGGTTGAGCAACAGAAGACAGAGAGTAGTAGTTGAAGAGTTTCTCAAAATGGAGAAAGGTGACCAGTGGTGTTCCAGGGGATCAGTGCTGAAGCCACTGTTGTTTGTGATATACATAAATGATCTGGAAGAGGGCATTGGTAGTCTGATCAACAAGTTTGTAGATGACACAAAGACTGGTAGAGTAACAGAAAGCATAGGGGACTGTCAAAGAATACAGGAGGATATAGATAGACTGAAGAGTAGGGCAGAGAAGTGACACATGGAGTTCAATCCAGGCAAATGTGAGGTGATGCATTTTGAGAAGTCTAATTCCAGAGCGAACTATACTGTAAATGGAAGAGCCTTGGGAAAAAAGTTGATGAGCATCTGGGAGTTCAGGTCCATTGTACCCTGAAGGTTGCTGCGCGGGTGGATAGAGTGGTCAAGAAGGCATATGGTATGCTTGCCTTCATTGGACGGAATATTGAGTATAAGAGCTGGCAGGTCATGTTAAAATTGTACACGACATTGGTTCGGCCGCATTTAGAATACGGTGTATAGTCCTGGTCATTACCAAAAGGATGTGGATGCTTTGGAGAGTGCACAGAGAAGGTTTACGAGGATGTTGCCTGGTATGGAAGGTGCTAGCTGTGAAGAGAGATTGAGGGGGTACCTGATTGAGGTCTACAAAGTCATGAAGGATATAGATAGGGTAGATATCAATAAGCTTTTTCCCAGGGTGAAGGATTCAATAAAGAGAGATCATGCTTTCAAGGCGGGAGGTGAAAAGTTTAAGGGGGATACACACGGCAAGTACTTCACACAGAGGGTGGTAGGTGCCTGGAACGCTTTGCTAGCAGAGGTAGTAGAGGCAGGCACGGGAGATTCATTTAAGGTGCGTCTGGATAAATGCATGATCAGGTGGGGAGCAGAGGGATACGGATGCTTAGGAATTGGGCGACAGGTTTAGACAGTGGATTTGGATTGGCTCAGGCTTGGAAAGCTGAAGGGCCTGGGCTGTAAGTTTTCTTTGTTCTCTTTGTCTTTTGAGAGCAGCAGCATTTGCTCGGGACTCGCCTGAAGGCAGCTGAGTTAGCATACTTTGACAGACCGTCTGTAACCAAATTGCAGCAAATTACAGCCCTCAGGGCTACTTTGAATGCTGTGTGCATCCAGACTGCCAAAAGGGAAATCCTTTTTGCAAAACAGAGGTCATTTGAGTATGGTGATAAACTGGGTAGATATCCAACGTACTTGGCTAGAAAGAAAAATGCTGCCAATCTATTACATCCATCAGAGTGTGTGCTGGTACTCGGACTTGCAATGCCAAAAAGATTGATGCAGCATTTAGGAAGTTCTACTCTGAGTTGGATTGGTCAAAGGGCTGTGAGGACAGATTAGCAAAGATGAAGTCCCTTTTTTTTTTAAAGACCCTGAACCTTCCAGGTGTAACTTCAGAGCAGACATCTTTTCTGAATGCCCTTCTGATAATCCAAGAAATACAGGAGGCAGTAAAGCAGGCCCAGAGCGGTAAAGTGCCCAGCACAGACGGATTTCAAAGTGAGTTTTATAAGGAGTTTATAGACATGCTGGCCAGGCCACTGTTGGGTATGTACAACTAATCGTACGCTCAGGACTGCCTTCCGACCGCTCAGAGAAGCAAATATTTCTCTTATTCTCAAGAAAGGGAAAGCCCCAGAGGATTGCCCTTTGTACAGGCCCATATTGTTACTGAACGTGGATTTTAAAATTCTGTTGAAAATGCTGGCGTGAAGTTTGGAAAGGGTTTTGCCCTTCAGATAGGTTTTATTAAAGGTTGTAGGTCTACTAATAATATTAGAAAAGTATTAAACATGGTCCAAGTACGCCACCAAGGGTTGATTCCATGCTTGGTAGTCTCCCTGGATACACAGAGTGTTTGACTGGGTGGAGTGGCTGTAGCTCTTATGTACTGAAGCGGTTTGATCTTGGAGGAGTTTTTGCCAGGTGGGTGGCAATGTTATGTAGTGACCCGAAAGCAGCAGTTCTCACTAATGGTATAAGGTTGGACAATTTTAGTATCAGCAGAGACAGCTGACAAGGGTGCCCTCTCTCGCCGCTATTATTTACATTGGTAATAGAGCCGCTGGCAGAGGCCATCCAGTCGGACCTCAACATAGTTGTCCTGGAGGCAGGCATAATGGAGACAGTGAGGTCTGCAGATGCTGGAGATCAGATGTGAGAGTGTCATGCTGGAAAGGCACTGCAGGATAGGCAGTATCTGAGGAGCAGGAAAAATCGATGTTTCAGGTTGGAGCCCTTCATCAGCAATGAGGCAGAGAGCCTCAGCGGTGGACAGATAAATGGGAGCACCACCCCCCTCTCATTTATGTCTCCACCCGAGGCTCCCATGGTCTGCTCCTCAGATGCTGCCTATCCTGCAGTGCCTTTCCAGCACCACACTCTCAACTCAGGTAGGCATAAGATCACCCTTTACGCAGATGACGTCCTTCTCTTTTTAACTGATCTAATTTTATCTGAGCTTCATTTAATACAAGTGGTTAATTTGGTTCGTTTTCAGGGTATAAAATTAATTTTATCAAGTCAGAAGCCATACATGTGGGAGGCCTGACTAAAATATCTGATCTTGGGAATGGAACCAGTTTCCCTTTTAGGTGGTCACAGGGAGGTTTCCTGTATTTAGACCAGGGTGATAAAAATGCCTTGGGTCAATTATATGAAGTTAACTTTATGCAGTTGTTAGAGAAGATAAGACAGGACCTTCGACACTGGGAGGATCTTCCGATATCCTGGTTGGGTAGAATAGCTCTGGTTAAAATGAATGTTCTTCCTTGCTTATTAAATCCCATGCAAATACTTCCTTTGATGCTGCCTAGGCAAGCACTACAGAAGCATTACAGTTGGCTTGGATCTTTCATTTGGCATCATAGGTGGCCTCTTATTAAGCTGGACAAATTGCAGCTTCCACAGGGGTGGGAGATTTGGATTTCCCAAATTTTAAGAAATATCAATTGAGTTCCTTACTATCCTGCAGGGCTGACTGGGCCTGCCAGGACCCACAGTCAATCTGGTTGGACATCGAGAAGGGGACATGAGAAAACTTTCGCAAATAGAGCTAAGGAGAATCCAAAGAGTTTTTACAAATACATTAAGAACAAAAGGGTAACTAGGGAGAGAATAGGGCCCCTCAAAGGTCAGCAAGAAGGCCTTTGTGTGGAGCTGCAGAAAACGGGGGAGATACTAAATAAGTATTTTGCATCAGTGTTTACTGTGAAAAAGGACATGGAAGATATAGAATGTAGGTGGTGACATCTTGAAAAATGTCCATATTACAGAGGAGGAAGTGCTGGGTCTCTGGAAACACATAAAAGAGGATAAATCTCCAGGACCTGATCAGGTGCACCCTAGAACTCTGTGAGAAGCTAGAGAAGTGATTGCTGGGCCTTTTGCTGAAATATTTCTACCATCAATAGTCACAGGTGAGGTGCTGGAAGACTGGAGGTTGACCAACATGGTGCCACTGTTTAAGAAACCTGGTAAGGATAAGCCAGGGAACTATAGACCAGTGAGCCTGACATCGGTGGTGAGCAAGTTGTTGGAGGGAATCCTGAGGGACAGGATGTACATGTATTTGGAAAGGCAAGGACTGATTAGGGATAGTCAACATAGCTTTGTGCGTGGGAAATCATGTCTCATAAACTTGATTGAGTTTTTTGAATAAGTAACAAAGAGGATTGATGAGGGCAGAGCAGTAGATGTGATCTATATGGACTTCAGTAAAGCGTTCAACATGGTTCCCCATGGGAGACTGGTTAGCAGGTTCAGGTCTCATGGAATACAGGGAGAACAGGCCATTTGGATACAAAAATGGCTCGAAGGTAGAAGACAGAGGGTGGAGGGTTGTTTTTCAGACTGGAGGCCTGTGATCATAGAAGTGCTGGGTTCACTACTTTTCATCATTTATATAAATAATTTGGATTTGGGCTTAAGAGGTATAGTTAATAAGTTTGCAGATGACACCAAAATTGGAGGTGGTGTCGTGGACAGCGAAGAGGGTTACCTCAGATTCCAACGGAATCTTGATCCAATGAGCCAATGGGCTGAGAAGTGGCAGATAGAGTTTAATTCAGATAAATGTGAGGTACTGCATTTTGGGAAAGCAAATGTTAGCAGGTCTTATATACTTCATGATGAGGTCCTCGAGAGTACTGCTGGAAAAAAAAAGACCTTGGGAATGCAGGTTCATAGCTCATTGAAAGTAGAGCCGCACGTAGATTGGATAGTGAAGAAAGTGTTTGGTAAGATTTCTTTTATTGGTCTGTATTGAATACAGGAGTTGGGAGGTCATGTTGCAGCTGTACAGGACATTGGTTAGGCCACTGTTGGAATATTGCGTGCAATTCTGATCTCCATCCTATCAGAAGGTTGTGAAAATTGAAAGGGTTCAGAAAAGATTTACAAGAATGTTGCCAGAGTTGGAGAATTTGAGCTAGAGGGAGAAGCTGAACAGGCTTTGGCCTGGAGTGTCAGAGGTTGAGGGGTGACCTTAGAAAGGTTTTTAAAATCATGGGGGGCATGGATAGAGTAAATAGACAAGGTATTTTCCCTGGGTGGGGGAAATCCAGAACTGGAGGGCACAGGGAATATATAAAAAAGACCTAAGGGGCAGCTTTTTCACGCAGAGGGTGGTACATGTATGGAAGGAGCTGCCAGAGGAAGTGAAGGAGGCTAGTACAATTAACATTACAGCACAGTACAGGCCCTTCGGCCCTTGATGTTGCACCGACCTGTGGAACCAATCTGAAGTCCATCAACCTACACTATTCAATTCTCGGCAAATGCCTATCCAATGGCCATTTGAATGCCCTTAAAGTTGGTGAGTCTACTACTGTCGCAAGCAGTGTGTTCCATGCCCCTACTAGTCTCCGAGTAAAGGAAACTACCTCTGACATCTGTCTTTTATCTATCATCCCCCAATTTAAAGCTATATCCCCTCGTGATTGCCATCGCCAGAGGAAGAAAATTCTCACTGCCCACCCTATCTAACCCCAGATTATCTTATATGTCTCAATGAAGTCACCTCTCAACCTCCTCCTCTCTAATAAAAACAGTCTCAAACAAAAACAAAAAAAAGTCCCTCAACCGTTCCTCATAAGGCATTCCTTCCAGACCAGGCAACATCCTGGTAAATCCCTCTGCACCCTTTCCAAAGCTTCCACATCCTTCCTATAATGCAGTGAACAGAACTGTAAGCAATACCTTTAAGTTCAGGTGCACCAGAGTTTTATACAGCTGCATCATGACTTCATGGTTCCAAAACTCAATTCTTCTATCAATAAAAGCGAATACACCGTATGCCTTCTTAACCACTCTATCAACATGGGTGGCATCTTTAATGATCTAGTTACACAGACACAGATCTCTCTGCTCATCCATACTACCAAGAATCTTACCATTAGCTCAGTACTCCAAATTCCTGTTGCTCCTTCTAAAGTGAATCATCTCACATTTTCCACATTAAACTCCATTTGCCACCTCTCAGCCCAGCTCCGCAGCTTATCTCTCTGTAACCTTCAACATCCTTCAACACTATCCACAACTCTACCGACCTTAGTGTCATCCACAAATTTACGAACCCATCCTTCTATGCCCTCATACAGGTCAAAAATGACAAATAACAGTGAATCCAAAACAGATCCTTGCAGTACACCACTAGTACCTAAACTCCAGGATGAACATTTCCCATCAACCATCACCTTCTGTCTTTGTTTAGCTAGCCAATTTCTGATCCAAACTGCTAAATCACCCTCAATCCCATGCCTCCATCTGTCCTGCAATAGTCTACCGTGGGGAACCTTATCAAACGCCTTACTGAAACCCACATACACCACATCAATTGCTTTACCCTCATCCACCAGTTTGGTCACGTTCTCAAAAGAACTCAGTAAGGTTTTGAGGCACGATCTACCCTTCACAAAGCAGTGTTGATTATTCCTAATCAACTTATTTCTTCCTTAATGATTATAAATCCTCTCTCTTATAATCCTTTCCAACACTTTACCCACAAACAAAGTAAGGCTTGCTAGTCTAATTACCAGTGTTATCTCTACTGCCCTTCTTGAACAAGGGAACAACACTTGCTATCCTCCAGTCTTCTGGCACTATTACTGTTGGCAATCACGACAGAAAGATTAAAGCCAAAGGCTCAGCAATCTCCTTCCTGGCTTCCCAGAGAATCCTCGGATAAATCCTATCCAGCCCAGAGGACTTACCTATTTTCATGCTTTCCAGAATTGCCAACATGTAAAACTCAATCGCTCTAACTGAGCCATCACATCTCATCCTAACATAAGCCTTCCTATTTCTCTTGACGAGATTCAACTTCCTGTAAACCACAGTTGCTGTGCTCAAAAACTTCCTCCCTGCCTGACAGGTACATACTTATCAAACATCCGCAATAACTGTTTGAATAAGCTCCACATCTCAACTATGTCCATCCCCTGCAGTTTACATTCCCACCCTATGCATCTTAAATCTTGCCTAATTCCATCATAATTGCCTTTCCCCCATCATAACTCTTACCCTGTGGTATACACCTTTCCCTTTCCACCACATAAGTAAACATAACCGAATGTGGTCACTATCACCAAAGGGTTCACCTATCTCCAAATCTAACACCTGGCCTGTTTCATTACCCAGGACCAAATCTAATGTGGCCTCGCCCCTTGCTGGCCGGTCCACATACCATGTCTCCTGCATACATTGCGACAAAAATTGACCCATCTAAACTACTTGAACTTTGGTATTCCCAATCAATATTTAGAAAGTTAAAGTCCCCCAAAACAACTGCCCTGTCACACTCGCTGCTATCGAGGATCATCTTTGCTATCCTTTCCTCAGCATCTCTGGGACTATTCGGACGCCTATAGAAAACTCCCAACAGGGTGACCTCTCCTTTCCTGTTTCTAACCTCAGCCCATACTATCTCAGTAGATGAGTCCTCAAATGTCCTTTCTGCAACTGTAACACTGTCCTTGACTAACAATGCCACACCATCCCTCCCTTTTATTATTTTCTCTGTTCTTTCTGAAAGAATCAGTTGAATTTTGCAAGATAATCACCAACACAACAACTCTCTCTCTAACCAGCAACTACATCACCCTGGAAGGTAGACCACCTATCACGTTCTGCAGACTTTTCACCTTACAGCCTTTTTTTATTAAAAAGGAAAAGGAAAGTAATACCCAACTTCCTTAAATTCCTCATTCTCCCAAGCCACCTGGATCACTAGTTCCAGAAGATTTCTGATGTTTTCTTCAGTGAAAATTGATGCAACTTGGCTTCTCTGAAACTTCATTATTAGGAAAGCTACCAGAAATACACTTACACTTGAGTTAAAAACATTGGCAAGTACTGCATTAAGTTTTGGTCGCCTGATTTATGGAATGAATGTAAACATTTAGAAAGCAAATCAGAGATAGCTTACTAAATTAGCCCCTCAAATGGCAGTTGAGGGTAGCTTCTTATCTGGAAAGGTTGAACAGGCTTGGCTTGTATTCAACATTCCCTGTAATATGTTTACCCAATACACGGATCTTAGAGGTCTGAGATTAACAGTGGAACCTCACAACAGCACGTAACAGGAAGAAAGTTACTTGTATCCACCGAGTTTAGACAGTAAGAGGTGACTTGATTGAAATAAAAGATCCTGTGGATTTTTGATAAGGTAGATGTGAAAAAATGTTCCATATTGCAGGAAAACCTAGAACGTAGGATCATTTACAATAGAGAGAAAACTACATTTTTCTGAGATTTGTATTGCTTTGGAATTTTTCAGGAAGAGGCAGTGGAGGCGGAGTCCTTGAATATTTTCACAGCAGCCGATGATAGCTTCTTCACTCTTCAGGGAGTGAAGAAGCTATCAGGAATGGGTAGGAATGCACATTCAAGGCTACAATCAGATTAGCCGTGATCTTACTGAATGGCAAAGCAAATTTGAGGTGCTGATTGGACAACTCCTGCTCCTTGTTTGGATGCCCCCTATCCAAGATTACATGTCATGGGGAACTATTACCTTGACTCAGATTGGACCATCATTATCTGATTTAAATCTCTTTACCTTTCTTGGGCTCACCACCGACAGTTGTCTTTCCATCCTTGTTCTCTTGGTTGACTTTGTCCTTCAGTTTCTTCTTGTTTGTGGCCTCCTCCGGATTCCAACCTGGTTTCCTCCTGTTCTCAGCCGTGCCGGCCATTTTCAGTTTCTTGGCCAACACGGGAGAGCTGCTTGCGTCACTAATGGGGTCTGGCTCAGGATTTTGTCGCTTCTTGCCTGGCCCAGCTATTTTGGCGGCTCTGACTGGATGAGCTCTTGAAAAATGAAAGACTGGTCTGGTCACAGCAAGTCAGACTGCAACAAAAGTTATGGACAAGTTATTCACCATTTGTGAAACTAGAAAATGCCTTTCAACAGTTTGTACACTTTTAGTAATATTAAAATCACAATTCTGTTCAGCAGTAACAGCTTCACTTCTCATGACTTCAGCAGAGAGTATCAATACATATTTGCTGTGAAGTGTGGCTGCCTATTTGAAGGTGAGTGTGCTGTTCAGAGGTTTAAGGGTTCACCTTTCAAGTTCCACAAATCTGGACAAACATACCCAATACAATATTGACAGACTATTAACCGAGACCGCACCCTGTCCTTTCAGATGGTCAGAAAAGATCCCAAGAAAGCGTGAGTGCGCATTCTGGTGTGCCCATCAATAATTATTTCTTAACAATATTGAATTTTTTAAACAAGAATTAACTGTTGATGCTGGAAATCAGAAATCTTAACTCTGCTTTCTCCACAGATGCTGCCAGACCTGCTTAGTTTTCTCAGCAATTTCTGCTTTGGTATTCATTTAATCTAAGTTCCAAGAAGATAGTATATTGATCAAAACCATATTTTTAACATCAAGGTACAGAATGAGATATCAGGTAAGGCAGGTGATCAAACTGGCAGGCTTTAAGGATCATCTTAAGAGTTGTAAACAAGTAGATGGGTTAAGGAGAGGGAATTCCAGAGCTAAAGGTGCAGCAACTAAAATCAGAGATGTATAAGAGGTCAAAATTGTAACAGAGTCCAGATATCTCAAGGGTTTAAACCGTAAAACGTGGCTAAGGCAGGCCAACAGGCCCACTGAGTTTACTATGTCATTCAACGAGATCACAGATCACGAGCTCCACTTCCCTGTAACCCTCGAATCTAACAGGTTAAAAGTTTTGTCTCTCTCAGCCTTGTGCATGAGAAACAGAGGGGCCAAATGTAAAATAAAACAAAACTATTGATGCTGGAGATCTGAAACAAAACAGGAATTGCTGGAGAAACTCAGCAGGTCTGGCAGCATTAGTGGAGGGAGAAACTGAGTTAATGTTTCGAGTCCAGTGCCCTTGTCAGTTTGTGTTTACTAGTGGCAGAGATTTCAAGGTCAAGGACCACTTCCCAGAAACACCTGCCAAACGTGGTGGGAGATTCAGGTCTAGGATCAGGTTTGTCAGCCACACAAGGACCTACAGAACCCACGAACAGTGACACGGATTCTCAGAAGTGACAACCGTACTCATTAGTGGGTTATTGCCACCACCAACTTTGGGACAACATAAGAACTGAAAAGCACTACGTGGATCTTGACACTAATCTCAATTTACTCTATAGGTCTGCAGAACAGCATCAAGAGGAAATAAGAGGTTCAACATAGTTTCCTCGTTTGTCAGCCAAGAGGATGATATTCTGGTATACTGGTATTCTTGCCAAATATTGTTAGGAAAAACAAGTTTATTTGTAAAAACAAGATAACTGGGTGTTCATTTTGCTATCTCTGCGTGGAACTCTACTTATAGGCACCTAGGTGAGATTTGCATACCTCGAAGAAATTTTGGAATTATGCTAAGTCTTGCGAACATAAATAAGAGACTTTACTTGGTACTAAAATAATTGTACTATGGTTTCAGAACAGGATTAATAGACATTCAACCCTCACTGCTTGAAGTGTAATCGATTACCACCTTTCAAATGTTAACGGAGATTTGAGTGGACTTTCAGAGCTTGAAACTAAGACATCACTAGGGGTTGAGACCAGTAAAGGAGAAATTGCTCCTGTTCATTAAAGGAACAAGAACAGGAGGGCATAAAACTAGTGATTTAAAAAAAAATCATGGTTCAGCACTTTGGGCAATGAGGGATGGGCCCGGATGGCGGTTAGATGTCAGCCGTATTGTTGTAGGTCTGCAGTCACGTGTAGGCCAGACCGGAGGAAAGGATGGCAGATTTCCTTCTCTAAAGGACAATAGTGAAACAGATGGATTTCGACAACAATCAGCAGCGACTGCCACTGGTTCATTTTTTTTTACTGAATCCAAAATTTCGCCATCTGCCATGGCAGGTTTCAAACCAGTGTCCCCAGGATATTAACTCGAGGTTTTGGATCACCAGCCCATTACCAATACACCATCACCTCCCATATTGACTTTCAGCTGCCTAGGATCCAGAGAGTTTCTGATAGCCAATGATCTCTGGCATTCAAAAATTGAATAAACGAATCAGTAGCCAGATGCCAGCTAAATCTCACTCTGCTCACACCCCGAAGTCATGCTGTCTTAGCTCTCCTCCACAACTGCTTGCAAAGCAGTGTAAATACAACTGGCAATGAGTTCTAGTATGCTGTTTTCACAAGTATAGCAATTCCTTATCCAGACCTTGGATGTAAAAACAGTCCTCTTCCCGCTTTAGACCACAATAATAAACAGAACAATGCTGTCTTTGTGTTATACTCATACTACAAGATCATAAGGGATCAGTTTCAATCTAGATTGGCTAGGGAAAAAGATACACTTTAAAACACTAATAGGAAAGCCTCCAAAAGCTTAAAAAGAATCACGTCACTGGTTTCCAATGAGATGCAAACATCTCATTTCCCTGAGGCAATGGCATTTGAACTGAATTTCACAAACACATCCTTACGAAGCACTTGATCAACCAACTAAAAAATATTTTCTGTAACAAAACAAGAAATAGATTTTTCAAGTAGAATTGCTTAATTTCTTTATTCATTGAATAGGAATACTGTTTAAAAAAAAAAATCAATATTTGCTGCCCATTCCAATTTACCCATATTGTCATTATCCAAAATTTCCACAGATACTGCCACGTCTTGACAGAGAAACAAATCCTGAAAAACTATCCATGTTTTTCTCATTAGGTATATCAACAACAGTGCTCAGAAATATTTCGGATGAACCAACTGAAGTTTTATTTTATTTTTGTAAGGGATTTGGGTGTTGCTAGGAAGGGCTAAATTTGTTGCCTGAAGTTATCACTGCCACGCGATTTCAGATGGAAGTTAAGATTCAAATGAATTTCTGGGGATCTAGAGTCACATGTAGGCCATAAAGGGCATTAGTGAACCAGGCCGACAGCAGTTACACGGTCTTTATTAGACTAGCTTTCAATTCCAGCTTTGTTTCATTAAATTCAACTTTCAACACTTATGGGGAGATTCAGTTTGATGGAAGGAAGCAGAGGTTAATAGTGGAAGGATGAATGTCAGACTGGAGGCCTGTGACTAGTGGTGTAACTCAGGGGTTGGTGCTGGGCTCATTACTGTTTGTTATTGACATCAATGATTCTGATGAGAATGTACAACGCACGATTAACAAGTTTGCTGATGATATTAAAATAGGCGTAATTTTGGACAGTGAGGAGGGTCATCAGAAATTGCAGCAAAACCTTGATCAGCTGGGGAAATGGACTGAGAAATGACAAATAGAGTTTAATATAGATAAGTGCGGGGTCTTGCACTTTGGGAAATCAAATCAAAGTAGGAGTTTCATGGTGAATGATAGACCCTTAAGGAGTGTAGTGGAATGGAGGGATCTTGGAGTTCAGGTGCATGGTTTTCTGAAAGTGGAATCATAGGTAGACAGGGCAGTGAAGGCAGCTTTTGGCACACTGGCCTTCATCAGTCAGGGCATCAAGTATAGAATTGAGAAATTATGTTGCAGTTATAAAGGACATTGATGAGTCATACTTGGAGTATTGTGTTCAGTTTTAGTCACCTTGTCATTATAGGAATGTTAGTAAACCGGAAAGAGTGCAGAAGAAAGTTATAAGGGTGTTGCCAAGACTCAATGGCCTGCGTTATAGGGAAGATGGACAAGCCAGAAGTTTTTTCTTAAGAGTGTAGGAGACTAATAGGACCTTATAGCCGAGTACAAGATCTGAGAGGCATGGATAGGGTGAACGCACTCAGTCTTTTTCCCAAGATTGAGGAATCGAGGACTAGAGGGCATCAGTTTAAGGTTAGAGGGGAAAGAATAAAAGGGAACTGGAGAGGAAAGACTAAAAATGCGAACCCATGGGGCAACTTTTTTTTTTACATATCATGATAAGCATATGGCATGAGCTATCAGCGGAATTGGTTCAGGTGGGTACACTAACAACATTCAAAAGACATTGGATAAATAGATGGACCAGAAAGCATTAAAAGTATATGGGCTAAGTGCAGAGAAATGGTGTTAGCGTGGATGGACATTTTGGTCGGCATGGATCAGTTTGGGCCAAAGGGCCTCTCTCCATGCTGTAGGACTATGACTCAATATTTGATCCCATTTCATTTCCTCTCTTGCATAGGATGAGTCATAGGCCAATGAAGAAAGAAACTGAAACAGAAACTAAATTTGAGCGATCAAAAATGAGAGACCACTCTGATACTGCCCTTGAAATGAGTGGCTTCCTAGACAACCATATTGCAGTGGGTCTGGAGTAACATGCAGGCCAGACTGGGCAAGGACAACTGATTTCCCCTCCCTAAAGGGCATTAGGAATCAGATAGGTTATGACAATTTATGACAGATTAATGATGAAAACGAAACACTGTTTCATTTCAATTTTGTCTTAATTATAGATTACAGCAGCCACCACCCAAGCACTGAGGATGTCACCTAGACAGGGGATGAAACGTATGCATCACAAATTCCCAGCTCGGCGAACTGAGCCACAACGAGCACAAACTTTGAATAAGATTTGAACCCAAGCCCTTTAAGGCTCTAAATTGCTGGCCCAGTGACATAACCACCATTCTGCCATTTCCCCACTTCAAAGCAGAGACTCAGTCTAATCGAACTCCTGCACCCTAGTCCATCTACCTGCAATATTTGTACCTAAGTTTTGCCTCATCTGAAATCCGATGGCTACCACCCAACCAAGAACACAAGTTGCTCCAAATCTCTCAGCCTCAAAACTCATGACAATATTTAAAACTGATTTGGTATATAAATGACTTTCACTCCAAGTCTCATTATGAAACGAAACTAACAGTTGGATAGCAGACAGATGATGTCTGTACCTCATCTAACTTTTGCTCCTGAAGATTAATTTGTCATCTGAACTTTTAACTCCATTTATTTCCAAGAACCTTAAGAAAGGGACCAAGGTTCATGCCACAGACCCCTCAGTACACAGGAAAATGGAGGATTCAGTGGCTATGTTTAGGCACCTCCAGCTCATTTGACTATACGGCAAGGTCACGGCTGCTCTTCCAACACAAATCTATTTTTCTATCTTTACATTTTCTAATTCCTTGAAGCTACAAAGACACTGCTTCCTGTCTTGATTATACTCAACTGGATCGAGATCCAAGAATCAAAAAAGGCAGCACATAGCAAGATGAGTGAAGGAAGAGATTAATTTCAGCAGAAGTGCAATTAACAGGTGGATTTAAAAGATATTGGGAGGCAATAGCCTAGTGTTACAATCACGTATTAATCCAGAACTCAGCTAATATTCTGGAGACCGGTGTTCAGACCCTGCCACAAATTGCAGAATTTTAATTTAATAAAACTATCTGGAATTAAGAATCCACTGATGACTGTTGTTGATGGTCAGAAAAACCCAATCTGGTTCATTAATGACAGAAATCTGTCAGTTGTATTAATCATTACAAAGTCTCAAAGATATGAAATAGGCCAGACTACCTGGTTTCAACAACGTACCGGAAATGACAACAGCAAAAACATCCTTTTGGCTCTGCAAAGTCCTCCTACAAACACAGGGCAGAGGTGTGAGGGATTTCAACGTCACCACCAGGAGTGGCTTGGCAGCAGCACTGCTAGTTGGATCATGAAGGACATAGCTGCTAGACTGGGTCTCATCAGATAGTGAGGGAACCAACAAGTGGGAAAAACAAAAACATCTGACTGAAAGCAGAGTTAACATTTCAGGTCTAGTGACCCTTCTTCAGAACTGGACAGCAGGGAAAAACATACGTAATCACATACTCACCACCCTGCCAGCTGCAGGTGCATCTGTCCATGACAATGTAAGAGTGACCACCACACAGTACTTGCAGAGACAAAGTCATTCCTTCACATTGAGAACATCATCCATCGTGTTGTGCATTACTAACATCATGCTAAATGTAACAGACTTCAAACAGATCGAGCAACTTGGCTTCCAGCATCCAGTCTATCAACAGCAGAACTGTACTCCAACACAATCTGCAACTCCATGGCCTGATATATCCCTCACTCAACTATTCCCATCAAGTGACAGGACCAACCCTGGTTCAATGGAGAATTCAGGAGGGTGTGCCAGGTGTAGCACTAGACACACCTACAAATGAGGGGTCTACCTGATGAAACTGCCAAACAGCATAAACAATGATAGTCAGAGCTAAGCAATCCCATAACCAATGGATCGTATTGAAGCACTGTAGTCCTGCACATCCAAAATCCTAGAATATCTCCCTAATGGCGTGGTGGTCAACTCACATCAGGTGGACTGCAGTGGTTTAAGAAGGCAGCTCACTATCTTCTCAAGGGCAACTAGGGATGGCCAATAAATGTTAGCCAGCCAGCGAAACACACATCCCATGAGTGAATAAATCAAAAATATCTTTGACACCATTTGAAGAGCATTGTACATGTTATTTATTTCCATGAACCATGAGTATCAAATTAAATGTCATATCAGTCCAATTTATTATAAAGTTAATAATTCTTTGAATTCACGCAGTGAGCAGGATCTAAATAGACAGCATGGAAATTAAACAGGAAAAAGAGATAATAGTGGCTACTGTATCGTGGCCAATTCATCTCAACATTTTTGCAGATTAGAACTGAATGGAAGGCAGAATCACATGGAAATTTGCTTGAATATCAAAAGACAATTTAGCTGCAGATCAACTTAGTTACCAACTTACTGCTACTCCCTTCAGAAACCAGAAATGCAAGCATCGAACATAGAACATAACAGCACAGTAAAAGTCCTTCGGCCCTCGATGTTGCGCCAACCCGTGGAAACAATCTGAAGCCATCTAACCTACACTGTTCCATTCTCACCCATATGCCTATCCAATGACCATTTAAATGCCCTTAAAGTTGGCGAGTCTACAACTGTTGCAGGCAATGTGTTCCACACCCCTACAACTCTGAGTAAAGAAACTACCTCTGACATCTGTCCTGTATCTATCACCCCTCAAGTTAAAGCTATGTCCCCTCATGCCAGCCATCGCCATCCAAGGAAAAAGGTTCTCACTGTCCAACCTATCTAACCCTCTGATTATCTTATAGGTCTTAATTAAGTTGCCTCATAACCTTCTTCTAACGAAAATAGTGTCAAGTCCCTCAGTCTTTCCATATAAGACCTTCCCACCATACCAGGAAACATCTTAATAAATCTCCTCTGAATCCTTTCCAAAGCTTCCACAATCTGTATGCAATACTCCAAATGTGGCTGCACCAGAGTTTTGTATAGCTGCAGCATGATCTCATGGTTCTAAAACTCAATCTCTCTACTGATAAATGCTAACACATTATACGCCTTCTAACAACCCTATCAACCTGGGTGACAATCTTCAAGGATCTGTGTACCTGGACACCGAGATCTCTCTGCTCATCTACACTACCAAGAAACTTACCGTTAGCCCAGTACTTTGCGTTCCTATTACTCCTTCCAAAGTGAATCACTTCACACTTTTCCGCATTAAACTCCATTTGCCACCTCTCAGCCCAGCTCTGCAGCTGATCTATGTCTCTGTGTAATGCACAACAACCTTCATCACTATCCACAACTTACCGACCTTAGTGTCATCCACAAATTTACTAACCCACCCTTCTATGCCCTCATCCAGGTAATTTATAAAAATGACAAACAGCAGTGGCCCCTTGCCGTACCCCACTAGTAACTGAACTCCAGGATGAACATTTCCCATCAACCACCACCCTCTGTCTTCTTTCAGCTAGCCAATTTCTGATCCAAACCACTAAATCACCCTCAATCCATTGTCTTCATATTTTGCGCAATAGCCTACCATGAGGAACCTTACCAAATGCCTTACTGAAATCCATATACACCACATCAACCATTTGACCTTTTTGGTACTGTAAGAAATGGGGAAGTGTATTGTTTTCAAAGAACTCAATAAGGCTGGTGAGGCATGAACTACCCTTCACAAAACTGTATTGACCATCCCTAATCAATTTATTCATCCCTAGATGATTATAAATCCTTACTCTTATAATCTTTTTCAACATTTCACCCACAACCAAAGTAAGACACACCGTCTATAATTACTAATGTTGTCTCTACTCCCCTTCTTGAACAAAGGAACATCTGCTATCCTCCAGTCTTCTGGTACTATTTCTGTAAACAATGATGACAAAGATCATTGCCAAAGGCTCAGCAATCTCCTCCCTGACTTCCCAGAGAATCCTAGAATTTGTTTGTTATCATAGCTACTTACTTTTCTGCTCCAACACCCTCCCTTGTAACAGCTCTTTTGGTGAAAAAGTTCTGCCTTATTAATTGAACCCAAACTTAACAACTTGTTCCAGATCAATTGCGAATTCCCTCTTTCGCTCCTTGCTCATCAAAAAAGATTACACACCTACCATGCACAGTATATGTTTAAGATTTATTTTTTGAAGTGTGCCTTGCATACCAGTAAAGCGAACCTTGCACCATACCCCTGCTTTGAGTTGTTCTATCTACTTTCCTGCAGCCGGGTTGACGTTTCCGATCACCTGGTTATTGTTTGAAGGTATAACGCTGGCATTGCTGCAACACCTGAATAATGCATTGGAACAGTATGGACAGTTCTAGAATGCATTGCACAATGCTGTCAGTTAAGGTGATTAAAATAAGTTGTGAAGGATAGCACACGGATTGACAGTATGTATGTCAGAGTCATTGTGATGTACAGCATGGAAACAGACCCTTCAGTCCAACCTGTCCATGCTGACCAGATATCCCAACCCAATCTAGTCCCACCTGCCAATACCCGGCCCATATCCCTCCAAACCCTTCCAATTCATATGCCCATCCAAATGTCTCTTAAATGTTGCAATTGTACCAGCCTCCACCACTTCCTCTGGCAGCTCATTCCACACACGTACCACCCTCTGTGTGAAAAAGTTGCCCCTTAGGTCCCTTTTATATCTTTCCCCTCTCATCTTAAACCTATGTCATCTAGTCCTGGACTCCCCCACTCCAGGGAAAAGACTTTGTCTATTTATCCTATCTATGCTCCTCAAAATTTTGTAAACCTCCATAAGGTCACCCCTCCGCCTCCGACACTCCAAGGAAAACAGCCGCAGCCTGTTCAGCCTCTCCCTGTAGCTCAAATCCTCCAACCCTGGCAACATCCTTGTAAATCTTTTCTGAACCCTTTCAAGTTTCACAACATCTTTCCGATAGGAAGGAGACCAGAACAGCACGCAATTTTCCAACAGTGGCCTAACCAATGTCCTGTACAGCCGCAACATGACCTCCCAACTCCTGTACTCAATACTCTGACCAATAAAGAAAGCATACCAAAAACCTTCTTCACTATCCTGTCTCACCTGCGACTCCACTTTCAAGGAGCTATGAATTTGCACTCCAAGGTCTCTTTGTTCAGCAACACTCCCCAGGACCTTCCCATTAAGTGTATAAGTCCTGCTAAGATTTGCTTTCCCAAAATGCAGCACTTCGCATTTATCTGAATTAAACTCCATCTGCCACTTCTTAGCCCATTGGCCCATCTGGTCAAGATCCTGTTGTAATCTGAGTTAACCCTCTTTGCTGTCCACTACACCTCCAATTTTGTGTCATCTGCAAACTTACTAACTGTACCTCTTATGCTCACATTCAAATCATTCATGTAAATGACAAAAAGTAGAGGACCCAGCACTGATCCTTGTGGCACTCCACTGGTCACAGGCCTCCGGTCTGAAAAACAACCCTCCACCGCCATCCTCTGTCTTCTACCTTTGAGCCAGTTCTGTATCCAAATGGTTAGTTCTCCCTGTATTCCGTGAGGTATAACCTTACTAACCAGTCTCCCAAGGGGAACCTTGTCAAATGCCTTATTGAAGTCTATATAGATCACCTTTAGCACAGTGAACTGCTCTATAGTGCTGCATAGGAGCATTATTTCACAAAATCTTGTACACAAAGTGCACCATTGCAAACAGCAACTGACCATATTGATGTGCTGCCTAAACTACAATGACTGCCACACACAGTCACTCCACTAACAAATGTTTTCAAACATATGAGTTTATGAAAGGCCAGTCAAGAAATGCAAGTCTTTTTTTTATATAATCAATAGATGGAGTTAAAAAGGAGGAATTATAGATTCAGCTCCCCAAACACTCACTGCAAGTAATACAACTGCAGGACCATACAGCAAGGAGGAAGCAATATTGCCAAACAAGATCTCAATTTTCCAACATGTTGTGCAAAATTAGAATTCACAAGTTATTCTTGAGTGAGAGATAAAACTCACCTCAGTCAGTAATTCAATTATGATTCAGGCTCCAGGATCTGCTATTCATAAAACAGCACAGTGAAACATATTAGACATGGACGAGGCAGATTAAAACTCACCAATCTAGAAAAACAGATACATTTAAATATTAAGTTAGGAAGTTAAGAAGAGAAAACCACCACCTAACTATTCTAATCCCATTTTCCAGCACTTGGCACATAGCATTGCATGCCTTGGCATAGCAAGTGAACATTTAAGTATTTTTTAAATGAGGGTTTATGCCTCTACCATCCTTACTAGCAAAGAGTACCAGATTCACACCACCACCGGGTGAAAATGTTTTCCCTCAGACCTTCTCCAAGTCTTCTGGCCCATACCTTAAATCAATACCTCCTGGTCATTGATCCCTCCATCAATGAGAAAAGTGTCTTCCTGTCTACCTTGTCTGTACCCCATGTAATTTTATACATCTCAGTCAGGTGGTTGTGACAAAAGCTAGTGCTTCCAAATAAACTTGTGGACTATAACCTGGTGCTGGGTGATTTTTAACTTTAGGCAAAAGTGAGGACTGCAGATGCTGGAAACAAGAGTTTAGATCAGAGGGGTGCTGGAAGAGCACAGCAGGTCAGGCAACATCCGAGGAGCAGGAAAATCGACGTTTCGGGCAAAAGCCCTTCATCAGGAATAGAGGCAGGAAGCCTCCAGGGTGGAGAGATAAATGGGGGAGAAGGTAGCAAAGAGTACAATAGGTGAATGGAGCTGGGATGGAGGTGATAGGTCAGAGGGGAGCGGATAGGTGGGAAGGGAGATTGGCAGGTAGGACAGGTCATGAGGACAGTACAGAGCTGGAAGGTTGGAACTGAGGTAAGGTGGAAGGTGGAGAGTGGGGGAATGAGGAAACTGGTGAACATCTTGGTAAATCGCCTCTGCACCCTCTTGTGCTATTGCATCCCTCCTTAATGTGGATTTTAGAACTGCATACCGTACTCTAGCTCTGGTCTAACCATTACAGTTTCAGCACAACCTCCCTGCTCTTAAGCTCTGTGCCTTGACTGAAAATGGCAAGCATACATGTCTTCTTAACCACTTTATCTACCTCTCCTGATACCTTTTTCCTGATGAAGGGCTTATACCCAAAATGTCAATTCTCCGGCTCCTTGGATACTGCCTGAACTTGTGTTTTCCAGCACTACACTCTTGACTCTGATACCTTAAGAAACCAAGTCCCTATGATCTTTGGTACTTCATATATAGGCAAATTTCAGAGAAGTGTAAAAGTAATAAGGTAATAATAGTTGGAGATTTCCACTTCAAGAACATTAAATCGGGTAGTCATTTTGTGAAAGGATGAAGGGATTGGAATTCTTAAAAAGCATTCAGGACAGTTTTTTCAGCCAGTGCATAGAAGTCTCTCCAAGGAAGGGGATGGTACTGGACTTAACATTTTGTAACAGAGCTATGCAAGTGGCTAAGTATCAGTGGGGGGAGCACTTTGCAAACAGCGATCATTAGTTTGTTAGATTTAATATGGTTATGAACTGGGATGGGCCTGAAATCTAAGTTCACAACTGAGTGTCGGTGGACTTTAATAAGATCAAATCTGATTTCTCCCAGAGTGAACTCGGAGCAGACATTTTCAGATAAATGTCTCAGAAAAGTGGAATACATTCAAGAAAGAAATATGGAGTGTGCAGGGCTAACATGTTCCAACCAAGTGCAGAATGACAATAAACCTAGGAAATAACCAGCTTCCAGGAGCAGTATTTATAACCAATACTGAGGACAAGGTGAATGAATCCATGTAGTTTCTATGAATGTGTGAACCTGCCAACAGGTCCCCAACAAACCAGCTGGCCCAAACAATCGGCAGCGGGTACCAAGTAAACACAGCAAAGGCACTGGAGCAATAATGAATTCAACAGGTCACTGAGGGAGCTGCTGCAGGGGATAGACACTGGGTTACACAGGGACCGACAGGACACCCCGCTGGGCCCTGGGGAACCACCCCCGCACGACGGGACACGGCCACCCCACTGCCCGTGACATCCTCTCTACACTCGGGCGGAGGCAATGAGCCGCGGCCTTCTCACCTCCAGCTCCCCAAATCCCGGAGCTGATGCCGGCCCAAGAGCCCGGACCGCCTCCCTGCGGCTCAGCGGCGCTCCCGGGTCATCGGGGCCGGACTCAACTCCGAACTCGCCTCCCAGGACCCAGCGGCTCGGCCTTTCCTCCTTCCCCGGGGCCGGGGGCCTGGCGCTCTTGCCCGGAGCCGGGGCCTCGGGGTTGGTGCGGCGGCGGACAATCCTGAACTTCCGGTGACGGGAAATACCTCACCGGCGCCGGGCCGGGTCGCGTCACGTGATCCGGGGCGCGGGGCGTGTGCGTGCGTGCGCGCCGGCGGGGCGGGGACCGAGTGCGTGCGCGCGGCCGGGCACGTGGCCGCCAGCTGTCGTCGAGCAGAGTGAGTGGCGGGAAAATGGGGGAAGGGGGAGGGGCTGTGAGGACAGCAGTGGGCCCTGAGGGGGAAGGGCTGTTTGATGAGCTTTATTACTGCCACATGTACCTTGATACAGTGACATGTAGTGTTTTGTATGCTCTGATGGTGGTTTTGGGATCCTTGAGGGGAAGGGGGAGCAGTTGTGGTCCACATAGGCACTAACAACACAGGTAGGAAGAGAGATGGGGATTTAAAGCAGAAATTCAGGGAGCTAGGATGGAAGCTTAGAGCTTGGACGAACAGAGTTGTCTCTGGTTTTTTGCCGGTGCCACGTGCTCGTGAGGCAAGGATTAGAGAGAGGAGCTGAACATGTGCCTGCAGGGATGGTGCAGGAGGGAGGGTTTTGGATTCTTGGATAATTGGGGCTCTCTCTGGGTTAGGTGGTACCTCCACAAACAGGATGGTCTTCATCTGAACCAAAGGTGTACCAATATCCTGGAGGGGGGGGAGGCTATTGGGGTGGGTCTAAACTAATCCAGCAGGGAGTTGGGAACCAAAATTGTAGTTCGAGTATAGACAACGTTGGCTGAGTACCACTATTACACGTGGGAACACCTCCCACCTTGTACATGGCAGGTACTCATATGTCTCAGCCAACGTTGTCTATCTTATACGTTGCAGGCAAGGTTGCCCGGAGGCACGGTACATTGGGGAAACCGAGCAAAGGCTACGACAACGGATGAATGGGCACCACACAACAATCAACAGACAGGAGGGTTCCCTCCCAGTTGGGGAACACTTCAGTGGTCAAGGACATTCAGCCTCGGACCTTCAGGTGACCATCCTCCAAGATGGACTTCGGGACAGGCAGCAGAGGAAAGTGGCCGAGCAGAGGCTGATAGCTAAGTTCGGTACCCATAGGGAGGGCCTCAACCGGGACCTTGGGTTGAGGTGATCACCATTGCACCACACACACACACACAGATATTCCTACACACTCTCACACACCCTTATAGACACACACACTCCCGCACTCACACATGCACCCCCTCACAGACATAAGACACTCTGCACCCACTACACACACACACACTTTCTCACACTCACAGCCCCCATCCCAGACAGACACACACAGACAGACAGACAGACAAAGACCCACACACACACATATATTGTGTGCGGTGAATTTGTACTTGCAGAATTACATTGCACTTTGCTCAAAAACTGCATACAATCATGTAGAACTCTGAGCTCAAAAACTGCATGAATTTATGTAAACACTGTTATCTCACTTATTAGATTAGAATCAATCTGAACATCAGGTCATAGACAGAGAACACAGGGGGCTAACACCTTCAACATATTGTCTAGCTATCACCATTGTTAACAGCTAACCTGAGAATGCAACTTTAAAAAGAAGGGTTTTGTGATTTACACATGAAAGAAGTGAAACTATTACTGTATTCCAACGGATGAAAGGCTTAACAGACAATCAGTTTTTCAATGTATAATTTCAGTTACATCACACTGCAAATTTTTGCTATAAATTCTGTGTTATAATCGAGCCCTCCACTATCACCTGATGAAGGAGCGTTGCTCCGAAAGCTAGTGTGCTTCCAATTAAACCTGTTGGACTATAACCTAGTGTTGTGTTATGTGAGTTTTTTACTTCAACGCCAGGAGCATCCGGAATAAGGTGGGTGAACTTGCAGCATGGGTTGGTACCTGGGACTTCAATGTTGTGGCCGTTTCGGAGACATGGATAGAGCAGGGACAGGAATGGCTGTTACAGGTTCCAGGCTTTAGATATTTCAGTAAGAATAGAGAAGATGGTAAAAGAGGGGGAGGTGTGGTATTGTTGGTCAAGGACAGTATTACAGTTGGAGAAAGGATGTTTGGGGACTTGTTAACTGAGGTAGTATGGGCTGAGATTAGAAACAGGAAAGGAGAGGTCACCCTGTTGGGAGTCTTCTATAGGCCTCCGAATAGTCCCAGAGGAAAGGATAGCAAAGATGATTCTCGATAGGAGTGAGAGAGACAGGGTAATTGTCATGGGGGACTTCAATTTTCCAAATATTGACTGGGAAGACTATAGTACGACTACTATAGATGGGTCAGTTTTTGTCCAGTGTGTGCAGGAGGGCTTCCTGACACAGTATGTAGACAGACCAACAAGGGGTGAAGCCACATTAGATTTGGTACTGGGTAATGAGCCTGGCCAGGTGTTAGACTTGGAAGTAGGTGAGCACTTTGGTGATAGCGGTCACAATTCTGTTATGTTTACTTTAGTGATAGAAAGGAATAGGTGTATACCTCTGGGCAAGGCAATACAGCTGGGGGAAAGGCAATTACGATGCGATTAGGTAAGATTTAGGAAGCATAGGATGGGGAAGGAAACTGCAGGAGATGGGCACACTAGAAATGTGGAGCTTATTCAAGGAAAAGCTCCTGAGTTTCCTAGATAAGTATGTACCTGTCAGGCAGGGAGGAAGCTGGAGAGCACAGGCGCCGTGGTTTACGAAGGAAGTGGAATCCCTGGTCAAGAATAAGAAGGCTTATGTTAGGATGAGATGTGAAGGCTCAGTTTGGGCGCTTGAGGGTTATAAGGTAGCCAGGAAAGGTCTAAAGAGAGAGCTCAGAAGAGTCAGCAGGAGACATGAGAAGTTGTTGGCGGATAGGATCAGGGTAAACCCTAAGGCTTTCTATAGGTATTTAAGGAATAAAAGAATGACGAGAGTAAGATTAGGGCCAATCAAGGATAGTAGTGGGAAGTTGTGTGTGGAGTCAGAGGAGATAGGGAAGCACTAAATGAATATTTTTCCACAGTATTCACTCTAGAAAACGACAATGTTGTGGAGGAGAATACTGCGATACAGGCTACTAGACTAGGTGGGATTGAGGTTCACAAGGAAGAGGTATTAGAAATCCTGCAGAGTGTGAAAATAGATAAGTCCCCTGAGCTGGATGGGATTTATCCTAGGATCCTCTGGGAAGTCAGGGAGGAGATTGCCGAGCCTTTGGCATTGATCTTTAAATCATCATTGTCTACAGGAATAGTGCCAGAAGACTGGAGGATAGCAAATATGTTCCCGTGTTCACAAAGGTGAGTAGAGACAACCCTGGTAATGATAGACCAGTGAGCCTTACTTCAGTTGTTGGTAAAGTGTTGGAAAAGGTTATAAGAGGTAGGATTTATAATCATCTAGAAAAGAATAATTTTATTAGGGATAGTCAGCACGGTTTTGTGAAGGATATGTCGTGCCTCACAAACCTTATTGAGTTCTTTGAGAAGGTGACCAAACCGGTAGATGAGAGAAAACAGGTTGATGTGGTGTATATGGATTTCAGCAAGGCGTTTGATAAGGTTCCCCACAGTAGGCTATTGTACAAAATGCGGAGGAATGGGATTGTGGGAGATATCGCAGTTTGGATCAGTAATTGCTGAAAGAAGACAGAGGGTGGTGGTTGATGGGAAATGATCATCCTGGAGTCCAGTTGCTAGTGGTGTATTGCAAGGGTCAGTGTTGTGTCCACTGCTGTTCGTCATTTTTATAAACGACCTGGATGAGGGTGTAGAAGGGTGGGTCAGTAAATTTGCAGACAACACTAAGGCCAGTGGAGTTGTGGATAGTGACGAAGGATGTTGTAGTTACAGAGAGACATAGATAAGCTGCAGAGCTGGGTTGAGAGGTGGCAAATGGAGTTTAATGCGGACAAGTGTGAAGTGATTCACTTTGGTCGGAGTAACTGGAATGCAAAGTACTGGGCTAATGGTAAGATTCTTGGTAGTGTAGATGAGCAGAGAGATCTCGGTGTCCAGGTACGCAGATCCTTGAAAGTTGCCACCCAGGTTGACAGGGTTGTTAAGAAGGCATACAGTGTGTTAGCTTTTATTAATAGAGGGATCGAGTTCCAGAACCATGAGGTTATGCTACAGCTGTACAAAACTCTGGTGCGGCTGCATTTGGAGTATTGTGTACAGTTCTGGTCACCGCATTATAGGGAGGATGTGGAAGCTTTGGAAAGGATGCAGATGAGATTTACTAGGATGTTTCCTGATATGGGGGGGAAGGTCTTACGAGGAAAGGCTAAGAGACTTGATGCTGTTTTCGTTGGAGAGAAGAAGCTTGAGAGGTGACTTAACAGAGACATATAAGATAATCAGAGGGTTAGATAGGGTGGACAGGGAGAGCCTTTTTCCAAGTATGGTGATGGCGAGCACGAGGGCGCATAGCTTTTAATTGAGGGGTGATAGATATAGGACAGATGTCAGAGGTAGTTTCTTTACTCAGAGAGTAGTAAGGGTACAGAATGCTTTGCCTGCATCGGTAGTAGATTCGCCAACTTTAAGTGCATTTAAGTCGTCATTGGACAGGCAAATGGACGTACATGGAATAGTGTAGGTTAGATGGGCTTCAGATTGGTATGACAGGTCGGCGCAATATCGAGGGCCGAAGGGTCTGTACTGCGCTGTAATGTTCTATATAGGTTCTATACCTGACACAAATACATTAGCATAATAGAACAGAATGTTACAGCAGCAATGATCACCGTTTGCAAAATGCTCCCCCACTGACGTGATTTGGAGCTGCCGGTGTTGGACTGGGTTGCACAAAGTTAAAAATCACACAACGCCAGGCAATAGTCCAACAGGTTTAATTGGAAGCACTAGCTTTTGGAGCGCCGCTCCTTCATCAGGTGATTCTAGTGCTTCCAATTAAACCTGTTGGAGTATAACCTGGTTTTGTGTGATTTGTAACTTTGTACCCCCACTGACACTTGCCCAACTCTGTAATGAAACATTAAGTGCAGTACCATCCCCTTCCTTATAGCGCCTTCTGTGCACTGGCCAAAAAAGCTGTCCTGAATACTCTTTTAAGAATTCCAAGATAAGCTGTAATGCAGGTGGTTCTGTTACAACATGCATTACATTAACAGAGATTTGTTACAGCGCGTTTAATGAATTGGGAGTGCTGTTTCTAAAGTACGAATTTTTCAAACGTGGTGGCTGTAGCACGATTACATCGCCAACACTTAAATGTTGGTTTCTAAAGCACAAGAATGCAACCATCTCATAGTATAAAAATGACCAGTATATCACTCTGATCACAATGGGGGGAGCAGGTGTTCTTGATGGGATGCTCTCAATGGGGCATCTGTAAAAATTGGACATGCTGAATTTCCTTAGCCACTGAGGAAGTAGAGGTGTTGATATGCTTTCTTAACCATAGTGTCAACATGGATGGATCAAGACAGATTGCTGGTGAGGGGATATGGAGGCTAGTGTGGAGAGGGAAGATGTGTGCGGGAAGGATCTGGGGACAGGAGAGTGGTATGAGGCATGGCTGTGAGGGAGGACTGTGAGGAGGAGAGATATGGTGGAGGGCGGAGGTTGTGATGGACAGGAGAGGGGTATGCAGTAGTTATGGGAGTAGGATTTTGCCAACATTTTACCCCCTTATTTAATATCAATATCTCCCTGTAAACTCTTTATATCCCCCTTGCAAGTTGCTTTCCCACCAGTTGCTGGATCAGTGGTGCTGGAAGAGCACAGCAGTTCAGGCAGCATCCAACGAGCAGCGAAATTGACGTTTCGGGCAAGAGCCCTTCATCAGGAATAAAGGCAGTGAGCCGGAAGCATGGAGAGATAAGCTAGAGGAGGGTGGGGGTGGGGAGAGAGTAGCATAGAGTACAATGGGTGAGTGGGGGAGGAGATGAAGGTGATAGGTCAGGGAGGAGAGAGTGGAGTGGATAGATGAAAAGGAGCTAGTCAGGTCGGACAAGTCCGGACAAGTCATGGGGACAGTGCTGAGCTGGAAGTTTGAAACTGGGATGAGGTGGGGGAAGGGGAAATGAGGAAACTGTTGAAGTCCACATTGATGCCCTGGGGTTGAAGTGTTCCGAGGCGGAAGATGAGGCGTTCTTCCTCCAGGCGTCTGGTGGTGAGGGAGCTGCGGTGAAGGAGGCCCAGGACCTCCATGTCCTCGGCAGAGTGGGAGGGGGAGTTGAAATGTTGGGCCATGGGGCGGTGTGGTTGATTGGTGCGGGTGTCTCGGAGATGTTCCCTAAAGCGCTCTGCTAGGAGGCGCCCAGTCTCCCCAATGTAGAGGAGACCGCATCGGGAGCAATGGATGCAATAAATGATATTAGTGGATGTGCAGGTAAAACTTTGATGGATGTGGAAGGCTCCTTTAGGGCCTTGGATAGAGGTGAGGGAGGAGGTGTGGGCACAGATTTTACAGTTCCTGCAGTGTCAGGGGAAGGTGCCAGGATGGGAGGGTGGGTCGTAGGGGGGTGTGGACCTGACCAGGTAGTCACGGAGGGAACAGTCATTGCGGAAGGCGGAAAGGGGTGGGGAGGGAAATATATCCCTGGTGGTGGGGTCTGTTTGGAGGTGGCGGAAATGTCGGCGGATGATTTGGTTTATGCAAAGGTTTGTAGGGTGGAAGGTGAGTACCAGGGGCGTTCTGTCCTTGTTACAGTTGGAGGGGTGGGGTCTGAGGGCAGAGGTGTGGGATGTGGATGAGATGCATTGGAGGGCATCTTTAACCACGTGGGAAGGGAAATTGCGGTCTCTAAAGAAGGAGGCCATCTGGTTGTTCTATGGTGGAACTGTTTCTCCTGGGAGCAGACACGGCGGAGGCAGAGGAATTGGGAATACGAGATGGCATTTTTGCAAGAGATAGGGTGGGAAGAGGTGTAATCCAGGTAGCTGTGGGAGTTGATGGGTTTGTAAAAAATGACAGTGTCAAGTCGGTCGTCATTAATGGATATGGAGAGGTCCAGGAAGGGGAGGGAGGTGTCAGAGATGGTCCGGGTAAATTTAAGGTCAGGGTGGAATGTGTTGGTGAAGTTGATGAATTGCTCAACCTCCTCGCGGGAGCACGAGGTGGCGCCAATGCAGTCATCAATGTAGCGGAGGAAGAGGTGGGGAGTGGCAGTCATGCCTGTCTCTTTGTTGGCTACGTAGAACAGTTGATCTTCTGTAATTACACCGACACCACTCCCCACCTCTTAAGAGATGAGCGAATATGCACTCTTTCTGGCTTGTTACCCGAGAGTGTGGTGATTTGTGGAATAGATGGACAGAAATGTAGCATTCCCCTGTGTAAGATCAGGTTGGAGTCCTAACTCAAGACTGGGGAAATCACAGTGGGAGTGATTGACAGAGTGTCAGTTCCAGGAATCCAGTTTCTTCTTGGGAATGATTCAGCAGGATCCGGGGGGTGAGAGTGACAGCCTTTGTTATGGAGAAGCCTAAGGAAGACCAAGAAACTGAGGGGTTAAAGTAGACATATCCTGAGATTTTCCCAGACTGTGTGGAAACCAGATCTCATTATCCTAAGACGTAGCATGAAGTGAAAAGTAAAGAGAAAGGTGAAGGAGTTGAAGTTCAGTTAGCGGACTCCCTGCTTAACGTAAGGGTGCAGGAAAAACCGGAACAAGCAGAGGGTCAGTCAGAAGTGTTTACTCCTGACAGGCTAAGAGACTTGCAACAGCAAGACAAGACGATAAAAGATATATATGTGGATGCGTACTCTGAAAAGGAGGCAGAGAATATTCCAGAGGGTTATTATCTGAAAGATAAAATCCTAAGGTGGAAACGGAGACCACGACAGGTTAGTGCAGAGGAGAACTGGACCGATGTGCACCAGATTGTGTTGCCGGTAGCATACAGCCAGGAAGTGTTAGGGGTAGCACATGAACTACCTGTAGGAGGTTACGAGGAGTACAAAAGACTCAGGCTAAGGTACAAAAACATTTCTATTGGCCTGAAATGCACAAGGATGTGGTTAACTTTTGCTGAACGTGTCATACATGGCAAATGGTGGGTAAGCCACAGGCAGTAATAAAACCCGCCCCTTTGTTGCCAATTCCCACATTTGAAGAAGCCTTCATGTGAGTTATAATTGACTGTGTAGGTCCCCTCCCGAGAACTAAAGGTTAGATTCCCTACAGTATGGAAACAGGCGATTCAGCCCAACAAGTCCATACTGACCCTCTGAAGAGTAACCCACCCAGACCCCTTCCCGACTGTATATTTACCCCTGACTAATGTACCTAACACTATGGGCAATTTAGCATGGCCAATTCACCTGGCCTGCACATCTTTAGAGTGGGGGAGGAAACCCACCCAGACACGGTGAGAATGTGCAAACTCCATATAGATGGTTGCCTGAGGAGGGAATTGAACCTGGGTCCTTGGTGCTGTGAGGCAGCAGTGCTAACCACTGAGCCACTGTGTTGCCCATTACTAAAAGTGGGAACCAGTACTTGTTAACCATAATGGATGTGTCTACCAGATTTCTTGAGGCAACTCCATTACTGAGCATCAAGGCAAAAAAGATAGTAAAGGAGTGAGTAGCTCTCTTCACATGGTATGGGCTACCCAGAGAGATTCAGTTGGACCAAGGGACAAAATTTACTGCTAGGTTGTTTAAGAAGGTTATGAATAGCTTAGGTATTTAGCACTTTAGATCCAGTGTGTATCATCCTGAATCCCAGGGAGCTTTAGAAACATGGCATCAGTCCTCGAAGACCGTGTTGAGAGTATACTGTCAGGGTTACCCAAATGATTGGGATAAAGGTATCCCATTGGTATTGTTTGCCATTGGAGATGCCCCAAATGAATCTGTTCAGTTCACTCCCTTTGAGTTAATATTTGGGCATGAAGTGAGAGACCCTTTGAGATTAATTAAAGAGAAATTGACAGGACCAAAGTTGGAGCTCTCACATTTAGATTATGTCTCGGAGGTGAGGGAGAGATTAAATGGAGTAGGTGAGTTAGCTCAACAGCACCTAAAGAGGGCACAGTGTAGAATGAAGCGGGTGGCAGATAAAAGCTCTGAGACTTGGACATTTTTCCGAGGGGGTGATGTGTTAGTACGGTTACCAGTGATTGGAGAGCCCTTCAAAGGCAGGTTTAGTGGTCCCGATCAAATTGAGGAAACTATCTAATAAAGGTACCAGCTAGGAAAAAAAGGTATCAGGTATGTCATGTGAACATGTTGAAACCATATTATACTAGAGAGAAAGAACTGGGGAAACAGGTGTTAGTTACTGCCTGCAGCATGAGGAATCAAATCCAGATGATGTGGATTTTGATGTACCACAAAGTAGATTAAAAAATGAAGAAGTTCTTGAGGAGTGGTATAGATTAGTAAGCTATCTGTCCGAGGAGCATAGAGCGGAGTTGAAAGGTTTGTTACTGCAGTACGAGGACATATGTAAGAATCAGATGGGGAGGGCTAATGCGATTGTACATGAAGTAGACATAAGGAGTATTGCTCTGATAAAACAACACCCCTATCGGCTTAATCCTTTCAAAGCCAGATAGGTCCAGATGGAGGTGGAGGTGGTTGAACCAAGCCAGAGTGAGTGGAGTTTGCCGATCGTCTTAGTTCCCAAACCGGATGGGACTCAAAAATTTTGCATGGATTATTGGAAGATCAATGCCGTTACAAAATTGGACTCATATCCAAAACCGAGATTGGAGGACTGTATCAAGAAAGTCGGACAAGCCATTTACATCTGAAAATGTGTTGCTGGTTAAAGCACAGCAGGTTAGGCAGCATCCAAGGAACAGGAAATTCGACGTTTCGGGCCAGAGCCCTTCATCAGGAAGGGGATGAAGGGCTCTGGCCCAAAACGTCGAATTTCCTGTTCCTTGGATGCTGCCTAACCTGCTGTGCTTTAACCAGCAACACATTTTCAGCTCTGATCTCCAGCATCTGCAGACCTCACTTTTTACTCGAAGCCGTTTACATCACCAAGTTGGACTTACTGCGTGGTTACTGACAGGTACCTTTATCAGAGATGGCGCAAGAAGTTTCTGCATCTGTAACCCTAAATGGGCGATATCAGTTTAAAGTGATGCCCTTTGGAATGAAGAATGTACCTGCCACATTCCAAAGATTCATGAACAGAGTTGTGACTGGGTTGAAAAACTGTGCAGTCCTTTTGGATGATGTAGCGATCTTGAGTAAGTCCCGGAAAGCTCACATGGTACAGTTGGCAGTGTTCTTTGAATTACTACGAGAAGCAAAACTGGTGATAAATTTAAATAAAATGAATTTGCGAAAGCAGAGGTGTCGTTCTTGGGACATAACATTGGTCGTGGAAGGTTGACTCCATGGACCGCAAAGACAAACGCTATCGAGGAATTTCCATGACCAACCTCAAAGAAAGAAGTGCTTCAAGTCTTAGCACTCAGCAGATACTGTTGGAAGTTTGTTCCTACCTTCAGCAGTGTAGTGGCACTGTTAACCGATTTGCTGAAGAAGAACACAAAGTTTTGGTGGACAGAACAATGCCAGGAGTATTCGACCATTTGAAAGCAATATTAACCACCAAACCAGTTTTAGCTACATCAAACTTTTCAAAACCTTTTAAAGTCGTCATTGATGCCAGTGACATCGGAGTTGGAGCTGTACTCCCTCAGGAAGATGAGGATGGGATTGAACTGCCACTTGGTTACTTTTCAAAGAAGATCAACATCTACCAGAGGAAATACTCCACAATTGACACAGGTCTTTTTGTTTGGCAACACCCCTCAAGGCCCTCCATTAACTCTATACGTCCTGCCCTGGTTTGCTATATCTAAATACAAGACCTCACCTTTATCTAAGTTAAACTCCGTCTGTTACTCCTCAGTTCATTGGCCCACCTGATGAAAGAGGCAAAGAGGAACTGTTATAAAGGATTTAAAAGCAACATGTTCATTAGCTTTCCCTCGGAAGAAGGAGTCAATATAACATAAACAAGCTGTTTCCTGGGAGAGAGAGAAGGTAACTGCTTCATAATCTGCCTCATGACAAATGGGGAGGGGGCAATTGGGACTGCCTGCAGAAAGAATGTCCTGAACTAAAGGGGTTACTTGTTGGAAAAGTTGTGGTTTTAAACAGACAGCTAATTCTGATTGTAGCAAGGAAAGGTGAACTACTACATGGAATTGAATTCCTAAGTGTGGAAACAGGCCATTTGGCCCAACAAGTCCACACCAACCCTTGAAGAGTATACCACCCAGACCTAACCTCCTAGCCTATCTGTGTAACCCTGCACTTCCCATGGCTCATGCACCTAACTTACACATTCCTGAACACTATGGACAATTTAGCATGGCCAATCCACCTAACCTGTACATCTTTGGCCTGTGGGAGGAAACCAGAATATCCGGTGGAAACACATGCAGACATGGGGAGAACATCCAAACGCCACACAGACAGTTACCTAAGGGTGAAATTGAACCCAAGTCCCTGTTGCTGTGAGTTCTCTCCACCCTGGAGGCTCCCTGCCTTCAGTCCTGATGAAGGGCTTTTGCCCGAAACGTTGAATTTCCTGCTCCTCGGATGCTGCCTGACCCGCTATGCTCTTCCAGCACCACTCTAGGCTGTGAGGCAACACTGCTAACCACTGAGCTACCACGCTGCTCCTAATATGAAAGCAAGCTACAGTCATGAGGTCTCCCAACATGTAATCAATGTAAAGAATCATCAATAATGTCATACCACAAACTTGAAAGGGAAAATTGCATAAGAATCCAACACTAGAACAATTTAGCAGCAGAACTTTGAAAATAATGCTGCAGAAGGATCAAACCTTAGATATTTCCAAAGTCACATGCTGTTGGTGGAATCACATCTAAATTCCACCATTAATTGGGTAATAGCCAAGTTGGGTTGTGAGGCTTAACTTGCTTACTTGACGGTTCTTATTTTGGTTGCTACATGCAATAAAGCTTAAATCATTGTTTCAGTGCTTGATTGTCTGTGAAATTTCTTAATTAGTACCAAATTAAAGGTAACTTGTGGGATTTATCCACAATAATGGTAAACAATTTAAATGGTACACCAGCTATCCCAGTGAGAGGATTTGAGTATAGGAGCAGGGTGTCTTACTATAATTAAACAGGGTGTTAGTGACACCTCACCTTGAATATTGTATGAAGTTTTGGTCTCCTTATCTGAGGAAGGATGTGCAATGAAGAGTGATTCCTGGGATGGCAGGACTGACATATGGAGAAACATTCAATCAATTAAGGTTACGTTCACTGGAGCTTTGAGAATGTGCAGATCTATAAAATGCAAACAGAACTAGACAAGTTAGATTCAGGAAGGATCCCCAATGACAGGAGAACCTAGAACCAAGGTTTGCAATCTCAGGATATAGGACTGACAGGAGAAATTTCTTTATCCAGAAGGCGGAATACCTATGCAATATATTACCACAGAAAGCAGTCAAGGTTAAAACATTGTATGATTTCAAGAAGAAGTTGGATATAGCAATTGGTACTAAAGGGATCAAAGGGTATCTTTAGGGTGTAGGTTTGCTCGCTGAGCTGTAGGTTTGATACCCAGACGTTTCATTACCTGGCTCGGTAACATCATCAGTGGGGACCTCCAAGTGAAGCGAAGCTGTTGTCTCCTGCTTTCTATTTCTTAAACATTCATGCAGGAAGTACAGTTGTTCGCGGGTGAGACTCTCTCGGATGGCATTCCTTTCCCATCTTCGGGCCAGTTGTAGCGTGTTGCGCCCATAGGTTTTCGCAAAGTTTGTGAAAGGGTATCTATTGATGATCATAACAAATGCTTTGTTTTTTATGTCACAAATGAAAGCCAACCATAATATTCATTTTAGGACTTCCCTCTGAATTAAAGAGACAAGTTGTTTTTCAAAGTGGCTTTTTAATATTTGACAATGGCCTGGATTTGGTGATACAGCATAAAATAATGCAAGTATTAAAGAGTGAAAAAGCTAGCAACACAATAAGAGTTTAGGACTGTATGATGTCATACATTTTCGGAGAAGGTTGAGGAAAGGTAACAAACTAAATGGTGTTATTTAAAATGTAGAACAAGATCAGAGATTACCCTGAGAATATATGCATACAAATGTTTGATGGTCAAATTGGGAAGGAAAGAAAGGGGACCCTTTGGATTACTTCATAGCTCTGTCCGTGTCTGAGCCTTTTTAAAGCTAACATGCAAGACCTGGTTTTGGCATTCCCATCTCCGTCTCCATCACTGGCAGTTTTTGCCAGATGTAATCAGGATCTGGCTGCCAAGCCTGCTATATAATGCTCCTGTATTTGCCAGTTCCATTGCTGAGAAGGATATTTCAGATTCCACCACAATTTTGAACAAGGGCAGCACAGTGGTTCAATGGTTAGCACTACTGCCTCACAGTGCCAGGACCCGGGAGTGATTCTTTGTGGAATTTGCATATTCTCCCCATGTTGATGTGGTTTCCTCTCACAGTCCAAAGATGTGGTTAGGTGGATTGGACGTGTTAAATTGCCCATAGTGTCCAGGGATGTGCGGGGTAGGTGGATTAGTCATAGAAAATGCAGGGTTGCAGACAAGGGTGGGATGCTCTTCAGAGGTTTGGTATGGACTCAAAGGGCTGAATGGTCTGCTTCCACACTGTAGGGATTCTCTGATGATTCTATTCTATGAATCCACGTGGAGGAAACCTAGACAGAAGTTGGGAATTGAATAAATATTCAGGCATTCAATATTCCCTTTGATAAACATTAACAATTCTATGAGAAGGTAAGAGAGACAATCAAACAATGCAATGGAATTCTTATTGAAGAAGCTTTCAATCCAGTCCAAATAAAAATGCAGTCATCATTCATTCTTGAAACTCAGCAAAGCACTCATAATAACACTACCAAGCAACTGCATCAACAGAATCAGGTTGAACAGATGGCCTCATTATAATTGCCTGTATGTGGTTCATGAATGACTAATGGATTCAGCCTGGTAGAGGCCTGTTTATACAGTTGTAAAGGCGATTGATAGTCTTGTTTGAGTGACATTCTGCATTAATGACTTAATCTTCAAGATGGATTTTTTGATGCCTATGTGTTTATTCTAAAAATTTTAAATCAGATAATTCAAGTATGAATTTGGAAAATATTGTTTCATCCACATGTAGCAAATGATGCTAGATCAATTGTTACTTTAAAATCTGAGATTTCTAGGTTTTTGTTAACCAATGTGCTGAGTGATGTTGGACGATAATAGGTATACGCAGTCTCCAGGTTAGCAATGGGTTCTGTTCCTAGTACATTCGTAAGTTAATTTGTATGCACATTGGAACACACTATAATGTTAAAGAACCATTTGTAAGTACAAACAATAATTCACATTTCAGATGTTTAAAATTAATGTTAATATAGGATCTCATTCATAGGCATGAGTATTGGTCAGTCAGTAAAACAGGGACTTCCTGCATATAGAGTTAGGTTGCAGATCAACCATGCTTTTATTATCTTGCAGAATGGTTCTTATGTTCCTTTATGGGTAGGATAGACATGAACACAATTTGTTTTCCATGTTGTAGATACTTCATTACCCTTTTTATCCATGGATTTCAATTTTGCTGACCAGCCTATTATATTGCACTTTATTGAACAACTTTGGAAGTCTATGCCCATCTCATTCGCCATAATATCCTCAACAAAGCTCTCTGTCACTTCATCGATGAATCAAATAAATCATTAAAGCACAATTTTCCCTGAAGAAATCTCTACTGTTTGTAGGCTAGACGAGGTAAGGACAATAGATTTTCTTCCCCACAATGAGCCGGGTGGTTTACTTTTACACTAATTCACTAATTTCATGTTCAGTGTTCACTAATGTTTGATTCCAGATTAATTTAATTGAATTTAAATTCCCCAGCAGCAGTAATGGTATTTGAACTCATGTCTCTGGTCATAAGTGCTGAACTGTAGAACGCTAAACCCGAAACCTAGTCATTATGTTCCTGTTGCCTAAGCTACCATTCTATTGTCTATTGATTGTCTATTCTTGAAATGTAAGTTCCAATTAGATACTAAACAGTTGAACCATCGAGTACACAGGGAGAAAGTAGCATTTAATCAGTACTAAAGAATCATGTTTAACATACCTGACTGGAAAAAGCAGAATACTGTAACAAAATTAAATCTGTAATACAGATTAGATTAGATTCCCTACAGTGTGGAACAGGCCCTTCAGCCCAACAAATCCACACCGACCCTCTGAAGAGTAACCCATTTCCCTCTGACTAACACTATGGGCAATTAACCTGGCCTGCACAAGGAAACCAGAGCACCCAGAGGAAACCCATGCAGACATGGAGAGAATGTGCAAACTCCACACAGACAGTCGCCTGAAGGTGGAATCAAACCTGAGTCCCTGGCACTGTGAGGCAGTAGTACTAACCACTGAGCCACCGTGCTGCCCTGTCTGGGATAGCACTTTATTCAGCTGATCTGCTTTTGATGAGAAAGGGTTTGGCTATTTAATTGGACTGCAGTTAAAAGTCTTGCAAGCTATACTGGAATTAGACTTCAGTCATGCATCCATGATCATTTTAATCAGACTGCTGTGAGAAATGTTAGGAATTCATTCTTTTACCTTAGGGCATTGTTGTCCAACAGAAGAGATTAATTAGCCCCTTGTGTGGGGACAGTGACAACACCATTCTAGCCATGTCCTCGTACATGAATTTTGGTAGCAAACAATTTAAAATTCAATATAGGTAAATACATTACACTTCATGTGTGTCTATTTACTTGGATAATATTTCCCATTAGTTTGCAACAAAATAATTAAAGCAATCATGACATTTAAAACATTCTTCTGGTCTTGCTACCTTACCAACAAATTTGGTTCAAATTTGCAAAAAGGTTCAATTTTACAAGCGTATGAATGAAAATAGAAATATTGAAATCACATACGCATTGACAGTTCAGTTTTCCAATTAGTAATACAGGTTTGGATTTTCAGTTTGATGTGTGGCTAACACTTAATGAATTGCCAGAAGTACTTGGGGGTGTTTCTGCCAGATTTTCTAACAGTTTAAATCGGTGGGATGATGAAATTCACATGGTAGGTTGGTACATAAGGAGTGGAACGTATTTGTGACAATTGTTTCTTGATCAATGGCTTCTTACACCCTGAACCTAAAGGTTGGACGTTTCCAAGACCCACCTGTCAGAGTTGCAAATGTGTTGCTGGTCAAAGCACAGCAGGTTAGGCAGCATCTCAGGAATAGAGAATTCGACGTTTCGAGCATAAGCCCTTCATCAGGAATAAGAGAGAGAGAGCCAAGCCGGCTAAGATAAAAGGTAGGGAGGAGGGACTAGGGGGAGGGGCGATGGAGGTGGGATAGGTGGAAGGAGGTCAAGGTGAGGGTGATAGGCCGGAGTGGGGTGGGGGCGGAGAGGTCAGGAAGAGGATTGCAGGTTAGGAGGGCGGTGCTGAGTTGAGGGAACCGACTGAGACAAGGTGGGGGGAGGGGAGTCAGAGTGAAAACTTTGGAATCTAAAATGCAGGGCACTCAGGAAACTTCAGTGTGATCAGGCAGATCCAACCTGTTCTTGTGAAAAGGAACAAATCACGTTGGAGAAACTCAGCAGGTCTGACAACATCTGCGGACAGAGAAACAGTTAACATTTCACATCTGATGAAGAATCATATCAGACTCAAAACATTAACTCTGTTTCTCAGCCACAGATGTTATCAGACTTACTGAGTTTCCCCAGCATTCTTCATTTGCTTCAGATTTCCAGCACCTGCGGTATTTGCTTTTAGTGAAAAGGAAGTTATGTTTGACTAGTGTCTTGGAGTTGTGGAAGGAGCAAACAAACCAAATAAAGAGAAAATATGTGGATGGATTTTTCCTAGATTTCCAGAAGGCAGTGATAAAGTACCTCATCAAAGATTACTGCATGAGCTCATTTGAATAAGGAGAAGCAGTACTGTAGGCCATTCAGCCTGTCAATGTCATTCAATAAATCATGGCAGTCCCACCTGCCGTTACTAACTGTCACCCCCTTACTTGACAAGAAGCTATCAACTTTTGCCTTAAAAAGTATTCATGGAGTCTGCTTCTATCAGCATTTCAGGAATTGTTTCAAAGACTCAAGACAAAGTTCACTTCATCTCTGTTACAGATGGGAGACCCCTGGTTTTTAAACAGTGACCTCTAGTGCTTGATTCTCCTATAGAAATCGAACAGTACAGCACAGTGCAGGCCCTTTGGCCCTTGATTGTTGTGCCGACCTTTTGTCCTACTCTAAGATCAAACTAACCTGCATACTCGTCATTTTACTATCATCCATGTCCCTATCCAAGAGTGGCTTATATGTCCCCGATGTATCTGACTCCATTACCACTGCTGGCAATGCATTCCACACACCCACCACTCTCTGTGTAAAGAACCTATCTCTGACATCTTCCCTAAACCTTTCTTCTATCACATTAAAATTATTCGACCTCATGACAGCTATTTCCGCCCTGGGAAAAACGTCTCTGGCTATCCACTCTGTCTATGCCTCTCTACATCTTGGACACCTCTATCAAGCCACCTCTCATCCTTCTTCACTCCAGTGAGAAAAGCCCTAGCTCTCTCAACCTTTCTTGATAAGACATGCCCTTCAGTCCAGGCAGCATTCCGGTAAACCTCCTCTGCACCCTCTCTAAGGCTTCCACATCCTTCGTATAATGAAGCAACCAGAACTGAACACAATATCCCCAGTGAGGTCTAACCAGGGCTTTATAGAGCTGCAGCATAACTACATGGCTCTTAAACACAATCCCCTGCTAATGAAGGCCAACACACCATATGCCTTCTTAACAACCCTATCAATTTGGGTGGTAACTTTGAGGGATCTATGGATGTGGACCCCAAGATCCCTCTGTTCCTCCACACTGCCAAGAATCCTGCCTTTAACCCTGTAATCTGTATTCAAATTTGACCTTCCAAAGTGAATCACTTCACACTTACCCAGGTTGAGCTCCATCTGCCACTTCTCAGCCCAGCTCTGCATCTGTCAACGTCCTGCTGCAACCTACAACAGCCCTCCACACTATCCACAATTCCACCAACTTTCATATCATTGGCAAACTTACTAACCCAGCCTTCCACTTCCTCAACCAAGTTATTTATAAAAATCACAAAGAACAGAGGTCCCAGAACCGATCCCTGTAGAACATCACTGGTCACCAAGCTCCAGGCTGAATACTTTCAATCTACCACCACCCTCTATCTTCTATGGGCCAACTAATTTTGGATCCAGACAGCTAAATGTCCCATTATCCCATGCCTCCTTACTTTCTGAATAAGCTATCAAATCCCTTGCTAAAATCCATGTACACCACATGCACTGCTCTACTTCCACCTATGTGTTTTGTTATATAGCCAAAGAATTCAATAACGTGTGTGAAGCCTGAACTGCCCCTTACAAAGCCATGCTGACCATCTCGTAGAGTCATACAGTCATAGAGATGTACAGCACGGAAACAGACCCTTCGGTCCAACCTGTCCATCCCGACCAGATATCCCAAACCAATCTAGTCCCACCTGCCAGCACCTGGCCCATATCCCTCCAAACCCTTCCTATTCATATACCAATGCCTCTTAAATGTTGCAATTGTGACAGCCTCCACCACATCTTCTGGCAGCTCATTACATACGTGTACCACCCTATGTGTGAAAAAGTTCCCCTTAGGTCTCTTTTATATCTTTCCCCTCTCACCCTAAACCTATGCCCTCTAGTTCCGGACTCCCCGATCCCAGGGAAAAGACTTTGTCTATTTACCCTATCCATGTCCCTCATAATTTTGTAAACCTCTATAAGGTCACCCCTCCGCCTCCGACGCTCCAGGGAAAACAGCCCCAGCCTGTTCAGCCTCTCTCAATAGCTCAAACCCTCCAACCCTAGCAACATCCTTGTAAATCTTTTCTGAACCTTTTCAAGTTTAACAACATCTTTCCGATAGGAAGGAGACCAGAACTGCACACAATATTCCAACAGTGGCCTAACCAATGTCCTGTGCAGCTGCAACATGACCTCCTAACTCCTGTACTCAATACTCTGACCAATAAAGGAAAGCATGAGCTGAAAATTTGTTACTGGAAAAGTGCAGCATTTCAGGCAGCATCCAAGGAGCAGGAGAATCGACGTTTCGGGCATGAGCCCTTCTTCAGGAAGCATCGATTCTCCTGCTCCTTGGATGCCGCCTGACTTGCTGCACTTTTCCAGCAACACATTTTCAGCTCTGATCTCCAGCATCTGCAGTCCTCACTTTCTCCAATAAAGGAAAGCATACCAAACACCTTCTTTACTATCCTATCTACCTGCGACTCAACTTTCAAGGAGCTATGAACCTGCACTCCAAGGTCTCTTTGTTCAGCAACACTCCCTAGGACCTTACCATTGAGTGTATAAGTCCTGCTAAGATTTGCTTTCCCAAAATGCAGCACCTTGCATTTATCTGAATTAAACTCCATCTGCCACTTCTCAGCCCATTGGCCCATCTGGTCCAGATCCTGTTGTAATCTGAGGTAATCCTCTTCGCTGTCCACTACACCTCCAATTTTGGTGTCATCTGCAAACTTACTAACTGTACCTCTTATGCTCACATCTAAATCATTTATGTAAATGACAAAAAGTAGACGACCCAGCACTGATCCTTGTGGCACTCCACTGGTCACAGGCCTCCAGTCTGAAAAACAACCCTCCACCACCACCCTATTGTCTTCTACGTTTGAGCCAGTTCTGTATCTACTCGTTCTCCCTGTATTCTATGAGATCTAACCTTGCTAATCAATCTCCCATGGGGAACCTTGCTGAATGCCTTACTGAAGTCTATATAGATCAGTTCTACTGCTCTGCCCTCATCAATCTTCTTTGTTACTTCTTCAAAAAACTCAATCAGGTTTGCGAGACATGATTTCCCAAGCGCTAAGTTATGTTGACTATCCCTAATCCCTAATGTGGGCGGCACGGTGGCACAGTGGTTAGCACTGCTGCCTCACAGCGCCTGAGACCCGGGTTCAATTCCCGACTCAGGCGACTGACTGTGTGGAGTTTGCACGTTCTCCCCGTGTCTGCGTGGGTTTCCTCCGGGTGCTCTGGTTTCCTCCCACAGTCCAAAGATGTGCGGGTCAGGTGAATTGACCATGCTAAATTGCCCGTAGTGTTAGGTAAGGGGTAAATGTAAGGGTATGGGTGGGTTGCGCTTCGGCGGGCCGGTGTGGACTTGTTGGGCCGAAGGGCCTGTTTCCACACTGTAAGTAATCTAATCTAATCTAATCAGTCCTTGCCTTTCAAATACATGTACATCCTGTCCCTCAGGATTCCCTCCAACAACTTGCCCACCAGAGGTCAGGCTCACCGGTCTATAGTTCCATAGCTTACCGCCCTTCTTAAACAGTGGCACCACGTTTGCCGACCTCCAGTCTTCCGGCACCTCGCCTGTGACTAATGATTATACAAATACCTCAGCAAGAGGCCCAGCAATCACTTCTCTAACTTCCCACAGAGTTCTCGGGTACACCTGATCAGGTCCTGGGGATTCATCCACCTTTAACCGTTTCAAGACATTCAGCATTTCCTCCTCTGTCATCTGGACATTTTGCAAGATGTCACCATGCTTTTCCAAACAAACATAAATCCTGTCTCTCTCAATGTTCTCCAATAACTTGCTGACCACCAACGTAAGACTGTTCTGTAATTCCCAGGGTTATCCCTATTCCCTTTCTTGAACAAGGGAATAACACTTGCCACCTTCCAATCATCTGGTTACATTGCAGGGATGACGTAACATTAACATGGATAGAAGATTAGCTGGCTAAACAGGAAGCAGAGAGTCATTTTCTGGTGGGCAAGTTGTTGGAGGGACAGGCTTTACATGTATTTAGAAAGGCAAGGACTGATTCGGGATGGTCAACAGGGCTTTGTGTGTCTCACTGAGTTGTTTGAAGAAATGACAAAGAAGATTGATGAACGCAGATCTGTGGATGTGATCTACATGGATTTCATTAAGGTGTTCAACAAAGTTCCGCATGGGTGACTAGTTAGAGGTTAGATCACATGGAATGCAGGGAGAACTAGCCATTTAGATATAAAATTGACTCAAAGGTAGGAGACAGAGGGTGATGGTGGGTTGCTTTTCAGACTGAAGGCCTGTGACCAGCAGTGTGCCACAAGGTTTGGTGCTGGATCCACTGCTTTTTGTCATTTAAAAAATGATTTGGATGTGACTATTGGAGGAATCGTTAGTAAGTTCACGGATGACAACCAAAATTTGAGGTGTAGCGGACAGTGAAGAACACTCAGAATACAACAGGACCTAGATTAGATAAGCTGAGGAGTGGCGGATGGAATTTAGTTTGGATAGATGCGAGGTATTGCATTTTGATAAAACAAACAAGTGCAGGTCTTAAACAATTAATTGTCGGGTCCTGAGTAGTGTTGTCAAACAGGGAAACCTAGGGGTTCAGGTACAGAGGTTGCAGCTTCTTCTGGAGTACTCTGTGCAGTTCTGGTCACTCTGCTAGAGGAAGGATATTAAATTAGAGAGGGTTCAGAAAAGATTGACCAGGATGTTGCTGGGATTGGAGTGAGTGAGTTATAAGTAGAGGCTGGATAGGCTGGGACTTGTTTCACTGGATCGTAGGAGGTTAAAGTTTATGAAATCATTACAGGGAATAGATAAGGTGAATAGCAAGGGTCTTTTCCCTAATGTGGGGGAGTTTAAAACTAGAGGGTATCGCCAGAAGGCGATAGGAGAACATTTTAGAAAGGACGTGAGGGGCAATGTTTTTATACAGAGAATGCTTCATGCGTAGAATGAAGATCTAGAAGATTTTGGATGTAGGTTTGCTCACTGAGCTGCAAGGTTCATTTCCAGATGTTTCATTACCCTACTTGGTAACATCTTCAGTGGGCCTCAGGCGAAGCAATGCTGAAAATTCCTGCTTTCTATTTATATGTTTGGGTTTCTTTGGGTTGGTGATGTAATTTCCTGTGGTGACATCACTTCCTGTTCCTTTCTCTCAGAGGGTGGTAGATGGGGTCTAACTCGATGTATATGCAAATACAGGTTACAACATTTTTAAAAACATTTGGATAAGTACATGAAGACGAAAGATTTGGAGGGATAGGGGCCAAAAGCAAGTGAGTAGGCATAGTTTAGTCTGGGAACACAGTCAGTGTGGTCTAATTTGACCATGCTGTATGACTCTACTATTCTATGACCAATAGGAACATTTAGAGCATTGAACATATTCCTTAGATATTTCTGAGGCAGGCGTATGTGTTAGAAGGGAAATTTATGTATTCCAGGCACCCCAAGGTGCCTACTTGGGTGACAGAGTCTACAAGACCGGGTTACACCATTGGAAGATAAAGTGAGAGCGATCAAAGGTGGCCCGGCTCCCAGGCCTGTCCCAGACTGCAGGTTTTTCCTTGGGTTGGTGAGCTATTCTGGAATGTTCATCCATAACCTGGCCTTCATCCTGGCATCTTTACATCAACTGTTAAAAAAGGATCAACTTCGGAAATGGTAACATAGCCAAGCCATAGCTTTCAGGGAAGTGAAGAAGCAACTCTCATCCTTTAACATGTTGGCACACTGTGATCACAAGTGAGATCTACGATGCCTCTCCGTATGTCATCAGGGTAATATTAGCTGATAGGCGGTCCCAATGGAGAGGAACGGCCAATACTGTATTAATCAAGGGCTTTGACTGATGCAGAGTGTAAATACGCCCAGATAGAGAAGGAAGGTTAGCGATCATATTTGGAGTCAGGATGTTCACCAATACCTTTATAGATGTAAATTTGTAATAATAACAGACGATAAACCCCTGCTAGGTCCAGTTAAAGTGAACAAGACAGTGCTGCCCATAGCTTCAGACTGAATTTGATAGTGGGCTCCAAGACTAAGTGCATATAATTACAATTCGGAGCACCATCCTGGAGGCCAAGTAGTGCCAAGTTGCCTCCCACTGGCAGATACAACCCCCGGTTCGACCACCCCTGGATTAGTCCATAATGGTTTTAAATTTCCTGTATACACTTCCCGTCACAGCTGACAATATCAGACTTTGGATACAGAAAGATCCAGTCCTGGCAAAATTAAAACAGCTGGTAGTGATGGAGGATATCAAAGAGCCATCACAACCAGAACTGAAACCGTTTTGGAGAGACCAGATCACAGTAGAGGATGGCAGTGTATTATGGGGAGCAAGGTCACCACCAAATACTGACTGATCTCCATCTGGGTCATCCAGGGGTCTCTGAAATGGAGATATTGGTGAGACGTTATGTCTGGTGATCAGGACTGGATGCAGACATAGCCATGTTGGTGGAGCAGTGCCTAGGGTGCCAACAAGGACATAAAATGGCATCTCCCCGACGTTTGTGGAAATGGACGGGTAAACCCTGGACTCGGTTACACATCGTCCTTTCATGGGCTGAATGTTCTCAGTCATTGTACTCATGGACATGCATAGAATTCATTCACCAAACATTGGGGACAACGAGAGAAAAACTGCATGTATCTTTTGCAGTGCACAGATTCCCGGAAGTGTTGGTCATGGATAACGGGCCATCATTTACCAGCATGGAATTTGAATATTTCCTAAAGTTGAATGGCATACAGCATGTAAGGACAGCTCCATACCATCCATCATCCAATGGGCTGGTGGGAAGAGCAGTCCAAACTTTGGAGGTTTAAAGAAACAGCCCACAGCTTCATAAGATACCGCACTGTGCCGGTTCCTGTTTGATTATCGGACTGCACCTCATGCAACTACAGGGATAGCTCCAGCAGAGGCACTGATGAGGAGGAGACCCTGCACCAGGTTAAATCTGATCCTCCCGGAGCTGGGGGGGGAGGGGGGAATGTAGAGGGCGTGGGGGTGGGGGTTGCGGGAATTGATGAATTAGCATTAGGAACGCCAACACAGGACTCCACTACACAGGAGAGACAGTTTACTTTAGAGGATAAAATCTGGTGTAGGTATCACAGGAATCTCCTACATGGGTAAGAGGCATGGTTGATACAAGGTTAGGTCCAGTGATGTATAATGTTCAGGTAGGTGTGATGGTCCTGCACAAACAACATGAACCTTCTGAAAACTGCAAACCCGCAAACAATGCAGGAGCAAAACATGCCGGGCTCCTTGGTTTTAACATCCCATTGAATTGACAACATCTCCAACTGTTCCAGAACCTGTAGGCTCTCCCTCTCCATCAAGTGTTGAAGATACCTCAGAGGCTGGGATGGACACAGCAGATGTCACTGCCTTTGACGCCTTTGCTCCTGAAGAGGAGAATGAATGTTCTCCGAGATGCTCCGGGTGCGTGAGGTGAGCTCCTGTGTGTCACACGGCGCCCGTATCAGAGGAAGAGTTAGAGAAACCTGACCCAGTACGATAACGCTCCAGGAGGAGTTACAAAACAAAACCCAGCCAACGTCCTCAGGCTCAGAGGGGGAGGGATGTAGTGACTGTAACGAGGCCAGTCAGGTACACCTCACTGAATCGGAGTTCCCTGATTGGGGCTGTTAATCTGGTTCAATCAGGGAGCCCTGGCTGACAGACAAAAACAGGAGTGTCCGAGGTTCTGTTCATTCTGAGAGCTGGCTCTGAGGGAGTTGGATCAGTGTCAGGGACTCTCCAAGTGTAAATAAAGGGGGACTTGGTGATAGGATACCGGCCTCTATGGAGTTATTTCAAAAGTGGTTATTAAGGTAAATTGAATGTTACTGTTTATTGTAAAGGGAATGGAATATAGAAGGCAGGTTGTTTATCTACAGACTTGCAGAGCGTTGATCACACCACATTTGACCTAATGGTCTCCTTATTTAAGACAAAAAGTTGTAATGCGTTAGAAGGGATTGACAGCTGATTCCTGGGTTGAAGTGATTACCTCATGAAGAAAAGTTGGATAGACTGGGCTTGTATTCGTACTTTCTCTAATTGTTTTTGGTGTGTGGTCACGTGTACAACACCTTCCAAAACTGGAAGTCAGGGTGTCTGCACATTCGTTGAAGTGCACGGAATCTTGGTATATCAGGTGTAAGTAGAAATGTGGAATTGAGGCCACCTCCCACTCCACCGAGGACATGCAGGTCCTTGGACTCCTCCACCGGCAGAACACAACTACACGACGGCTGGAGGAGGAGCGCCTCATCTTCCGCCTGGGAACCCTCCAACCACAAGGTATGAATTCAGATTTCTCCAGCTTCCTCATTTCCCCTCCCCCCACCTTGTCTCAGTCGGTTCCCTCAACTCAGCACCGCCCTCCTAACCTGCAATCCTCTTCCTGACCTCTCCGCCCCCACCCCACTCCGGCCTATCACCCTCACCTTGACCTCCTTCCACCTATCCCACCTCCATCGCCCCTCCCCCTAGTCCCTCCTCCCTACCTTTTATCTCAGCCTGCTTGGCTCTCTTTCTCTTATTCCTGATGAAGGGCTTATGCTCGAAACGTCGAATTCTCTATTCCTGAGATGCTGCCTAACCTGCTGTGCTTTGGCCAGCAACACATTTGCAGCACACTCAGATCAGCCATGATCTTATTAAATGTTGTAGCAGATTTGAGGGGCAGAATGGCCTACACCTGTTCCTAATTCATATGCTGACATGTTAAATGGGGTACAGAATCTTTGTACGGTGGAGATTAGATAAACAAATTATATTTATATAGCATAATCATGCAGAATCATTGGATATCCAAAAACACTTCATCAATAAAATGTGGTCACTGTTGGAATGGAGGAAACTTCCATAAACAGCAATGTGGTGATGAACAGACAATCAGTCTTACTGCTGCTGATTGTGGGACAAATACTGCTCAGGACACCGGGGTAAGTCATCTACTGTACAAATGGCCATACAGGATCTTTTATATTCACCCATGAGGGAAGACAGGCTTTGGTTTTAACATCCCATCAAATTGACAGCATCTGTAACAGTGTGGTACAGCCTCACTATGACAATTAACTGTCAGTATTGATCTTTGTGGGTATAGCCTGAAGTGGCATGAACCCACAACCTTTTACCTGAGGTAAGAACACTACTGAGTCTCAGCTGAGATCTCCACACATGGATTGTAGTTGTTTGCACGGAGTTCATTCAAGTTACCAACTCTTTCACCAGTTGGGTGTAGTGAAATGAGCTGTACTGTATAAGCAGGTTTGTGGCAAGGTTAAGCTAACTGCGCACAAAGTGTTAAAATACAACATCATGTTAATTGCTTAAAAAGTTGTAATTCTCACAAATTGGGGTCAAAATAAAATGAGACCTTGCATTGCAGCTTGGAGCAAGGATGAATTAGTGAAAAGGTGCAAACTTCAGATGTGTAACAATTATTCTTTATATATGAAAATCAGTTTATTATCAAGGTGGAATCCAGATTTAACAGGGATATTAAAATACTTTGGTGTTTGTGGATTTTGGTTCTTGGAGGGTACTGTGCTTGTGATAACATTGTTAAAATTCAAAGGTCAAGATTCCCACTCTGATGTCTGATGTCATAAAATGATCAGCTGCTATGAGAGCTATGAGTACCTTCAGAAAGCACATTAAACAGCACAAAAAAAACTAACCAAATAAAACTACATTCAATGCTGCATGGGTATAATTTTATACAGGGTAAAAACTTGGAAGGATTTGGAAGGAAAATAGGGAAATTCTCCATTTAGAACAGGAATTGGGGCATGTTTAAATTCCAAATGACTGCCTCAAATTAACAAATGACACTGCAAAGTAGGAATCATTAAAATTAAGTTTGAGTTCTTTTCAAGTGATGAATGGGTGAGAAACACTTTTTTGTCAGTGCAGATTGTATTGTAGGAATTTATGATTCTGGGACATTTTCTTTTTAATTTATACAAGGCAAGATTCCAACTCACTCCACTATGCATAATCTCCAGCAAGTTCTAGCCTTTCAACATCATCGTGAAGTGTAAGGAAGAGAAAATAAACATTAGTTCTTCACTTTGAAAGTAAATTATAAAGAACATCTAAAGTTAAAATGAAGACCTGATTGTGAGTCCCATTGATAAATTGCATAATAATTATGGGTAGTCATTTCTTTTTCTTATTTCTTGAATAGAATAGTTATTTTAGCCAAACCTTTTCCCCAACATATTGCTTGCTTTGAATATTGTCAAGTAATATATTTCATGAGGGTTTTTAAGTTGGAATCAATATTGCCATTGATAATCCTTTTTCAATGAATGTTCACATCTGATTTAATTCAAGGGGCTAAAGTACTATCTAACTCTTCTGTATTCAGTATGCAGTGACAGCCATTATCATCTTCACTTCCTCTTTGTATTTTCACTTATTGCCTTCAGTATGTAACAGGTTTTGCAGAAAACTGAAAAGTGGGAGTTTGTTGGGTGGCAGGGGGAGGTTTTGTCCTTGAGAGAAGCTAAAATGTGATACTGCACCTAACAGCTAGATAATGTGATATTGCTCTGGATATTCTAAAGGCTTAATACTACAAATGCTGATTTATATGTAGGTTTATTTTCTTTTTTGGTAAGTGTTCATTTATTGGCAGGTATTGTAGATTTGGATCTGTTGATTAATGGCTGTCAAAATTTCTTTCATCTTGTCCTCCAGGCCATCCAGCTGCCGGGCCTTCTCTTGCAGAACCTGTTCATTTGCTTCATACTGACCCTCGAGATCTGTCGGGTAGGAGAACGTTCATTCATTAGTTATGAAAATAAAATCATCCTGCATCTCTATATTACCTTCAACAACAGGAACTTCATTAAACTCTTATTCATAATCAGATAATCCATAGGAGAGGTTCCGGCCAAGGCAACTGAAGGCCACAAAGTGGAGAGATTGAAATGACTGATGCTGGAGAGGCTAGAACTGGAGAGATGCAAAGATCATAAAGGCTTGTAGAGCTGGAGGAGGTTGCAGAGGTCTTGGGAATGTAGCACAGATGGGTTTAAAACAAGAATGAGAATTTTAAAAATTGAACTGTAGAATGTATCTAATAATAAGTAAAATAAGAAATTGTTGCTTTTTTTCTGTATTTAATTCATTTCCAGCTTCTGCAGTATTTGTTTTTGTTTGAACCTAATAGTAATTGTATGTGAATACCTGAATGGGTGTTGGCAAATCGTATACTGTTAAGGTTAAAAATCACACAACACCAGGTTATAGTCCAACAGGTTTAATCGGAAGCACACTAGCTTTCGGAGCGACGCTCCTTCATCAGGTGATAGTGGAGGGCTCAATCGTAACACAGAATTTATAGCAAACATTTGTAGTGTGATGTAACTGAAATTATACATTAAAAAATTGGTTGTCTGTTAAACATTCCCATCTGTTGGAATACAGTGATAGTTTCACTTCTTTCATGTGTAAATCACAAAACCCTTCTTTTTATAGTTGCATTCTCGGGTCAGCTGCTAACAATGGTGATAGCTAGACAATATATTGAAGGTGTTAGTCCCCTGTGTTCTCTGCCTATGACCTGATGTGTAGATTGATTCTAATCTAATAAGTGAGATAACAGTTTTTTACATAAATTCCTGCAGTTTTTGAGCTCAGAGTTCTACATGAATGTATGCAGTTTTTGAGCAAAGTGCAATGTAACTCTGCAATATAAATTCACCGCACACAATATATGTGTGCATGTGGGTCTTTGTCTGTCTGTCTGTGTGTGTGTGTCTGACTGGGGTGGGGATTGTGAGTGTGTGTGAGTGTGAGTGAGAGTGTGAGTGTGTGGTTAAGCTGTCCCTGGCAGCAGAGGAAAGTGGCCGAGCAGAGGCTGATAGCTAAGTTCGGTACCCATAGGGAGGGCCTCAACCGGGACCTTGGATTCATGTCACATTACAGGTGATCACCATTGCACTACACACACACGCAGATATTCCTGCACACACACACTCTCACATACACATGGACACAGGTACACACAGACGCGCACACAGACACCCATACACACCGTTATAGACACACACACACTCCCACGCTCACACATGCAACCCCTCGCAGACTTAAGACACTCTGCACCCACCACACACACACACACACACACACACATACACACACACACACACACACCACCCCAGATAGACACCACACACACACATATATTTTGTGGGGTGAATTTGTATTGCAGAGTTACATTGCACTTTGCTCAAAAACTGCATGCATTCATGTAGAACTCTGAGCTCAAAAACTGCAGGAATTTATGTAAAACTCTTATCTCACTTATTAGATTAGAATCAATCTAAACATCAGGTCATAGGCAGAGAACACAGGGGGCTAACACCTTCAACATATTGTCTAGCTATCACCATTGTTAACAGCTAACCCGAGAATGCAACTTTAAAAAGAAGGGTTTTATGATTTACACATGAAAGAAGTGAAACTATCACTGTATTCCAACGGATGAAAGGCTTAACAGACAATCAATTTTTCAATGTATATTTTCAGTTACATCACACTGCAAATTTTTGCTATAAATTCTGTGTTATGATCGAGCCCTCCACTGTCACCTGATGAAGGAGCGTTGCTCCGAAAGCTAGTGTGCTTCCAATTAAACCTGTTGGACTATAACCTGGTGTTGTGTGATTTTTAACTGTGTACGCCCCAGTCCAATGCCGGCATTTCCAAATCATGATTATTAAGGTTGCGAAGAGGAAACTACAAACATTACACCAGGGTGAAAGGAATAAAAGCATGTGCTGATAGGGAGAGACAAAAGAGAGTCTAAGCAATGTTGTATGAAGTACAACCCTCAGTTTATTTATAGTTGGGGAAATCACAAATAATATGAGGCAGAGATCTGAGATTTGGCAGGCATTTTCAGGATGGCAACCTGTAACTTGTGCAGTGTCACAATAATCAGTTCTGGGGTCACAATTTCTATTAATGTATGTTAATGACTTGGATAAGGGATGTCGCAAAAATGGGTGGAAGGCAAATGGTGAGGATCACACAAAGTGTCACCAGAAGGATATAGGCAGGTTGAGCGATGGGGAAAAGACTTGATAATTGGAAAATGTGGGGAAATGTAAGGTCCTGCACTTTGGCAGGAACAATAGAGGAGCTGAATATTATTTAAGTTGAGAAAAACTACAATAAGCTACATCACCTAAGGATTTGGGACTTTGTGTGCATGAATGACAATAAGCTAACATACCAGTTCAGCAAGTGATAGGGAAGGCAAATGGAATTTGGTCTTTATTCCAAAAGGAATGGAATGCAAAAGTAGAGAAGTCTTGCTAAAATTAAACAAGGCACTAGTTAGACTACACCTTGTACACTGTGACCAGTTTTGACTTGGAGATGTCGATGTTGGATAGGGTGTACAATGTTAAAAATCACATGACACTAGGTTATAGTCCAACAGGTTTATTTGGAAGCACTAGCGTTTGGAGTGCCGCGCCTTCATCAGGTGATTGTGCAGAATAAGATCATGACCACAGATTTTATAGCCAAAGGAGTCCAGTGTCATGGTGATACATTAATCAATTTTAGATCAAATCTTTCATCTTTTAGAATGGGATATGCTAGTTTCTGTTCTTTGATATGTAAATCCCAGAACTTCTTTTAAATTACATTCTCAAAAATAGCTCAACATTTTAAACAATACTATGTCAGACTGACAAACCCTCTGCATAGTTTTACAGAGTTTTACATGGATTTGTGCAGGTTTTGAGCAAAATAACTCTGCAAACACAAATTCACCCCATAAATTAATATGTGTGCACATGTAGGAGCGACAGGTGAGTGTGCATATGAGGTGTGTGAGTGTGGGTGTGAGTGCCCGTGATAGCTTTACTGCAGAAGACTGTTCAGACTAGGTCATTAAATATATTCAAGACTGAGATAGACTGATTTTTAATCAATAAGGTAATCAAAGGTTATGAGGAAAAAGCAGGAAAATGGAGTTGATCAGTCATGGTCTCATTGAATGGCAGAGGAGATCTAATGGCCAAGTAGCCTATATGTATTTGTACATCTTATGGTAATCTGTTTGCTGGATGTCAGACAGTTCAGCAGTGACTCCAGTTCAGAATTTCTTCATTGGGTATGAAGTGATTGACTACACCTTGGGGCCAAGAAAAGTGCTCCAGAAAGGCAAGACTTTCTTTCTCTTCTTTGTTGATTCTCTGCCTGAGTCTGCTCAGAAATGTATAATCTTTGTGATTAAAGCCCCACCACACACTTGACAATGGAATATTTTCTTCCGAAGTTAACTGTAGGAGAGAAATGTCAATGCATGTATCCTGGCAAATATGCCTTTACAAATTCTCCTTATAGCATCTTACCATTCAATCTCTCCAGCTTCTCTTGTGCATCTCTCAGGAGCTGCTTGGCTTCATCTCGAAGACTCTCCGCTCTGTGTTTAGCATCGAAAACTGTGCCACTCTTTCGGTCTATAAGACCACGCATAATTTTATATTTATCTGAGAGCTGTCCCTCCAGCATCTGGAAACAAAAAGAATGTACCAACGTATGAAGATGTGAATTTGATGGGCAAGAAAAGACCAGTTGATTCATCCACATGGCCTACACCCATGCAATGTCACAACTGAATATTTTCTTTGTGCATCTGTGTGAAACAGGTGACAGTGAAGCCACAGCTCATTTTATATCTCTCTTCATTTCAATTTTAATTTGTATTGAAGTCATGGGGGGCGGGGGGGGAACGATTCAATGGAAGCAGCGGCATAGTGGGAATGTCATGAGGTCAGTCACCCACAAGCCCAGGGGACATGGGTTCAAATACCACTAAAGCAAATGTTGTGTGGGCGGCACGGTGGCACAGTGGTTAGCACTGCTGCCTCTCAGCCCCTGAGATCCGGGTTCAATTCCCGACTCAGGCGACTGACTGTGTGGAGTTTGCATGTTCTCCCCGTGTCTGCGTGGGTTTCCTCCGGGCGCTCCCACAGTCCAAAAATGTGCAGGTCAGGTGAGTTGGCCATGCTAAATTGCCCGTAGTGTTAGATGGGGGTAAAAATGTAGGGGTATGGGTGGGTTGCACTTCGGCGGGTCGGTGTGGACTTGTTGGGCAGAAGGGCCTGTTTCCACACTGTAAGTCTAATCTAATCTAAGCGTATGTTTCACATTATCACACAAACTTACAGTCTACACCCAACCAGCTTTAACACTACAAATAATAAAGTACAAATCAATTTCAGCTTAAGTCTACCTTTCATTCCTGAAATGATTGCTCATCATAATCCCAGTATTCTGGAAGGTAAAATTTATGGGCAAAATCAATTGGTACACTGAGGTTATCTTCAATATGAAATAAAACAAGATACTGGAAATGTAAACTGGATCAGTAAACGTGGGCAATTTAAAAATTGTCAGGACACTTGTCCTTAGCTGAGCAGGGAAGACTGGCATTCCTGAGGTAATTTGGGAGGCACAGCAGAAATTCATCCCAAAGAAGAAGAAACATACTAATGGGAGGATGAGGCAACCACGGCCAATGAGGAAAGTCAGGGACAGCATAAAAGCAAAAGAAAAAGCATACAATATAATGAAGATTAGTGGGAAGAGGATTGGAAAACCTTTAAAAATCAGCAGAGGATTAAGTAAAAAGTCAATAAGTGGGAGTAGGCAAGCTCATAATACAAAAGAAGATTGTAAGAGATTTTTTAGATATCGAAAAGATAAGAGAGAGAGAGAGAGAGGTAAGAGTGGACATTGGACTGCTGGAAAATGGGGCTGGAGAAGTAGTAATGGGAAACAAAGAAATAGCGGAGGAACTGAACAGGAATTTTGCAACAGTTTTCAGAGTGGAAGACAGCAACATACCAGAACTTCAAGAGAGCCAGGGGGCAAAAGTGAGTGTAGTTCTGAAGGAGATAACCGAGGAAATTGGTGGTAATTTTTCAGGAATCATGGGAATAGGGAGGATCCCAGAGAACTGGAAAATGGCTAATCTAACACGCCTGTTTAAGAAGGGAGAGAGGTAGATCTCAGGAAATTATGGGCCAGTTAGCCCGACCTTGGTCATCAGTAAGATTTTAGAGTTCATTATGAAGGATGAGATTTCGGGGTACTTGGAAGTGCATGGTAAATTAGGATGAATCAGCATGGCCTTGTCAAGCGGAGATCATGCCTAACAAATCTGTTTGAAGAGGTAACGAGCAAGTTAGACAAGGGCGAACCAGTGCACATGATCTATTTGGATTTCCAGAAGGTCCTGGGCCTTCTCCACTGCCACCCCCTTACCACCCGACACCTGGAGGAAGAACGCCTCACCTTCTGCCTTGGGTCTCTTCAACCCCAAGGCATCAATGTGGACTTCACCAGTTTCCTCATTTCCCTTCCCCCCCCCACCTTACCCCACTTCCAACCTTCCAGCTCAGCACCACCCTCATGACCTGTCCTACCTGTCAATCTTCCTTCCCACCTATCCGCTCCACATTCCTCTCTGACCTATCACCTTTACCCCTACCTCCATTTACCTATTGCACTCTCAGCTAGCTTCCTCCCAGCCCCATCCCTCTCCCGTTTATCTCTCCACCCCCGAGGCTCCCAGCGTCATTCCTGATGAAGGGATTTTCCTGCTCCTCGGATGCTGCCTGACCTGCTGTGCTTTTCCAGCACCACTCTATTCTTTCCAGAAGGTGCCTCTCAGAAGGCTATTAAATAAGAGCCCACGGTGTTATGGGCAAGGTTCTGGCATGGACAGAGGATTGGCTGACAGGCAGAAGGCAGAGAGTGGAGATAAAGTGGTATTTTTCAGAATGGCAGCCAGTGACTTGCGAAGTTCTCAAGGGGTCAGTGTTGGGACCACAACTATTCACACTAATGATACTGATGATGGAAATGAGGGCATTGTTGCTAAGTCTGCTAATGACAGAGAGGTAGGTGGATGGACAGATTGTGTTGAGGAAGCAGGGAGGCTGCAGAAGGACTTGGACACACTAGGCAAGTGGACAGAGAAGTGGCAGATGGAATACAGTGTGGGAAAGTATGAAATTACGCATTTTGGCAGGAAGAACAGAGGTGTAGACTATTTTCCAAATGTGGAAAGGCTTCAGCAGTCTGAAACACAAAGGGACTTAGGGGTCCAAGTTCAGGATTCTCTAAAAGTTAAACTGCAGGTTCATTTGGGAGTTAGGAAGTGAAAGCAATGTTAGCACTAATTTCAAAGGGCTAACATACAAGAGCAGAGGTGCACTGCTGAGGCAGTATAAGGCTCTGGTCAGACCACATTTGGAATATTGTGAGCACTTTTTGGTCCCATATCTAAGGAAGGGTTTGCTAGTGTTAGGGTCCAGAGGAGGTTTATAAGAATGATCCTGGGAATTACGAGCTTGTCATATGAGGTCTGGTTGAGGAATCTGGGTCTGTACTCAAAGGAGTTTGGATAGATGATGGAGATCTGACTAAAACTTGCAGAATACTGAGAGGCCTGGATGGAGTGGACAGGGAGATGTTTTCACCAGCAGGAGAAACTAGGACCCGAGGGCACAGCCTCAGAGGGAGGGCGTGATCTTTCAGATTGGAGATGAGGAGGAATTTCTTCAGCCAGAAGTGGTTCATCTGTGGAATTCATTGCCACAGAGAGCTGTGAAGACCAAGTCATTGAGAATATTTAACACACAAGACATAGACGTATTCTTCACTGGAGAATCAAGGGTTATGTGGAGAAGGCAGGAGGGTGTTGTTGAGAAACATATCAGCCATGAATGAATGGTGGAGCAGATTCAATGGACCAAACGGCCTAATTCTGCCCCTGTATCTTGTGGTCCCCGATATCCCACTCTCCTCTCACAGGCTGCAGTTTTAATCTGCTCTTCTGAACAGGTTATAGAAGCATATAGTTCCTGTGCTGGCTTTTCCGTCGAGCTATCCATGTAATCCCAGTTGTCTGAAATTTCTGCAATTGTAATTTTCTTTCCTACCCATCCACATCATTGAAATTTAAGAATTTCGCTCTTTAGTTGTACCTGTTTGGCCTCATTGGCTTTCTCTCGTGCTACTGAAGCAGTTTCTTCTGCACGCAATGCCACCAGGCTGTTGTTGGCTCGTTTCATTTTCAGTGCATCAATTCTGTTGTCAAGCTGTGCCAGTCTGTCCATGGCCTTCATCAACTGTCTCTCCGCACTCACTGTTTCACTCCGTATCTAAAAGTGAGAGAGCAGAGTCCTTAATGTCACTGGAATTAGGGCTACACGGATCATAAAGTTCTGTAGCCTATCAGTTGAAAAAGAAGAGGGTAGCAGTGAACATTACAGCCTGGCTAAATTGACAGCAAACCTGAATGAATAATGGAGCAGACACAACCTGGTGCCAGTCTTGAGGGCAGCCATACCAGCAGTGGTAAAATGTTTGAATTCTCAAGTAGCTTTAAACAAATGATTTGGACAATGGGGCAACAATGTAACAATGAAGTGGAGACTGGACATTACGAGGTGCATGATCCCTGCCATGCTGAGTGGAGGACTCACCCATGGGAAGAGCAGCTTTCCCACTGTCAGTAGGCTAGAGTTAGGATTCCTGTCCTTCAGCAACAGGAATTCCTAGCTTAGTGAGCTGCTGGACAATTGGATGGCCAATGAAATAAAATCCACCCTCTCCCCACCCCCCCACCACCGCACAGCTAACACTGCTGGGCTTTCTGCATGGTATGGCTCAACATCTGCCATTGGTAAAATAGTGGGGGACAGGGACAGGATAAGGCCCTTTCATGCCAATAGGTGATTTAAAGGCTTCATTAGACTCTTATAACCCATAACTCCTCCCATAGCACCCCAGACATTTCTTACAGGTTGGGGGAAGGTGAGAAAGCAGAAGAAAGACCAGGTATTGGACTTTAAGTCACCTATCCGTTAGGGGCAGTCAGAGCAATAAAATCTAGCCGAGAGTCTTCATAACCATTTGGAGTGAAACCAGGAAGCACTTTAACACACAATGGGTTGAGAACATTTCAAACTGTCTTCTCGAAAGGCTACAGATGCTGGAGGCCGATTGAAGATATAAAGATCAAGATCAATCAAATTTTGTTGGGTAAAATTATCAAGGGATATCAAGCAAACATATCTAAATGATTAAGCAGCGCTGAGATGAACAGCTTCCTCCCATTCTTACAGAACAGACTTGATGGGACAAATTGTCTCTTTTTTTCTTTGTTTCACACTGCAATTCAAAGGAGTTAAAGAGAAAATTAGTGGGAAAAGATCCCAGGACTGAGCATCCTTTCCTTACCCCATTTAGGGCCTGATCAGTCTCTTCAATGTCTCCCTTTGCATGGCTGATTGCATTTTGTGCAGCATGCTGAGCTTGGCTCGCCTCCTCCAGGGCCTGCTTCACTGCTTCGGCTGTGTTCTTCACATTTTCTGCACGGCTCCTTCACAGTTAAAGAACATTAAAAACAAACCTGGGTTACCCAGTCTGAACCAAGAGCTCAAATACAACAACTGGAATTAAAAGCCAGTTCCAGTAAAATTACAGCTGTTTTTCCCAAGATGCACGTGGCAGAGGCAGTCAGTGCCATGGACGTACCTTGCCCTTCTTGCATCCTGAAGGAGCTGGTCTGCTTTCCTCACATCATCAGCGGTCTGATCCAAAATGGTGTCCACGTTAGACAAACTACTGACCTTGTCTTTGATCTCCTCTGCAAGGTAACGGATTTGCTGGGGGGAGGCAGGAATTGAGAGCTCCAGAACACGACTGGCCACCATCTCAATGCTGTCAGGGTCTGCACCCTCCTCTGTGTGGAGATGGGTAAAAGGAACACAGAATATTGGTTTCAATCACTTTATGGTCTTAATTACAGTGCACTACTGGTGACTATCCCAAATTCATTTGTTTGTTATTGAGATAATGACTGGGTAAGCTAGGTTTGTTTTCCCTGGAGGAGAGGAGGCTGAGGGGAGATATGATTGAGGTTTACAAAATTATGAAAGGAACAGTCAGATTAGATCATGAGAATCTTTTCCTGTGGCAGAAGTGCCTAAAACCAGAGGGACTAAGTTTAAGGTGAGAAGTAAGTAAGACCGTAAGACATAGGAGCAGAAATTAGGCCATTCAGCCCATCGAATCTGTTCTGCCATTCAATCAAGGCTGATACATTTCTCAACCCCATTCTCCCATTTTCCCCCCGTAACCCTTGATACTCAAGAACCTTTTACTTTGAAAAAATTAGAGTGTTCAAAGCAGGCTGGTCGCCTGGATACTTCAGCTAGGAATAATGGGATAGGACCTTGGTTCTATTTTGTTGATTTTCGGAACTGGGGCCATGATTAAGAGGGACGGCCGAGGGCATTCGTATTGTGCTGCTAGAGGTGAAATTCTTGGATCAGCGCAAGACGAACAGAAGTGAAAGCATTTGCCAAGAATGTTTAAGTAGTGGACAGCGAAGAGGGTTACCTCAGATTACAACAGCATCTTGATCAGATGGGCCAATGGGCTGAGAAGTGGCAAATGGAGTTTAATTCAGATAAATGCGAGGTGCTGCATTTTTGGAAAGCAAATCTTAGCAGGACTTATACACTTAATGTTAAGGTCCTAGTGAGTGTTGCTGAACAAAGATACCTTGGAGTGCAGGTTCATAGCTCCTTGAAAGTGGAGTTGCAGGTAGATAGGATAGTGAAGAAGGCGTTTGGTATGCTTTTCTTTATTGGTCAGAGTATTGAGTACAGGAGTTGGGAGGTCATGTTGTGGCTGTACAAGACATTGGTTAGGCCACTGTTGGAATATTGTGTGCAATTCTGGTCTCCTTCCTATCGGAAAGATGTTGTGAAACTTGAAAGGGTTCAGAAAAGATTTACACGGATATTGCCAGGGTTGGAGGATTTGAGCTATAGGGAGAGGCTGAACAGGCTGGAGCTGTTTTCCCTGGAGCATCGGAGGCTGAGGGGTGACCTTATAGAGGTTTACAAAATTATGAGGGGCATGGATAGGGTAAATAGGTAAAGTCTTTTCCCTGGGACCAGGGAGTCTAGCACTAGAGGGCATAGGTTTAGGGTGAGAGGGGAAAGATATAAAAGAGACCTAAGGGGCAACTTTTTCACACATAGGGTGGTATGTGTATGGAATGAGCTGCCAGAGGAAGTGGTGGAGGCTGGTACAAATACAACATTTAAAAGGCATCTGGATGGGTATATGAATAGGAAGGGTTTGGAGGGATATGGGCTGGGTGCTGGCAGGTGGGACTAGATTGGGTTGGGATAGCTGGTTGGCATGGACGAGTTGGAGCGAAGGGTCTGTTTCCATGCTGTACATCTCTAGGACTCTATAACTTATCAATCTTAGTCTTAAATATACTCAATGACCTGGCCTCCACAGCCTTCTGTGGCAATGAATTCCATTAGATTCACCACTCTCTGGCTGAAGAACACAGAACAGTACAGCACAGTACAGGCCCTTCAGCCCATGATGTTGTGCCGAGCATTTATCTTATTCTAAGGTCAACCTAACCTACACACCCCTCAATTTATTACCGTTCACGTGCTTGTCCAGAAGTCGCTTAAATATCCCCAATATTTCTGACTCTACCACCACCGCTGGGAGTGCATTCCATGCACCCATCACTCTCTGTGTAAAGAACCTACCTCTGACATCTCCCCTAAACCTTCATCCAATCACCTTAAAATGATGACCCCTCATGACAGCCATTTCTGCCGTGGGATAAAGTCCTACTCTCTCAATGTCTCTCATTACCTTGTACACCTCTATCGAGGTACCTCTCTTCCTTCTCTCCTATGTGAAAAGTGCAAGGTCACTCAACCTCTCTTCATAAGACAAGCCCTCAATCCAGGCAGCATCCTGATAAATCTCCTTCTCTGCACCCTCTCTAAAGCATCTACTTCCTTCCTATAATGAGCGACCATAACTAGACACAATATTCCAAGTGTGGTCTAACCAGGGTTTTATAGAGTTGCAGCAAAACCTCGCGGCTCTTAAACTCAGTCCCCCTGTTAATGAAAGCCAAAACGCCATATGCCTTCTTAACAACTTTATCAACTTGGGTGGCAACTTTGAGGGATCTATGAACATGATCCACACTGCCAAGAATCCTATCTTTAATCCTGTATTCAGCATTTAAATGGACTTTCTAAAATGAATCATTTTGCATTTATCCAGGTTGAACTCCATCTGCCACTTCTCAGCCCAATTCTGCATCCTGTCAATGTCTTGTTGTAGCCTGCAACAGCCCTATCTACAACACCACCAACCTTGGTGTCATCAGCAAACTTACGAACCCACCCTTCCACTTCTTCATCCAAGTCAATTGTAAAGAGGAGAGGCCCAAGAACAGATCCCTGTGGGACTCTAGGCGGAATACTTACCATCCACTACCACTCACTTTTGGCCAGCCAGTTTTGTATCCAGACAGCCACATTTCCTGTATCCCATACCCTCCTAACATTCTGAATGAGCCTACCTTGGGGAACCTTATCAAATACCTTACTGAAATCCATATACACCACATCCACTGCTCCACCTTTGTCAATGTATCTTATCACATATTCAAAGAACTTAGTGAGGCTTGTGAGGCATGATCTGCCCTCTCAAAGCCATGCTGATTATCTTTAGTCAACCTATGTTTTTCCAAATAGTCATAATTCCTCTCTCTACAACAGTGCTCCTCAAACAATCAACAAATTTCTGTTGTGCAATTCCCATGGAACAATTATTCCTAATTTATACTCCACAGCTCCTGTCTAATAGCAGTATAATTTCCCCTCCCCCAGTTAAATACCTTTCCATACTGTCTGTTCCTTTCCCTCTCCATGGTTATGGTAAAGGTGAGGCAGTTTTGGTCACTGTCACTGAAATGCTCTCCCACCAAGAGATCTGACACCTGGCCTGGCTTGTTGCCTAGCATCAAATCCAATATGGCCTCTCCCCTAGCCGGCCTAGCTACATGTTGAGTTAGGAATCCTTCCTGGACACACCTGACAAAATCAGCTCCATCCAGACCATCTGCATAAAGGAGGTTCCAATCAATACTGGGGAAGTTGAAGTCACCTATAACAACAACTGTTACATCTGCACCTTTCCAAGATCTGCTGTCCAATTGTTCTTCTATCTCTCTGCTGCTATTGGGCAGTCTATAGAAGACACCCAATAAAGTGACTGCTCCTTTCCTGTTACTGACTTCCACACAAACCCTCCTCAACAAACTCTTTTTCTGCAGTTGTGATGCAGTCTCTAATTAAGGAGAAGTTTATCTTTATCTCTGTTCTAACTGGCCTTCCCTTTACTGCAAGGCTGTGCCCCGGGTCGTGGTCCCTCCTATCATTGAAAACATCTTCCTAACATCCACTCTGTCCAGGCCGTTCAGTATTTTGAATGTTTCAATTAGACCCCCCTTCATCCTTCTAAACTCCATCGAGTATAAACGCAGAGTCCTCAAATGTTCTACATATATTAAGCTTTTCATTCCTGGGATCATTTTCCTGAAATGATTTAGAAAAGTTCTGAAGAGAAGTATTTCTTCACCTACTTGTTGATAGAAATATGGAACGCGGGGTGGTGGAGACAGGTACTCTCTCAACATTTAAGAACATCTGGATATACACTGAGTGGCATGGTGGCTCAGTGGTTAGCACTGCTGCTTCACAGCACCAGGAACCTGGGTTCAATTCCTACCTCTGATGACCGTCTGTGTAGAGTTTGCATATTCTACCCATTTCTGTGTGGGTTTCAATAGACGATAGATAATAGGTGCAGGAGTAGGCCATTCTGCCCTTCGAGCCTGCACCGCCATTGAATATGATCATGGCTGATCGTCCTTAATCAGTATCCTGTTCCTGCCTTATCTCCATAACCCTTGATTCCACTATCCTTGAGAGCTCTATCCAACTCTTTCTTAAATGAATCCAGAGACTGGGCCTCCACTGCCCTCTGGGGCAGAGCATTCCACACAGCCACCACTCTCTGGGTGAAGAAGTTTCTCCTCATCTCTGTCCGAAATGGTCTACCCCGTATTTTTAAGCTGTGTCCTCTGGTTTGGCACTCACCCATCAGCAGAAACATGTTTCTGCCTCTAGAGTGTCCAATCCTTTAATAATCTTTTATGTCTCAATCAGATCCCCTCTCAGTCTTCTAAACTCAAGGGTATACAAGCCCAGTCGCTCCAGTCTTTCAGCGTAAGGTAGTCCCGCCATTCCAGGAATTGACCTCGTGAACCTATGCTGAACTCCCTCAATAGCCAAAATGTCTTTCCTCAAATTTGGAGACCAGAACTGCACACAATACTCCAGGTGTGGTCTTACCAGGGCCCTGTACAGTTGCAGAAGAACCTCTTTGCTTCTATACTCAATCCCTCTTATTATGAAGGCCAGCATGCTATTAGCCTTCTTCACTACCTGCTGTACCTGCATGTTTACCTTCATTGACTGGTGTACAAGAACACCCAGATCTCTTTGTACTGCCCCTTTACCTAAATTGATTCCATTTAGGTAGTAATCTGCCTTCCTGTTCTTGCCAAAGTGGATAACCATACATTTATCCACATTAAACTGCATCTGCCATGCATCTGACCACTCACCTAACCTGTCCAGGTCACCCTGTAATCTCCTAACATCCTCATCACATTTCACCCTGCCACCCAGCTTTGCATCATCAGCAAATTTGCTAATGTTATTGCTAATACCATCTTCTATATCATTAATATATATTCTCGGTATTCTAGTTTCCTCCCACAATCCAAAGATGTGCAGGCCAGGTGAATTGGCTATGCTAAATTGCCTATAGTGTTAGGTGCATTAGTCAGGGGTAAATGGAGGGTAGGTGAATGAATCTGGGTGGGTTATTCTTCAGAGGGTTGATGCAGACTTTTTGGGCCGAAGGGCTTGTTTCCATACTGTAAGGAATCTAATCTAAAAATAATGTCAGGTCATAAAAGCTATGGTCCAAGTGCAGGTAAATGGGATTAGTGTGTAGTTTGGTGTGTGTTAGTTGGCAGAGACATGATGGGCTGAAGGGCCTGGTTCTATGCTGTATGACTCTATATATCACTAATATTGGCAAAAACTGTAGAGCTATCACTGACCATTCTTAATCGTCCTGAGAATGTTGAAACATATTGTTGGAACAATTTGAATTTGAATCAATTTTAAACCAGACTAGTTAGGGATGGCTGATTCTTTACCTTATAAGAAGCAGCTTTTCATCAATCGCCATTCTCAAGGTTAATTTGCCCTGTGCTGAGAGTTAACATTATAGTGCAGTTCATCACAGCTACTACACATTTTATGAATGGCAAATTATATCCGTGACTGTGACCATTTATCGATCAACTCTTACGTGTAAGAAAGTCTCGGATCTGCTTTATGAGGTCACGCAGTTCTTTGTTTGAACGATTAATCCGGTCTTTGGCATCATTTGCTTTGTTCAAAGTCATCTGAGCTTTCTGCTTTGCTTCATTCGCCTTTACCTTGGCCTGAGCAACCTGCAAATACAAAATAAACCAGTCAGCAACCTGCAAATACAAAATAAACCAGTCAGCAACCTGCAAATACAAAATAAACCAGTGAGCAACCAGTCAGCAACCCGCAAATACAAAATAAACCAGTCAGCAACCTGCAAATACAAAATAAACCAGTGAGCAACCTGCAAATACCAAATAAACCAGTCAGCAACCTGCAAATACCAAATAAACCAGTGAGCGACCTGCAAATACCAAATAAACCAGTCAGCAACCTGCAAATACAAACTAAACCAGTGAGCAACCTGCAAATACCAAATAAACCAGTGAGCGACCTGCAAATACCAAATAAACCAGTCAGCAACCTGCAAATACAAACTAAACCAGTGAGCAACCTGCAAATACCAAATAAACCAGTCAGCAACCTGCAAATATTAGAAAAATATTAGCACTCGCAAATAGAAAACTAATGTGGAATAATACAAAACCAGGGGCCATGCAATAAATAAATCAACGACAAACTACAATTGACCTATGGGTTGTGTAGTGATTGTAATGAGGTCAATCAACTGGACCTCATAGAAGAAGAGGTCCCTGATTGGGGCTGTTAATCTGGTCCAATCAGGGAGCCCTGGCTGACAGATAAAAAAACGTTGAGTATAAACAGGAGTGCCAAAGATTCAGTTAAAAAAAAAGTTGAGTGTCAGAGATAATGCCACTCTGAAAGCTCACTCTGAAGAGGCAGTACTAGAGTCAAGGACTGTTCATGTATAAATAAAGAGTGATTTAGTGACTTGCTTGTGTCAGTTGTTTGAGTGGGGTAAGCATTTCTTATGTCATGCCTTTGTTTGGGAAGCGTGGTTGCCATCAGGGACTGGGCCCTGTACATGGAAAGAATTTGTTTTTTTTTCTGGGCAAATGATATTGCAGCAGACAAAAAGTAACGACTAATTCTCCCGACAGCCTGAGGAGTTGCAGCTTTTTCTGTTATTTGGAGCCTGACTTTCCTTGAGGCACCAAATACTAAAACCTTTCAAGAACTGACAGATCTAGTTAAGGAATGTTACGACCCCAGGCCTTCTCTAATTGTGAGATGCTATTGATTTAACTCAGCAATTTGAGAATCGGGGAATCCATATCGGGATTTTTGACTAGTTTAAGACAACTGACAGGAGCCAGTGGCTTGGAAAATGTGGCAAGTGGAGCATATGAGTTGCAGGGTATTCCGATAGAAGAGGGCAACCTCACCTGTCTGATTGAGCTTAAGGAACACCACTTGTGTGCAGACAACTTCATAGCCTCACTCAGGACATATCCTGATCAGAGAGCCCACATCAAAACTCCAAAACAAAGCCATGCCTAAGCCAAACTGATAAAACTTTTATTCAGGGTCCTGGCCATAAACCATTGTAGGTGCTGGTAGTATGTGGACTCAAGACAGCAATAAAGTCTTACTAGTCCCAAGGTGAGTAAGATAACTCATAGGCCGGTATCCAGGAAAGTTCATACTCCCTGGAATGTCCACTAAATCTGGTTTGGACCAGTTACATTACTTAGCTACATTTAAGTCATTACCAAAAAAAAATCTGGTTAAATGGTAATTCAGTTCTAATAGAGGCCAATATTAGCACAGCTATATCAGTGATCACAGGAAAATTCAGTCCTTTCAAAATTGAAACAACTGGTGGTAGTGGAGAAAACCAAAGGGCTATCACAACTAGAATTCAAATCTTACTGAACCGAAGGAACCAGCTCATATTAGAGGAAGACATATTGTTGTGGGAGACCAAGGGTGATTGTCATGTGCAGGAGACACCACCAGTTCAGTTGAACTTCACCAGGGCAATCCAGAGGTCTCCAAAATGAAGATATTAGCAAGAAGTTATATCTGGTGGCCAGGCCTGTATACAAACAGAGCCGCAGTCCCAGAGTGGCAACAAGGACTAAAATTACAGCTAGCAATTCCCCTATATCCACAAGAATGGCTGGGTAAACCTGGACTTGGTTGTACATTGACTAGGCATAGAGTTCATTCATCAAACAGAGACGACAACAGAAAAAATGGAAGCACAGATAACTGGCCGTCATTTACCACCAGGGAATCTGGGTATTTCCTAAAGTCGAATGGAATTTGACATAGAAGGAGAGGTCCATACCATCTATCATCCAATGGCTTGTCAGAAAAAGCAGTCCAAACTTTGAAGGCTGGCTTGAAGGAAACAGCCTACAGCCTTGCTAGACACTAAACTGTCATGATTCTTATTTGATTATAAGACCACTCCATATGCAACTACAGGAATAGCTCGAGCAGAGTTGCCAATCAGGGAGCCCTGGTTAACAGATTAAAAAGGGGGAGTCTGGATGTAGGTTTGTTCACTGAGCTGGAAGGCTCATTTTCAGACATTTTGTCACTATACTAGGTAACATCGTTAGTGAGCCTCCAGATGGAGCACTGCTGATGTTTCCTGCTTTCTATTTATATGTTTGGGTTTCCTTGGGTTGGTGACGTCATTTCCGGTTCTTTTTCTCAGGGTGTGGTAAATGGGGTCTAAGTCAATGTGATTGTTGAAGTGTTGTTCTATAGACAAACACATTGACTTGGACCCCATTTACCACACCCTGAGAAGAAGAACAGGAAATGACATCACCATAGGAAATGACATGCTACACTTATAAGGGATGAGGCTGGGCCAAAACTGGTCCTTTCGCTTCATTATCATAATCTTTGGGATATCATGGTACACTGCCAGTACCTGCAATATGTTCTCTGTCTCTCCTCTCTCTCTCTCTCTCTCTCTCACACTGTCAGTGTGTCTCTCTGTGTTTCTCTTTCTTTCTCTATGTCTCTCTCTCTGTTTTTCTGTGACCTCATGGCCTGGCATGTACCACACTTCAATATTACCCTCAGATTACCTCATGGTCAGTGACAGCTGTGGAGAGTATGTCAGAAGCAGTCTCAGGTTTAAAAATAAGGTGCAAAGCCCACTTCATCAGCAGGCCATCCACCATGTTCAACATTTACTTCCTTCACTACCACTCACAGTGGCAATAGTGTGTATAATCTACGAGTGCAGCAACTTGCTCAGGGTCCTCCTACCACACCTTCCAAATATTCTGAAATAAAAACAGCAAGCGCTGGAAAAGATCAGCAGATTAGGAAGCATCTATAACTGGAGAAACAGTTAACCAGTTCACATTTCAAGTCCGTATGACTCATCTTCAGATTCTATGATTTCTCATCACATGAAGAATGAGGCAGCAGGTACACAGGATACCACCATCTGTACGTTCTGCCTCAAGTTACTCACCATCCTGACTTGGGACTATATGGACTGTAGCTGTTCGAGAAGCAATTCTACACTACCTAGGGGCAGGCAATAACCCAGCCAGTGATGAAGACATCCCATGACTGAATAAATAAAAAAAAATCACTATTTATTCGCTGTCATTAGTCAAAATCCTGATCTCCTAACACCACATGGACTTACCACTACTTTTCAAGGATTATGAGAGATTGAAATTAAAGGTTGGCTTGGCCAGTGAGACGAATGAGTAAATAAATACTCTCTAGGGTCACCTCTGGTTAATAAAAGAAAGAAACCTGTTGCAGCCTAAATTTATTGACTCTGTTCTTGCTCACCTTCTGAAATAGTTCCTCCACCTCATTCATTGCTCTCTGGAGTTCTTCTTCTGACTGTTGGGCTCGATCAAGAGAAGTGTCAGCTACTGCAACGGCACCATTGCAGTTCAGACCCCCACAGTGCTTGGTTCCATCATCTTCATAACATCCAGCCCCACCGCATGGGCTGTCGGCACATGGTAAATCTCCAGGAGCACCGCACACCTGCAATGAACAATTAGTATTACCAATTCTATCAAAATTCTGAAAATGAATATGCGCACATTTCCACAGGTACTCAATCCTAACCAAGACCTATGCTTACGTATGCTTATAGTTCCTCAGGTCAGGATTGGTGGGGTTAAGTCATTATACCTCTGAAACGGTTCTCCTTAACCTAAGCCCAAACCTTCCCTCAGCACTAGCCATAGAATTGCCTCAATACCTAAAATCTATAGAAGAGGAGTGAGAATTTTCCCAAACAAACATAGAAGTGAATCCCACAATTTTCTAAAGATATATAAATACTAAAGGGCAATAAGAGATTACATAGGCTGTAGCGATTCCAGAAAGTTGTTAACCACCTTCTCAAGGCCCCTTAGGGACAGTCAATAAATGCTGGCCTAGCCAGTGATGTCCAGGCATGGATAAAAAAAGGGATTTACGCAGAGGGCGGGGGCATAGCTAAGATGTAAAATGAGTGGTTTGCGTTTATCTATACTAAGAAGGAAGATGTTGTGCAGGCTAAGGGGAAAGAAGAATTAATTCAGTTGTTAGAAGGGTGTCCAATTGATGAGGAAGAGGTATTTAGGTAGATTATCTGTACTTAGTTGCTATGCGGCCAGGACTGGGGGAGACACACCCAAGGATCCTGGTGGAAGCAAGAGTAGAAATTGCAGAGGTATTGACCAGAAGCTTTTCAGCTTCCTTAGAGTCAGGGGTTATATCAGAGAACTAGAGAATTAAAAAAACATGACACCCTTGTTCAAAAAAACATTTTTTAAATATGCTCAGCAACTATGGTGGTGAGAAACATCAAAAAATAGTAACTTGGGACAAAATCATAGCAACACGGACAGATGCGAATTAATTAAAGAATATCAACATGGATTTTTTATGTAAATGAAATTTGACTAACTTGTCAAAGTTTGTTTTTTGAAGAGGTAACCGAGGGTAATGTGTCGATGAGGTATTAACCAGAATCAGGGACATAAATCACAACCACAAACAGGACAGGGTCACTGGAGCAAAAACATTCACTCGGTTTTCTCTCCTCTCACAGGTGATGCCAAACTTGCTGCGTTTTTCCAGCAATTTCTATTTTGTTTTCTGATTTCCAGCATCTGCAGTTCTTTTTTTGGTAACGGTTAATGGATTTTTATTCAGGCTGTAGGAGGTTTGTAGTTCTCCAGGACTTCGTAGTAGGACCTTTGCTTTTTCTGATATATTGAAGATCTAAAACTTGGTACAGCAAAGAATTTCAAAATTTCTGGATAATATGAAATTTAGAAGTACAATAAACTGAGAGATGGACAGTCCAGAATGTCTGATAAGTTGGGTGAAAGGGACAGGCAGGTTACAAGTGAAGTTCAATGTGGAGAAATGTGATGTGCTTCATTTTGGCAGGTAGAACATGGATACACAATATTAATTACAGGGTAAAAAAGGGAATGCAGGAACAGGGAGGCCTCGGATTTATGTGTATGAATCATAAATGTGAAAGGACAGGTTGAGAAAGCAGTCAGTAAAGCAGTCAATATCCTGGGCTTTATTAATAGGATTGTAGAGCACAAGAGGCAGGTAGAACATGGATACACAATATCTGGACAGGATGAGCCAGCTGACCACGGCACCATGGTGCAGAAGGCCATTCAAAAGGGGGGAGCAAATAGACAAGTAGTTGTTATAGGGGATTCTATAATTAGGGGGACAGATAGTATCCTTTGCAAGCCAGATCGGGAATCCCACATGGTGTGTTGCCTGCCCGGTGCCAGGGTGCGGGACATCTCCGACCGGCTTGAAAGGATATTGGAGCGGGAGGGGGAGGATCCAGTTGTTGTGGTCCACGTTGGTACTAACAACATAGGCAAAACTAGGGTGGAGGACCTGTTTGGGGATTACGAAGCACTCGGCAGGAAATTGAAGCACAGGTCCTCAAGGGTCATAATCTCCGGATTACTGCCCGAGCCATGTGCCAATTGGCGTAGGGACAAGAAAATTAGGCAAGTAAACATGTGGCTAAGGGATTGGTGTGGGAAAGAGGGATTCCACTTCATGGGGCATTGGCATCGGTTTTGGAACCGGGGGGGATCTGTACCGTTGGGACGGTCTCCACCTGAACCGATCAGGTACCAATGTTCTAGCGAAGAGGATAAATAGGATGGTCAATAGGACTTTAAACTTCTGAGTTGGGGGGAAGGGAAAGTGAAAGCGACAGGGAGTATGGCGTTAAATGGAAAGATAAGCAGCAGGATAGCATGTGTGCAGGCGGATCTAAACTCGAGGCAGACTGGGAATGCAGAAAAAAGCAAGGATAACTTAGGACATCTTATGACTTCCAATATCTCTAATGATAAAATAAGCATTAAGGCACTTTACCTGAATGCTCGTAGCATTCGTAACGAAGCAGATGAACTAATGGCACAGATCATAGTGAATGATTATAATATGGTAGGCATCACAGAGACTTGGTTACAGAGGGGTCAGGACTGGCAGTTAAACATCCAAGGATTTTCAACTTATCGAAAAGACAGGGAGGTGGGCAAAGGGGCTGGGGTTGCCTTGTTAGTTAAGAACAAAATTAAATCTATGCCACTGAATGACATAGCGTCGGATGATGTGGAGTCTGTGTGGGTGGAATTGAGGAACCACAAAGGCAAAAAAACCATAATGGGAGTTATGTACAGACCTCCTAACAGTGGTCAGGACCAGGGGCACAACATGTACCGGGAAATAGAGAAGGCATGTCAGAAAGGCAAGGTCACATTGATCATGGGAGACTTCAATATGCAGGTGGACTGGGTAAATATTGTTGCCAGTGGATCCAAAGAAAGGGAATTCATGGAATGCTTACAGGATGGCTTTTTGGAACAGCTTGTCATGGAGCCCACAAGGGAGCAGGCTATTCTGGACCTAGTGCTATATAATGAACCAGACTTTATAAAACATCTTAAAGTAAGGGAACACTTAGGAAGCAGCGATCATAATATGGTAGAGTTCAGTCTGCAGTTTGAAAGAGAGAAGGCAAAATCGGATGTAATGGTGTTACAGTTGAATAAAGGTAATTATGAGGGCATGAGAGAGGAACTGATGAAAATAGACTGGAAGCAGAGCCTAGCGGGGAAGACAGTAGAGCAAAAATGGCAGGAGTTTGTGGGTGTAATTGAGGACACTGTACAGAGGTTCACCCCCAAGAAAAGAAAGATTATCCGGGGAGGGATTAGTCAGCCATGGCTGACAAAGGAAGTCAGGAAATGTATTAAAGGAAAAGAGAGATCCTATAAAGTGACCAAGAGCACTGGGAAATCAGAAGATTGGGAAGGCTACAAAAACAAACAGAGGATAACAAAGAGAGAAATAAGGAAGGAGAGGATCAAATATGAAGGTAGGCTAGCCAGTAATATTAGAAATGATAGTAAAAGTTTCTTTCAATACATCAGAAACAAACAACAGCAAAAGTAGACATTGGGCCACTTCAAACTGATGCTGGAAGCCTAGTGATGGGAGATAAGGAAATAGGAGAACTTAACAAGTACTTTGCATCAGTTTTCACAGTGGAAGACATGAGTAATATCCCAACAATTAAAGGGGTCAGGGGGCTGAGTTGAGTATGGTTGCCATTACAAAAGCAAAAGTGCTAGAAAAGCTAAAAGGTCTTAAAATTAATAAATCTCCTGGTCCCGATGGAATACATCCTAGAGTTCTGAGGGAGGTGGCTGAGGAAATAGCGGAGGCGTTGGTTGAGATCTTTCAAAAGTCACTGGAGTCAGGGAAAGTCCCGGATGATTGGAAGATCGCTGTTGTAACCCCCTTGTTCAAGAAGTGATCAAGACAAAAGATGGAAAATTATAGGCCAATTAACCTAACCTCGGTTGTTGGTAAAATTCTAGAATCCATCATTAAGGATGAGGTTTCTAAATTTTTGGAAGAGCAGAGTCTGATTAGAACAAGTCAACATGGATTTAGTAAGGGGAAGTTGTGTCTGACAAACATGATGGAATTCTTTGAAGAGGTGACAAGTAGGTTAGACCAGGGAAACCCAGTGGATGTGGTCTATCTAGACTTCCAAAAGGCCTTTGATAAGGTGCCACACGGGAGGCTGCTGAGCAAGGTGAGGGCCCATGGTGTTCGAGGTGAGCTACTAGTATGGATTGAGGATTGACTGTCTGACAGAAGGCAGAGAGTTGGGATAAAAGGTTCTTTTTCGGAATGGCAGCCGGTGACAAGCGGTGTCCCGCAGGGTTCAGTGTTGGGGCCGCAGCTGTTCACATTATATATTAATGATCTGGATGAAGGGACTGGGGGCATTCTAGCGAAGTTTGCCGATGATACGAAGTTAGGTGGACAGGCAGGTAGTACTGAGGAAGTGGGGAGGCTACAGAAGGATCTAGACAGGTTGGGAGAGTGGTCCAGGAAATGGCTGATGGAATTCAATGTGAGCAAATGTGAGGTCTTGCACTTTGGGAAAAAAAACAAAAGCATTGACTACTTTCTAAACGGTGAGAAAATTCATAAAGCCAAAGTACAAAGGGATCTGGGAGTGCTAGTCGAGGATTCTCTAAAGGTAAACATGCAGGTTGAGTCCGTGATTAAGAAAGCGAATGCAATGTTGTCATTTATCTCAAGAGGGTTGGAATATAAAAGCACCATTGTGCTACTGAGACTTTATAAAGCTCTGGTTAGGCCCCATTTGGAGTACTGTGTTCAGTTTTGGTCCCCACACCTCAGGAAGGACATACTGGCACTGGAACGTGTCCAGCAGAGATTCACACGGATGATCCCTGGAATGGTTGGTCTAATATACGAGGAACGGCTGAGGATCCTGGGATTGTATTCATTGGAGTTTAGAAGATTAAGGGGAGATTTAATAGAAACTTACAAGATAATACATGGCTTGGAATGGGTGGACGCTAGGAAATTGTTTCCATTAGGCGAGGAGACTAGGACCCGTGGACACAGCCTTAGAATTAGAGGGGGTCAATTCAGAACAGAAATGCGGAGACATTTCTTCAGCCAGAGAGTGGTGGGCCTGTGGAATTCATTGCCACAGAGTGCAGTGGAGGCCGGGATGCTAAGTGTCTTTAAGGCAGAGATTGATGAATTTTTGATGTCATAAGGAATTAAGGGTTACGGGGAGAATGCGGGTAAGTGGAGCTGAAATGCCCATCAGCCATGATTGAATGGCGGAGTGGACTCGATGGGCCGAATGGCCCTATTTCCACTCCTATGTCTTATGGTCTAAGAGCAAGGAAGTGACGTTAAATTTGTACTAGTTTGGCCTCACACGAGTGTATTGCTTACAGTTATTTGTGCTGCACTTCTTTGTAAAGATAAAAGCTCATTGGAAAGAGTGCAGAAGAGGCTTATGAGAATAGTTCGAGGATGAGACACTTTAGTTATGAACATAGATTGGAATAGTTTGGACTGTTTTCCTTCAAGAAGATGAAGGGTAGATATGACAGATGTTTTTAAAATTATGAAGGGGCTGGACAGAGCAAATGGAGAAAATCTCATTTGTGAAAGGGCAAAGAACTAGAGAACACAGATTTAAAATAATTGGCAAAAGAAGTAAAAGTGATTGGAGAAAATGTTTTTCCCACAGTGACTGACTCGCATATGGAATGTGCTGCCTGAGAGTATGGAAGAGAAGATTCTGTCAAGAATTTCAAAAGTTAGTTAGACTGTTATTTGAAAATAAACATATGCCAAAATTGTCCAAGGCTCCTTAGTACCTTCCATGCCCATGACTGCTACCGTTTGGAAGGACAAGGGCGGCAAACACTACCAGCTACAAGTTTCCCTCCAAGCCACTCACCTTCCTGACTTGGAAATACATCAGCATTCCATCAGTGTCGCTGGGTCAAAATTTAGGAACTCCCTCCCTAATTGCAGATGGACTGCACTGGTTCAAGAGGGCAGCTGACCACCTTCTTCTCAAGGGCAGTTAATGCCTACGTGCCCTGAGTTAATCAGAAAAGTTACATGGAGTAGACAGGAAAATGGCAGAACATGGAATTCTCATTCAGAGAGCCAGCACAGGCATACTGGGCAAATGGTCTCCTGCACTGCATTAACAAAGTAATTCTGTGATTTCTCCACATGGAAGGACAAGGTCAGAATGCACATGACAATATTCCAACTTAGACATTTATCGACTGTTACTTCTTCAGCCCTACATGAGAATGCTGGAACTAATCTCCTAAACAGCACTATAGGTGAATATTCACCACAACAAATGCAATGGGTAAGAGTGAAGGCCTACTGGTATCTTCTCAGGACTGACTTGCAAAGTGAAGAGTACGCTTTACAGTCATACAGCATTAACTAGAATTAACTTATAAAAAATTGGCTGTTCCCAAGTCAAGCTGGGGCATCTCTACTCTGCCCCTCACTACTCCTCTCTCCTGCAAATGGATTTTTCACTTCAGGCAATAACTTCTCAATAGTCAATACTGGATTGGAAAATCCAAATCACAGGGAGAAATATTAAGTTTGGTTTTTGACTTCCAACAACAGCAGCGCTGGGGGCCAGAACCAGAAGCAGACAGAAAATTCCAACAAACCTTTTCATTAATGTTCTTCAAATTTAATGTTTGCACTTTGGCAGCCAAGTCATTCAGAGCACGTCTGTTGGCAGCATTCTTCCGATTGAAATCATCCTTCCTCGTTCTCATCAAGAGCTCCGTCTTACGACGGGTGCTAGCAGATGCACTGATAATACTGGGGAAGGTCACTGTGGAACTATTTACCATCCTCTCTGCCTGACACGACTGATCGTAAGAGTTTCGTATACTGTCATAAGCCCCTGGTAAAAGAAAACAGTGTCATGGTTAATCATGCCATTTGCCAATAACATGAGAAAATGAAATGCATAAATGAGGGAGAGGAATGAAGGGAGTTAGGAGTACACTTCTGTGAATCCTTAAAAGTCGCAATGGGAATGTTCAAAACCATAGAAACTGTACACCGAGCATGAGCGTGTTTTTAATATTATATTCTCTACAGTGTGGAAACAGGCCCTTTAGCCCAACCAGTCCACACAGACCCTCCGAAGAGCAATCCACCCCGACCAATTTCCCCTCTGACTAATGCACCTAACACTACGGGCAATTTAGCATGACCAATTCACCTGACCTGCACATCTTTGGACTGTGGGAGGAAACTGGAGCACCTGGAGAATGTGCAAACTCCACACACTCACCCAAGGCTGGAATCGAATCTGGGACCCTGGTGCTGTGAGGCAGCAGTGCTAACCAATTGAAAAGCAAGGAAAGGAAGTTGTGAAAACTTGGACAGAATCACAATTTGGCTTGCATTTTCATTATGTTGGAAGGACTCTGCACCTTGGCCAAAATGGCAGCGTACTCCAAAACAAAGTTCATCAACTTCACGAACACCTTCCACCCTGACCTCAATTTCACCGGGATCATCTCGGACACCTACCATCCCTTGCTGGATCTCTCCATCTCCATTTTCTGCAATTGACTCAACATGGATATCTACTTCAAACCCACCAACTCCCACAGCTACATGGACTACACCTCCTCCCACCATACTTCCTGTAAAAATGCCATCCCTTATTCCCAATTCCTCCACTGCATCTGCTCCCAGGAGGACCAACTCCACCATAGAACATCCTTATGGTCTCCTTCTTCAAGGACCACAGTTTCCCCTCCCAAGTGGTCAACGATGCACTCTAGGGCATCTCCTCCACTTCCCACACCTCCAATCACAAGGACAGAACCCCCACACCCCATCCTAAGCTTTCAACCCATTAACCTCTGAATATAATACATTGACGTCCATCATTTCCATCGTCTACAAACAGATCCCACCACCAGAGATATATTTTTCCCCCCACCCCCATCTGCATTTCACAGCGACCATTTCCTCCACAACTCCCGTGTTAGGTCCATGCCCCCCCCCACCAACCCACCCTCCACTCCCGGCACTTTCCCTTGCCACTGCAAGAGGTGTAAAACCTCCGCCCACACCTCCCTCATCTCCATCCAAGGCCCCAAAGGATCCTTCTACATCGGGCAGAGATTTTCCTGCATCTCCACATACATCATCCACTGTGTCCAATGCTCTCGATGTGGTCTCCTCTACACTGAGGAGACAGGACGTCAACTTGGGGAACGTTTCAGAGAACATCTCTGAGACACACATACTAAACAGCCCCCCCAGTGACCGAACACATCAACTTCCCCTTCCACTCTGCCAAGGACATGCAAGTCCTGGGCCTCCTCCACCACCAGATTCTAGCCACCCGACGCCTGGAGGAAGAGCATCTCATCTTCTACCTTGGGACCATCCAAATACACGGGATTAATACTGACTTCACCAGTTTCCTCATCTCCCCTTCCCACACGTTATTCCAGATCCAACCTTCCAACTCAGCACTGCCCTCTTGAACTGTCCTACCTGTACATCTTCTTTCCCATCTATCTGCTCTACCCTATGACCTATCACCTTCACCCCCTGCCTCCCACCTATCACATTCCCAGCTACCTTGCCCCCCAGCCGCGCCCATTTATCTCTCAGCCCTCTTGGGCCTCACCCACATTCCTGATGAAGAGCTTATGCCCGAAACATTGACTGTCCTGCTCCTTGGATGCTGCCTGACCAGCATCACACTTTTTGACTCTGATCTCCAGCATCTGTAGTCCTTACTTTTGACAAAACTTAAAGTCCTGTCTCCAAACCTAGCACGTTAGTATTGCTGGTGGGGAGGAATAGAGGTGGGAATTATTTCACACAGCCATGCTTCACATGAGCATTGAAAAGTGCAGCTGCCTTCAAGCAGATTTAAATTGAGTCACATGAATGTTTTATACATGACTTGTGGTCTTTAGGCATTTAAGGAAAAGCTCTAACCCTACCAAAGTTCTTTGGGGAACTAATGATCCTTTTTGGAGTGATGGAATACTCCTTTTAGAAATATTCAGTACCCCTTTCGAATTGTTAAGATATGGATATGAATGTGCATAAAAAGTGGATAGGATCTTTCGAACTATTCAGCTATTAAATCTCTGCCCTTTATATTTTGGGAAAAGAGAAACAATTTTCAGTTGATAAAAAATCCAATGCCTGTAATTTCAAAAGCTTTGGCTGTCTTACCACTTTTACATTAGTGTTCATTGACTGCTTTCACAACCTATCATAATCACAGAACGATTAGCAGCTCAGAAAGGCAATCAAGTGATTAGCTGTTTTCAATGGGTCAATATGAATACAAATTTCTACTTTTATAAGGGATTAAGTATTTAGAGAATTGTTTGTTTCTGATAAGCAATTAAGTACCTGAAGTCATTTAAATACATTAAATTGTCTTTTGTCAAGACAGAAGGCACAATGGCTCAGTGGTTAGCACTGCTGGCTTACCAGCGCCAGGGATCTAGGTTCGATTCCACCCTCAGGTGACAGTCTGTGTGGAGTTTGCACCTTCTTCCCTTGTCTGCATGGGTTTGCTCCTGGCTAGTCCTTTTGGTTGTGGCATGTCCTCGTTCCGTGGTCTATCTCTTAGGCATCTGTTGATAAAGATGTTATCTGTCATCAACAGATGCCTAAGAGATAGACCACGGAACGAGGACATGCCACAACCAAAAGGACTAGCCACACTACCATACATCAGGAGCGTTTCAGAACTGACAGCCAGACTACTGCGACCCCTAGGACTCATAACGGCACACAAACCAACAGCCACGCTCAGACAACAACTCACTAGAACAAAGGACCCGATACCCAACATGAGCAAAACTAATGTAGTTTAAGAAATACCATGCAAGGACTGCGCAAAAACTATATAGGACAAACAGGAAGACAGCTAACAATCCGCATACATGAACATCAACTAGCCACGAAACGACACTACCAGCTATCCCTAGTAGCCACACACGCAGACAACAAGCAACATGAATTCGACTGGGAAAACATTACTATCATAGGGCAAGCCAGACAGAGAACAGCCAGGGAATTCCTAGAGGCATGGCATTCATCCACAAACTCCATCAACAAACACATCGACCTGGACCCAATATACCAACCACTACAGCGGACAGCTGAAACTGACACCCGGAAGCAGCAAGGACAGACCACTATAAATACCGGAAGAAACATCAAAGAAGCGCTTCGCAGGAGGCTCCAGAGCACTGATGATGTCGCCTAGCCAGGGGACGAAACGTTTGCAACAAAAACTTCCAGCTTGGCGAACATAACCACAACAACGAGCACCCGAGCTACAAATCTTCGCACAAACCTTGAGCTTCAGTAAGTATAAAGAAAGGAAGAAAATAGTGAAAGCAAATGTTGGCCCTTTAGAGGATGAAAGTGGTGAGGTAATAATGAGAAACTCAGAAACGGCAGAGGCACTAAACCAGTGGGAGATAATAATTTTTCCCCAAAAACTGCAGTTACTACAGAGGAACTTGGTGAAATTACTATATCTAGGGAGGAGGTATTATCTAAACTAATGGGATTAAATACCTGATGGCCTGCATCCTAGGTATTAAAAGACTTGGCAGCAAAGATAGTGGATACATTAGTTATGATTTTCCAAAATTCCCTGGATTCTGGAAAGGTACAGCGGATTGGAAACATGTTAATTATTCAAAAAAGATGGTCAAAAAGTGGGAATCTATATGCCAGTTACTTTGACTCCTATAGAGGGGAAATTGGTGGTGTCAATCATAAAGGAGGAGATTACTAAACACCTAGAAAAACAAAGCTCAATTTACCAGTGTCAGCCTGGTTTCATGAAGGGCAAGTCATGCTTCACAAACTTGCCAGAGTTCTTGGAGGATGTAACCAGTGCGGTGGATAGTGGGGATCTGGTGGATTTGGTATATCTGGACTTCCAGAAGGCATTTGACAAGTTGCCACATAAAAGACTGATCCAGCAGGCTAGACTCCTGGGAGATGAGAGTGGAGTACTGGCTTGGATTGAGGATTGGCTGACTGTCAGGATAAATGGGTCCATCTCTGGATGGTGAACTGTAACGAGGGGAGCTGCAGGGTTCACTTCTCAAACCTCAACTATTTACAGTCTATATCAATGATCTGCACCCTGGGACAGAGTGTCATTTGTAAAATTTGTGGATGATACTAAGATAGGTGGGAAAGCAGGCTGTGGTAAGGAGAGAAAGAGATTACAGATGGGTATTGATAGGTGAGGAGAATGAGCTGGAATCTGGCAGATGGAGTTTAATGTGGATCAGTGCAAGGTTGTCTAGTTGGGCCTGAGAAATAAAAGGGCAAATTATTATTTAAATGGAAAGCAGATTCAAAGTGGGTCAGTGCAGAGGGATCTGGGTGACCTTGTGCATGAATTGCAGAAAGTGAAGGTGCAGCCTAGAGTAAGAAAGGCAAATGGAATCTTGGCATTTATTGCAAAAGGACTGGATTATAAAATTAAAGAAGTGTTGTTACAATTATATATGGCATTGGCGAGATCACGCCTGGAGTTTTGTATCCAGTCAGAGTCTCCTTACTTGAGGAAGGATGTGATGGCACTGGAGGTAGTTCAGTGGTGATTCACCAGATTGATTCCAACGATGAAAGGTCTGTTGCACAAGGAGCGGTTGAATAGTTTGTGCTTGTACTTGCTGGGGTTCAGAGGAATAAATCATAGAATCTCTACAGTGTGGAAACAGGCCATTTGGCCCATCAAGTCCACACTGACCCTCCAAAGAGCATCTTCCCCCAGACCCACCCCCTCCCTGGAACCCTGCATTTCCCATGGCCAACACACCTAGCCTGTACATCCCTGGACACCATGCACAGTTTAGCATGGCCAACTCATCTAGTTTGCACATCTTCATACTGTGGGAGGAAACCCATGCAGACACAGGAAGAATGTGCAAATTTCACACAGTCGCACAAGGGTGGAATCGAACCTGAGTCCCTGACTCTTTGAGGCAGCAGTTGAATCACTGAGTAATCGTGCTGAGTGAGGGGAGATCTGATAATCTAAGTATATACAATATACTTAGGTATATCAAATACGCTTAGGTAAATTTATTGCCACAGAGACTACTGTGGAGGCCAGATCATTGAGCATATTTTAGACTGAGATAGATAGGTTCTTAAGTATCATGGGGATCAAGGGTAATGGAGAGAAAGCAGGAGAATGGAGTTGAGAAACATATCAGCCATGATTGAATGGCAGACCAGACCTGATGGGCGAAATGGCCTAATGTCTGCTCCGATGTCTTACAGTCTAGGTACATAAAATGCTAAAGGGGATTAATAAGACGAATGTTGAACAGATGTTCCCCCTTTGCAGAACAGTCTCAGGCAAGAGGTCAGAGACATAGAATGAGAGGAGAGACACTCCAAACTGAGATGAGAAACTACTTCTCACAGCAGGTTGTGAAAGACAGTGGAACTCACTGTCCCAGAGTGCAATGGGGGCAGAATCGATCAACAGATTCAAGAAAGAAATAAACATGTTTTTGATGAAAATTGGGATCAAGGGCTATGGAAGCAGGCAGGAGAGTGGAGTTGAGATCAGGATAAGATCAGCCATGATGATGTTAAATGGCCGAGCAGGCTCGAAGGGCCGAATTGCTTACTCCTGCTCCTAATTCCGGAGTTCTATGTTCCTATTATTAGATCTCAGCATAGCTCCTGAGGTCTACCCATAGTGGATACTGGAGTGGGTTGTCTTGGATTGCGTTAAATTAAAGGGGAGTGGATAAGCAAGAATTGGCACTAAGGGCAATAAAAGGCCATGGGAGGAGATGGGGTCATGGGTTGGGACGGTTTGTATTATGCTGGAGTGAGTGGTCTAACAAGTGATGGAGGAGCATTGTTTGGCATGAGGAACAGTGGTGTTGGGTAGAGGGTGTAGGTTGGTACGGCATGTATGATGGGCCTCAGAGAGTAAAATGCATAATTGACCTGGAGGCTGTGAGGAACCATGAAGATGGGTAGGGTGCGTACATTGACAGGGAGCATGTGTGGAGCATGAACACTGGCATCAGTTGGCCAACCGATCTGGCTCTGTGCTGTAACAACTATATAGTACCTTGCACACCCAAAACCCAAATGTTACAGACGACTGACATCAAAATACCACGCTCAAAATGGAGCTTCAGAAAAATTGGGTGGTTTGGGGAGTTTAGAGTGGTGCTGGAAAAGCACAGCAGGGTCAGGCAGCATCCGAGAAGCAGGAAAATCTACGTTTCAGGCAAAAGCCTGATGGAGGGCTTCTGCCCGAAATGTCGATTTTCCTGCTCCTCAGATGCTGCCCGACCCTGCTGTGCTTTTCCAGCACCACTCTAATCTTGACTGTAATCTCAAGCATATGCAGTAACCACTTCCATCTCGTTTGAGGAGTTAGGAACAGTAGCTTGGATTTGTAAGTAGCCTTCAATGTAATAAGATGCATACGACCTTTTACATGTGCCAATGGTGTCGCAAGACAGAGAGATTCAGGAACAGAATTCCAGACACCAGGCCATTATTTTCCCCCTTTGGTGGAAGGGTGGGCACAGCCAATTATTCTAAAGAGGATGGAGTACTTCAATGAACATTTCTGTTGATGGAGAGTGAAGTGAGTATGAGACATTGTCAGTCCAGTTCCTGGAAAGGTATTATTTCAAATTGTTCTGTGCAGTTTTGTTCACCCATTGGGGAATAGTGAGAGTTTATTGGTGGGATTAGTTTGCTGATGAATAGCCTGTTACAAACTAATCGGGAATATTCCTTCTGTGGCCTGTAGGTTCTGGATTGGGATAGAAACAAAGTGCTGGAGAAACTCAGCAGACTTGGCAATATCTGGGTTAGAATCAACGAGGTACCACCATCCAATATCTGGGTTAGGACAATCAGAGTTAAAGTTTTGAGTCCATTATTTTGAAACAATTCCAAAGAAGAGTTACATTGGGCTTGAAATGTTGACCTTTTTCTTTCTCACAGATGCTGCCAGATCTGTCAAGTTTCTCCAGCACTTTGCTTTAATTTCAGATTTCCATAATTTCCACAGTACTTTACTTTTATTTAAGTTCTCAAGTTGGATTTGAAGTTTGGGTTCTGAAACTGGGAACTATCAACTGGACTACTAGTCCACCATCTAGGAGTTATGAATATTAGATTAGACTCAATTAGATTTCCTACAGTATGGAAACAAGTCCACACCAGCCCTCTGAAGAGAAACCCACCCAGACCTATTCCCCTACATTTACCCCTGACTAACTTAACTAACACTACGGGCAATTTAGCATGGCCAACTCACCTAAACTGCACATCTTTGGACTGTGGGAGGAAACCAGAGCACCCAGAGGAAACCCACGCAGACACGGGGAAAAAGTGCAAACTCCACACAGACAGTCACTCGAGGCTGGAATCGAATCCAGGTCCCTGGCGCTGTGAGGCAGCAGAGCTAACCAATACTGGCGCACTGTGCCACCCTAGTCTTACCCAATTAAAAGTATTTCAATCACAGTCCTGAAAACTCCATCTGTTATTTAGCATTTACAGCTGTCAGGATGTCTGGATTTTTATCATGATAAAATGTTTCTCAATTTCCCTCCCGAACAGTCAAGCTGAAATTTTAAGATTAAGCCATCCTTGCCCCCGTTTGTTTTGGACATCTCCCTTCAGATGAAATATTTTCTATCTACAGTGTTAAGTCCTTTTCAGATCTCAATTAATTCACCCCTTAGACCTGGGCTTGAACCTGCAGAGCTTCCTCTAGTAGGTTAGTGCCACACCATATTTAGCCGTAAAGAGTCATTCAGCTAACGATGAGGCATGAACCAACACAGTTAAACGAGCCATGAATTCAGGGGGAGGTGTACCAAGGAAATTGGAGTGCTTCAGTATGTCAAGTTGTCTGGATAACTCCTTGCTGGAAAGATTCAGGGCTCTTGCTTCACGTTCCAGGTTACTCAGTTCAACACTCGCACCACTGTTCTGGTTTTGTACTGCAGTTAGAACATCTTCAAGTCCATTCAAGATGTTTGTGGTCCCAGAAATTTGGTTCCTGAAGAAAAATTTTAAACATGGCTTTCATTCTCACAGTAACAAAGGGTGGTTATTTCATTCAATTAATTCTGCTTTCCTGCCCACTCCTGATGCCCATGAATATCCCATCTCATCTATTGCCATTCTGCTGCTCACTCCTAATATCCTTTAGTATATCAGTCTAACCTTACACCAGATCAGTTCTCATACTCGTTAATATCCAAGCCTGTTAATTCTTACTTCCCATGCTGTTTAATATGCCATTCAGTTGAATCCCATTCTCCTACTACCTTTGATTATGATTTAAAGAACTATCCTTTGTTATTAGACTGCGTAGGGTATCATCACCCAGAAATTATTTGAATTTTGAATGTTCCTTACAGAATCTAACAAATGTTTTCTTATTGTTTTTGATTCATAATATCTGGATCTGTGAGCAATAGTCATGTCACACCATGTACAGAATGAATCACTCACCGTAGGTCTCTTATCACATTCATGAGCTCTGCCACTGCCATAGCAGTTGCGTTTCGTGCATTTACAATCCTCTGAGCCTGCAGCAACTTCTCCTCCAGGCCACGGAAGTTACTTTCATAGAAACCACTGACTCCAGTTAGTCTAATCTCACTGGCTCGCTCCACCAGACTCCTTGTCTGAGCCGCTAAGTCCTGCACAATGCGATCCCAGTCTCCAAAACACTGATGGCAAGGGTAGCAGTCTGGGAACTGTCCTGAGAATCCGCGGGCACACTTGTCACAACGCACCCCAGATACCCCTTGACGGCACACGCAATGCCCGGTCACCCGATCACACTGGCTTGTAGCGATGCCTCGATGGTCACAATCACACACTGAGAAAACAGAAATCATAATTTAGTGAGAAAATCACTATTGAGCCTTTTGAATCATTGGGCAAGGGAGAAGAGCCTCAGCACGTCGGTTCCACAATCCTGAGATCAAAGGATCAGAAGATTGTTACACTGTAGGAGGCGGCCATTTGGTCCATTGTGTTTGCACTGACTCTCTCAGTGAGCATTATGACTTGGTGCCATTTCCTGCCCTTTTCCCCATAACTTTGCACGTTGTTTCTATTCAAATAATCATTCAATGTTCCCTGACATGCCTCAATTGAGTATGTCTCCACCACACTTCAAGGCAGTGACTTCCACACTCAGTCTGTGTTATAAAGGGACTTTTCACATCGTTTTGCTTCTTTTGCAAAGAGCTATAAATCTGTGTCTTTTTGTTCTTGATCCCTTTATGAATGGGAACAGATTTTCCTTATCTACTGTATCTAAGTTACTCAATTTTGAAAATGTCTATCAAAAGTCTTCTCTCAGCCTTCACTTCTCCAAACAAAACAGTTCTAATTTCTGCAAACTATTCTCATCATTGAAGCTTCTTATCCATGGACCCATTCTCCTAAATCTCTACTCTCCCAATGCATTCACATCCTTCCTGAAGTGTGGTACAAAGAACGATACAGCATACTAACTAGTGTCTTACACAAGTCAGCATCACCTCCCTGCTCTTGTGTTGTATGCCCCTATTAATAAAGTCAAAGCTGCTTGATTACCTGCTCTCTCCATACGTCTTGCCACCCTTAATGATTTTTATACTCATATCTCCAGGTCTCTCTGTTTCTCCACAGAGTAGCCTTACTTTTGTACTTTGTGTCCATGTTCTTCCAAAATGTATTAGCTCACTCTTCTCCATCTGAAACATATCCACCTACTCCACCAACATGTGAGTGTCCATCAAAAGTTCTACACTCCTTCTCACAGTTCACAATTTTTCCAAGTTTTTGTATCATCTACAAGTTTATAGGAAAAGGAACACTGACCCCTGGGAAATCCACGTCAAACCCTTCTCGCCAAAAAATCCCCATAAACCAATACTCTCTGTTTTCTTATCCCTCAACAAGTTTTATATCCACATTGTGACCATCCTTTTTGCTCTATGATGGCTAATTTTGTTCCCAAGTGTATTGTGTGGCACTGTATCAAACACCTTTTGAACTCTGTGTACATCACATCAACTATTATCTTCATCACCTAGTGTCCTACAGGATGGAAACGGATCTTTCAGTCCAGCTCGTCCACGCTGACCAGACATCTCAATCTGACCTCATCTCACTTGTCTCTAAACCCTTCCTATTCATATACCCATCCAGATGCCTTTTAAATGTTGTAATTATGTCATCCTCCACCACTTCCTCTGGCAGCTCATTCCATGTACGCACTAGGATCTGCATGGAAGTAATCACTCAGGTCCTTCTCAAACCTTTCTCCTCTCACCTTAAACCTATGCCTCTCGTTTTGAGATTCCCCACCCTAGGAAAAAGACCTTTGCTATTAACCCTATCCCTGCCCGTTATGATTTTATAAACCTCTATAAAAGTCATCTTTCAGCCTTCTATGCTCCAGGCAAAAAAGCCACAGCTTATTCAGCCTTTCCCTATAACTCAAACCCTCAATCCCAGCAACAACCTTGGAAATCTTTTCTGCACCCTTTCAAATTTAACAACATCTTTCCTCTGGAAGGGCAGCTGGAATTGTATGTAGTATTCTGAAAGTGGCCTAACCAACGTCCTGTACAGCCACAACATGATGTCCCAACTCCAAGACTCAATGTTCTGACCAATGAGGCTTCCCGATACAGAGAGGAAGAAAACTCTGATTTTTAAGTCTTCAAACACTCCTGGGACAGATACAGCATGGGGTTAGATACAGAGTAAAGCTTCTATGCTTTTATCGAATCATACAACATGGAAACAGACTCTTTGGTCTAAATACTCCATGTTGACCATGTTGCCAAACTAAATAATCCCATTTGTTTGTGTTGGCCTATATCCCTCCAAACCTTTTCTACACATGTACTTATCAAAATGTCTTTTAAACATTGTACCTGCATCCACCACTTCCTCTGGCAGTTCATTCACACATGAACCACTCTGTAAAAAATCTGCCTCTCGTGTCATTTTTAAAACCTTCTCCTCTCACATTAAAAATATACCCCCTAGTTTTGAACTCTCCCACCCAAGGGAAACAACCCTTACTATTCACCTTATTTATGCCCCTCCTGATTTTACAAACATCTTTAAGGTCACACTTAACCTCCTCCACTCCTGTGAAAAGGTTCCAGCCTCTCCTTATAACTCAAACCGCCATTCCCATCGACAACACTACCCAAGGCTCTTCCATTAATGTCTCAGTCCTGCCCTTGTTTCTTCTACCAAATTGCAATACCTCACAATTAAACTCTATCCGTTACTCCTCAGCCGATTGACCCAGTTAATCAAGATCTCTGTAATCTCAGATAACCTTCTTCACTTCTGAACCTGATGAAGGAGCAGTGCACTGAAAACCTGTGATTTTAAATAAACCTGTAGGACTATAACTTGACAAACGTACTAACCATGCCTTATATTCTCTTTCAAACTATTTATATAAATGACAAACAAAAGTTGATCCAGTATCAAACCCCGCTGGTCATAGACTTCCAATTCGAAAAACAACCCTCCACCACCACCCTGTCTCCTACTGTCAAACCCCGCTGGTCACAGACCTCCAGTCCGATAAACAACCCTCCACCACCACCCTGTCTCCTACTGTCAAACCCCGCTGCTCACAGACCTCCAGTCCGAAAAACGACCCTCCACCACCACCCTGTCTCCTACTGTCAAACCCCGCTGGTCACAGACCTCCAGTCCGAAAAACAACCCTCCACCACCACCCTGTCGGTCACAGACCTCCAGCCCGAAAAACAACCCTCCACCACCACCCTGTCTCCTACTGTCAAACCCCGCTGGTCACAGACCTCCAGTCCGATAAACAACCCTCCACCACCACCCTGTCTCCTACTGTCAAACCCCGCTGGTCACAGACCTCCAGTCCGAAAAACAACCCTCCACCACCACCCTGTCGGTCACAGACCTCCAGCCCGAAAAACAACCCTCCACCACCACCCTGTCTCCTACTGTCAAACCCCGCTGGTCACAGACCTCCAGTCCGATAAACAACCCTCCACCACCACCCTGTCTCCTACTGTCAAACCCCGCTGGTCACAGACCTCCAGTCCGAAAAACAACCCTCCACCACCACCCTGTCTCCTACTGTCAAACCCCGCTGGTCACAGACCTCCAGTCCGATAAACAACCCTCCACCACCACCCTGTCTCCTACTGTCAAACCCCGCTGCTCACAGACCTCCAGTCCGAAAAACAACCCTCCACCACCACCCTGTCTCCTACTGTCAAACCCCGCTGGTCACAGACCTCCAGTCCGAAAAACAACCCTCCACCACCACCCTGCCTCCTACTGTCAAACCAATTTTGCATTCAGTTGGCAAGCTCATCCTGAATCCCATATGATCTGATTTATGACTCTGTTACCATATGGAACCTTGTCAAAGACTTTATTAAATTCATGTAAACAGCCTCTACCACTGTGCCCTCAGCAGTCTTTTTGATTACGTCCTCAAAAAATTCATCAAGTTTGTTGACACTCACACATTTCCTTTGCAGTAAACCATGCTGACTATCCCTAATCAGTCCTCGACTTTCCGAATGCAAGTAAATTCTATCTTTCAGAATCACCTCCAACAATTATCGTCATCATTGATGGTCCCATGCTGATGAGGATGACTCCCTTCCACTCTCAGGGTGAGTCCATTGCTGGTTGCACAGACCAATGTGGCTACCACAGACTCTGTTACACTTGGGGCGGGTGGTGGTCATGGGAAGGGGTGGGTCAGGCATCAGTGTGGCAGCGCATCTTTCGTTGTTTCACCTGGCTTCCATTTGACAGCAAGTCTCAATCATGTTCTTCCTCCACTTTGGATGGTCTTGGGCCAGTGATTCCCAGGTGTCTGTGGGAATGCCGCACTTCGCCAGTGAGGCCTTGAGAATATCCCTGGAGTACTTCCTCCTGGGGCTTGCCTGCCATTTCGGAACTGGGAGTAGAGCATCTACTTGGGGAGTCTCGTGTTAGTCATGCAGATGACATGCCCAACCCATCACGGCTGAGCAGGGGGCAGGGGTCAGTGCCTCAGTGCTGGGGATGTTGACCTGGTCGAGGACGCTAGTGTTGGTGCATCTGTCTTCCCAGTGGATTTGCAGGATCTTGCACAGGCACCATTGGTGGTACTGCTCCAGCACCTCGAGGTCCCTGCTGTAGACAGTCCACGTCTCAGAGCCATATAGAAGGGTGGGAACCCACCAAAGCTGTGTAACCCATGACCTTGGTGTCGGATCTGATGTTGTTGCTCTCAAACACCCTTTTACTCAGGCTAACGAAGGCTGCGCTAGCTCACTGGAGGTGATGCTGGATCTCTTCATCAATAGCTGACCAATAACATACCCATTGCCAATGTCAGACTGACAGGTCTGTAGTTCCCATGCTTCTCCCTACACCCTTTCTTAAATAAAGGCACAAAGTTAGCCACCCTCCAATTCTCTGGTGCTTCACCCATAGTTATAGATGATACAAATATTTCTGCTCGGGATCCCACAATATCTTCCCTACCTTCCCACAACATCCTGGATTACCATTGATCAGGTCCTGGAGATTTATCCACCTTCATGTGTTCTAGTCCTAGGGATTGTTACTGAACCAAGAGACCTTGGAGTGCAGGTTCATAGCTCCTTGAAAGTGGAGTCGCAGGTAGATAGGATAGTGAAGAAGGTGTTTGGTATGCTTTCCTTTATTGGTCAGAGTATTGAGTACAGGAGTTGGGAGGTCATGTTGTGGCTGTACAGGACATTGGTTAGGCCACTGTTGGAATATTACATGCAATTCTGCTCTCCTTCCTATCGGAAAGATGTTGTGAAACTTGAAAGGGTTCAGAAAAGATTTACAAGGATGTTGTCAGGGTTGGAGGATTTGAGCTACAGGGAGAGGCTGAACAGGCTGGGGCTGTTTTCCCTGGAGCGTCGGAAGCTGAGGATTGATCTTATAGAGGTTTATAAAATTATAAGGGGCATGGATAGGATAAATAGACAAAGTATTTTCCCTGGAGTGGGGGAGTCCAGAACTAGAGGGCATAGATTTATGGTGAGAGGGGAAAGATATAAAAGAGACCTATGGGGCAACTTTTTCACACAGAGGGTGGTACGTGTATGGAATGAGCTGCCAGAGGAGGCTGGTACAATTGCAACATTTAAGAGGCATTTGGATGGGTATATGAATAGGAAGGGTTTGGAGGGATATGGGCTGGGTGCTGGTGGGTGGGACTAGATTGGGTTGGGATATCTGGTCGGCATGGACAGGTTGGACCGAAGGGTCTGTTTCCATGCTGTACATCTCTATGACTCGATGACTCTATCTCCAGCACTTCCTTTTTTGCATTATGAACTGTTTTCAAAACATCACTATTTATTTCCCGAAGTTCTCTACTTTCATTTTTTTTCTACATAGTAAAAACTAATGCAAAGTATTAATTTCGTATCTGTCCCATCTCCTGTGGTTCCACACATAGCTGACCTTGATGATCTTTAAGGAGTCCTATTCTCTTTCCAATTGCTGTTTTGCTCTTAATGTACTTATAGAATCTCTTTGGATTATCCTTAACCATATCTGCTATCACATCCACTCTATGATCACTCTTCCCAAAATGCTCCCTCACTGAAGCTTCAATCACCTGGCCAAGCTCATTCGCCGATAACCGAGGTCTAATATGGTCCTTTCCCTAGTTGGATTATCTACATATTGTTTCAAGAATCCATCCTGGATGCACTCTTAAGAATACCCCGACACTTTTTGCACTCTTCAAGAGATTCATTTGAAGCCAGTTGTCTATATCTAATATATGATTCTTTCTTATTCTTGACTAGAACCTCAGTATCTTTATTTATCTATTGTCCCTACTCTTACCAGCCCTACCCTTCACTCTAACAGGAACATGCCTCTGAATTTTCGTTATCACATTTTGAAAGCCTCCCACCTGTCAGTTATCTGTGATCGATATTTGAAAGTTCTTGTCCCATACCATTAAAATTTGCCTTATTCCATTTAAGGAATTTAACTTTATGAAAGGTTTATCCTTTTCCATAACTATTTTAACACTAATAGAATTCCGATTACTCGTCCCAAAGTCTCTCCCTACTAACACTTCAGTGACTTGTCCTGCCTTGTTTCCCAAGAGAAGGCCAAGCTTTGATCCGTCTCTAGTATGTACATTTACATATTGATAAAGACAATTTTCTTGAACACATTCAACTAAATCTTCACCGTCCAAGCCTTTAACACCATGGCAGTCCCAGTCACTGTTTGGAAAATTAAAATCCCCAACTATTGCAGCTCAATTATTCTTACTTTCTTACTTATTCTTACTTATTACTCTCATTCTAAAGTGCAAGTAAAGCTCTATCTACACTGTGTCCATCAAACATTCCCATGACAGGGACAGCACAGGGTTAGCTGCAAAGTAAAGCTTTCTCTACTCTTTTAAAGTGAAAATAAAGCTTACTCTGCACTGTTGCCCCATTACCGTTTGTAAGTTCTTTCCTGCTTCTTTTATACTCCTCAAGGGCCTTGTTGGACCTCTGTTTCCTAAACCTGACATATTGTTCCTTTTTCTTTTTAACTAAACTCATAACATCTCTCATCATCCAAGGTTCCCGAATCTTTCCATTGTCATCTTTCATCCTCACAGTTACATGCTGGTCTTGAACAGTGGTCAGCTGTCAGATGTGGATTTACCTTGAAACAGCTTCCCTCAATCCAATTTCTCCAGTTCTGCCAAATACTGTTGTAATAGCCTTCTCCCAGTTTGCACTTTCACCCGAGGGCAAGGCTTATCCTTTTACCATAACTATCTTAAAACTAACAGAATTATGATCACTCTTCCCAAAATGCTCCCTCACTGAAGCTTCAATCACCTGGCCAAGCTCATTTGCTGATAACGAGGTCTAATATGGTCCTTTCCCTAGTTGGATTATCTACATATTGTTTCAAGAATCCATCCTGGATGCACCTACAATTCTGCCCCATCTAAGCCTCTGGTACTAAGGGAGCCCCAGTGAATATTGGGGAAATTAAAATCACCTACTATTATAACCCTGTTGAATTTCCATCTTTCCATGATCTGTTTACATATCTATTGGGAGGCCTGTGGTATAACTCCCATTATAGTGATTGCACCATTCTTTTTTGAAAATACTACCTATATTGTCTTGCTGGATGAGCTCTCCAAGGTGTCCTTTCTCAGTACAGCTGTGACATTCTCCGCAATCAGTAATGCTATCCCATCCAGCCCTTTCACATCCCTCTCTATCACTGAATCATCTAAAAGTTGAGTTGCTAGACCTGCTTTTCTCTCAACCAGGTTTCTGTAATCATAGTCCCTAGTACTAATTCAGCCTCTAACGTGATCTGTCTTTATTACCTTGTATTAAAATAAATGCACTTCAGCCTGTTAGTCCTGCGATGTTCATTAACCTAGTCCTGCCTGTTCTTCGTGCTAGACTTGATTTAGCCCCTTTCTTCTCTACAGACACTCCACATGATGACCTACTACTCTGGTTCCCATCCTCTTGTCTCACTAGTTTAAAGCCTCCCTCGTGGCAATAGCAAATCGCCCTGCAAGGATATTAGTGCCCCTCTAGTTTAGGTACAACTTGATTGTGAGATCAAGATTTGAGTCTTCAGCTGACACCATTTTAACTGTCTACAATTTCCAAATTGTAGCCTGTGCCCCGTGAGTAAACAGAACATTCTCTGTAGAGGGAAAGAAAAGAAACATCTGCTCACCTCGACACTGCACATTGGGATTGCCCCAGTAATTCTCCTGGCAGTCTGTGCAAAACTGACCCCCGAACCCAGGGCGGCAATGACACTGGCCAGTGAACTGCAAAGAAAAACCACAAAATCAACCTCAGAAGCTAATCCACTACGCTTTGAAATATTTCATCCCATTTCTCAGATATCCTGTGCTGTATATGACAATTCCAGGCATATCCTGATCTTTCTTCTGTTATGAAGGTGTAGAGGTCCTGTACCTTTAAGAGAGCTGAAAACCAACAAGGCCTACTGGACACAGTACAAAGTGTTCTGAACAAGGTAACAATGGAACACTTGGTCAAAACAGTTAGCAGCAGCTGGGTTGCCATGAGACAAAAACAAATTCAATTTCGGCCAGTTTAAATTATGCCCAAGATACCAGAATCCAAACAAATTTGAATTTCGTATTTTGGTAATATTAAAACCAATGAAATGATCCAATGTTTTGGGGTATAAAATGGGACATTTTGAACAGCTAGAGAGAGAACTGCCAAAAGACTAACCCATGCAGGCTGTTAGCTCAAGAGCTCTCTGAGAGATACCTGTCTGTGGAAGGAGTTTGCACAGCAGAGCATCGAAACTGACCTGGGGAGAATCTACAAAGGGGATTCGGCAAAACAGGCTGGTTTTGAAACGTGATTTTTTTTTTATAAATCTTATTCAGGATTTTTTAAATCGAACTAGTGTTGTAGAGCGGGAGGTAAAAGATAGGTTTAAGAGAAATGAGTTGTAAATAGTTGTTGGTTTTAATATGCTCAGTTGGACTTAAAGAATAAATTTATTAATTTTTACTTCAAATACTGACCTCTGGGATAGTTCCTTGCCTCTCGAATTTTAATAGATTACAACATGGGGTGAATCATTTGTGTTGCTGGTGTAAATTAGCAGAGGGGTTTACCCCGTGTCGTAACACTTCCCACTTTTTCTTTTGCTCCTCGGCTGGTCCTCTGTACAGATGATGGGAGGTAGTCGCTGTCATAAACCTCTCCCTATCCAGCTCTATGGCAAATTCTGGAAATTAGTCGCTGGACTCATCTGAGCATCTCCAAAATTCTTTGATTCTCCCATTTCCACTTGTACACCCTCCGGTAATGCAGCTTGTGATCAGAATTGGGACAGGACTTGCAGTTACATGTAATATGGGAGATATTGTGATAGAACATGTTTCAGCTAAACACTTGCTGCTGGTCAGGAGCACAGGTCATAAATTTGGGCATGCACAGAACAATGTATGTTGGCTATTTTTTTCATCATCACTGAGTGAAAATTCTGAGGAATCTAACATCACTGACGAACCCTTTCACCACACAGTCCACAGTAATTCAAAATGCATGCTCAACACCACCACCACAACAGCAATAAGGGATGAACAAATCAGGTTTGGGACTTGCCTGTAATGTCCACATCTAGAGCAGAAAGACCAGAAAATTTGTCCTCAGTGGTCCAGATTGGAAATTAAATGTTGCCCATGTCATTATAGAGCTCCTCAGCTAGAATATACCTGTATATCCACTCTGATATATAGACAGGATTTAGCATCACATTGGAAAGATGGCACCTTTATCCATGTAATGTTCTTTAGTACTGAACTCAAGCATTGGCCTGAACAATCTGCATAAGTGGGCTTGAAAAATTGCAAGAACTTTTATATAGCTCCTTTCTTGGCTGCAGGACTGCCAAAACGCTTTACAGCAATCCAGCACTTCCAAATTAAAATTAATGTTGTAATGTCGGAAACATGGGAACTAAGCTTGCTCGCTGAGCTGGAAGGTTCATTTTCAGATGTTCCGTCACCATACCAGGTAACATTCTCAGTGAGTCTCTGACTGAAGCACTAGTGGTGTAGCCTGCTTTCTATTTATCTGTTTGAGTTTCCTGGGGTAGGTGATGTCATTTCCCATGGTGATGTCATTTCCTGTTCTTTTTCTCCAGGGGTGGTAAATGGGTTCCAATTTACTTGGCAAACTTGGACGGGCTTGGGGGGGCAGGCGGGGGTGGTAGTGTTGGACAAGGTTGGTTGGGTGGGCAGGGGTGGATAGTATTGAATGGGGTTGGAGGGTGGACGGGGGCAAATGAGGGTGGGGGCTATCATGCAATGTGCTGCTGCGTAGTCTCCTGAACAGAGAGCAGACTTAATAGAAAATTCTGAGCCCCAGAGGAAAGGCATTGAATCAATGAACAGAATCATCAATTATCTGAACGAAATAGTGTCCACCCATCTCGTTCGGATAATCAAGATTCTCCTGTATAGTGATGAAACGCCTGAAAATGAACATTCCAGCTCAGTGAGCAAACCTAGATTCAGAACCTCAACCTGAGCTACAAATCTTCTCAAAACTTGCTAACATGGGGACTAATTTGATCTGGTAAAATCTTACAGACAGCAGTGTGATAATTTGTTTGTGTGATGTTGATTTTGGGATAAATATTGCCCAAGACACGAGTGATAATTCTCCTGATCTTCAGAATCTTTTAAATCCATCCTAGAAGCTAGAGAGATTCTCAGTTTAAATTCTGAATTGAATGACAGCTTCTCAGACACTGCAACATTCTCTCAGAGGCAAACATAGAAATTGCTGAAATCTCAGCACGTCTGGCAACTGAGGAGGTTCTCAGGAAGGGTCAGTTGACCCAGAACATTAACTCTGATTTCCCTCCACAGATGCTGCCAGACCTGCTGAGCTTTTCCAGTAATTTCGGTTTTTGTCTCTGATTTACAGTATCCACAGTTCTTTCAGTTGTTTTTAACATTCTCTCAGTACTGCACTTGGTGTATCACTCTGAATTCTTTGTGCTCAAGTGGAAAGAGACGCAGGTCACAACCTTCTGACTGAACCAACGACCTCCTGACTCAGGGCAGTCCGGTGGTATTAACCTGAATGGAATCATCCCAGAATGGAGAGGATATGGAGAGGAACTGAGAGGAGAATGGACCTTCTCGTCAAAAGGAAGAAGGCAGCTTATGTAAGGTGGAGGAAGCAAGAGTCTAGCACAGTTTTAGAGGACTACAGGCTTGCTAGAAAGGAGCTCAGAAATGGACTGAGGAGAGCCAGGAGGGGGCACAAAAAAGGCTTGGCAGGAAGGATTAGGGAGAACCCAAAGGCGTTTTACTCATACTTGAGGAATAAGAGAATGATCAGGGAGAAGGTAGGGCCGATCAGGGAGAGCGGAGGGAACTTGTGCGTGGAGTCTGAGCAGATAGGGGAAGCCCTGAATGAGTTTCTTGCTTCGGTTTTCACTAAGGAAAGGGAACTTGTTGTGAATGAGAACTTTGAGGTGCCGGGAAGTAGGCTTGAACAGATCAAGATTAATGAAGTTGACGTGCTGGAAATTTTGGCAAATATTAAGATTGATTAGTCCCCAGGGCCAGACCAGATTTATCTTAGGTTTCTTCGGGAAGCGAAAAAGGAGATTGCTAAGCCGCTGACGAAGATCTTTGCCTCCTCACTCTCCACAGGAATCGTACCGGAGGATTGGAGGGAGGCGAATGTTGTTCCTCTTTTCATGAAGGGGAGCAGGGAAATCCCTGGTAATTACAGACCAGTCAGTCTTATGTCTGTGGTCAGCAAGGTTTTGGAAAGAATTCTGAGGGATAGGATTTATGACTATTTGGAAAAGCATAGAGTGATTATAGACAATAGACAATAGATGCAGGAGTAGGCCATTTGGCCCTTCGAGCCAGAACGACCATTCATTATGATCATGGCTGATCATCCACAATCAATTTCCTGTTCCAGCCTTATCCCCATAACCCTTGATTCCACTATCTTTAAGAGCTCTACCCATCTCTTTCTTGAAGGTATCCAGAGACTTGGCCTCCACTGCCTTCTGGGGCAGAGCATTCCATGTATCCACCACTCTCTGGGTGTAGATGTTTTTCCTCAACTCTGTTCTAAATGGCATACACCTAATCTTTAAACTATCTTTAAATTTTAAAGGCAGTCAGCATGGCTTTGTGAGGGGCCGGTCATGTCTCAGAAATCTTATTGAGTTCTTTGAGGAATTGACAAGACAGGTCGATGAAGGTTGAGCAGTGGATGTGGTTAAAGTCTGGTTGAAGATTTGTAGCTCGGCTGTCCGTTGTTGTGGTTCTGCTCGCCGAGCTGGAAGTTTTTGCTGCAAACGTTTCGTTCCCTGGCTAGAGAACATCATCAGTGTTATTGGAGCCTCCTGTGAAGCGTTGCTTTGATGTTTCTTCCGGTATTTATAGTGGTTTGTTCTTGCCACTTCCGGGTGTCAGTTTCAGCTGTAGTAGTTTGTATGTGGGGTCCAGGTCGATGTGTCTGTTGATGGATGTTCTTGCTGCTTCCGGGTGTCAGTTTCAGCTGTAGTGGTTTGTATATGGGGTCCAGGTCCATGTGTCTGTTAATGGAGTTTGTGGATGAATGCCATGCCTCTAGGAATTCCCTGGCTGTTCTCTGTCTGGCTTGTCCTATGATGGTAGTGTTTTCCCAGTCAAATTCATGTTCCTGGTTGTCTGAGTGTATGGCTACTAGGGATAGCTGGTCGTGTCGTTTTGTGGCTAGCTGATGTTCATGGATGCGGATTGTTAGCTGTCTTCCTGTTTGTGTTTTGTGCAGTCCTTGCATGGTATTTTGTAAACTACGTTAGTTTGGCTCGTGCTGGCTATTGGGTCCTTTGTTCTAGTGAGTTGTTGTCTGAGTGTGGAAGTTGGCTTGTGTGCTGTTATGAGTCCTAAGCGTCTCAGAACTGACAGCCAGACTACTGCGACCCTTAGGACTCATAACAGCACACAAGCCAACATCCACACTCAGACAACAACTCACTAGAACAAAGGACCCAATAGCCAGCACGAGCCAAACTAACGTAGTTTACAAAATACCATGCAAGGACTGCACAAAACACTATATAGGACAAACAGGAAGACAGCTAACAATCCGCATCCATGAACATCAGCTAGCCACAAAACGACACGACCAGCTATCCCTAGTAACCATACACTCAGACAACCAGGAACATGAATTTGACTGGGAAAACACTTCCATCATAGGACAAGCCAGACAGAGAACAGCCAGGGAATTCCTAGAGGCATGGCATTCATCCACAAACTCCATTAACAGACACATGGACCTGGACCCCATATACAAACCACTACAGCTGAAACTGACACCCGGAAGCGGCAAGAACAAACCACTATAAATACCGGAAGAAACATCAAAGCAGCGCTTCACAGGAGGCTCCAATAGCACTGATGATGTTCCCTAGCCAGGGAACGAAACGTTTGCAGCAAAAACTTCCAGCTCGGCGAACAGAACCACAACAGTGGATGTGGTGTATATGGACTTCAGCAAGGCATTTGATAAGGTTCCCAGTGGTAGGCTCATTCATAAAGTCAGGAGGTATGGGATACAGGGAGATTTGGTTGTCTGGATTCAGAATTGGAGACAGAAGGCAGAGAATAGTTATAAATGGAAAGTATTCTGCCTGAGGTCAGTGTTGAGTGGGGTCCCACAGGGCTCTGTTCTTGGGCCTCTGTTCTTTGTAGTTTTTATAAATGACTTGGATGAGGAGGTTGAGGGGTGGGTTAGTAACTTTGCCGATGATACAAAGGTTGGAGGTGTCGTCGATAATATAGAGGGCTACTGCAGGCTACAGTGTGACACAGACAGGATGCAGAGCTGGGCTAAGGGATGGCAGATGGAGTTCAACCTGGATAAATGCGAAGTGATACATTTTGGAAGGTTGAACTTGAATGCTGAGTATAAGATTAAAGACAGGATTCTTGGCAGTGTGGAGGAACAGAGGGATCTGGGTGTTATAGTTCCCTCAAAGTTGCCACCCAAGTGGATAGGATTGTTAAGAAAGCATATAGTGTTTTGGCTTTCATTAACAGGGGGATCGAGTTTAAGAGCCGCAAGATTTTGCTGCAGCTCTACAAGTCCCTGGTGAGACAACACTTGGAATATTGTGTCCAGTTCTGGTTGCCCTACTATAGGAAAGATACAGAGGCTTTGGAGAGGGTGCAAAAGAGGTTTACCAGGATGCTGCCTGGACTGGAGGGCTTATCTTACAAAACAGGTTGACTGAGCTTGGACTTTTCTCTCTGAAGTGAAAGAGAAAGAGAGGTGACCTAACTGAGGTATACAAGATAATAAGAGACCATGGATAGAGTCGATAGCCAGAGACTTTTCCTCCGGGCAGAATTGACTGCCACAAGGAGTCATAGTTTTAAGGTGTTAGGAGGAAGGTATAGAGGAGACGTCAGAGGTAGTCTTTATGAAGAGAGTTGTGAACGCATAGAATGCGTTGCCTGTGGTGGTGACAGAAGCAGAGTCATTGGGGACATTTAAGTGACTGCTGGACATGCACATGGATAGCAGTGAGTTGAGGGGTGCTTAGGTTAGGTTATTTTATTTTAGATTAGGAATAATCCTCGGTACAACATGGTGGGCTGAAGGGCCTGTTTTGTGCTGTACTTTTCTATGTTCTATGTTGTATATTGCTTAGATACAAGTCTATCAGTTGAGTGTTGTCCAGTCTGAATTTACACTTTGTGCCAACTATGCTTTCACCTGACTCACCTCATTACATTTGGATGTGAAGGAGTTGATACTGGTACATCTACAGGGCACACAGCCTGACCCACTGTCCAGATTCCAGTGGTTTAGAGCACAGCGATTGCAGTTCTGGCCAATCACATTAGGCAGACAGGAGCACTGGCCTGTGCTTTGATCACATGCACACTCGTCCTTTGATGGACACTGATCAGGCCTGGTGCCCAGATGATTACAGGTACATTCTGTGCCAAGTAACAAAAAGCATTAGTTAGTAAACGCAATGGAGTAAAAGGCTATCAATTAATTATCTCATTTTTACTCAACTTAAAACATTAATTTTACAATTTGTTGCATGTTACAAATATATTGGTCCCGAACCTGAATAGAATGAGACACCTCAGAACATTTCCAGGAAGTTAGGAACAGAAAATAAATTGCTGGAGAAACTCAGCTGGTCTGGAGGCATCTGGCAGCAACAAGACTTAGGGATTGAAGAAGAAACAGAAATGGTGGAGCAGGAAATAGGCTGATTTAGACTCGAGTCAGGTGCAGATAGAAAATCAAAGAGAGGGAAAGAAAAATTCACTTAAGAAACAGGAGAAAAGTAGAGTGACACTGCAGGAACATGAGTTATCTTGTCAAGTTCAAGCCCTAACTTTCTGCAATGATGGGTAAAGTTTGTCCACTTGCCATAGTCTTCCCTGATCAGATGGCTGCTTTCTCAATAGAATAGTGGTTTAAGCTGAGGGACACCACACCCCAGACGAGGAGAAAGGTTGAGAGTTCTTCACATTAACCTGAGTTGTCAATATATAAACACTACAATTTCTTGGAATTCACAGGAAAGTTTTCATAGAATCCCTACAGTGTGGAAACAGGCCCTTTGGCCCATCATGTCCATACCGACTCTCCAAAGAGTATCCCACCCAGACCCATTCCCCTATGACTCTACATTTACCCCTGACTAATGTACCAACACCCCTGAAACACTATGGGCAATGATGACAAGCTCCCATTTTCATGAGGGTCACAGCAGAATGGCACAAATTGTCAAGGAATTTGTGATAATTCTTGAGTTATAAATCTAACTTTGTTGCCATAAATTGCTGGACGATGACCTGGTTTAGTCATGGAAGACAGAAGGTAGTGGTGGAAGGGTGTTTTTCAGAGTGGAGACCAGTAACTAGTGGTGTTCTGCAGCAATTAATTTTAGTTCCTCTGTTATTTGTAGTTCAGTCAGTTCTACTATAATGCAGTAGTTCTGTCCTCGTGCAATCCCATGTTATAAGAAAATCGTGTAATAGCAGCAAACTAATGGCACTGGAATCGCATTATACCAATACATGCTTTAAAATTGCATCCATTAGAAACAGTGTCCCCAATTCATCAGTCGTGTTGTAGTGAATTCATGTTAATGAAATGCATGTTATAGCAGAACAATCTGTATATATAAACGATCTGGAGAAAATGTGAGTGGTCTGATTAGTACGTTTACAGATGACACAAAGATCGGTGGAGTTGATGATACTGCTGATGATTGTGAAAGGATACAACAGGATATAGATAGATTGGCAACTTGGGCACAGAAAATAGCACATGGGAGTTTAATCCAGACAAATGTGAAGTGATGCATTTTGGAAGATCAACTTTAGCTGTGAATTATACTGTAAATGGCAGAACCCTTAGGACCATGAACATACAGATGGATCTGGGCTTGAAGGTGCACAGTTCCCTAAAAGCAGCAACACAGGTGGCCAAGGTGATTAAGAAGTAGACAAGCAGGAGGCTGGAAGAACACAGCAAGCTAGGCAGCATTAGGAGGGGAAGAGGTCAATGTTTCAGGTTTAACCCTTCTTCAGGACTGATGGGTGGGTGTGTGGGGAACTGCAGATAAAGGGGGTAGTGGGGGCAGGGTGGTGAGGTGAGGATAGGTGAAGACAGGTAGAGGGTGCGATCTGGTTGGTCAATGGGAGGAATGAATCTGGTTGGTGGCAGGGATGGGCAGGGGCTGGGAAGGGGGTCGAGGGATGGGAGGGAGGTTATTTGAAATTGGAGAACTCAATGTTGAGTCCTCCAGGCTGTCGGCTGCCCAGGTGGAAGATGAGGTGTTGTTCCTCCAATTTGCGTTGTGGTTCATTGTGGCGATGGAGGAGGCCGAGGATGGTCCTGTCAGAGAGGGAGTGGGAAGGGGAATTGAAATGGGCAGTGACTGGGAGGTCCGGGCGGCCCCTGTGGGCCTGGCTGAGATGCTCGGGGAACCGTTCCCTAAGTTTACGTTCGGTCTCCCCGATGGAGAGAAGACTACATCGGGAGCACCTGATGCAGTAAACTCGGCTGGAGGAGAGGCCGGGGAACCTCTGTCTGGAGTACAAGAGTTGGGAAACCATGTTGCACCTATATAAAACCCTGGTTTGGCTGCATTTGGAGTATTGTGTGCAGTTTTGGTCACCACGCTACCAGAAGGATGTGGAAGCTTTGGAGAGCGTGCACAGAAGGCTAATCAGCATGTTGCCTGGTCCCGAGGGTGTTGGTTATGAAGTTCGGTTAAAAAGACTAGGATTGTTTTCATTGGAAAGACAGCGGCTTCGAGGAGATCTGATAGAGGTTTACATAGCTGTGAGAGGCATAGATAGTGGGGATAGTCAGAGGGTTTTTCCCAGGGTTGAACTTTCAATTACAATGGGGCATAGGTTCAGGTGAGAGGGGGAAAGTTTAAGGGAGATGTGTGAGGGATGTTTTTCACACAGAGAGGGATAGGAGCCTGGAACACACTGACAGAAGAGGGGATGGAAGCAGGCATGTTGGTGCATCTGGATGATTATGTGTAGAGGGATACAGACTGAATAAGGGCAAAAGGCGTGTTTTTTGGTTTAGAGCACGATGATCAGCACAGGCTTGGAGGGCCCAAGGGCCTGTTCCTGAACTATACTTCCCTTTTGTTCCTTATGTTCTTTTATGACAGATTATTAAGTATCATATTAATAGATAATACCATTGAAGTTCGTGAACTTGGGAATAAATTTACATAGAACAAAACAAAAACCCCTTTGGTGTACCATGCTTTTGGTAGCTTTCTTTTTATCACCTGTAGGGCATGGGCATCGCTGGCTGGCCAGCATTTACTACCTGTCACTAAATACCTATGAGAGGGTGAGCTCCCTACCTGACCCGCTGCAGTCGATCTTAGAGAGGGAATTCCAGTATTTTGACCCAGTGACACTGAAGGAATGATGATATATTTCCAAGTCAGGATGGTGAGTGACATGGATAGAGCAGGGACAGGAATGGCTGTTGCAGGTTCCGGGATTCAGATGTTTCAGTAAGAACAGAGAAGATGGTAAAAGAGGGGAAGGTGTGGTATTGTTGGTCAGGGACAATATTACAGTTGTAGAAAGGATGTTTGGGGGCTCGTTAACTGAGGTAGTATGGGCTGAGGTTAGAAACAGGAAAGGAGAAGTCACCATGCTGGGAGTTTTCTATAGGCCTCCAAATAGTCCCAGAGATGTAGAGGAAAGGATAGCAAAGATGATTCTCGATAGGAGTGAGAGAGATAGGGTAGTTGTCATGGGGGACTTCAACTATCCAAATATCGACTGGGAACATTACAGTACGAGTACTATAGATGGGTCAGTTTTTGTCCAGTGTGTGCAGGAGGGCTTCCTGACACAGTATGCAGAGAGGCCTACAAGGGGTGAAGCCACTTTAGATTTAGCACTGAGTAATGAGCCTGGCCAGGTGATAGATTTGGAAGTAGGTGAGCACTTTGGAGACAGCGATCAAAATTCTGCCAGGTTTACTTTAGAGATGGAAAGGGGGAGGTGTACTCCAACGAGCAAGAGTTACAGCTGGGGGAAGGGAAATTACGATGCAATTACAAAAGATTTAGGAAACGTAGAACGGGGAAGGGAACTGCAGGGGATGAGCACATTAAAAATGTGGAGCTTATTCAAGGAAACGCTCCTGTGTGTCCTAAATAAGTATGCACCTGTCAGGCAGGGAGGAAGATATCGAACGCGTGAGCTGTGGTTTACTAAGGAAGTGGAATCCCTGGTCAAGAAGAAGAAGACGACATATGTTAGGACAAAATGTGAAAACTCAGTTAAGACGCTTGAGGGTTACAAGGAAGTCAGGAAAGACCTAAAAAGAGAGCTCAGAAGAGCCAGGAGGGGACATGAGAAATTGTTGGTGGATAGGATCAGGGTTAACCCTAAGGCTTTCCATAGGTATGTCAGGAATAAAAGAATGATGAGAGTTAAATTAGGTCAATCAAGAATAGTAGTGGGAAGTTGTGTGTGGAGTCAGAGGAGATAGGGGAAGCACTAAATAAATATTTTTCGACAGTGTTCACTCTAGAAAATGAAAATGTTGGCAAGGAAGATACAGAGATACTTGCATCTAGACTAGAAGAGATTGAGGTTCACAAGGAAGAGGTATTAGAAGTACTGCAGAGTGTGAAAATAGACAAGTCCCCTGGGCCGGATGGGATCTATCCTAGGATCCTCTGGGAAGCAAGGGAAGAGATTGCCGAGCCTTTGGCATTGATCTTCAAATCATCATTGTCTACAGGAATAGTGCCTGAGGACTGGAGGATAGCAAATGTGGTTCCCTTGTTCAAAAAGGGTAGTAGAGAGAACTCTGGTAATTACAGACCAGTGAGTCTCACTTCAGTTGTTGGTAAAGTGTTGGAAAAGGTTATTAGAGATAAAATTTATAACCATCTAGATCAGGGACAGTCAGCACAGTTTTGTGAAGGGTAGGTCATGCCTAATGAATCTTATTGACTTTTTTGACACAGTGACCAAACAGGTAGATGAGAGTAAACAGGTTGATGTGGTGTATATGGATTTTAGCAAGGCATTTGATAAGGTTCCCCACAATAGGCTATTGTACAAAATGCGGGGGAATGGGATTGTGGGAGATATAGCAGTTTGGATCAGTAATTGGCTTGCTGAAAGAAAACAGAGGGTTGTAGTTGATGGAACATGTTCATCTTGGTGTCCAGTTACTAGTGGCGTACCACAAGGGTCGGTGTTGGGTCCACTGCTGTTCGTCATTTTTATAAATGACCTGGATGAAGGCATGGAAGGGTGCGTTAGTAAATTTGCAGACGACACTAAGGTTGGTGGAGTTGTGGATAGTGACGAAGGAAGTAGTAGGTTGCAGAGAGACATAGATAGGATGCAGAGCTGGGCTGAGAGGTGGCAAATGGAGTTTAATGAGGACAAATGTGAGGTGATACACTTTGGACAGAGTAATCGGAATGCAAAGTACTGGGCTAATGGTAAGATTCTTGGGAATGCAGATGAGCAGAGAGATCTCGGTGTCCATGTACACAGATCCCTGAAAGTTGCCACCCAGATTGAGAGGGTTGTTAAGAAGGCATATAGTATCTTGGCTTTTATTAATAGAGCGATTGAGTTCCGGAACCAGGAGGTTATGCTGCATCTGTACAAAGCTCTGGTATGGCCGCACTTGGAGTATTGTGTACAGTTCTGGTCACCGCATTATAAGAAGGATGTGGAAGCTTTGGAAAGGGTGCAGAGGAGATTTACTAGGATGTTGCCTGGTATGGAGGGAGGGTCTTACGAGGAAAGGCTGAGGGACTTGAGGCTGTTCTCATTAGAGAGAAGAAGGTTGAGAGGTGACTTAATAGAGACCTACAAGATAATCCGAGGGTTAGATATGGTGGACAGGGAGAGCCTTTTTCCAAGTATGGGGACGGCGAGCACGAGGGGACACAACTTTAAAGTGAGGGGAGGTAGATATAAGACAGATGTCAGAGGGAGTTTCTTTACTCAGAGAGTAGTAAGGGTATGGAATGCTTTGCCTGCATCGGTAGTAGATTCGCCAAGTTTAAGTGCATTTAAGTCTTCATTGGACAGGCATATGGATGTAAATGGAATAGTGTGGGTGGGATGGGCTTCAGGTTAGTATGACAGGGCGGCACAACATCGAGGGCCGAAGGGCCTGTCCTGCGCTGGAATGATCTATGTGAGTGGCTTGGATGGGAACTTGTTGAGGGTGATATTTGTGTATATCCACTGCCCTTGTCCTTCTAGATGGAAGTAGTTGTGGATTTGGAAGGTGTTGTCTGAGAATCTTTGGTGAATTTCTGCAGTGAATCTTGTAAATCGTACACACATTGCTGCTACTGAGCGTCAGTGGTGGACGGAGCGGATGCTTGTGGATGTGATGCCACTCAAGCGGCTGCTTTGTCCTGGATGATGTTGAGCTTCTTGAGTGTTGTTGGAGCTGCCCCCATCCAGGGCAAGTGGGGAGGATTCCATCATACTACTGACCTGTGCCTCGTAGGTGATGGTGCTGGAAAAGCACAGCAGGTCAGGCAGCATCTGAGGAGCAGGAGAATTGATGTTTCAGGCAAAAGCCTTCCCAATGAAGGGCTAATGCCCAAAACGTCGATTCTCCTGCTCCTCGGATGCTGCCTGATCTGCTGTGCTTTTCCAGCAACACACTCTTGGCTCTGATCTCCAGCATGTGCAGTCCTTGCTTTCTCCTTGTAGGAGATGGATAGGCTTTGGGGAGTCAGGAGTGAATTACATGCTGTAGTATTCCCAGCCTGTGACCTGCCCTTGGAGCTATTTATTTCTATAGCTAGCCTGGTAGGGATTCAGTGATAGTAACACCATTGAATGTCAAGGGGCAGTGGTTTGATTGTTTCTTATTGATGATGGCCATTGCTGGCATTTGTGCGGTACAAATGTTCATTGCCACTTGTCAGCCCAAGCCTGGATATTGTCCAGATCTTGTTGCATTTGCACATGGACTGCTTCAGTATCTGAGGAGTCGCAAATGGTGCTGAACACTGTGCAACCATCAGCAAACATCCCCATTTCTGACCTTATGGAGAGAAGGTCATTGATGAAGCTGAAGATGGTTGGCTGAAGAGGCTGAGGAACTCCTGCAGAGATGGCCTGGAGCTGAGATAATTGACTTCCAACATCCATAACGATCTTCCTAATTGCCCTTTTGGCAGGCTTTCTGAGCACTGCCCTGCTCTTGACCCTTAGTCCTGCAGATCTTTCCCTTTATAGTACTTATCCAGTTCCCCTTTGAAATGTATTGTTGAATTTGCACCATCAGCCCCCTCAGGCAAACACACAGATTTCACATAAACAATTCTCCTGATGAAACATAAAACGTAAAATTTACTTCTGCAGCTGCGTCGAGAGGCATCACCATAGTAACCCAGGCGACAGTGTTCACAGCGAGCCCCCTCCGTGTTGTACAGACATTTTAGGCACTGACCCGTCTGTCGGTCACATGACTGAGGATCGTTGACATCGATATTGTTGTGGCACATGCAGGGCAAACACCTACCGTCCGGTAGCAAGGGGTTACCATAGTAACCCGGTGCACATTCTTCACATCGAGAACCTGTCAACAAAAATAAAGCAGAATCTTCAACATTTTACTTAATGATTTACTTATCTCTAACTTTAACAGTTTGTTCTCATGATTTGAGTGTCACTGGTAAGCCCAGCATTCAGTCACCAGCACGATGTACCCTGGGAGATTAGCAACGGGCTTTCTCCTTGAACAATGGCTCAGGCTTTGAGAAAATTGATCACCTTGCTAAATCACTTGAGAGAGCAGATAGAAGCAACTATGTTAATATAAAACAGGAATCAAATGTAAGCCAGACTAGTCAGTGATGGCTGAATTTCTTGCCTGAAAAGGACATTAATGAACCAGTTGTGTTTAGGCCTAGGAACAACTCAGAGGAAGGCCTGTAGTATTGTCCTGGGACTGAGATGTTTGTTAACCAATAGCCATAACCATCTTCCTCTTTACTAGGTATGGCTTCAAACAACAGACAGTTTTGCCCCCGAATCGGGCTTCTTGGTGCCACACTCAGCCTTGACATCAAGGGCAATCACTCTCACGTCACCATTTCTTCTGTTCACTCGTGGGCCGTGAGCGTTGCTGGCTGGCCAACACTTATTACCCGTTGTAGTTGCCTTTGAAGTTAGTAGGAGCCAGCTTCTTGAACTGCTGCAATCCACATGCTATAGGTTGACCCACAATGCTGTTAGGCAGAGAATGCCAGGAGGTTGACCCAGCCACACTGATGGAATAGTGACACATTTTCATGTCAGGATGGTAAACGGCTTGGAGGGGAAATCGCAAGGGGTGGTGTTCCCATGTATCTGCTGTCCTTGTCCTTCTAAATGGAAGCAGGGTTTGGAAGGTGCTGTCTGAGGATCTTTGGTGAGTTTCTGCAATGCATCTTGTAGATGGTACACACTGCTGTTACTGAGCATCGGTGGAGGAGGGAGGGGGTGTTTGTGGATGTGGTGCCAATCAAGCGGCTGCTTTGTCCTGGATGGTGTTGAGCTTCTTGAGTGTAGTTGGAGCTGCCCCCATCCAGGGCAAGTGGGGACGATTCCATCACACTCCTGACTGGTGCCTTGTAGATGGTGGACAGGCTTTGGGGAGTCAGGTGGGGAGTTACTCACTGCAGTATTCCCAGCCTCTGTCCTGCTCTTGTGCTTATGTGGTGAGTCCAGTTAAGTTTCTGGACAATGGTAACCCCAAAGAGTTTGATAGTGAAAATTCAGTGATGGTAACACCGTTGAATGTCAAAGGTTGGTGGTTAGATGGTGTCTTGTTGGAGATGACCATTGTCTGGCATTTGTGTGGCGTAAGTGTTACTTGCCACTTGTCAGCCCAAGTCTGGATTTTATCCAAGTCTTGTTGCATTTGAACAAATTTAAACTGACCCCTTTTCTTACCTTGTGATGGAAGGAAGGTCATTGATGAAGCAGCTGAAGGCGGTTGGGCCCAGGACAGTACCCTGAGGAACTCCTGCAGAGATGTCCTGGAGCTGAGATGACTGATCTCTACCAACCACAACCATCTTCCTACCTGCTGGGTATGACTCTAACCAGCAGAAAGCTTTCCCATTGATACTGATATATTTCAATGTTATTGGACTCTTGAATACCACATTCTTTAAAAGTTGACATGAAGTCAAGAGTAGTCAACCTCCTCTCCTGTCACCTGCTTAAATTATTGGGATAACTGCAGAGTGAGATGTTAAGTTACTACAGAAGATAATATCAAAATCCACATCCATCTTTATAATTTTTTTTATATATCAAGTACTTGGATTAGTTAAAATCCTGTTATGCTCTTTTTAACAAAAAATTAAGATGGGAAATTGGTATCAAAAAATGTTAAATAAATGTTTAGATTTTTAGTTTATCAGTATACTAACTCAGACTGCATAAAATTATTTGTTTGCAAGCCAAAGATTTCTTTTACCCCCTCAAAATGCTTCCTGTTGTTGAGTTTCAAACACGGCTGCTGCTCAGTGAATGGGAAATCAATGTTTCAACACAGCAAGTGAAGATTCTGGCTCATCGGATGGCAGTGACACCTCTGAGACAGGAGGGAAGGCATTCCAGACCTGCTGCAGAGATGTAACAGTCCCAGGGCAGAACTGAGAGAGTTGGCACAGGCTTCCTCTCAGACATAATGGGTCCCAATGGGCCAGCACTCTTCTAAACTGAGCAGGTACCACACGGCTGCTTGTGGGAGTTTGCTGTGTCCAAACTGGCTGCCACATTTTTCTGCAAAACAACAGTGTCTACGGCTCAAAATACTTCATTGGCTGTGAAGCATTTGGGACACTGAGGTTGTAAAAGATATATGTTATATTCCTGAAAGTCTTTTTCCACAAGGTTGTGCACGCCTTTGGAGAAAGAACCAACAAAAAAACGACTTTCTTGTTAAAGCTGAACTATAGAGGCCAGTGAGCCAGGTAATTACCACATAAAGGGTAAGCCATGCATGGCATTGTGATCACTAAAAAACTATAATTACTTACGGTGCCATCCACCAGATCGCTTAACCACCCCTGGGTGTGAGAAACATTATAACAGTAAATTAAGGAGGAGGCTGGAGAAGGGCAACAGCTTGGAGATGAATCTATAGAAAGCTAAATGTTTCAAAATTTCAGTTCACTCTTAACTGCTCAACTCCATGGATATGGCTCCCACACACACCAACTCTCACCGGGGTACAGTCACACACAGGCTGACTCTCACTGGGGTACACTCCCACACACACACACACACACACACACACACACAGACACACTGACTCTTACTGGGGTACAGCTCCCACACACACACACACACACACACACACACACACACACACACACACACACAGACACACTGACTCTTACTGGGGTACAGCTCCCACACACACCGACTCTCACCGGGGTACAGTCACACACACACCGACTCTCACCGGGGTACAGTCACACACACACCGACTCTCACTGGGATACAGTCCCACACACTGACTCTCACTGAGGTACAGTCCCACACATACTGACTCTCACGGGGGTATGGCTCCCACACACACTGACTCTCACTGAGGTACAGTCCCACACATACTGACTCTCACGGGGGTATGGCTCCCACACAGACTGACTCTCACTGGGGTACAGTCACACACACACTGACTCTCACTGAGGTACATTCCCACACACACAACGAGTCTCACTGGGATACAGTCTCACACTCACTGACTCTCACTGGGGTGCAGTCCCACAAACACTGACTCTCACTGGAGTACACACCCACACACACTGACTCTCACTGGAGTACAGTCCTACACACACACTGAATCTCACTGGGATACAGTCTCATACTCACACACTGACTGTCACTGAGGGACAGTCCCACACACACTGATTCTCATTGGGGTACACACCCACAGACACTGACTCTCACTGAGATACAGTCTCACACTCACTGACTCTCACTGAGGTACAGTCCTAGACATACTGACTCTCACTGGGAGACAGTCCCACACACACACACACTGACCCTCACTGGGGTACAGTCCCACACACACACACTGACTCTCACTGGGCTACAGTTCCACACACACTGACTCTCACTGGGTACAGACCCACTCACACTGACTCTCACTGGAGTACAGTCCCACACACACACTGACTCTCACTGGGCTACAGTTCCACACACACTGACTCTCACTGGGTACAGACCCACTCACACTGACTCTCACTGGAGTACAGTCCCACACACACACTGACTCTCACTGGGCTACAGTTCCACACACACTGACTCTCACTGGGTACAGACCCACTCACACTGACTCTCACTGGAGTACAGTCCCACACACACACTGACTCTCACTGGGTTACAGTCCCACACACACTGACTCTCACTGGTGTATGGCTCCCACACACACTGACTCTCACTGGGGTACAATCCCACAGACAGTGACTCTCACTGGGATACGATCTCCCACACAGACTGACTTTCACTGTAGTATGGCTCCTACAAACACTAAGGGGGGAATCCGTGCCATAATGGCATTGTTATTGGAGCAATAACCTGGACCCCATGCTGAAATGCTGAGGACATTGCTTTGAATCTCATTGCAGCAGCTAGTGAAATCTGAACTCAATACAAAGTTTGGAATGAAATGCTAGCCTTGTGCTGACCATATAGCCACTGACCATAGTCATCACTAATGTCTTTAATGGAAGGAGATCTGTCATTCTGAGACTCTAGATCTGTGGGTAATTAGGGATAGACAGTAAAAGCTGACTCATCCAGCAATTTAGACCAGAGTGGTGCTGGAAAAGCACAGCAGATCAGGCAGCATCCAAGGAGCAGGAAAATCAACATTTTGGGCCGAAGCCCTTCATCAGGAATGGAGGCAAGGAGCCTCCAGGGTAGAGAGATAAATGGGGGTGGGAGGAGGGGGGGGGGGGAGGGGGAGGGAAGCGGGGGGTGTGGTGGGGGGGGTTGGAGATGATAGGTCAGAGAGGACAGTGGGGGAAGGTAGCAAAGAGTACAATCCAGCACTGCCCACCTTCCTTGAGGAGGTAATGTAAAACAGATTGCCCTTGCTGCTATTTTACATGCTGCAGGTGATCGAGATATCCACTCGGCCTGGAAATTCTCTGAGGAAGACCTTCCACCCCGCTGACCGTTAAATGACTGCAAGGCTGTATTTCAAACCCATGGGCAGCTCCCACGGTCCTTTCAGCGGAGCTAAGTCATGGTGTTTGGGGGTTGGGGACATTGATTATGTTATCCCATAAAATGCAGAAAGGTGATTTGGTTTGATTTATTATTGTCACATGTACCAAGATACAGTGAAAAGTATTGTTTTGCATGCTATCCAGACAAATCATACCATCCATAAGTCCATCAGAGAGATAGGACAAAATGTAAATTATACTGTTACGCTATGGAGAAGATGCAGAAAAAGACCAACTCTAATATTTGAGAGGTCTGTTCATAAATCTGATAACAGTGGGGAAGAAGCTGTTCTTAAATCTGTTGGTACGTGTTTTCAAACTTCTGTATCTTCTGCCTGATGGAAGAGGGTGAAGGGAGTATAACTGGGATGAGAGGAGTCTTTGCTGGTGTTGGTTGTTTTCCCGAGGCAGTGAGAGGTATAGATGGAGTCAGTGGATGGAAGGTTGGTCAGTGTGATAGATCGGGCTGCGTTCAGAACTCTCTGTAACTTCTTGCAGTCTTGGGCAGAACTGGTGCCATACCAAGCTGTGATTGTCAGAGAAGTGTGAAATGCGTGTGTATGTGTGAGAGAGAGAGAGAGAGAAAGAGAGAGAGAGGGAGAAAGAAAGAATGTGAGAAAACAGCGACGAACAAGGGTAAAAAGAAAAATGAGATGGAGGGAGGGTGAATGAAAAGTTGGATTGTGAAATCAAACAAATGGGATAAAATGAGGAGAGATGAAATGAAAGAAATGAGGGAGAGAAGAAAAATAAATTGGAATATTGTGTCTGTAAAATATTACGTTCTATGAGTTGCTAGTCCCACATCAGCCTTTCATGAAGGTGTTTTAATCACTGTAAATTCAATTACAGGATAATAAACACCTTCTGCTGAGAAACCCTATCAATGTGTCCTGTCTTTCTTGCCCAGCTCCTCTTTACCTCCATCTACAGAATCGCTTGGAAAGTGTAGCACTGAGGGCCCATCACTCAGAGTATGTTCCTTCACAGTCACCTACCTGTGTAACCTTCGTCGCAGTTACACACCACTTGTCTCGTCCCAGGATCCTGGTAGCATGAGGTGGCAAAATGTCGTCTACTGCTGAGGGCTCCAGGGCATGGGCAAGGACGGCACTGATCCCCAGAACCCAGTATGGGGTTTCCATAGTAACCGGCAGCACATCTGTACAGCAAGAAGACGTTGTGAGATCATACTGAGGTTGTAGAGAGAGAATACCGAGTGCTGCTGAGCAATAACCTTGATTAACTATATACACTGCCAACATAATTGGGTTGGAGAGAGGATTTCTAGAATCTTGAAAGCCCCATCCATGTTCCAAGTACATCGCTCAGATCACCAGCCATCGCTGATGACTTATGCTATATTACCTACTATACAGAAGGAATGGAGGGAAATACTAATACTAGTGTTAGAGGAAGGCTTAGGTTAATGATTAGGAGGATCCCTCAAACCAGTTTAATCACACGTCCAAAGTTAAATATTTTAAAAAATTAATGGAAGTTCTAAATCCAAAATGATAATTTATTGATTCCAGGGTTTATTTTTCCATCATTGTATAGAAATGAGAGACAGTGCTCAGGATTTTAAAAATCCCTTAACAAAGGCTTTTGCACATTTCACAAGTGCTTTCATCAGTTTGTTCACATCATTAAAAACAGGAACCAAGAGTCTGACTGAGCTATCTGCTTCTATTACTCTTTCAGGCAATACACTCGAGACCATAGTAATGATGCAAAAAAAAATTATCTTCCCCAACTGCTTTATCAATTACCAGAAACCTCTGCTCTACCTGCCACAGGAAACAGTTTCTCATCAATTACTCCACCAGAATTTTCATGAAAAAAGATGACAGGACTACAGGGCCTCAACTGAGCTGCTCTTGCACAGAGCCAGCATGGACCTTCTGTGCTGTCATCATTTTATTAACAAATCTCTGCTTAGGCGCTCTGGTGTCTGAAGGGTAACCCCAGTCTCTCCACATTAGTGAGGCACTACTTCACTGTTACCATTGTAATAAATCTTTGTTCTTTCTAAAGCTTTAACTTTATTTTAAATCTCAAAACTCAGAAATAGACCCAATACTCCTGCTGGGATCCAGACAGAAATTCTGTATGTACAGAGTCAAGGATCTTATAAGGTTTTCCCAACCCTTGTCAATTTGTCTCACTGGTTTCAAAGATCTATTCAGTTTATATTGCCTCTCCTCATCCTCTCTCTAAATGCATCACTTCATGCTCCTCTGCATTGAATTGCATCTGACATGTGTCTAGCCATTTCACCAGCCTGCCTATCACCTCCTGAATTTGCTACTGGTGTTCTTAGTATTTTTTCCAAACACAAAATTAATGAGAAGGGAAGATGATTTTACCCATTATGAACAAGAAGGCAGGAACATAACATTTGTCAAATAGGAATTGGATCAGGAGTTGAAAGGAAAACAAAACGGAAAACAAATACCAGGAAATGGGATTGGAGTAAGGAATTCCAGTTGAAGAGCTAGTGCCAGCACAGATTCCCAGGCGGAATGCTCTCCACCCAGGGTGAAAGGTTAAATCTTACCCAGCTGCAGTCAATACTCTGCTGTGCTGCTGGTCCATCAGGCTGTTGTTATTATTCACTGCTCGGCCGGGGGAGAAAGAGCAGGAGGAATTTGTCTACAAAACTGGAAGCTGTTGATTGTCCAGGTTTCAGACATACCCAGAACTAAAAATATATTACAGATAAGGAGTAATGACAGAAAAACAGAATGAGGAAAAGGGTCAAAAAACACATACGAGACACAGGGTCAACTTTAATGCACTGCATATTTCTCAAAGGAATACTTTGTTACAGGGAATAATTGAAATCCAGACCACTGCAACTTTTAAGGGAACATTATAGATAAACATGTGAAGCAGAGGAGGACCAGAAACTATGAGAAGAGAGCAGGACAATGGGATTTGTTTGGAATGATACAGGGCTGTCGGGAGAGTTGAGCAGTAACTCAACTCTGGGAAATCATATAGGATTTGGGGAGAGAATGGTGCAGTGGAACAGGTTTGGGATTGATCAGGGCCATGGGAAGAGTGTGTGGTAGTAGAAACGGTTTGGGATTCATATGGGGTCATTGGGAAAGTGCAGAGGAGTGGAATTAATTTAGGATTTATCTCACAAAGACCTTGCCTGGTCAGAGATCACTGAATAGCCCATTTCTATTGTAAATATCTTATTATTCAATGGTTGGGAATGATTTTAAATGACTATTTTAGTGAGAAAAACGGTAAAATACAGTGAAACACTTTTTCACGTTTGCCACGATCCATCCTACATCTTCAGTACCTCTGCTGTTCAAAGCATATGTGTCTCAAGGAGATCACTTTGTCTGATTGGGATATTACCGTTCACAGTTTTGTCCCACAGTGTTGCCCCGGCAATTAAGGCAAGTTCCAGTCTGTTGGTCACAGCTCTCCGCAAGCCCATTGCAGTGACACGGCTGGCAGCTTGGGAAGCCCCAGTGGCCAGGTTGGCATTCTCTGCACTGCCGACCGAATGCTCCAGCCCGGCATTGGCACTGCCCAGTCAGCTGGTCACAGAACATGTTGTACGATCCCTCCCGCTTACAATTACAAGCTGTAGGCAGAGAGAAAAACAGAGTTTGTTTGCTAAACCACACACTCCAACCACAGGCAGATCACCTTGTGCCTCAGTTTAGAAGGAGACTTTTTGAACCTAAAATGCCTGCATCAGATTTTTGAAAGAGCTGCTGAACTAGTCCATTCTCCGTGCTCTTTCACCTTAGCCCAGCAACTTCTCCCCTTCCCTTTCACCTTCTATGTGAAAATGTCTGGTAAAATCTTCCACCACCAACTCAGGCAACAACTCTGAATATTTATACATTTATCGTCATTTCCCCTCTTTTAAACAATTAACTTCTATCTGTTTCTCCTGGTTACTGACCCACCTTCCAGTGGAAACAATTAATTTCAATTTACTTCTATCAAGATAGGAGCATTAAGTACAGAAGCAGCAGAACAGGCAGAGACCATTCAGCCCCTTGGTCCTGTTTCACAATTCAATTAAATCTGGGTTGGGCTGTGCT